>NC_142052.1:35492639-36092639 GCF_982192425.1 Myodes glareolus | reverse complement strand
ATGTATTTTAATAAAACACTGATTGGCCAAGCAGGCTGTATAGGCAGGAAAGCCGGACAGGAAGTAGAGGTGGAGCAAAGAGACTGGGAGTATTCTGGAAAGCAGGAAGCTTCCTCCACAGTTCTGTTCAGACCATCAGAGAGGAAAGATGTAAGCTGCCACACTGAGAAAGGTACTGAGCCGTGTGGCTAACATAGATAACGATAATGAATTAATATAAGTTACAAGGACTAATAAGAAGCCTGACCTAATGGGCCAATCAGCTTTATAACTTATTGGGATCTCTGTGTGATTGATTTTCTTTGGGACTTGCCGGCTGTGGGGTACTGGGTGGGAACAGATACCCCAACAAGCCGGCCGTCATGCTACATTTCTCCCTTACCATAGGACAAGCTATGTTTCACTGCAGATGTGGATTCAGTCAGAGTGCATTGTGTACTCTTACTGTCACAGGTGGTTCCAAGATTCTGGGCCAACTTTATGCATTCTAGAAATTTCATTATGTCTATACAGTGATAGGTTGACATCAGTACATTGTTCCCAAATCGCCCTTTCCCGAACTAGACTGAGACTGTGCCCTTATTGTGCACATGACTCCATTTCTTCAAGTCTATTTACAAATTTCCCATTTATTCCTCTGATCTATTCACATTCTGGTCGCATTCTGCACTAAAGATCTCTTGAGGAAATTGGGAGTGTGGGGGTCACGGGAGAAGGATGGGGGAGTGGATGAAAAGAGGGGAGCAGGACAAATGTATAACTCAATAAAAGCAATAAGAAAATAACTGTGGGACCTATAGTCTTAGTTCCTTTTAATACTGAATTTTAGAATTTTGCTAGTTAGGATTTCTTATTATCCCATGCATTCTTCTGTATCAATATTCCAAAAATAATATTGATTTTTAAAATTGGGATGTCAGTTTAAACATCATCTTAGAGACAAGGACAGAATATTGACTATTCTTAGTAAAAGTATGTCTTTTAATGCTTTCACTTTTTATTAGTGTCTTTCAATAGCATACAAAGCTTTCCTTTCTGTGGTTATTCACTTATTTTAATTCATCCCCTTAGGTTTTCTATGTATTTAATAATATTATCAAAAATAAAATTGGTATGCTTCTATTTTTTTCTTTTCCTGGGCCATCCTCTGGCCTGAATTCAAATGAATGAATCAAAGGACCATGCACCATATTCTTGCTTCTAGGGGTTGACAACTGAACGTTATAATTTTATTCAAAATTTTTATGTTATATTGAGACAAATTTCAAGTCAGACCGTGTTTATAAACAAAATGGTTAAATCACAAGAAATAAGAGGATTTCTTTATACACTGTTTCAGGTTTTTTTCAAAATATAACGCAGTTCTAAAAGCAGAGACCAATTATTTCTGTTATATTGAACAAAAATATAATCAGAAAGATCTCTGCATATCCAAATAAAATAAGACAAAGAAGACAAATATACTCGAAAATGTATTTACATCCCATTTGACATAGAAAAGCATACTATTCTACATGGTGTCTTTAAATTCATTTAAGCAATTCAAGATAACTCATTCAAAGAAATGAGCAAGGGACAAAAGTGGACTTTCATGGAATTGAAATGTGAATAGTTTCCGGTCTTATAAAGCAATCATTTCATTCATGACAAGAGAACAAAGATCAGCGTGTCGCTGTATGATCCAATGACCACAGGGGAAACTTACGCTACTCTAACAAGTTGTTTAACTGGGAAAATCTTCAAACTTTATTGATGCTAAAGTAAGGCAGTGACAGCTTTTGGATGACATTTGCCAATACCTCACACCATCGCAAAATCAAACATAAGCTGATATCGTTCTTGGACTTCTAGGAATTTATCCCATGGGACTAATTACAATTACCTATGTACAAAATAAATAATGAAGAAGGTTCCCCATTGCAGCGCTGTCTGGGAGAATGCCTGACTAGGAATGTCGCTAATATTTTCCTAAAACAGACTGATTGGAGGTGGGATCCATGCAGCTGCGTTAAAGAACAGCCAAACCGTCTCCAAATGTGAGGATATCTTGTAGATATCAAGGGGTGAAAACAAAGATTCAAAGTGAGCTGTTTGACGCACCCTTCCGCTTAAAGGATAACGGGGAAATGAGGAACAACAGACAAAGGTGTGTGTACATTTCTATACCGTAACCGCGTAACAGAAGCAAGCACAGCACACTGGAAACAGCGGTTACTATCTCAGTAGGTGGAGCAGCAACCGGCAGACATGGATAGAACAAAGGCATTTCACTATTTCCTTCCTCCTGTCTTTCTTCCCTCTGGGTTTTATTACTCAACACTTTTTAAAAAAAAAAAAATTAAAGGAGGAACTTCTCAGAAACGTGCGGGAAGAAAGTAAGGTCAAAACACCTCCCTTATATCTTTAGAAAAATAAGGCAAGCATATCAAGGCTCGGCCAGAAACCTACTACAAAGAGCAAACTGCCAGGCGCCTTTCTGGGAAAGTACTGCTTACCCGGCTTAGCCTAGGACGCCCTGGGCATGCGCAGTCAATGGCAAACTTCCATCACTCTGGGAGAGGGCTCGGGGGCCCAGCCTGGGTAAAGCAGCCAAACCTCCCAGGATGCGCTGAACCTCCTGGAAGAGATCGCGTCACAGGGTCACAGTTTCCTCTCCATCTCTTTTCTGTCTGCCAAGCAGCGCACATATCAACATTAATCTACAGCATCTACTGGTGTCATAAAACAGAAAAGGAGAAATTGCAAGCTAAACAGCAAAGAGACCCGAAGAGAAAGCCCCTTGGTCATTTTATTCAAGATCAAAACAGACCCGCCTTCCATTAAAAAGAAATCCACAAAATAAACCATGCAAAGTCCTTTGGAAAAAAATTCTGGCCAGAAAATCAAGATAGCAAGATAAAAGCTGGACGAGTATCTTGTTACAAAGACTTGAGCCAAGAAACAAATATTTTAGAAGACCGCTTTCGTAACTTTAAAAAAAAAAAAGGCAGATAAGACGCGTTTCTGAAAGGGAGATAATATAATGGAAGAGGCCACTAAGTATATGAAATAACTAATAATATCGTCGTGGCATTTCACGTATCCCCAAAGCGAGATCGAGCTTGACTGACCTTCTAGAGGGTTAAGCCTGGTACGGGGAATGCGGTTTGACACACTCTCTCAAACCCGGTAGTAAAAGAAAAAGAAATGAAAAAGTCGGAGGAGAGGGGTCGAGAAGAGCAAGTGGCAGAAATCTGACATCTGGATAATTGATCTTCCCGGAGGAGAAAATGGAATTGCCACATCCAAGCTGGTTAAGAAATGGGCTTTTACACTTAGCCCATTCTCTGCTTTACTTTCGCGAAAACCTGAGAGGCACTCCAAAGATCCAGCTCATTGATTCGCCGTCCAGAGGGTGCACTGTTTTCCTCAGAAGCCAAATGTGAGGGCGGCCACTCGAATTCCTTATCTTAAAAAATGAAAAAGCATATTTATTGGGCAAAGGTCAGAGAGAGAGAGAGAGAGAGAGAGAGAGAGAGAGGTAACATCTATCGAACAGATATAGGGATTGACCAGTAATGCTAATAACAACCTAAGTGTATACTATGTCCTATGCCCCCAGGAACTGTGCAGAAGATGAGCTAATTTGACTCCCCCTAGCCACCCTCCTTACCCCCCCCCTTCGTCATCTTCATATGGCAGGGAGTCCCACAGTGCCCAGAAGGTGCACAACACTCCCAATGGCAAGGCTCACCCCACAGTAAATATTCCAAGGTGGTAGCTTTGGAGCTACCTGGAATGTCTTGGACCAGCTGATTTTATTGTTTTAGCAATGTATAGAAATCTGTAAGCTGTTGTTGGCCACAGTCTGGACTATCTTAATTTCTGAAGAAAGCCTAGCATTTCTTGAACAGTAAACCCTGGGCCCAAGCAGTGGTAGGCCTGCCGCCTTTCCCCAAAAAACCTCAAGTGAACGCATCGAGTCAACTGGTTCTGACTTTCTTAGACATATAATGAGATAGAAAAACCTGCCAATAATTTAATAGAAGAGAAAAAAACCTCTTAATAGGAAGAAATAAGCGAAAATGAAAATCAATTAAGACACCAAAACACACCAAAAATGACCAATCTCCTGAATTAGATCCTAATAAGATATTGAATTCCTCCCATGAAAAGGAAATCCACAGGTGCCCAGGCAGGAGAAGATGACCTAGAAGAAGCAACCGAGACAACAGGTGGCCCTGAGTTCTTTTCCTTCCTACAGGAGACTTAGGAGGAGAACAAAGCCTGGTGGACTATATGGAACACCACGCTCCTGATGGCCCGGGAGCGCCTAGCAGGGCAGGCTTCTGCAGAGTCTGCTGGCAGGCGTGAAAGAGAGCAACAGCAGACACACACATCAGCACGATGACCCCTCCTCACCGCTGTAGAGGACAGTGCTAGCCTGGTGCCTGCTTCAGGAAAGGGCCGACGTGGAAGCACAAGCCATTCCATAAACTGCCAGAGATCCGACAGCAAAAATATGACAGACATTGAGATCTGAACTCAACCCTGTGGCTCCAGAGTCTGTAATTTTAGGATCGGTTAGTTTTGGAAGTGATCCAATAATCCACAATAAATGGCGGTTGCACATGCACTATACCAACAAACAGTGCATCTGGGGGATCGTCTATCTGCCCCCCAAAGTCTGGGAAACATTTGATTTTCAGTTTATTTATTTACTGTTGAGAAAGTGCATGGCATGCGTGCGTGTGCGTGGACACGTCACGGCATGAGTGCGGTGGTCAAAGCACAACTCTGTGGAGCTGATTTTCTACTGCCTCCTTACTTGGGCCCTGGAGCTGAAACTTCACCCAGGGAACAGGGAGTGCAGATCACCTTCTGTGTTCTAGCGCCGAAAGGCTCCATGGCATTATTTGCTGCCATAGTTTGGTCATCCTTGCCCCCCATACTGGGACAACCCTGGCAGCATGAAGTTTAGATTGTCCAGCAGGGAAAAGAATGTGCAGTCAGCTGGCAGCTTACAGCTCCTGGATCCGCTGCGTTCGTTGCAAAACCACACAAGCCCAGGGTTACTGAGGGCCAGTAGCTAATCGGCTGAAACATTAGGTAAGCTTACCCACTGTGGAACGCCTCTGATACGAAGTCAAGACTTAGCAGCTCAGATTTAGTCCAAATGTCCTATAGTCCCAAATTCTTCGTCCTCCCGCTCTGCCCTCGCATCCCGCAACATATAAAACGTGTATGAGAATAACCCCATGTAATCCCAGCGCTGCACTCATGGATTGCGGTTGGTCACGGATGGATCATTGTTGTCTCGTGGATTCCCCACCTCCTCTTCCTTACCTCCACTTCTTCCTTCCTTCATCCCTCGATGCTCCCCTGGGGTTCCTATCCCAGGCGGCCTCTGAACTCCCTGTGTAGCTGAGAATGACCTTGAACCCTAATTCTCCTGACTCCTGAGTGCTGGGGTTCCCTGCCTATGTAGCTTAAACAGTGCTGTGGTCCTGGCCCAGGTACCTCATGAATGAGTAAGCATTCTACGGTTGGAGCTACATCCCATCAGTTTCTAGTACTGCCGAGTCCATCTGGACAACGGATTTCCTGGAAACCCCACCCATCTCTAATTCCCGAAAGAGAATACAGAGTGAGTCCTCTGTTACAATAACTCTCCGGATGAAGACGGCCGCTGATGTACGGCAGGAGCTTGCTGTCTTTAGTGGATGGTTGATGCACATACGAGGGCTTAAATTAATATTATTCAGTAAGGCTTTAGTGATAAGTTTTAGGCAGAAATGGATTTAAGGCCATCGGTAAATACTCTTCGGATGAGGGTCCATGAAGTCACCTCGCAGCTCGTTGCTTTCTTGTGCAAAAAGAGTTCTGTGTTCTTTATTGAACTAAATCAGAGCTAAACATTCCTAGACTTGACAGAGACGGTAACTCCTACCATTCTTCTTTGGCTTCCAAGCAAACAGAGATAACTTTTAACTTAACATTTTACACTTTCAGTTTGACACTCATTGAAATACGTGTGCAGTCAAGATAAAGGGAGCAAGGTTAGATAAGGTCAGAAGGAAGGGTAATTAATAGGGTCAGGTCTGTTGTCAATGAACTGAACACTTCAGAATTCGTGTCTTTTTCTTCTTTATAGCAGAAAAGATTTGAGATACCTGAATCCAAACAGAGATTACAAAAATAAAGCCTTCGCTGCTAAGGGGCATTATCACATTCTTCCATCTCTCTCCTGAGAGCCAAAAGAAAATTTAACAGCCAACCTAAATAAACTTAAAAAGAATAGACCTAAATATAGTGAGACAGTAAACTTGAACCTACTAGGATCATTTTAAATAGCGTCTTAACAGTCAAATAGTCACCGTGTGTGGCCTTTTATGGAAACCTTGCTACTTGGCAATGTTATTTCACCTGTTTGAACCATTCCTTAGAGTTCATGGGTAACAAAGTAGAATAAACTATTGTTTTCATGATCCAAAGGAAGTTCTTAGAAATACGGCTGCTTATATAATAGAAGAGAAGGCTACCAATCTAGCAGTGTTGAGCCCAAACAACTAGGCAGGGTCTCAGGGCACCATGGGAATGGCCTCAAGATGTTTCCAGCCTGCTAGAGCCTCTGTTTAAGATTCTCCCTTTAGATGCTTCAGTTTTATAGCCTAGGCCAAGGGCCCTTCCCTTGATCTTGGATAATTACCCTGTTGTGAATATGTTCACTAAAGTAGAGATGTACCCCAAATAAAAAACGGGGCTAAGGTTGTGGTTGCAGTGAACATAGACTCTGAAGCTGAATTCTAGAAGGACCTGTGAACATAAGTGAGTTTCCCAACTTCTCTTGCCTTCAGAATTCTTGTCCACAAAATGAAACTAATAATAGTGCCTATCTTATAGACTTTTTGCAAAGATTGAGAAACTTAAAAAAAAATGTTGTTTTCTGAGTCATTTTGCGTTGTTAAATGTCATTACTTCACAGAAAGGGGTAACAGAATGTTGGCGATGCCTTCTACAGTATACCTTATTGATGGCAAGAGACTCACTCACTTCTGACCTCAGTCCACTGCCCTGCCAATGTAGGTGCACAGTTATGCCAGCTCCTGACCCCAGTATATAACCCTAAGAGGGGAAAACAGGGATCTAGAAAGACAACACAGCTTAACTCAGCTGGAGATGATGTAGGTGGGTCTTCTATTTATGTGTTACTTTCATTGGTCAAATAAAGAGACTGCCCTGGCCTTTGATAGGACAGCAGGTTAGATAGGCGGAGTAGACTGAACAGAATGCTGGGAGAAAGAAGCAGAGTCAGGCAGAAGCCATGAGGCTCCGGCCCAAGATGGACATAGGTTAGAATCTTCCCGGTAAGCCACACCCTGTGGTGATACACAGATTACTACATATGGGTTAAAACAAGATGTGAGAGTTAGCCAAGAAGAGGCTAGATATAATGGGCCAGGCAGTGTTTAAAAGAATACAGTTTCTGTGTAATTATTTTGGGTAAAGCTAGCCAGGCGGTGGTACTGCTTCATTTACATCTTGGAGATGCTGAGAGACCACAGGTTAAAGTTAGCAGATAAAGCGCCAAACACAAGGCATAGGAGGAAGAGCCGAGCACACTTCAGGCTTACCACGATGTCCGTAGCACTCAAAGCAGGACATCCTAAAGGTCTGATCCGATGGAAGACAAGGCGCTATGTGTTCACATGTATCAACTAGACTCCCTCTTGATTGATTGCTTGAATCCAAATGCTGATTGGTACATGGAACCCTCAAGTTCGAGACACATCTGCAAACAACATGAGATTCCATCAATAGTCACTATAGCATTTCCCACTTGGTGTGCAGGGAACTATTGATCACACGTTGATCCTTAGCTACCTCCCTACACATCTTTGTCAGCAATATCTTTTCCAGATATGAGAGACAATTTTTTTTCTATTTGCAATAAGTGCTGCCGTATATTACAAGGGTGAAATAATAGGCATTTTATTGAAATTGAGGATTTTATGTGAACAATTACATAAAACACTCCGGCGACTTAGTCATTTCTAAGTTCAGTCCCATAAATATGCCATGTGTGGAGGACCACAAGTAAAAAAAAATATTCTTTTTCAGTGCTGGTAAATTCAGTTGAAATCTACATACAGGAATAAATAGCACATATCCAACTCTGACTCACGCAAAATACAATCAAGTCATTTTGTATCAAAGTGTATGTGAAAAATAAGTCATAATAAGGATTCTAAGATAAATATCAATATGAAAGGGCTAGATGATTCTACCACAGCCAGAAAGTACATTCCCTCCGTAAGCATCTATCTGGGAAAACACTAAGAAGAAAGACTGCAGCCGTCTCTCGTTGGCCGTTTCTGGAGAGTAGTTTCTGGGTTTTCCTAGGTGCTTTCATTCCTCTACAAAGGAGGGTCAACTTCCAACAAGGTCTCTGAATATATTAACTTGGGGGTTTAAGAAACTGCATTTCTTCGCGGCTAATTGTTTTATGTGAAAACAGTCTTCCGAACTCTGAGGCGAGAAATCCTAAATGTCATTCCTCCAGTTCAAATCGGTTGTCCATGGAGGAAAGGAAATTCTTAAAGAGGCGAATAAAGAGGAAGGCACATCTATTCTAGACACGCTACGCTTAGGGAATATTTGTTGAACAAGCTGCTCCAGGGACCCCCAATTGGAACCTCTGCTGCCACTACATTTCCGAAAACGCTGTCTGGACATGTCAGACAGACTAGCAAGAAAAACTTGACAGAAGTTTATTTGCTTCAGGGGATGAAGAACTTTGCAGAAGAAGAAGAAAAAAATAAAACCTGAGAGAATAAAAATTCCTTCCAAACAGGACCTAGGTTGTCATTTACCTGTTTCCAAACCCTCCCTCTGGATGTCTGTCTGGATCCCATGAAGACAAAGCGGCCCCAGATGAAGAGGGGCTTCCAAAGACTATTTCATATCATTCCTTGTGGGTGGAAGAGCCCAGAACCCTGGTTATACAACCTAAAAAGCCCAGTGCAGTGCTGGGCAGGTGGCTCAATCCATGAAGTACCTTCCGTACAAGCCTGAGAACTTGAGTTCAGACTATCAGCACCTGCACTACCAGGCATCGACAAGCGGGTATATAATGCAGGGGATGCAGGCGGACTCCCTCTGTAGCTTGACCTACAGAGGTCTAGCTGATCAGTGAGGAGCTGGTTCAGTGAAAGAGCCTGTCTCAAAAGATAAGAGAGATTGAAGAAGACCCTCAATAGTTGATGCTGGTGTCTAGATGCATGCACGTGCCCACGCATGCACACAAACACACACACACACACGCGCACACACACACACACACACTCACACACACAGAACAAAGTGAGAGGCCTATCTCCTTTCCATTCCCCTGTGTGCCCATCTGGAACTATCTAGAAGAGTAGAGCAGCCACAGGGTAGCCAACGGGCACCTCCCAATTTTCAGGAGTCCCCCGGCATTCTCATTTTTGGGCTATAGGTTATAGTTAAAGCAAGTGTCACCCATATACTAATTCCGCCACGCCATCTCAGTGAAGAAATAAAATAGTTCTCTTCTACAGTCAAAGCTGGGAGACTGATACCACAGAAGAGAAATGGTAAGATAGGAGATAGCTACGTTTATTCTGGACAGTGGTGTGAAATGCCCGTTGGCCACTACCATTTTATCTTTGGGTCCCAAGGCTACAGAAGATCGATGCTAGGACGCCCTAAGCTCCTTAAAGGTTTGCTTGACTTTTTAAAATATGCATTCAGAATTATTGCTTTCAAACGTTTTAATGTCATCTTGTCCCGCCATATCTGATAAACAACAACAAAAAAGAACTAACTCGGGTTGACATCCTCCGTACCAGAGACAAGATATCGAATTATCTAAGGATGCTCTAAATGCCAACGTCTAAATGATAGCTGGTCTGTAGACGGTAGGTATTGTTTCTGACACCCGCGTCGTATCTCTGACTCTTTATTCTGCTGAGTGCTGCATCCTGCGATGCCAGCTAACACGGAAAGCAGCAATCCACAACGTGACGGGGTGACTCAAAATGGGACGAAAGCCACTACTCAGCCTGAGTACCCATTTCATGTCAGCCATTAGGAGAAATATAAGGGCAAAGAACGGAAGGTTATTTCCAGCCATTGTTCATAGCAGGCCGTGCTTTCTTGGACGCTTGCATTGAACATAGCCCCCTCCCCCTAGCATCACCCCGTGATTCATTATTGTGAGAGCCAATTTAAAAACTAAATTCTATGCCATTTCCCTAATCAACTCGCACTTATACATACCATCAGCTCATCCCGTAATACTGTTTTTGGCTTGAAATCACGGGCTCTTTAAAATGCTGAAGTTGGAAAGGGCCTGGGAGATAACACAGGTCAACCCACTTACCGCACTGATGAGGAGCCCGTGCCAAGATGGAAGGAGACTGGTCCAAAGTCACATTGCTAATTAGTGGCGAGCTTCGAGCTGCGGCCCTTTGCAGGCACTGTCTCAACCGAACTGCACGGGGCCATGGCTGCCGTGAGGAAGAGCAGCGAGCTGGAGGGCACCTTCACGCTATTTAGGCCAGGATCAGCAAAACACAATTAAAACCTCACGCACTGCGTGAATTCCAGCCAAAGTTTCATTTCTTGTCACATTTCAGTGATTAAGGGGCGTTGGCTATTTATTTAAAGTAGTCAAAGAAAAAAGGCCTGTGGATCTGATTTTAAAAAAAAAAATGCTATGTCATAGGCCCAAAAGAAAATTCACAGAAAGCCTTGAAGAAGGCCAATGAGATCAAAACAGTGGGCGGGGAAGCACTAGAGGGGAGCACCATGGATTCCCCCGGGCTAATCTTCTCATTCCAGAGTGAGAGAAAGGAGGATTAGAGCCACCCACTTGTCCAGCATCACCATGAAGCAAATGCTTATTTCTTCCCCCAGCTTTCTCCAGCGAGGCGTCAGAATCAGCCTCTCAAACACATTTCAACTCAAACAGCCCTTCCTCCAGGCTCAGAAGCTCAGGCTGCGAGAGGTGGAGGGAAGAAGGCCCAAGGGCTGAGGGTCATATCTTAGGAAGCCCCTTCTAAAGACGTCTGGTTTTGAGAGACAGGAGGACACTCCCTTGCAGTCACCTCCCACCCATCACCAGGGCTTAAAACAACAGCCCAAGCGCTGCTGTGTTTTGAGGACCCTTGTCCTTTGTGCGTAGGTGGCCTCTGAGGAAGCTTGCACATCTTCTGTTATAGCTTCTGGTCTTCTCAACAACATCCTTGACTAGGGTCAGTTTCTCTTCACCGCCCTGCTATTCTCCTTAACTCTTCCACCTTCTGCCTTGGTTTGGGTGCTTACTGCTAGATTCTCTTCCCAGTCAAATGTGCCCAAACCATTGGCTGAATCAGAACCCCCTGCTGGAAAATGGGGGACACCGACGCAGCTTGAAGCCACTTGGAATCCTACCCATGTGATTCCTGTGTCCCTTAGAACTGAGCACCAGTGTCTAGACCTGAAAATCTGAGCATCTTCTTTGGTGGTCATTTTAGACCGAGGAGACAGATGCAAAAGAGGGCTCAAAATAGTGGGTTTTTTTTTATTGCTATCCACTGACCTTGAACCATTCCAAGTCCTAAGTGCCGACAACAGCTTTAAAGTCCATGTCTCCTTTGCTATTTTTTCAAAAGTCTCTTCTTTTTTTTTTTTTTTTTTGCATCTTAACCTTTCTGACTTTCTCACGAAGCTTTCTATGTGTACTTCACACGCCTGCCAGGTCACCTGCTCTTAGTACCTCTGCATACAGCCTTTTTCGACTTGAGACACCCTAAGTGCTCAGCCTCACTCAGCGTCAGAGCCGCCACGGGCATCATCATCTTTTTCTCCCCTAAGGAAAGAAAACAATTCAGAATGCTGCTGCCGGAATTACACTGCAGAGCCTTCTCAACGTTCTCCCTTATCCATAGTCCAGGATGGAAGGAATGCGGAAGGAAAGGCGGGGCCACCCAGAGGAGAGCCCTGCGGCCTCCCTACCACAGCCCCGGCTGACTAGGCCAGAGGTGGATGTGGCCGTCTTAATATTCAGATGTTTAACCACAGTGATAATGCAGCTGGCATTGGTGCCTTTTCTTTCGTCGGCTTTGACACTGTACACCCTTCAACTGTCCCGATGAGGAGACTTATAGGGGCTCGTGTTCAACAGAACGTGGTGGCTGGAAGCCGCTTTCCCGCAATTTGTAGAGCACCCTAAACAAAGTGTGAGTCTTCACACCCGAGGATCTGGGTGTGGCTTCTCCGAGATGAATGAACAGCAGGTCCCAGTTTCTCATCTGCCACTCATGGAAGCTGCAAAGGACACTGCGGTTTGCCCCAAATCCAAGCCTCATTGGACCCAGTGATTCAGCCGACGTGGATTCTGAGATATGTATGCCAAGCGCTCTTTCAGCCCACCCGTGAGTCAGACCTTCTGTTGTTAGGCATCACGTGGCCTCTGTTCAGTGACTCGCCACCGCCAACCATGGAGGTGCCAGTAAAGACAGGTGTTCCTGCTGCTCCTCGCTGTATCCCAGTGTGCCCAGTAACACTGTCGGGAACCAGCACCTCAGCAGTGTGCCTCTTCCTCCCACTCTCAAGGTCCTTATTCCCTGAGTCAGTTTCATTTTTGTACACTTCGGGCAACGTCAGCAGGCTCCCGAGGGTCTTTTGGCATGGTAGCCGTCACGCTAACGGCGCCCACCCCAGGAAGACACCTGACCACGCCTAAAAAGGAAGAACCTGCCGCAGAAACTCTTGGATGCCTTGAAACCCCTCTGCTAAGCACACAGGAACAGACCAGGATCACCATTCCTATTGTCAGAGCCTCCCAATGGCTTCCTCTTAGCTGCTTCAGACGCATCCCGGATCCGAGTCCTGGGAGGCAAAGACATGCCAATTCACAGGGCTGCTATTTAAAGACGAGGCCAAAACGCGATACATACGCTCCAACATGGCCCCGCTTTTAGCTGTTCGGAGAACACAGCAAGATAAATAGCCGTGCCATGAGAAATTACAGCATTGTGTACCACAATAAATATGACAAATGATAGGCCAGATATTCATTGGCTCATAACAGTTGGCAGGCACAACCATCTGTGGATCCAGAGTTCAAACTATTTGTTTTCTCTCCTACAGCTGCCTTGATATTTCTCCCTGTCAGCTGGAACCCCTGGCCCCTGAGGTAGCCTGGACAACCTTGCAAAATCTTTGACCTTAATAGATTTTTTATTAAGAACTGTAGCTATTGTAGTAAGAAAAGAAAAGTCAAACTATATGTGTGAAAAAAAGAAACACACACACACTCACTTAAAGTGGGGGGTATTCTTTTCTTAATGTAGAGGGCTTTTTACTTGGAAAGAATATCAAAGTAGGAATGGCAAACATAAAGGTAATTAAGAAAAATGATGGTGTCTGTTGCCTCAGAAGAAATAAATCTTGTCTCTCCTTTATTTATTGATTAAACAAGGAACCCTGCAGTGGATTCAGGTTGCTGCTTTTGTCACGAGGAAGGTAACCCTGAAGTCCATTATTTTATTATGTCAAAGGCTAATCTATATTTCTCATTTAAAGTCTAAACTCTCGGCTGGGCGGAAACTTCACGACTTCTACCCCTGATAAGAGGAAGCCTAATGAACTTCGGTATCACCAGAGCCAAACTTTCCAATTAGGCCAGCGGCTGCACATGAATTCTGTGAGCTTCCAGGCAGAGTCTCAACAGCCTGGAGTTTGAAAAGATCCATGCTGAGAAACATCACGGTATTAAATAGGTGTCCTTCAGAATGTCCTGGAAATGTCCTTGCCCAGTCTTGGTTCTCCTGCTAGACCACAGAAGAGTATTTCAACTGAAAGGTAGAGAGAGTGTTTTCCGGAGTGGTGAGAGGTGTTGAACAAATTCCCAATACATGTAACTTCCTCACAGTCACCGACTCACTGTGGAAGAGAAGGCATTCGGTAAGACAATGGGTACATTTCTTAGGCAGATTGCCTTCTTTCCGTATCTCTCTAGCATGTACTAAAGCAAAATGATCACACTCAAGAACACTTCTCTGCATTCTCCACTGTGCACAAAACACCAGATCAAGAGTGACGAGGAACAAATTTTGGAAAGGGAAATTTCAGAATGGTAAAGATCTCTACAGCCATTTCTCACTAGCTATCACACCACCCAATCAACACTGACACAACACTGTCATTTTTTTGTGTGTGAGACAAATCTGCTTGTATCACTGCTTACACACAAAGCAATGAGTATCATTTGGTCTCTGAGGGATGGAGATAAATCAGACAGGATCCCAACTCGGCTAGTTCCCAGTCATGAAGATGAATCACAGTATAATCCATGTGGTAAGACAGAAACGTGAAAGACACAGGCCGCACCGTGAAAGTCAAGAGACACATTCAGCCTTGCGAACAGAACAATGCACAGCTTCCTGGAGAATCAGAGTCTCAAGAAAAGGGAGGACTTGAACCTGAAGTCCTCATAAAACAACAAAGGCACAGCAGTCCGAGAGAGGAGCCACACAAAAGCAGGAAGGCAGGAAAGTGCTTTCAAGCCAAGCTGAGTGAGAAAACAGTGCAGACATGCAAATATGCATTGAAAACCATTTATCCACAAATATCAACGGAGGAAAACTCTTAGTAGATTTCTGGCGGTATCTAAGGTACTGGGGCAAGAGTTAAAGCAAACAAACAAATCCTCAACGCACACAGAGTTGTGCTCTAACTAAAAATGACTAAAACTAGTGTGTCAGATAGTCTTAAAGACTGTAAGTATCAGTGCTCAGAGGCGTGAGAAAGTAGTCAAGGGCAGTTGTTTGGTAGGGCACTTTTTATGGAGAAATTTAAAGTAAGTGAAGGATAAGTTAAATTATTTTAAAGAGATACAGTCCAAGCAGAAACCTTAGAGGTGAGATGTGTCTAATGTGGCTTAGCAAAGATGTCAGGTTGGCCCGGCAGAAATGGGTGCGAGAGATAGATACGGGGTTACCGGGCTTGGAGGATGGGTGCAAGTCACATAGTCAGGGCTTGGCTGCTAAATTCAGAACTTTGGTATGAGAAAACTTTGGAGGGTTCAGGAGAGACACGGCCTAGCTACCTTTGGGGATTAGTTCTATGGCTGCTGCATGGCGAACTGACAGAAAATTATAAAGTTGGAATGCAAGAGACCAAGAAGAATATCCCAGCAGCATGAAGAACACACCAGAAAAGAGAGTATGGAGAATATTCCAGAAAAGAAAGCATGCAGAACATTCCAAAAAAAAGAGAGCATGCAGAACATTCTAGAAAAGAGAGCTCTGCAGAACATTCCAGAGAAGAGAGCACTGCAGAACATTCCAGAAAAAAAGAGCATGCAGAACAGAACATTCCAGAAGAGAACACTGTGGAACATTCCAGAAAAGAGAGCACGCAGAATATTCCAGAAAAGAGAGCAGGCAGAACAGTCCAGAAAAGAGAGCACTGTAGAACGTTCCAGAAAAAAAGAGCATGCAGAACAGAACATTCCAGAAGAGGACACTGCAGAACATTCCAGAAAAGAGAGCACTGCAGTGTAAAGAGAAGACACGAATGAGGCTCGTTTTACGAGAGCAAGAAAAGTTGAAAGATCTCTGCAATAAGGAGCTTATTCCCGTTCTGAGTTGGGCAAATACCCCCCCCTCTTTATTTACAAAAATAAAAGAGTATATGGTTTTCAGTTAATCAGAGTCCCACCATATCAATTGTATTCAAAACCTGAAAGCAATAAAATTAACCAGGTAACGAAGAAATTCTGATGAGGGCGACAGGATCAGACACACACAACTGCGAGCTGTAGAGAGCTCATGGTGGGACACACATGGACTGCCCAGACCATTGCAGCTACAGCCTAGCAAAGTCAGTGTCCCGGGACAGCCCGAGATCCATCCATTTCAGGCACCATTTCTCCTCCCTTTTGCAAAGAAGGTGCAGAACTAGCGAACAAGCCGTGAGACTTGCGCCTTCTGCCATTCTAAGGAGTGTATATAATGCCTCTACTCTCCTGTTTAAGAAATCTCTACATAGGCACTCCTAGTCGGTGTCTTGCTTCATTCTTTGCTGGAGACACAGAGAACATGGTCACTGTGTCCCTGTGGCCTCAAATCCTCTCTGGCCGCAGTTTGAGCGATACCATCAACCTTACCATGCCAGACAGAATAACTTGACTGACATCCTCAATCGACTTTCTTGCCTAGGACTTGGGCTTCCAATCCTCTCCTTTTGCAGACTTATAATTCTTAATTTAGAAAGTCTACTTGTAGCACGCTAGTTCTCTTACGAATCTCTGACAAGAAGGCTCACTCTGTTTGTATGTAACAGCCATGTTGTGGGTTCTTTCCGGACGGATTCAACATAAACCTTCTCTGGGACACTGGGCAGGGAAGTAGGTGGCTGCAGACGTTGCCTATGTTCTCAGGGAGCAGGAGGGACTGTAGCTTGTGTCCTGCCCAACACGAGTGCCGGCTAAAGCATCTGCTCCAAGTCCTTGTGGGAGAGGATGCAGCTGGCCTCACCTTCGCCTGGTCCCTGGCTCCTTCAGGGCGCCACTCAGTTCTAGCCCCTCCCATTTGCGATCACAGCTCCATCTTCCTCGTCACGCAAGCTACCGTGTCGTGAGAGAGGTGCTCACTTGATGGGTCTGGCATCTCCAAAGTCACGTGACTGATAAACTCTTAAAAATCATGCAGGTAAGGTGTCCGGCAGTAGACAGCTGTGTCCAATGGAAAGAGAGAAGGAAGGTGATGGTTTCAATGCCTGCAGCTACCTGTAGGTCAGCTGCCATGTCCGTCCCAAAAATAAAATCAGGAAAAAAAAAAAGGAAGGAAAAAGTGCACCAGCAAAATGTGACGAGAAAGCAAGGGGCTGTGTCAGACAGAACAATGCAGGCCAAGCTGGCGTTTCTTGTCATTGAGAAGGACGAGCAGCTAGCTCTTCCTTGCCCTGTGGCTGCTTCTGCTCCGCCAGGACAAAATGACTCCGTGTCAGCCATCATCCTTCCAGAGCAACAGTCCGGGAGCATTTTTCTCACTGGGAGATGACAGCCCCGTGGCAAATTGAAAGTGACCGTGACTCTTGGTAAGTGACAAGGGTTTTGGAAAACAGCCATTATTCACATCAGGGCGCTTTAGAAATATTTTAAAGTGGTGTTTCTCAAACTTTTTTTATTAGTTCTTTTGGGGATGTGGATTGATCATGGTCACCTCCCTCCCTCCACTCTTCCCAGGTTCATCCCCCCTTCCCTCCCCACCCAATTGCGTATCCTCTTTTCTTAATGTATTAAGTCCAATTTGTGCTGACCAATCTGCACACACATATATAAATGTGTATTATATATAACTGTATATAATATGTTATATATAAGTGCATATTACATATAACATGTAATTATATATACTGTGTGTATGTGTGTATATCTATATGTATGTATATACATATATTATATATATATATATATATATATTCTTGTATGTATGACTTTCCACTGAAACATGACCAACCTACCAGGAACTACACTCTTAAAGAAAACTAACTCTTCCCCTTCCCCCAGAAGCTAATAGCTGCTAGCAACTTCTCAACTAGGGGTGGGACATCCTGCCCACCCTTCCTCTCCATGCTGTACTTTTGACTGCCTTGAGATTCTACAGGCCTTGTGCATGCTGTCACAACCATTGTGAGTTTATATGTGCACTTCCCCTGAGGTGTTCAAAAACACTTCTGGGACTGGCAGCCATTTACCCTCTCTTCCACAATGATCTCTGAGCCTTGGGATGGGGGGGGGTACAGCACATATGTTCCCTCTAGGGCTGAGAATTCTATGGTCTCTTATTCTTTGAACCTTGGCCAGTGGTGTGTCTATCCCCATCTCCTCCATGTATAAGCTTCTCAGGGAAGGGCGGAGAGAGGCCTTTAACGATGTGGATAACAATAAGTTGTTTGAAGTCAGTTTAATATGTGGCCATTTCACAGAATAATAGTAGATTCTTCTTCAGGGCTTATGATTTGTCTAGCAATGGGTTCTTGTTCTGTCATGGGTTTCAGCCCATGGGGTGATGCTTAAATCCCATCAGAAAGTGGTTGGTTGGGCTCCTGGTGTTGGTGCCACTATTGCACCCGTGGGCATGTCGTGCCAAGCCCGCCGTTACACTGGCAAGAGTCACCCAAGGAGTAGAGCTAATTTTTACTTTTCTCCTCTGGGATTCTCATTAGCACCTTCCAGCACTATGACAGCTGGCCACTAAGAATGAAGCTGCCAGGTTAGGAAGCTGTATTTCTTCTGTAATATACATGGAGATTCCTGGTGATCTTGCCGAAAGGTAGCTTAAAAGTTGCGGTTTAAGAGTTGAGGGTGTGCCCTAAAATTCAACACTTGTAGCATGCTTCCAGGAGAAAGCCAGTGCTGGAAGTTTTCACTCACATGTTGTGTTGTTGGACCTTAAACAATATCCCCAGAGTTAAACTTGTGGCCACTCTTGTTTTTTCTTTACTTCTGAGAAGACGCCTATGTGTTTTGGATTTGCTCAGGAATCCTGCTTGTCCACTAACAGCTGAAGGTAATATGAAGTCTACGGACACCCAAGTGTCACTGGGCCCAAGGACAGTGGTTCATCCTTCACTTATGAAGCATGCCGTCTATCTTATAACCAAGGTGCAAGTCGTATGACTCACTCATTGAAATGGGGATGCTTTCCTTCTTAACCTTTCTGGAGGTTAGCAATTAAATCCTTAAGCAACCCAGTCAGCAGGAGTTAGATTGTTTTGGCTGTGACTTAGCTCCATGGAAAGTATTAAAGCTCGCCTTTTTTTTTTTTTTCGGAAGAAAAATAACATGCTATTTTACCTGGTGCTTGGTAGGATGAGGGCTACAGAAAATCAGGAAAGCAGGCTTCGAGTAAAAATAATGGTACCCCGCACTTTGATTCCAATTCTGTCATTTCAAAGAAACCTCTAAAGATAGATTGATTTTGATAATTTCCTGAATTCCCCTCAGCGTCACCTGGAGCCAATCAAGAGAAATCAGTGCTGTGCTGACATTTGGGTGTGAAGCAAAAACAACACCTTTAAATTCTAAACGGCGGTGGTTTCGGGATGTGTGATGGCGAGACGCCGAGAGGTTGGGGTGGGGGGGGCTCTGTCTTATCTGTGCACACAGGGAGCGCACATGACATTGTGTCCCCGGGGAGTCAGGATTCAGACCGGCAAGGGCGGTCGAGATATCTGCAAATTGCTTTGAAGCAGGGTCCACTGATCAGGCCCATTTGCTTTACAGATAAACATCACCTCAACTCAAGATTGAAAAGATGCTGTTTCTTTAAAAAAAAAAAAACCACCCATGCCAGTTTTCAGACCATCAATTTATTTTCAAATTGCAGAGTTGGGAATGGGAGTTGGCTACGCAGGAGTATATATGGCCCAATTGTCATTTAACCATACATAAATTAAAAACGTCTGCATAAAAAGAAATGCCTTTTACAATTTTCAAATTGATGCAAGTTTTATGGGAAGATATAATGAGAAAAAGGATGTATTTCATGAGGAAAGAATGCTGTCTGGAACAAAGAACCAGAGGCAAGAATTTAGGGGTCGAGGACAGAATTGGTGGCATCCTGAAGCGTGCCTTCGGGGATAAACGCTCCAAGGAAGGTCAGAGGAGAGCGTCAGTTGAGCGTAGATGCCCTCTGCTTCCCCTGAAGCCATAGAGATGCTCCGGCGCCTGGATGTCAGGAGGAGGTAGGACCACTTCAGATTTGGCTGGCTGAACCGCGGCATGTTATAGAAGGAGACGAAGCACTGAGAAGATGGAGCAAAACACAGTAGTCAGAAGGCCTGCTCTGCCAGCCAGGCTGCCTGACTGTGAGTACACCTGCTACCTGTGTGGCCTTGGACAGGTCACGCAGCTTCCTTGTGTCGACCAACCAGATTCTCTGAATGTGGCCCAATTCTCCGAATGTGGCTGGCACGGGGTCTTTCTGAAAAGCCATTGACAATGACACTGGGACTTGTTTCCTCTGCATATACTGGATTTTGCGGATCCAGTCTGTTTGGAAACTCACCTTCCTGGACCTGGAGGGAGGGGGGAGGAACTTGAACTTCCCACAGGGCAGGAAACCCTGACTGCTCTTAGGGATGAAGAGGGAGGAGGAGAGGGAGTGGGAGGAGTGGGAGGGTGTTGGGAGGAAGGGCGGAAATGGAAACTTTTATAAATTAATAAACTTTTTTAAAAAAAGAAAGAAAAAAGATAATGGTAACTGTGGTGTGGGGTTTTAGCAGCACCTCGTGAGTAACTAATGCTCATATCTGCCCACATGTGAGTACTGTATGTTTCTCAAATGAATAAGTAATAAAACCTAGTGGCTTGGGTACACGTTCCTTACATTTCTGATGCCAGCTTTCAGGACAGACTCTGCCACTCGGTGGACATGCTACCTGTATCTGAAGATTAAACTGTTCACGGCCACCACCTGTTATCAAGTCTGCTGTTGTACAGTGGTCGCTAAGCCCCAAAATACTCACACAGAAACCATATTAATTAAATCACTGCTTGGCCCATTAGCTCTAGCTTCTTATTGGTTAACTCTTACATATTACTTTAACCCATTTCAATTATCTGTGTATCACCACGTGACTGTGGCTATAGCTTACCAGCTAAAGTCCCCAGCGTCTGTCTTCGGTGGCTCCATGGCTTCTCTCTGACTCCGCCCTTCTTCCTCCCAGCATTCAGTTTAGTTTCCCCCACCTACCTAAGTTCTGCCCTGCTAGAAGTCCAAAGCAGTTTCTTTATTCCTTAATGGTAAACACAGCATTTAGAGGGGACTCCCACATCAGTCAGCAGTCTCTGGCAAGCTGCAAACCTGTCTGAGGCTCACTAAACCCATATGGCAGAGAACTTCCAAATAGATACCCCCATTAGTTTCATCATTAAATCTGAGAAGTTGACTTTAACTCCCTGAAAAATAGATCACGTGAGAAAGGACAAAGCAAGAAAAATCCGGTCATGTTACACAAGCAATTGAGGTTAGCCTTTCACCTCAGTCAAGCCACTCTGGGAACAGCCGTTCATCAAAGATATCTTCCCTTCCCTGCGTTGGCATGCAGCTCACATTTGACTGTGTAGTCCACAAGTGTGAGCTCCCTTATTGCTGGGTTTTTAAACAGAGTGCATGACGGTAGCACCTTCACTTACACAGGGCATTAATGTTTTACAATGCCTTCCCCGTCCCTTTTTTTTTTTAACTAGACATCTTGCAAGAGGCACATTTGTCTCTGAAGAAGCAGTTTGGAGGACGTTTCCAAATCTGAACTTAAGCGTGCTTTCAGGCCTACCAAGAGTTACCCCTGGAAACCATTTCTGCCTGTGTTCCCTTTTAGGTAACCATCTGTACGCACTGGGCCTCTGAATGTTTGCCCCAGAGAGCAAGGCCAGCGTGACAGAGACTCCTTGTGGTCCCTTCTTTCTTCTTCTTTTTCGCTTCTGTCCAATCCTGCATCACTAACTCTTTTGAAAATATCTCTATTCCAATTAAATTATATATTTTTTCACATATTCAGTATCTCCATGCACTGGCTATCACCTTTAGACCCCAGACTCCATTTCCATGACCCTGCACTGAGTTGCTTCCCCGTTTCTAGCCATCAGTATGCAATCTAAGCATTAGGGGCATGAGTCAAATCCCTCAATCCACATGATCTTCAGCAGATACTTGCTTTGGCGAGGACTTACCAGGTCTTCTCATGTAACTACTGACTCCTTAGTCTCCACCTACTTTCAAAAGCAACTGGAATTTCCATAAAAATACATAAATAATCAGGGGTTCGACAAGGGAGACACCAACACAGAACCAGAAAGAGGGGGCCTCTCGTTTATTCTGCATACACAAGCAGCTCTCTTCACTCATAAGAGAATGTAAACTTTGACTGAAACTGGAAGAGACATCTAAAGACATTTCTTCCTCCTTTCCCCAGCCCAGAATCCTCCACTTTAGGCCTGGTCGGGTCTCCAATGATTCAATGTGCCTGGGCCTTCCTCCCCTGCCTTGCTCACGTTCTTAAAATGTGTACTTCATTAAATTTAACAAATATTCCTATCATGCTCTTTCTTTCAATGTTTCTTAAGATTTTTATGAAAATCTTTGTGATACATTGAAAGAAACCCCTCAGCTCTATTTTTATTTATTTATTTATTAAAAATTTCTACCTTCTCCCCTCCTCCCATTTTCCTCCCACTCCCCCCCATTCCCTCTTCCCCTCCCTCTCCAGTCCTAAGAGCAGTTTGGGTTCCCTGCCCTGTGGGGAGTCCAAGGTCCTCCCCCCTCCATCCAGGTCTAGGAAGGTGAGCATCCAAACAGACTAGGCTCCCACAAAGTCAGTCCATGCAGTAGAATCAAAACCCAGTGCCAGTGTCCTTGGCTTCTCAGTCAGCCCTCCTTGTCATCCACATTCAGAGAGAGCTCGATTTGATCCCATGCTCGTTCAATCCCAGTCCAGCTGGCCTTGGTGAGCTCCCATTAGATCAGTCCCATGGTCTCCGTGGGTGGACGCACCCCTCGCGGTCAAAAAATGTAATGCTGTGTCATCTATTAAAACCTAGGGCCGTGAACTGCAATTGGTAGCAGCACATTTGAAAATGAAGACAAATGTGTCAGTTCCTAAGCAAAACACCAATTTCCAAACTAAACTACAAAACTAAATATAGACTCACAGTTTTTAACAAAATTAGGTTAGTTTCCAAGATATCCCTTGTACAAAACCCATCAATTCCAGAGCTTGTCTGCAAATATTTTAAGGGATAAATAATTCCTATTTTATAAAAATCCATGCATTTTCATGAAACTAACTTCACTCTGATATAAAAACCAGATAGTATGAAAGAGAGAAAATTATATGAAATAACTAGCCAAGCTCATTTAAGAGTCAGAGTACAAAAGTACACTTGCAAAATGTTCTACTCAGGCTGATTATTAAAAACTCTAAAAACGATGTTAGTAGATTATTATGAAGCACATCACAACCAAGTAAGAATGACCCCAATAATGCAAAGATTGGCTCAGTATCAGGAACCCTAATGACACACTCATCACATCATCAAACCAAGAGAGACGTCAACAGTTAAAGATGGTAAGACAGAGCGCAGAAACCAAGATGACGACAGGGGACTTTTGCATGTCCTTTGGGGTCTCTTAACCAGCCTCTACCACCACCCAAGAGCACAGAACACTTCCGCTACTATTCTGCCCAAGATCATAGGGCACTCCCTTAATATTCTGACACCAAAATAGGCCAACATCTTCCATCAGCTGGGATAGACTCAAAATTTTCCAAATGCCTGGCCCCTCTCCTACCTAACAAGGCATCTGCCAATATTCCAAATTTTCTCTAGCGTTTTTGGTATCTATAAGTTAAGACTGAGAAGAGTGTATCAGTCAAAAGTCCGTGCCTTGCACTGCGGATGTCAGCTCCACAGTAGAGAGCTCACTTAGCACGCGCAGAGTCTATTAACTCGCTCCTTCCCTGACAACCTTGATGTGCAAATTTCAGAGTCTTATTGATATCAGTCCATGACAAATAGTCTTCCATGTGGAACAGACAGAGCGTAATCTTGTCTTTGGGGTATTTTTTAAATTTTAATTATTTTTATTGAGCTATACATTTTTCTCCGCTCCCTTCCCCACCTCTCCCCTCCGTTTCTACTCTCTCACACAATCCCATGCTCCCAATTTACTCAGGAGATCTTGTCTTTTTCTACTTCCCATGTACATTAGATCCATATATGTCTCTCTTAGGGTCCTCTTTGTTGTCAAGGTTCTCGGGGATTGTGAATTGTAGGCTGGTTTTTCATTGCTTTATGTCTAAAAACCACCTGTGAGTGAGGAAATATTATATTTGTCTTTCTGGGTCTGGATTACCTCACTCTATGCCCAGAAGTTCTGCCTATACCTTCTGCCTAGCTAGCTATTGGCCATTCGGTTTTTTATTATACCAATAACGGCACTACACCTTCACATAGGGTACAAATATCCCACAGCAGAGCGTTCAGGTGACTTACACAGGTTCCAGTTGCTTGACATAGCCAGAACAGGATGCCAGCAACAGGGTCTAGAGTTCACGTTCTTTGCCCCGGCTCTAATATGCCTTTCTCTGCTGGCTACACGGAATAACTGCTTTCTCAAGTGTCCCAAATTTCCCACCTGAACTCACATGAGATTCATCAAGCCACATAATATCTCCACTCACTTCCCACGCTGGAGGGAAATTATCCAAACAATCCACATCAGAATATTTGGAAATGGATTCCTTCTACGGACTTATTCTTCAATATACTCACTCATATGTCTGGATCGTAGGCGGTCCCTAAGCTTCAAGTATCTGCCCCTCATTCATCCGGTCTCCACCTAGGCACGCGTATGCCTAGCAACTGCATCCCCTAGGATGCAGAAGAAAAGAATTAGATCCATAAATAGCAAGCTCGATGACTGTAGCATTTCTCTGTTCATCCTAGACTGCGATCTTTACCTTGAGCCTGCTGAGCAACACATGGACTTTAAGGCATAGATGTGTTATCTAGATTTGGAAGATAATAGGGGTGAAATAGAAAAATAAACCATATACCAGACTCATGACAAGACAAAGTATTTCTATGTTTCTCTTGGAAGGGAGAGAATAACCTTTGTAGAAACATGTAAGGAAGATAACGTTCAAATAAACAAGAAGGTAGCGCTCCACCCGGCACTAAGATCTTCAAGCCTGTAACCCATGGTAAACCCCCGTCTAGCTAGCTTCCGGGACCTCCGTCACCCTAGACCCCAGCGTTGTTTTCCTTATTTTATGCTGTCTAATAAATTACCAGCAACGTGCTGGTTTCAACTATTTATTACCCTTAGTACTGCATGATCAGTGAAGGATGGTAAATTTCTGTCAGAAAAACCCACACCCATTGGTTGTGCACGAAGCCAGGTTCCGGCTTTATTGACTGGGAAAGAGAGATGTGAGCAAAACCTTCAGTCCTTCCTGATCTGTCTGTCCTCCCCACCGACGCCACTTCCAAAGGATGCACGGGGCCTCCTAAGGAGCCCCCCACCCTTGCCACTGCCACATGCACAAAATGCATGTGCTCCTCAGAAACTCATGCTTTCCAGAAAAGGATTGCAACTCCCTGGATATCACAGTAGAAGACTCTGTGTGTGTGTGTGCGCGCGCGCGTATTTATCTCCTATGAATTCAACAGGTGAAAAAGCCTTTTGAGATAGACACTGGCAAAAGCCAGCGAAGATTTCATCCTTGTTTTCTTAAATTTTGGAAATTATTCTTGTTAAAATGCTGGAGCATATGTTGGAACTGTAGTAAGCATTAGTCTCTTCTGCTGTTTTACTCCCCCTCATCAATGCATACAATTTAATATTTCTGCTGTCTCTAAGCCAGGCCCTGAAAGACGAGCCTCAGTAGCTGCAGCCTGTATCCAAGGTGAGACTGACACTCAATAATAAATGTGTGAAGAACAATGCACGTAGCATTTTACTGACACTCAACATAGTCCATGACCGAAAAAGCACAGCTGAGTAAGTCATAACAGTGCACTGCAAAGGGAAAAAAAGGCTGCGTAGAAAGTGAATGTCCTCGTCCGGAGCATATATAGAATATATGAGGATATATTCAGTTACTTGGATGTGAAGAAATGTTTAAAACCGTTAATGTTAAAAATCCTGGAAATTGCAATAAATATTGAGCTTTCTTTGCGGGCAAGAGTTTCTAATAAATACAAGGTGTATGGATAATGGCTACTTGCTGTTTTAAGAGGCAATTCTTAATTTCCAAATATTGAAAAAGTAGAATAGATTTAATTAAAAATATATTGGAGATACCTTTCATAAAATCTGGTTTTATGAAATACATAAAACCAATACCGTTTTTGAGAATTCATATCTACATTCAATATGTACGGATATTTTCCTTGTCGTCATTCCTTAAAGCACAAACATAACAAGGCTTCAAGAGCTTTTACATTGCAGTTAGCAGTATTAGAACTCTATCGATTATGTAAAGTTTACAGGAAGATCTTCATGGGCCATATGCAAATACTACACCATGCTATAGATCACGCGTGAACACTGGTAGAGTTGGGTCGTCACAGAATGCTGAAATCAGATTTGTCATGCAGTAAGGAAAATCAGGATCTTCATCTCACTGAAAAATCAAATAAAAGTTTCAGAAATACTTTCCCAACTCTCTTATTGAAGGACCTTTCACAACCAAAGCATTCCGTTGCAATGAAGACACGGAGGGAAAATGACCTCAAATATTGCATCACGTAGGCTGGAAATATGGGGTATGGGTCAGCGAAAACTGTGTTGTCTTTACAAGCATGAAGACCTGAGTTTGAATCTCCAGAGCACAGGTAAAAGTCCAGGCATGGTGGCAGAGGACAACAACCTCATCACTACCAAGATGGAAGATAGGAGGAAATGATCCCCAAAAGTCTGGGGGTCACCTGGCCTGACATGCAAAATTCTAAGCTAATAAGAGACCCTGTCTCAAACAAATTGGAATGGTTCCTAGAGATGGCACCCAAGGGTGTCCTCTCTCTGCACACTGTACAAAACCAGCACCCATATCTGCAAACACACATATCTGACATATCTGTGTTCACACACACACACACATATACTAAGCTATATTGTGCTATGTGTAAGTTGGTGCAAGGTTTCTTAAAACTAGTCTTGTGGTAATGATCAACAAACTTTATGAACAATTAGATATTCCTACCTAATAACCTGTCTCAAAAAGACCTGGCCAAGTTACTAAAAGGTATCTGAGTGTCAGGCAGTAGGACATGCTAGCATTTGTAGAAAAGGTTTTTAATGTGGAAAGAACTGGCATCTTCATGACGGAATATTATGTGATTGTCTTTATGATCACAATTTTAAAAAAATTATGTCTTGAAATTGATGCTGCCAGTATATAAATAAAAATTGTATAAAAACATGGTGCATAAGACATAGCATTATCACAATTTAAATGAAGAAGTATATGTATTGAGATATTTAAAAAAGCCAATATTTGGAGGTCTGAGAGATAACTCAAACTCAATGGTTTTGGAGGGCTGTCTGCTCTTTCAGAGAACCTGAGTTTGATTCCCAGCACCCAAGTAGGGTAACTCACAACGACCTGTCATTCCAGATCCAAGAGGTTCAACACCTTCTTCTGTTCTCTGAGGGCAACTGCCTTCAAGTTCACATGCTTCCGCACAGACGCACACACATAAATCCATAAATAAAAGGCAAAATAAAAATGGTAAACCAACATTTAAATAGAGTACCTCTAAGGAGTTTGAAGTTTAAATGTTTGAAGTACTTTTTTGGTTTTCTTTAGACTTTTCTATATTTTCTATGATGATAATGTATATCTCTTATTGCCAGGGAAAACAAGATCTTAATTATGCATGTATTGATAGAAACACACTTAAAGTAGAAAAACCAGCTTTCTGGGATAATTTGGAAAACTCAAGTCAAACACTGTATTAAAAAAATACCTACATGACAGACTTTAGTAAGATTTAAAATTTACCAAAAGTGAATTTCTCCAATGCAGGATCTCTCCACTATTCTTTCGGATCCCCAGTTTTTATTAGGGTACAAGTCTCTGAGTCTTTCATGTTTGTGCATGTATTTTTATCCTAGTATGATTATTTCATGAACAGCCTTGCGATAAATCGTGTCTCCCTTCAACACAACAGGCAGACAGACACGGGTACTTCCAGTGGTGAAGATGCGGGTGGACTAAGTTCACAGTCCCCTGAAGGTACTGGCACCACTTGACCATATACCACAGCACCCCGTGAGAATTAGTACCAGTGTGTAGATACATCAAGTAGTAAAGCTTCCTTTGTCTCTCATTCAGAAGTCTCGCCCTCCACAAAACGCCATGAAATCATGACAAGCTAGCTTTCAAGTAGGATAAGCCCCAAATCCTTTGCCATGCTCCACAATTATCTGATTGCAGACACCTCTCTTTGGCTGCAAAATGTGTTCCTATTAAAATACCCTTAGGAGAGCTAGCTCTTAGGCTTTAACAATTATTTATAACTTCTTATATAATGGAATTATAAGATTCTTGGTTATAAACAAGTTGAGACAGTGAGGGAGGTGATGTGGGAAGAATACCAACATCTATTCTCAGCGGCTGAGATTAGGAGACAGCTCTCCACACAAGCCAGCACGGCAGAGTCTTCTGGAATGGAAATCAGGAGAAACAGAATAGGACCACCCTGAGATTTGTCATCATCCTGGAGGAGAAAAAGCTGTCATGAAACAAGAACAAATAAAGTTGTAGGAATGGAATGTAGCTCCGTTGGCAGATTGCTTGCCTATGTGGCAGGCACAGGGTTTTGCCACCTAAACTTGGCATGGTGGCAATACATTTGTAATCTCAGCACTTGAAGGGCTAAAGCAATAAGACCAGAAGGGCAATGTCTTGCTTGATTACATAGCCAGTTCCAGCCAGGGCTACAGAAGACCCTGTCTCCATCATCCAATAAATGGAAAAATATCTACAGTGTACAGCAAATGGACAAATCCCTATAATTGGCCAGGCAAGTACTGTACCCTGACTCCAGAGAACATTTGCAATTCTGTAACAGCGTGATAGGTCGCACCAACTGCTTGTCAACTCTGGGAATTCCAGGTGACATGTCATAGACCCTGGCAAAATGTGCGTGTATTTGTTTATTTTTATATTCTTTGACAGGGTGTTTCGTGATAGTTTTGGAGACTTTTAAAATTAGAAGAAAGTATGGCTTCCCCCAGTAAAGAAATTTTAAGAAGGGTTAGAGGATAGATTTGCAAACCATTTCAGTTGTGTTCTCTGTTGAGGGATTAATCCTGTGTTCTAGCACATGGCTTCTACCTACTGAGCTACACAGCCATACTGTGACAGTAAGAACCTTGAAAATAAGCTAGACCAGTACTAGATGTGTACTTGCAGATTGTTCCTCTGACCTAATGGATGGTTTCCAGTAAGCTGGTGTCTAAGTTTGAAAAAAAAAATCAGGATTTGATTAAATTACTTCCTGAAAAATTCTTCCAAACCTAAGACTCGAGTGACAAGTTTGATTTTAAGTTCTTGTTTGACATGTTTCATTACAATCATGCCATAAAAGAGTTGACCAGTGGCCAAAAGGAATCCACACATTTGAAGATTCCCAAACACTAAGTCTTGAGAATTCCGCAGCTGTTTTCCCTCCTTGTACTCTCTGAATTAGGGAAATGTGCAGTCAAGACTTCTAAGAGGCTCCTATACTTCAGAACGCCAGAGGGAAACCAAATTTCATCTTTACGGAAATGACCTCTACTGGGATAAGGAAATAAGAGCTCACCGAGTAAGCGCCAAATAGGCATACAGAAAATGCACCTAAGCTTACCTAGGACTGTTTGAACTGTAGTACTGTATCTCAGTTTGTCTTGAGCCATGACATTTATGGTGTGGGGTTGCCCTATTTACTACTGCTGTCCATTGGCTCTTTTCTCCTCTCTGCCCATAGAGAAAAAGAAAGCAAGCAAGCAAATAAGAAAAGCTCCTGGATTCCTACACGGTGTGTGAATCCACTTAACACAGTTCTAATGTTCAATTAGTCTCAGCGAGTGAGTGATGAATCATTCCTCCAGGTGTCTCCTCAAAAGGATGAATTTAGTTCCAACAATTTGGACCATTCTCTAAACCAACTGCAGTCTTTCCAGTTTAATATGCAAGAAATAATTGAATTCAAGTCGACATGCCAAAACATTCTCTCCCCAGGTACGGAAGTAATAGCACATCCCCTACCTGGGTATCAATTTCTCTTGGTATACAGGGAACAATGACTTAATTCCATCATTTGTGTCTCCTTTTCTACTTGATTTGATATCTCCTGCCATCTACTGATAGGTAAAAATTATTTTTTAAAAAAAACCTTTTCTGAATCATATTGTCGTTATGCATAGAAGACCACTTGCCAGCTTCAGTTTAAATATGGGAAAATAATCTGCGACAAGATTTTCCATCCAGAAACTAGCAAGGTGTCAGCTTCCAACAGAAAATCTTTGCTTGTCCTCCCAGCATCTTACACTGAGAAGCACTACGGTCTGGGAGAAATAGAATTGGCTTCATTCGCTTTAGAGTCAGGCTGGTTTCTGCACCAACTCACCCCAAAACATAAAATCTTGTCTTCAGTTTATATTTTTTTACTCTAAAAAAATAAACGTATTTGGGATGGGGCACGCCTCCTCCCACCTCCAAGATGTTCTCAGCTTTGCAGGGCTTTTGAGCCCTCCATAAATAGATAAGAAAGAACTGGTCATTCAGAACTTTACAGATAACTCAGTTAAAATTCCAGAGGGCCACCCTTTGGTGGCGGAGTTCCCTGTTGCCCTATACGGCTCCTCCCCACTTTGTCTATTCCATCCAACACTGTCTGTTCCATCCAACACTGTGTATGCAGTGGCTCTCAGAAACCGTCTGCTGCTCCTCCTTATGTTGATAAGCCGTCTTCCCTATGAAAGACTCGTCAGCATGCAAAAACTTAGTTTGGAAATGGCGCTTAAGCTGTTGACTGTAAGCGTCTTCCTCAGCGACCTCTGCCACTGACCACAACTCCCAACTGAGCAATAGATATATTCAATTTGTTTTCTGACCTTAGAAGAACAGTCAGTCACAATGACTCTTTGCTTACCTAAGGGTCACTTGCCTCGTAGCTTCAAATGTCTAGGACACCGCGGAGAGCCACAGATAGACAAGAACAAATCCCAGAGGAATGTTGTCAAGGGTCTCCAACAAGCAGAACTGTGTGTTACCTGCCATGCCTGGCCACCTGCCTGTGCGCTTGTCTACAGACTTTTTTCTGTCCCCTTCAAAGACACAACTCCTCAATGGAAACAGATGCCAAATCTTACCCAAACTGAATACTTAGGCATTGGTGTAGAGCTGGCAAACTCCACAGGAGAGATTCTGCTGGGAGGTGGGCGGCGACCATGAGAGGTGACAGAGAAACCTCTGACAGTTAACAAAAAAGTGGGTCATGTCGTCTCTCATCAAAATCTTTTAGAACAGCAAAGAATGGGTAGCTTGTTCTAGAAAGGACACTAGTAGTGTCTATTAAAGTAATAGATGAACAGAGTTGTTCTTTGTGTAAGTTTTAAACAAGAAAAATTCTCTGTGTAGACCTTCTCAATTCTACATGATTTTAGACAGACAGCATATACTGTCTGTCATGCTGTATATGCTGTTTGTATATGTTATATGTTATCAATAGCAGAAAGTGGAGTCCGACACAGGTGGGCACTTACCTCACCAGGATGTCCCCCCACACCCCTAGAAACGTCCTACAATATTAGGCAAGTGTTGGAACTGAACTGGGGCCTTGTACTTTCTACCATGCACCTATATTCCTAACACTTGGGTTACTTGGCTTACAGGGTCTTCTTATGTCCCCAAGCTCGCCTCAAGCCCACAATCCTCCTGCCTCCCCCACCAGAGGATTGTGGTTAAGTAGCCCACATCATCATGTCTGGCTATCCAAAGTTTCCAAAGGCAGAGGGCTTCAACTCAAAGTTATTGATTTCCCAGCAAACTTTCCGTTCTCCCTCCTTCACTTCGCATCCCCTAAACCACGTGTGTTTCAGAGCATAGATCACTAGCACCACAAGCCGGGGGCTGTGAGATCACGGGAACTCACAAAGTGAGTAAAGATGGATGGGCAGAACTGACCTCACAAAGTTGCCCTCCAACCTACATACACACAACAATAACACAGAGAAGAAGAGGAGGAGGAGGAGAAACATGGCATATGCAAAATGAAGTTTTTCCTATGAGTTCAAACTCTTCTCCGACTTTGGTCAAAATCATGGTGGCTGTAGAGATTCTGTGGCCCTTTGTAAAGTGGCCTCAACCAATCACTGCTGTATACAGTATCACATCAAGTTCCAGCTTGACAATTGCTTAGGGATCACACAATGTTGAAGATGGCCTTCTTCCCTGGAGGCAAAAGCCTGTCCTGTACCCTGTTGTCCTGATTCTGGCAGAGCTCTGGGTTCAAACAGGTGCTGGATCAGATAGTCTCTCACTCTTCTGTTAGTCCTGTCTTGCGGACCACAGTGTTTCAAAAGGAGGAGGAGGAGAAGGAGGAGGAGGAGGAGGAGAAAGAGAAGAAGAAGGAAAAAGAGGAGGAGGAGGAGAAAGAGGAGGAGAAGGAGGAGGAGGACGAGGAGGAGAAGGAAGAGGAGGAGGAGAAAGAGGAGGAGGAGAAAGAGGAGGAGAAGGAGGAGGAGGAGGAGGAGGACGAGGAGGATAAGGAGGAGAAGGAGGAGGAGGAGAAAGAGAAGAAGGAGGAGAAAGAGGAGAAGAAGAAGAAGAAGAGGAAGAAGAAGAAGAAGAAGAAGAAGAAGAAGAAGAAGAAGAAGAAGAAGAAGAAGAAGAAGAAGAAGAAGAAGAAAACAATAACAAGGAACAGATTGCAAGAAAAAATAGGAACCTGCTCCTGCTCCTGCCTCCCTCAGATTTGCCCCTTTACTGTCATGCGCTGGGGTGTGAAAAGCACAGCTTTGCAGGAATTTGGCCTACTCTGTAAAGGTCATGACAGTTCCCAACAGAAAAGCGATGACTCATGTTCCATACATCCTGATATTTCAGAACATTCGAGGGGGAAATGCAGTCCGCTCCAACACACCCTTGCTTTCCGTGGTTCTTTGCCAGTTCGCTTGTGAGCTTCACTGCAGAGGGCAGTTCAACAGCCAAGGTGAGGGAAGCTGCTGATGTGAACAGAAGTTCAACGGCAGGTCACGAGGATGCCGGTCCTCTGTGCTTTGTGTTTACAGACACAGGTTCATCAACACTCAGATTGTTCTCATGCGAATCCGCAGCTCCGTGTGCACGCATCTTTCAAAGCCGGTTTGGAGGCTGCCTTTCCTCTGGGTTCTGTACACACGCGTTTGCACGCACACGCCAAGCCCAACTTTGAATTTGCATGGCATTGTCTCTGAACTTGAAACACAGCCAGATTTTGACCTTCACTTCCCTACACTTCAGGATGCAGGAATTCTCACACCCTCGGGCTTGTTTGTAAAAACAAACCCCTGGGAAACACTTGTCTAAAGGTGCATGGTGGTTCACGCTGTATGCGTACAATACTCTCTCCTCACCCAAGTCCTACGAGATCACAATCTAGATCCTGATACGAACACATGGAACAGTCAAGCAATACAGCTCCAAGACAGACATACGGCACATGCGCACATGCGATCAGCTCGCCGTCTGTATGTGAGTCCAGGAAATGTGGGCTAAACCGTATCTGCTTCCCAGGGGTGCAGAGAAACCCTCAGCCCTACCCTTCCTCCTTCCTCCCATGGTAACATTCAACACTCAGATGCCAAGACTGGGGGATTGGCCGTATTCTGTTCTCATTCCTTTGTGTCTGGCAGAGAGATGAGGATCCTTGACAGAGGACATGCAGGAGAGGGGTGCGGTCCCCACGGGAAAGCCAGCCGGATACTGTTATCAGAGGAAACAGCAATGCATTCTGGGCAAGGGAAATTGGGAGATTAGCTTGAAAGCAAGCAAGCATCATAATGTCCAAGGTCAGGGAGACCTTTAACAGTTGTTCAGGGTTACAGAGAGGAGCAGGGCACTTAGACACTGTTACAAGCTTTCCTACATATAAGATTATGGCCCTAAAGACAGTAAGGCCCCCACTGTTAAAGACACAGGATAACTTACAGGTCTCCAAATGAAATAAGAGAGTCCCCAAAGATTTTTGTCCATTCTGTATCAAAACGAAAACTGAACAACAAAAAAAAAAAATTCTGTTTTGATTTTTCAAGACAGGTTCCTCAGTGTAGCTCTGGGTGAAATGGAACTTCCTTCAGAGAGGAAGTTGGCCTCATACTCAGAGATCTGCCTGCCTCCGCCTCTGCTGCCTGGGTGCTGAGACTAAAGGTGTGCACCACAATGCCTGACTGAGCAAGCGATTTTAAATTCAGAAAATTATAGAGGCCATGGCTGTAGCTCAGTAGTAGACTTACGACCATGCGTATCTGGCCTCAGCTGGTTCCCAGGCTGAACATGGGGAGTAGGGACAGGGGATACATACTCGGTACAGGAAAGGAATCCTTCACACTACTAGAGATTGCTTTTCTTTTCTTTTCTTTTCTTTTCTTTTCTTTTCTTTTTTTTTTTTTTTTGCTCCTGTATATACGTTTTGTCATGGCACAGCTGTGTTCAGCAGAACAATTTTCCTAGTATAAAAGTCTTTTTACCTTTAAGTCCCACATATTGACTTTAGGTCTGCTGACAGAAACTCGTGGAAATAGAAAAAAAGAATTACATTCTTATTTGGCAACTTCCCAAGCATTTGAATTACAGCTACAGCCTTCTTCCAAAGCACAACAACAATAATAATAATTGACCCTTCTAGGTTGAACACCTCTAGGGTCTTTGAATGGTTTCTTAGGAACTTTTTCCTGATTCATCCCCAACCTTTTGACCCTCTTCTGGGGAGATACTAGCTCCATAGAGAACAGGGGAATTATCTTTATATAACTACCTTCTCCCAGAACAGATTTCCAGAGGCTGGGTTCCACGTTGCCAATATCCCTTTAAGAAATCTGATGCCCAAAATGAAAGGCAGCACTCCCGAGCCAGAAAGCAAACGCATGGCATTCAGCTCACTTTACAGAGAGGCGGCCATATGTCACTAAGTGTTTCGGGATCCGCCGTCATTGAGGAGGAAGCACGAGACTGCCGGGGAGTCAAGACAGAGTCCTGGGTAGTGTTCCAGCATCATTCCGTGTGAAGTAAACCCTAAATAAGAAAAACAGCAGATGCAAGGGGCTGTGCTTCGCTCTTCAGACAAAACTCTTCAGCCTTATCACAGTCCCAGCCTACTATTGCCGCACAGCCCCCAGGGGATCTTCCCTGGGGACCTGTTAGAAGAGGAACCGGCCTTGAAAGAAGGTTCTCGGGCCCATTAGAGCTGACAGAAATGAGCTCTGATGTCAGGACTCAGTATGTGGGGATTGTAAGGAGGAACAGAGACCAGGTGCGTTAGGTGAGCTGCCGCAGCCTAAGGTGAAAGCTGCCTCTCAAGGCTCCTGTCCCGAGGGCTTCACCCACCTCCAATATGGGCATGAGATGGAGAAATGAAGGTGGAAGGGCAGGAGCTTGTTATCTCAGCAGGTTTGGGTAACAGGATATCAAGAACAAATTTGGCAGATTCAATACATTCTCCCACGGCTACTGGAAAAACCAACACCGGAGTCTCCTCAGATTTGCTGTTGATTGTAAGCTGTCTGGCTCGGTGCGATTCGACAACAGCTTCAGCTAATTCAGAGATGTAAAAATGCAGCCCCAGGAGCTGCTCGTGCCTCTATAAAGTGTCTGAGAGATTACGGATACTGAAGCCGGGGAATATTTCACAGTCTCCCAACCTACGGATGGCTGGCAGCCTTCTCTTCCTAAGACACGCATAACCACCCAGGCAGGACACGGAGTAGCGCACACAGATCACATGTGTGTTAACAGTCGTCAGTTCAAATCTAAGCCTAATTGTTTCCTTTCAAATCTTCTAAGCAATGGCAATCAGTTCTCTCCAGTTTGTCTAAAGACTACGCCTAAACTCCTTACTATTACGGTTGAATACAGTGATTAATCTGCTTGCTGCTCCTGGAAATGGGACCGCAAAGTGCTCTTCCTCCCAGCTCATCTGTTGGTCTCTCTTTATTTCCTGGGCTGTTTTTGAGCCCTAAGAAAAGTAAACAAACCCATGTCACAGTGGCTCTGGCAGGCACTGTGTACACATCACTCAGGCAAACCAGCATTTTGAGGGCTGTAGGACTTGAGCGACACAGCCCGGCTCCAGATGAAAGGTGTGTCGCGTTCGCATTCTATAGATGCGTAGATGCTTTCTCCCAGGCATGTTTTAAGAGAGGTCTAGCAAAACTCCTCTTGTCTGACAAGCCAGCCTGCAGCAGAACTTACACTCTCTCAGGAGGCAACCTACTCCCTGTGTAGCGTGAGGAACTGATCCCAAAGGCGAAGCACTAAGTCGCCGTGAGGTTTACTGGTAAGTACAGAAACCTGCCTGCCTTTTATGATACATGCTCAATGGAGCATTGCAGGTCATGAGGGCAAGGATTTTATTTTTATCTAAGTTTTGCCCGTCATGTTCATTGAGTTCTCCCGAGTGCATTAAACAGTGCCCAATATACACTTGCTGAATATATAATGTGGCCAGGAATCTCTGCTCCCGCCACCCCCAGCTCTGTGGCTGCGTTATTCTAGACACTCCTGACACCATTCTGCATTGAAATGGTGGAACATAAACAGCAGCAAGCTGACAGACACCAGTCCTCAGAATAATGGAGTGACGGGGCTCAAGGAGGCAGCCTCGGTGGGAGATAATATTTAGACTCCTGCAGGTACAAAACCTCGTGTTGGCATTTTACCACCCAAGAAATCCTTTTCGTGTCTTTTCACATTATGCCAAAGGAGTTCACGAAGAAAGATGGGCTGTGCTCCTCATCCGCGGCATGCTCCTTTGTATCCCCTGGGAATTTAACACCTTAATAACCTTAGCTTGGTCGAAGAGGAGTCAAGTCCAGCGTGGCCTGCCTTTTATCTGTGCCACCAGCAGCGCTGGCGAAGAGTTCAAAGGAAGGGACAAATGAGTTGAGTCCTGCCTCCGATGCAAATCTCCTGCCTTTCTGGATGGGAAGCTGCAAGGCTGAGGCCCCAACATAACCAGGGGGATGAGACTCAAGCTGCAGAGGACACCGCAGAGTGTGGGCTATAGAGAGGGAAGGCGCGCAGCCCAGAGGAGGCCCCCAGCATCTTCATTGCTACCACCCCATCTCCCAGATGCGTCTGGGTAGTCCAACAATGAGTGCGCCCCCAGTCCCAACTTAGTGTTGAAGGCCTAGAGGATTCTTTGGGGGCCCTTGGCCGTTCGTCTACACTGGAAGCCTGAAGAAACTGGCTTTGGATATCACAGAAGGGAGGCAGCAGATGCAGCAGATGCAGCAGCAGCCGTAACGGGGTCGGTGAGTTGGCTAGGAAGGGAAGTAGGCAAAGCGAAGCTCCCTTCCTCCATCTTTTATCTGGGCTGCGATGGGAAGGTGATGCCCGCGATGGAAATGGACCTGCCCACATCTAGGGGAAGTCCTTACATTTACTGCAGAAAACCCCTCCCGGATGTGCCCAGCGGCTTGTCCCTCCATTGATTCTGTATCCACTCAAACTGACAGCCAATATATGACATCACAGTAGAGTAGGATAAAAACAATACCTGGAAGGTGGCCATCCCTCCTGAACAAACATTGTGTTCTTCTCACTAATAGGGACCTCCCAAGCTTGACCTGACTATTTGCTCATACATTAAAAGCTACCAGTAAAGCAATCCGGTGGTGTGGCGAGTGAGGAACACCGCCAACACGAAAGAGATCCGATCAGATTACTACACGGCTTTAGTTGACGGTTTCACAATAAGTCTATCACTGTTTGAAAAACTAGAGAAATGAGAAAATACTTGTTAGGGGCTTGGGCATCCTACACAGGCTCACAGATGGAAGACTTAGAGGCCTGAGTGAAATATGTTTTATCTTTTATACTGCCTTAATGGGAAGGAATAACAGGTTGGGGTAGTGGCCCAACCATCTTTAGACCACCGAGTCGCAGTGAATAAGTCCAAAGAAACGCGGTGTGGCAATGAGGGAAGAAGTTCAAGTGCCCCGCAGGCAACGCCCTCTTTAAAGATTGTTTAAAATCAGCTCTGAGACACAGAGTTCTTCCAGAGCAAGATAACAGAGATATTTCCACACATGTGCAGCTGTAAAACAGTGGACCGGGGCCAGCTTCTCTCACCCAGTGAACCTCTCCAAGGGGCAGGCTAGAGCCCTGGGACCGACTCCTCAGACCTTTCCCAGGGACGCCTAGAGTCCCCAACAGAATCGGCACAGATGGGATCTTGGAAATCAGCCCCCAAAGGCGATTCCATTGAATTGCCTTTGTTTCTGAGTCCCTCTCTCATCTTGTCCCAGATGACGTAGGAAGACATGCCTCCCGTTAGAAATATATCTGCAAGTATCAGCGCTCTCTGGCTTTGCTGGCTGTAGCTTTCTGTCTCGTAGACCTTGACCCCATTGGGTTGTACATGACAATGGAAAAGTAGATGAAACTCAACTAGGTAATGCCTGCTGCCAAGGCCACTTTTATTTTGAAATAGCCGTGGAGTAAGTGCTGGGATGAAGAGTTGGCTCTGTGCCAATATCCTCTACAGGGAGAGATGCATCTTGGGAGGACTGCACAGGCTGCTTCCAGAGAGCCACGAGGAGGGGATAGAGCAGGGTTTGGAGGTATGTCACCCTGGGCTAAGCTTCATCTGCTCCCCTTTCTGGAAAGTGATTGTGATCGTGAAAGCCATGATCAAAAGGTTACAAAAACAACCTTTGAAGGGTGCATTAGTTAATCTTGTTTAACTTTATAATATCACCATGACCTAAGGTATGAAAAATTGCTATCTGCATTTTACAACCGAGAAGGCTGTGGCTCTGAAAAGATCCATGCCTTTCTTCAGCAAGAAAGAGGGACTTTTTGTGAAATTACTGATGGCTAAGCTTGAGAGTCACTATTTGAAATCGGCCAAGATTCCATATCTTAGTTCGTATTTTCTATTTTAAGGAGAGCTTGTAAACATTTCTTTAGTTCTGAGACCCACAGAAATCAGGTCTGCCTGATACTGGCACCATGTAGAGCTGCAATCCAAATGCAGGGGACCCTAAACCCAAAGCCTGAAGCCTTCTGAGAGCCTCGTGAAAACTCCCCACAGTCTCCTCTCCTTGAAGCAATCCGTGACAGGCAAAATCGTGTCCCCTTAAAACCCACAGCCCTCACTCAATGTGGTTGATTTTGGAGATTGACCCTCTAAGCAATAATTGCTGAACAATGAGGTCTGAATCATTTACCCTGGAATGGGACTCTAATCTAATAGAATCAACAAGCTTGTAGAACAGGGAAGAGGACGGGGCATTTTCCAGGTGTGTTCACCTGGAAAGAAAGGGTCCTGCAGACAGAGAAAGAAGGAGACTGCTATATGCCAGAGAGCCCTCATGAGAATCAAGCAAACCAACCCAGAGTCTGCCGCCACCTGACTGCAGCTCTCAGCCTCCAGGATTCTTACAAAGGGTTGTTTGATCCACCCGGTCTGTGCTGCTTCGTGACAGCAACTGGAACACGTACCATCTTGTATCTCAAGTAACAGGACTGCTTGTGTGTTCTGAGGAGGATCAGTCCACAGATAGAACTGTAGGTATGGTCAGAACCCGGCTGACATCACTTTGCCTTTCCTAGGAATCAAAATGTCTTCTTCGTTCCTGCCTTTGGGGCCACAGTGTTAACTGTTCCAAAGCAGAAAACCTTCCGAGTACTAACCTCATTTAGTCCCGATTTTCCAAGGATGAGATGGACTTCCGTGTGCACACCTCTGCAGCAACCTTGGGCTTAACATTGTCATCTAGATGAACAGAATAATTAGCCAAGATTACACAGCAAAAATTTTGCCTAATTAGTACAACAAATATTTCCCAATCCCCGTTTACACCATTGAGTAGGCATCGATCGATCCCACAGTAGGGACAATGACTTGAGTGGGCAAGCCAACCACTGGACAGTTTTGAATTCAACATAGGATGACCAACACGGATCTGAACGTAGAATCACAAAACATCATAATAATTTTCATTTCCTACCGATTCTTCAATTCTTATTTCACTAACATTTATCCACTCCATGCCAGGTTGTGTTAGAGATATTAGCAGTCTGAAAAAAAATTAAATGCAGCCTCCAGGATGCTCACACTCGTAGGCATTCCCCATATATTACCCCAACCTTGCGTGTAGTCACGTGACTGGGGTAGCTCGTGGCACGGACGCCTGTGATTCTATGAATCAACACCGAAAAGACTTTCCGCGGTTGACCACCACCTCAGTTAATTTTTAGTTCATCAGACGAGTCTAAGAGATGACTGTTTTGATCAAAGATGTTTCCGACTGTGAAGGCACAGACAGCTGTGTTGTGAGCAAGTCTCAGGTGTAATACCGAGGGAGGTCTCTGGGAGCTAAGAGCACAGCGCTCCCACCCCAGCTGACCGCCAGCCCTACACCCACTGCCACGCCCATAAGAGACTTTAAAGGCTGTTAGAGACCGGAGTCGGGCTCACGCCTTGGTTTCTGCCTGGGGAAAGCCTGAACTCGCCGCCGTGACAGTGAGCTAAAACTGTGTTCGATAGGTTCTTAAGTATGTGTTGGGGAAGGGTGTGGCGAGGGAATGTGAGTGCCTGCGGAGGTTATAGGTGTCCAATTCCAGGGTCACTGGAGGGACAAACTGCGAGCCACCACACAGGGTACAGGGGACCAACCTCAGACACAGGCGATACTGTGCTCTTATCTGCTGAACTGAAAGTGGATGCTTTTTTAAACTGCTGAGTTTGTGGTAATTTGTTCTGCTTTATTAAAAAAAAATGATAATAGAGTGACTAGCAAAGACGAGGTACCTGCTTTTGTGGGGCTTTGACTTCCTGAGGGACACCAGCAACCGCTTGCTCATAAATTGGAAGTATTCCAACTCATGTCATGGGCAGCAGAAAAGTTGCCCCCCCCCCCCCGTGGGTAGAGTAGAGAGAGGGTGGATGGGGAGCGCGGCCAAGGAAGACTACACTGACTGAAACACAAAAGCCAGCCGCAGGAGATAAATGGGAAGAACCTTCCAGGCATGGGGAAGGCAAGGGAAAAGACAGGTGGCCACATCATCACAGAATTAACTCCGAGAGCTACATGGAGACACTACCCCGCAACCCCATTCATTTAATGAAGGCTTAATTTAATATAAACGTATAACTGCCTAAAAAATATGCTTCCGTAGAGTGGGTACTACTGGACATTAATCAGTTTAAGAGCCATTAGCAAAAGTTCTAATTATAGGAGCCTTTTAAATTCGGCTTTTCTTCAACCTCTGCCCGGCAGAAATGTCCCTTATAGAACCCAGTACTTAGCACAAGGCAAACTCAAAAGGACAGCTAATGAATTGGGCATGTCCCCACTGGCTTCAAAGTCCGGCGTGCGTTTGATTCTTTCGGTGTGGAAGGCTATTCTCCGTGAGGAAGACAGGACAATAAAGAGCAGTTCACCTGCGCCCCGTGTCCGGACCTCTGATGGATGTGCTGGGGTTTGCGTTAGACACGGAACCGAACTGCAGCAATAACAAAGAAAACACTGAGTGAGTAGTCTTTGCAGGTGACGGCTAATGTCCGGTACTTACTGAGCTCTGTGCAAAGCGCATGCGTGGTGCCCCTAAACCCGTAAAACGACATGATAGTGTTATTATCACTATTTCAATAAAGAAAGGCAGGCTTTAGACACTGACATTTTCTCAGAAATACACCAATTGTAAGGATGGAAGCCGGGACTCGAATCCAAGTGGAGGAATTGAAGCCCCAGGCTGTCAACAGGTAGTTTCAACACAATACAATAATTACTAAAATAAATAGAGTATCTGCAGCGTGCCAGGTGTTGGGCATGCCACGTGATGAACGAATTTTACCCACAGGTGATCCCGTTCGGCAGCGGCTATTGGCTTGCCATTCGCGACTCTTTTTTTTTTTTTTTGCAGACTCTCAGAGAGGCTAAGAAACTTGCCTGAGGTCACTTAACCGTTATCTCAGAGGTTCGGTCCCCGTGTCCTAAAATGGTACACCCGTGCACGGATTTGACCCCAGCCAGTCTGGCACCATGGCCCTCGCCGTGAGCCATCACAAAATGCTGCTGGGCCCTTTGACCCAAAAGGAAATCGTAATTGCTGCCAACGTCCCTGATATATTTTCTGTTCCTTCTTACTAGCAGCGAGTTGGCAGAGCCAGACTAATTCTATTTGGACATTTTCAACTCATCCTTAATGATAAACTTCTTTAATTAGTTTGAGTTGCCTTTCTCCCCTCCCTACGGGCTCTGAGCCGCTCAGGCTGCTGTTAGGGGTGGGGAGTTGGGTTCAGGTGAGCCCTCCTATTTGTCTCAGAATTTCAACTCTGACTTGTAACTCAAATGTCATGCTTCACAATTGAAGTTAATAGAATCAATTAAAGCCCAGCGTGGCTCACTAGCCTGCAAAATAACCTATTGAAAGCAGTATTTTGTAAATGTGAGTCTAACGAGACCAGGGGAGGGCCTGGGCATCTAAAGACAGGCCTACATTTCTCAGTCTCAGCAAGGTGGAGGCACTATACCCAAAGGGCATGATTAGGCTACGTAAAGAAGCTTCCTAGCTGAATCGGGTACAGTGTAACTACCCTTGGCGCACCCTGCAAACAGAGAGGACGTGCTCTCTCCTGTGAAAAGAGAGATTCCCCCAAAGGAAACGCCGGTCGGTGTTTACTCAGCTCTGTCCGGAAGGAGAGGCCTGGGGGGGTCTTCCTCAGTGCTTTCCAAGTTGTGGGTTGTGACCCGTTAGAAGGTCAGGAAATGTAACTTTTAGATTCTGGCTGGGATTTTCAACAGGACAGATCTGTCTGTTATATGAGGCAAGTTTTAATACCATTTCACAGTATTTATTTCTGTTGTAAACTTCTAAACATATATTTATGTTCTAGTTGGCGAACATCGAGTTTTTGAAATGTTTCCCTTTGTGGGTCTGTTTTAAAGCCATTGATATACTGGTCTTAAGCATCCTAACTCACAGAAGTGTGTATTCTGGAATATCATAAATTACCCTCAAAATGGGAAAAGTTAGAAACAGTGTATTTAATCTGCCAAACTTAAAAATATCACGAAAGGAGAAGGATTCTTTTTCCCCCCGAAGTCAAAACTTTTGACATAAAAATAACAGTGAACTGGTGTGGTTACCTTCCCAAGTGATTTCCACACTTAGGAAGGAGAGACAGTAACCAGAAGTTCAAAGTCACCCCAGAATAGAGACTTTCTCTTAAGAACTAAAACATATATAAGTGATTTCTTAAAAGAGCAATAATATGATCACACACTAAAGTACATTCTTTTAAACGAATGTGTTTTGATTTACGGTGCATTTCTAGCTTTTCACGAATCCCCCTTAGCTAGGCATTGGAGAACAAAACGTAAATATGCCCAACGTATGAATGTACAGTCAGGGACGCCTCAAAGAGGCACTGCTTTGGATGTCGGTGTTTTGCTAGGGCAGCACCAGCTCAGCTCCCGAGGAGACGCAGCTTCTGCCATAGCTAGGATAGAGGGAACGACCCTGGGGCTCGGGATGTCCGCAGCACTGGCTCTGTGGATTGATAGGGGAAACACAGGCTCATAGATGGTTCCCAGGTGAATCCAAACAATGTAGGTCAGCTTACCTGAGATTTCATCGCCGAAGCAGGAGGAAATAAGATCATATTTCTGGGATTTCTGGATCCACAAGTTGAAGAACTGGATATTATGGTGCTGTTATTCTGAGAAACTTTGACAAACAGGTCATGAGGGTTCGTGGTATTTTTATGCTACATGACTGTCTCCCAAAGCTGACACCAGAACTGCAAACTCAGTCTCTCAGGACTGTTGGTATTAGTTCATCTTTGAAAATCTTGTAGAATTCTGCAATGAAACCATTTGATCTTGAGCTGTTTTTGATTGGGAGACTTTTGATGACTGTTTCTATTTTTTCAGCAGTTATAGGTCTATTTAATTTGCTTATCTCACGTTGATTTAATTTTGGGAAGTGATATTTATCCAGAAAATTGTCCATTTCCTTTAAGTTTTCCAATTTTGCAGAGTACAGGTTTTCAAAATATGACCTGATGATTCTCTGGATTTCTTCCCTGTCTGTTGTTATGTCCCCCTTTTCGTTTCTGAGTTTGTTAATCTGGATATTCTCTCTCTGCCTTTTGGTTAGTTTGGATAAGGGTTTGTCTATTTTGTTGATTTTCTCAAAGAATCAACTCTTTGTCTCATTGCTTCTTTGCATTGTCTTCTTTGTTTCTGTTTTATTGATTTCAGCTCTAAATTTGATTATTTCCTGTCATCTAGTCCTCCTGGGTGAGTTTGCTTCTTTTGGTCCTAGAGTTTTCTAATGATCTCTTAACTCACTAGTGTGGAATTTTTCCAGCTTCTTTATGTAGGCATTTAATGCTATGAACTTTCCTCTTAACTGCTTTCATTGTGTCCCATAAATTTGGGTATGTTGTGTGGTCATTTTCATTGAATTTTAGGAAGTCTTTAATTTCTTCCTCTATTTCTTCCTTGACCCGTTGGTGATTCAGGTGAGCATTGTTTAATTTCCATGTGTTTGTGTGTTTTCTGGAATTAATGCTGTTACTGAATTTTAATTTTAAGCCATGGTCATCCGATAAGATACATGGGGTTATTTCATATTTTTTTTGTATCTGTTGAGGTTTGCTTTGTTACCTAGTATGTGGTCAGTTTTTGAGAAGGTTCCATGAGGTGCTGAGAAGAAGGTATATTCTTTTATATTTGGATGTAATGTACTATAGATGTCTGTTAAGTCCATTTGAGTCATAACATCTGTTAGTTCCCTTATTTCTCTGTTAATTTTCTATCTGACTGACCTGCCCAGTGGTGAAAGTGGAGTGTTGAAGTCTCCCGCAATTAGTGTGTAGGGTTTAAGTTTTAGAAGTGTTTCTTTTACATATGAGGGTGGCTTTGTATTTGGGGCATAGATGTTCAGTATTGAGCATCTTTCCTCTTGATGGGTTTTTCCTGTGACTAATATGAAATGTCCTTCTTTTTTTCTTTTGATCTATTTTAGTTTAAAGTTTATTTTGTTAGATAGTAGGATAGCTACACCAGCTTGTTTCTTAGGTCCATTTGATTGGAAAATTTTTTCCCAACCCTTTACTCTGAGGTGATGTCTGTCTTTGAGGTTGAGGTGTGTTTCTTGTATGCAGCAGAAAGATGGATCCTGTTTTCATATCCAATGTGTTAACCTGTGTCTTTTTATAGGTGAGTTGAGCCCATTTATATTAAGGGGTATTAATGACTAGTGAGTGCTAGTTCCTGTTATTTTAGTTTTTGTTGATGGAGATGTTATTGTGTGTGATTTTCCCTTCTTAGGGATTTGCTGCTGTGAGATCATCTATTGCCTGTGTTTTTGTTGATGTAGCTAACTTCCTTGTGTTGGAGTTTTCTTTCTAGTACTTTGTGTATGGCTGGGTTTGTGACTAGGTATTGGTTAAATCTGGTTCTGTTATGGAATATCTTGTTTTGTCCATATATGGTGACTGGAAGTTTTGCTGGGTATAGTACTCTGGGTCTATAAATGTGAGAGTAAATGTGGTCTCTTAATGTCTGCATAATGCTTGACCAGGACCTTTAGGCTTTCATTGTTTCCATTGAGAAGTCAGGTATAGTTCTGATAGGTCTGCCTTTTTCCTTTGTAGCTCTTAATATTCTTTCTTTGTTCTGTATGTTTAGTGTTTTGATTAAAAAATGAGGGGACTTCTTTTGATCCAGTCTATTTGGTGTTCTGTAAGCTTCTTGTATCTTCATATGCATATCTTTCTTTAGATTAGGAAAGTTCTCTTCTATGATTTTGTTGAATATATTTTCTGTGCTTTTAAGCTGGACTTCTCCTATGCCTATTATCCTTAGCTTGGTCATTTCATGGTGTCCCATATTTTTTGGATGTTTTATGTTAAGCATTTGATAGATTGAATGATTTCTTTGGTCGATAAGTCTATTTTCTTTATTGGGATTCTCTCTTCCATCTCCTGTATTCTGCTGTTTATGTTTGCATTTGTGGTTCCTGATCATTTTTCATAATTTCCACTTCTACAGTTCCCTGGTTTGTGTTTTCTTTATTGTCTCTATTTTGGTGTTTATGTTGTTTATGTCTTGAATAGTTTCTTTCACTTATTTGATTGCTTTTTCTTGGTTTTCTTTAAGGAATTTGTTGATTTCTTCCGATTTCTTTTTTCTTTTTCTCCATTTCTTTGAGGAAATTTTTTATTTCCTCTTTAAAGGCCTCAAACATTCTCCTAAAGTTATTTTTTAGGTTCTTTTCTTCTGCTTCATCTATATTTGGTTGTTCAAGTCTTGCTGTTGTAGGGCACTAATTTTTATTGGTGCTGTATTGCTCTTTGTGGTGTTGAGTGTGTTCTTACCTTCTCTACCCATCTTTTCCTCTGATTGGTGTCGTTGGGGGTGTCTGTGTCTTCGTGCTGACGAAGCTCAGATTGCTGCTCCTCATGGTACAGTCAGGAACACTGTTCCAGTCACCCTGGAAATCATTTAATGTCCCTGAGGTCGCTCAGTGCTCCTGGGGGTCGCTCTGCAATATCCGGGGTCATTCGGGCCTATTCCCAGGGAGGTTGCTTGCTTGGGGTTGCTCCTGCTGAGGTTGCTGCTTTGGGCCTTCTCCAGCAGGGTCGTTGACTCAGGCCTGCTCCAGCAGAGGTTGCTGGCTCAGGCCTCTTCCCATAGTTGTCCCTGGCCTGGGCCTGCTCCTGAGGAGGCCCCTATCTTGGGCCCAGTTCCACAGTGGTCTCTGGCTCCAGCCTACTCCCTCAGCAGTCACTCCCTTGTACCTGCTCCTGTGGCCGTTGCTGCCTCGGGTCTGCTCCAGCAGAGATCGCTGGCTTAGGCCTGCTGCCTCAGAGGTCATTGATTCGTGCCCAGTTCACAGAGGTCTCTCACATTGTGTCTTATAGTCTAGTACCAGAGCGTGAGCCATCCCTTGGTCCCCAGTAATTTGTAGACCTTGAAAACTAGAGTCAGGGTGACCTTGTTTACTTCCGAACTACCTATAGAAAGGGAGAGGTCACTAAACAGGTTAATAAAATGATCAAAATTTAAGAAATTGCATTAGTCATCTCACTTTATATATGTTAACACATAATGTATATGCTATATAATCCAAAATAAGTCCCACAAACCAGAACTCATCAATTCATTAAAAAGAGGATTTTTATAACACTCAAACCAAGAAATGCTTCTCTGGCAATTATCCCAAATTACCACGCACCCTTGGAAATACTATAATTGCATTTCTCTTAAAATAAAGACCTTATAATTGACACAATATTTTCTCTCAGTTAAATCGGGCTTCCTTCCATTTAAGTTAAATTAGTTCCATCTTACGTCAGGGCTATTTACACTAGTTCCTTCCACTAGCTTTATTACCCTCGCTCTGCCCTGATTCTTTTAAAGGTCAATCCCTGAACTGGAAAAACTCCATCTTCCCGTGTTTTTATGTCTCTTACACCCCGCAGAGGAATGAAATTAGCAGGGAGGGATGGGCACGCCGAATCACCATACCGACCGTAGCTCGGAAGGAGTTGCTACAAGTGCGCTAGGCAGAGCGTAAAATGTGGTCCATGCACATCTTTGCTTGAAAAGTCCTTCAGACACCGGTGGACATCCTCCACGATGCTCCAACGCTCAGCCGTCCATTCTTTGTCTCTGGGGCCGCTAGGACTCTGGCTCGCTGTTGTTTTGTTTGGCTTTGCTTTTGAAATCTTTTCTATTGCAGTACTTAATCCTGTCCACCTGCCCCACTGGACTTAAATCTCATGGGGAGTTCCTTCTCATCATTAAGGTATCTTTGCATTTTTCTCAATTTCACGCTCATGTTATATTGGAGGGTCTTAAACAAAGGAATTAAAGCATACGATTAAAAACCTTCTTGTCACAAACGAGGAATCCCAGCCTGCTCACGGCCAGCGCTTAGTGTCATCCAGATCGAGTCTGAGCTGGAAAATTAACATCCAGCTCTGATTTCTCAGCTCTCTGGAACCTGGCAGTGTTTCAAACCACCAGGGCAGGGAGAAGTGGTAAGACTCCGGGATCAAAGAACACTTCGCTGTTTGTTTGTCCAAGTTGTTTTTCAAGAATGTGAGACAAAACTAACATAATCACTATGTAGAAATGTGTCGAAGCCGTCATTGAATTATAAACCCGTCACAATAGAAAAGGCCTGACGAACACAATTCACTAGGTTCACAAATAATGAAGGGAAGACTTAAAGTCTCTAAGCTTCCTTTGCATTTAACACATTTCATCATGTCTGTCACCAGTCGGGTCTGGTATGGTGGTAGTGTCTATACCATAGCTCACAACTATTTTACAAAGAGGAACTCAGAATGCATTGAGATAAAGCAGTCATGTACTGGAGAACAGTCAACCAGCCCCCCCACCTCCCATTTCTGTCACCTCGTGCATGTTGCCTGAGTTTCTGACTTGCTCAATTTTATGGTGTGTGTGTGTGTGTGTGTGTGTGTGTGTGTGTGTGTGTGTGCAACAAAGGAATGGAATTAGCAGTGAGGGACGGACATGCCTCATCACCATCCAGACCATGGTTCTGAAGGAGCCTCTACAATGAGCTGCGTGCACCAGGCACAATCCAAAATGTGGTCCAAGCACATCTTTCTTCTATTGGAACAACGCCACGGTTGCCACTAAGACAACAGTGCTTTGAAGCCAGAGAGCGTGAGCCGACGGGGAGAGGAATTCGGAATCACACATTTTTGGCATTCAGAGATAATTTAAGATGTTTCAAGGACCTCTAAGGGTGAGGCACCAGGCAGAGGCCCCCGCCACCCCTTCAAAGGCATTCTGTTGCTGACACGTGGTGCACTCCCGAAATACTTTTGATAAAGAACATTTGTAGCTGTGACTTTTCTAGAGACGTAGCTTTGCCCTAACCAGAGGCCCTAAGTTTCCACACGCAAATGGAGAAACTGCGAGAGGGTGATTTATATGTAGCTGATAGCAATCCATTATGGGAATGTTCATTAACTCGAAAACAGAGCAGAATGAGAGGAAATGGTTTTATATCGCTATGATAAGGATTTGAATTATCTATGAGGAGGAGTTAGCTCCCTGACAAGTGCCAGGGTCGGAGACCAAAACGGGTTTGGAATTTTCTTCTCTAGTTTTCAAGTTAATATGGCTTCCTTTATGGACATTGTAAGAAGTCCGTGTTGTTAACCTGGGATTGGGCTTGTGTGTTTGTTTCCTTGTTTGTTTAAAATACCGTTCGAAATTCTATTTCTTTGCCATTCCTCATAGTTCACAAAACATATTTGCGAAACGGCGATTTCGAAATAAGGCTTTATTAAACTCTGAAACGCATGACCCCACGAATCCCGAAGTTTCCTTCACAGGGGAGCTTTTGGGGCCTTAAAAACTGCAGCGGGGGAGGGGGGGCAACTGAGAGGGAAGGAGGAAATTCTCATCTCACGCACATCCCCATCCAGAGTCCTCCACTTCCGCAAGCATCAGCTCTGTCCCGAAAACACTGAGATATCGGCCTGCTTCCTGGATGTATTGGTTTTTTTTTTTTTTTTTCCCAAGGTCTTAAACTATTTTGGGACAGCATCCATTCAAATACGGTATTATAAGAAAAGCTTTTATGACCAAGATATTCTTTTAATTCAAAGCTCTTTGCCACACTTCCTGTTTGCTTCAAGGGTCTGAGGAAAGTAAAAGTTCCAGGTCCTTGTGATGGGAACGGCTTCCTGAAGGTGAAACAGCACAGCTTCAGCCCTTCATTAGGTATCCCCTGGTATTGTCTTCTAACTGCTTCTTGTACGTAAATCAAATCTTGCTTTTCCCAGCCAAAGATTCGGAACTTCTTCGGGATGATAGTCTCGATTTACGTTTCTTTCCTGTTGTCTAAGAGTCCAGGGCTGTGCTGAGCATACTGAGCATATAATAGCTCATTTAAAGCAGATTAACTTATCTGTAAGTTAGCTGGTCGCCCTCATGTAGTTCTCTGAGATCCACCACACATGTGTGAATGAGCACAGTGGAAAGCAACAGCAGAAGAAATAATAGCTCTGCATATGCAACAAGACATCACATGTTTACGAAATATGAAAACTCACCTCTTCAAGAGGAAGGGAAGGAACTGGACAACTGAATTAGTATGATCATTTTTATTATCTTCGTTATATTTATTATAACTCAAACGCTGCTCCCCAGGCCCTGGCCCAAACATGTCACAAACATTGATTTATTCTTCATAACAACTAAGAGGACCAATATTGTTCTTATTGTGTAAGGAGAAACTAGGGTCACAAAAAGAAGACTCGTTGTGCAGGGTTACACATACAACCAGGTCAGAATGTGGCCTGGGAAGCGGGGCTCGCGAGTTCACGACCTTAGTTAGTCTGTTTCCTGAGAGGAAAACCTAAAGTAGGGGGAAAAAAAGTGTTACCATCTTCAGTCTGCACTAGTTTTCATTTCTGGGTCCAAGGTCAACTCTTGCCATCTGTTGAGAAAATATGGGTGAAAGAAAGTAGTGACTAACGGTTTTGGAGAGTGGAGTAAGCAAAATTCTCAGGGTTTGCCGAATGAGCCAACGGTGAGCGGATAACGTAGGGAAAAGCGTTCCGATTCATCAGTATGCAAAGGGGAAAATAAGAGCAGGCCTCTTGGCTTGCTGGACAAGGCTCAGAAATTGAGAACAGAAAGAATGGAGACAATGTTTAGGGACGTAATAAATGGTTTTTTGGAAAACCCAGTGGACTTGGGAAACATACAACAAATATCCTGACGCAAAGTCCACTTGGTGGAATTCCCAATCACATCATGTCATGTCCTCATAAATCTTGACTGCAGCCGAAACAACCATCCTCCTCTGTGCTGCATACCTATGCAGCAGTGATGGTTGATCTTGATTGCAACTTTTAAGGAATTTTTTTTAAAGGTAATGTTTTTGTTTTTGTTTTTGTTTTCGGAATCACCTGGGAGATACACCTCTTGGAGCGCAGAGGGGTCGCTAGGAAGGTTTACTGAAGAGAAAAGACAAGCTATGTGTGTGATCATTAGGTTAGGTCCTTGTCTAAACAAGAGGGAGCAAACACCATTCATCTTCCCTTCCTTCCTCACTCTTGTCACAATGTCACGAACCGTTTCAGACTCCTGCTGCCAGAGTTAGAGACGGCCATACCACTGTGCCCTCCCTCTGTGATGGACCATGAGCTACAGTACACCTTTCCTTAAGTTGGGCAGCACGTAGCCCTGGTATTTCCCTAGTTGCCTAGCTTGCCCACTACGATAGCATTTTTAAGAGTAGAAAATACGCGCCTCACTCATTCGTCTGTGCACCCCAAAGTCTAGCATTTACTTCCCATTCAGTGGGTGGTCTCCACCATGAACCTTTCTGTACCTCATTGCTGCGCCCATCCTCTTAGCTGTATCTCTCACGTTCAGAAACAGTGGAGACTCGTACCGTTCATTGGGTTGTAAGTCTATGTGCTTCCTAATTTGTAAAGAACTGCCTAAAATGTAACCGACTTAAGTTGCTTAAATTCTTCTAGAACTGGTTGCTTTTCTGTCTTTTTTTTCCTGAAAGACAGAAGGGTTTCCTTTAGACATAGTCTGCACAATGACCAAAGACTTCAGTTTTACGTGCGGCAGCCTTTGTGGAGAATGGATTCGCACTATGGTGGGTCATGCCCAAAGATGGTGACAGCAGTCTTCCGTGACACTCATCCTTTGCTTCAGGGTATTGCTCTTAGTCTCATAAACTGGCAGTCAGCTTCCTAACCTCTGAGTCTAAGCTGGGTTAGTGATCTGCTTGGGCCACAGAACACCATGGATATGCCAAGTGCAGAGTTCTATGTCCTACCCTTAAAATTTTCTGTAGCTCTTGTTTTTAATCTCTTATAGCTCTAAGGTGCCACGTAAAGAAGCTTGGTTTCCCTGCTAGGGAGATCAGACAGAGAGTTTCTAGAACCCACACAGCTGAAAAAAGCGAAATCATGGTGTTCTAGTCAGCTCAGCAGTGGCATCAGCTGTGTATAACGCCATACCATCTTGCATTCCTCAACTCAAATCGCAACTGCATGAACCAGCAGGGCACAGATGATCACACCAGTTGAGCCATGATGAAACAACCAGAGAGTCAGAAGCGATGCTGATGTCACTGTAAACCACTGAGTCTTTGGCTGGCTTGTTACAAAGCCATTGGCTGTTGATACATCATTTGCGTTGTTCAAGCTGAACTTAGAACATAAATAGGTACAGAGACAGTCGTGAGGGTTCACACCTGTTATCCTGGCATGAGGGTGTCCGAGTCACATGGGTTGCTTTGAATTTTAGATAAACCTGGGCTACAGTGAAGCCCATATGAACCACATAAAGAATCCACATAACCAACTTTCTTATTTACAAGGAGCTGGGGGCTTTCCTACACCCATCCCTCTGATTCACCTTGCAGATTACACAGTATCCAACAATGCAAGGCAAAATTTGTGGGAATCAATGCAAAATTGCAGTGAAGCGGTTATCATAGGACATTGCAAACCTTTCAAAATAAGAAGCCATAAAATTGATGAAGTCAGAGGAGCCCTTGAGTCACAGACAGGTCCGATGGCAGAGGAGAATCTGCAGTTGTGAGGGTTAACCGCCAGGAGAAGAAATCCAGATGAAGGACAGACAACCCAAGAAAAGCTTCGGAGGGATCAATTCGAATGTCACGGTTGAACAGAGGCACACAACATTTTTGAAACAATGACGCTCTATGATTTGCCCATAGAAGTCAAATGTAGAAGGACACACACGATATCACGAAATTATATAATTTGGTTCGAAAATTTAGCTTTTGAAAATCTACACCAGATTCATTTTTGTTGTAATATTTAACACATCTTTGTTCAACTAAAATGTCCTAAATGTAAGGTTTTTTTTTTTTTTAAAGAAAATGTCTTGATTTCTTAAAGGGCAAAATTCCGATCAAATCTTCTTTTGGCATGTTTAACTCTCTGTTCCGAAAGGCTCCACTTTAAGCGGGCTGGGGGCTGTCAATTATCTGAGGAAGCTGCAGGCCTCTAGAAGGTCTTTCATGCATCTTCCTCATGAGCAGGTTGAGAGCAGCATCCTGGCCCATGTTGGGCGAATACTCCCGGCATACTGCATACAGCCAAGGAGAAGGGAACCAATGACTATAGCACCGTAAAAGCTGAAAAATGTGGTGCATTTGCACAATGGAGTAGTACACAGCAGAGAAAATAATGACATCTTGAAATTCATGGGCAAATGGATGGATCTAGAAAACATCATATTGCGTGAAGTAACCCAGACCCAGAAAGACAAATATAATATGTACTCACTCATAAGTGGCTTTTAGACATAAAGCAAAGGAAAAAAACCAGCCTACAATTCACAACCCCGGAGAACCCAGACAACAATGAGGACCCTAGGAGAGGCATACATGGATCTAATCCACATGGGGAGTAGAAAAAGACAAGCTCTCCTGAGTAAATTGGGAGCATGGGGATCATGGGAGAGTGTAGAAGGGGAGAGGAATGAAGGAAGGGGAGCAGAGAAAAATATAGCTCAATTAAAAACAATTTTTAATAAAAGAGCTACTGTTTCATTGGTTTACATAGAGCTATTGCCATCGCGAAAGGTGCTGTCCCGTGATCAGTACCTGACCCAGTGTGGGCTGACATTTGTTCTTGAAATCCTTCAGAGCAGGTCTGTTACCGACTTCCTGCCAAAAGCACTTTCACAGTCTGGGTACATTTAAGACCAATCCAAGCATGTAAAGTCATGTTAGGCGAGAAGCCCCCACATCCCAAAGGCCCGGCTAAGGAGGGCCACGTGTGAGAACAGGTGTGCCCCTTCACTGAGCAGGAATCTGGAAACGTCAAGCGTTAGAACCGCTCCAGTTCAGCCTGGCCCGCAGTCACACTGCTGGGCTGCATCAGTAAATGCCTTGCGCGCGCGGCTGGGACTAGAGAAACTCTTGGCATAAATTCAGAAGGAGAGGAGACAAAAACACACTTTCTCCTTTTAAAGAATTCAGAATTCTTTAAAATTCTGGGGAGAGGGGTTCCTCTTTTCATCTTTTAAAAAGTGAAAAAGAAAATTTAAAAAATGTTCCCTGATTCTAAAAAAGCATTCATTCAAAATATTGTCACCTCTTCTGTACGAGTCCCACAGCGTGCAGGGCCGCTTGACTTAACATCCCTGCAGTCTAAGCCCTTTCAGGCTGGATTGCTTCCTCACTTGCAAGAGAAGGACGCACCAGGGCTGTTTTTCTCGTCAGTTATCAGTGTAATTTCCATTCCTTTGCAAATAAGAAAGGAACACCGTAAACTTGGCTGCGCAGACCCTTTCAGCCCTACCCCTCCCAGAAGGGCACTCCGTGTTCTGCAACCTATCAGTCAGCTCTGGCGCAAGAGTAAACAATACTTTCGGTTACAATAACTTGTATCCAGGGGAGGGGAAAAAAAGCCCGCAGGAACACAGCAGCCAGAGGAAAGTTTACAAGCTTTAGCCAATGAAAGGCTGGGGAGGCCAGCCAAGTTAACATGCTTCTCCCCGCCTCTAAATGAACTCATGATTGAAATATGGCATTGAATTTGTTTTAAAAAGGGAAGGCGTGTAGGAAAGAAAAGCGAACGCGGTCAAGAGCTTTGGCTTGTGGGGAACGTGGTTAGGAAGTGTTTGCTTGTCGCTGCACCCGGAGTGGGTCCAGTAACCTTTGCCTCCCACTGGGTGGAGTAGGGCCTTTAAGAGCAGTTGGAATGCAGTTCCCCTGATCAGCTTAGCCGGTTATTCCCTGCTTGAACCTCTGCTAGCCCTGGAGAACAGTGTCCGGTTCAGACCAACGGATCTCCTGCGCTCTGCAGTCACCACAGCCCACTTCTTGCCTGAGCGAGAAACTTTGCAGCGGGGGAAGTAGGCTCCCATCTGTGCAGCCATGGGAGAGGACGCTGTACAAGCAGAAAAGTTCCAGCACCCAAATGCGGACGCCCGCCAGGAGAAGCCATCCAGCCCCAGCCCGATGCCTTCCTCCACACCGAGCCCCAGCCTGAACCTGGGCTCCACAGATGAGGCCATCCGGGACAACTCGCAGGTGAACGCGGTGACCGTGCACACACTCCTGGACAAGCTAGTCAACATGCTGGACACCGTGAGGGAGAACCAGCACAACATGGAGCAGCGGCAGATCAACCTGGAGGGCTCCGTGAAGGGCATCCAGAACGACCTCACCAAGCTCTCCAAGTACCAGGCCTCCACCAGCAACACCGTGAACAAGCTGCTGGAGAAGTCTCGCAAGGTCAGCGCTCACACGCGCGCCGTCCGGGAGCGCCTGGAGAGGCAGTGCGTGCAGGTGAAGAGATTGGAGAACAATCACGCCCAGCTCCTCCGCCGCAACCACTTCAAAGTGCTCATCTTCCAGGTTAGTGGCCCCGGGGCACCCCCTCCACAGGCGTGATCTCAGTCCTGAGATCCAATCTGTCCGGCCAGTCAAGCACACGCGCAAAACCTTAGCCTCCAGCCGCCTGCTACCGGCAACTGTAAAACATGCCCACACGGGTTGGAATCCCCCTGTCCTTCAGGCAACGCCCCGTGGGCCTGGCGGACTGGGAACATTTGTCAGGGAACACCTAGACACACTTGGTATCGGGTGGGAAGCTGAGCAGGTGCAGGCATCCACTGCCGACAAATTCATTTGTCTCGTTTCATTAGGAAGTTGGGGCTGCGGCTGCAGCTGTTAGCTGGACAGGGCACGTGAATTCAGCGGCTTTTTATTAACTCTTAGTAGAAGTGAGCTAACTACATGAAGGGTTTGTTTTCTTTGGTTCGAACCAAGACTGCCCACACAAAACCTTTAAACCATGCCTTTGCTCCAAAGGCTCCTGGTGTTTTGGAAGCCAACAGAATGGGTGGTTGACACGAGCCGTGTTCTTTAAGACATCTTTTGTCCAAACAATCTCCAGTTCCTTCTAGCAAAGGGTGCCTTAAAAGTGGGAAGCAAATGGCAACTCTTTACGAACCCACTAGATATGCCCACGTTGCTCTGAAGGACGAAACTCTATAGTGAAATAAAAGAAGGATCATCGGCAGTGGTCACAAAGGCCAGCCTTCAATATCTTCTCCTTCAAATGGCGGCCTTGGCATGAAAGGGCCACTTAACTTTTTTTTTTAATGCATCAGTGATGCAATTAATGTAGCAAAGGCTATTTGGGGACAGGAAGATGGCACGGGCTGTTGTTCGGCCAAGTGGTGGGCATCTGTTAATCCACAGGCTGCCCAGCCTAAGGCTGGAAGCCCTTCTGTGGGTGGCACTGAGCCAACCCCGACCCCAGGAAGCAGAGCCATCCTGCCTCGGGGCTGGCTCCTTGTGACCATGTGAAAGGAGAGACTTTCAAAGCCATGGAGGGGAGAGGCCATAACCAACAGATTGTGAAAGCATACAGGGAGAGCCTTTATCTCCCCAGAGGCAGTCGAAACTGAGATCTAAACCGGAGGAGCCTTCTTTTTTTCCTAATGAATCTTCTCTGCCAAGTCAGAACCCCGGGCTTGCCTGACACCATAAAAGGAAAGTCTCTTCTTGCTGTCCTTGCGGCCTCCCCAAATTGTACTTGAGCGTTGGGAGGTTCCGGCAGCTGAGGCTCCTGGACCTCACAGGCTTTCACGTTTGGGGAACTTCGAGGCTTTTAATGCAGATGCCATAGCTTTTCAGGAAGCAGCTGAACTGGAAAGAGATGTGGTCAACCATCTGAGAGTCTACCTTTATTAGCCTAGAGACCTTAGCTCTCAAGGCATTTCTAAATTAAGTAGCGATTTCCTAACCGAACGGAAGACACGCAGGCCGGTCAAAAGAAACTTCCCTTCCTTCCGCATGAACTGGGGATAGGTACCTCTTGCCTTCCATTAAAGAGGGGAGGAAAAGGTTTCTCCAGTAAAGGAAAAGAAGGATTTTAAGGATTTATTTCTATTTTGATAATGAATGTTCTACCAGCATGAGGAGGAGGGACACGGGGAAAGAAATGGCTAGGCGTTCAAGAGAGCTGTGGTTCTGACCGTGGGTGACTTAAAGGCAGGTGCTCTTGATGAGGCCCTGACAAAGTCACCTGTTGTGTTGCATTCGACCAACAGGTGTGGCATTGCACCTGAATCAAAGTGGAAGCACGCAAGACCAAAAGGGAAGCTAAGGGAATCCAAAGAAAAGTATTCAGACCGTTCTGGGCCCATGAGCAAGCACCCCCCTCCCCCCCCCCCCACACACACACATCTAAAGAGCCGTTTAGAAGGCAGGGAGCTTCAGGCCAATGGCTAGAGCTTTCTCTTCCCATAGGAGGGTCTCCGCTAGCTAACGGGAATTAGAATCCCAGCTCCGAAGGCGCAGGATGGCGATCTGAGGAACTGAATGGAACTGTGGTTGTCTGGAGTGTTTAGTCCTTCTGAAAGTAGAGGTTTGAGTAAGGGTACCAATTATGCTAATGAGCGAAACAGTAATTTTTATTAAAGCGGAATCCAGGAGAGGGGGCGGGAAGATGAGGTGTCACGCAGACACTGGCCCACCTCCTGCTTTGATCCTTTGCCAACTGTCTTGACGGTGGATGCACGTGTTCTCTGTAGGCCTCTGTTCCCCCCCTTGTAAACGCAGAGGACATTAATAAGAGCAGGGAATAGTTGAGCTCCTAATAAGCCCAGCATATATGACTCAACACCGTTCTCCCTACCTCTGGTCTATCCCCCAAGTGAAAGATAAAGATGCCAAGTTTGTCTACAGTTATGTAGCACATTGGTGGCAAAGGTGCGACTCGATGCCACATTTAGTCCGTCCCGGAATATGGGCTTCCAAACGCCAGTGCTTCCTGGCTCATACTTCTCCCACAAGGGAGAATCACATATTTAAGATGACTCATGCGGACTGGCATGGAGCTAAGGCTCGCTGCATAGAATCTATTACTGTCTGGGCCTGAAATGCAGGGCTGAGACAGAAGGCTCCCCTTCTACTAGACTAGAGATACAGCTCTTGGGCCAAAACTGACCCCACCCTTCTGAGGACTTTGAAATAGCCTTGCAGACTGTGCTGGAGAAACCCGCAGAAACAGCTGAGCCAAGCTAGCGGGAGCTCACTGATTCTGGATTGAACCTGCATAGGACCACTAGGCCTTCTCAATGGGTGGCAGTTGTGTGGCGTGGGCATTTGGTGGGACCACTGGCAGTGGGACCAGTATTTATTGCTAGTGTGTAAACAGGCTCTTTGGAGCCCATTCCCTATGGACGGATGCCTTGCTCAGCCTAGATACGGGCTGGAGGGCCTTAGTGATGTGGCAGACTTTGTTGACTCCCCAAGGGAGGTCTCACCCTCTCTGAGGAGTGGATGGGGGTGGGAGGAGTGGGGAGGACATGTGAGGAACTGGAGGATGCAAGGGAGAGGGAACTGGGATTGGTATGTAAAATAAGATTGTCTTTAAAATAATTTTTTAAAAAGAAATAGCTTTTCTGGTCCCTTTTGAGTTGAGATTTACTAGTACACACACATACAGACACCCGGTATATGCCCACCATCATTTCAGAATCAGCATTATATCATAACCCATGAAAACAAAGGGGTTTTCTATTCTAAACAGACCTTTCTAACGTGGTGGTGGAAGGGGACCATCCCAGACCTGCAGAGAATGCGGATAGCAAACATGGTACTGGGACCACTTGTGCCTTGAAAAAAAATCTGTCATTTTTTAGTGCTCTGGAAGCCTATGATGCAATTCTCCTTAGTCTTCTTACTAAGCAATTACATTCCTGGTTTAGGGTGAGAGAGAGAGAGAGAGAGAGAGAGAGAGAGAGAGAGAGAGAATAGAAAAAATGCTTAAAAAGAAAAGCTATCCCTTGACTTGGGCATATTTGTAATATCGAGAAGATCCATGTTTGTCAAGATAGATCTTTGTCGATCTGAGAAGGTCTGCAGTTTGTGAAATGCTCTCACGTCCCAAATCTATTTCTGAGTGTGTGTATACGTTTGTATATATTCAGTTGTGTGTATGTGTATCTGTGTTTGCAAGTTATATGAGAATATATCTGTGTTTGAGAGCATGTAAGTGTGTGTGTGTGTGGTGTGTATATCTGTATACGTGAGTATATGTGAGTATATCTGTGTTTGAGAGTGTGTATGTATGAGTGTGTAAGTGTGTGAGTGTGTATGTGTGTGTGGTGTGTGTATTTGTATACTTAGATGTGTTTAGGTGTATATATGTGTGGTGTGTGTATATCTGTATGTGAGTATATCTGTGTTTGAGAGTGTGTATGTATGAGAGTATGTGAGTGTATGTGAGTGTGTGTGTTAGTGTGTGTAAGATGATTTGTAAGACACTTATAATTTGAACTTTTAATTCCTATCTTTGTTTTGAATCTACTTAAAACACGCCATTTATTTGTTGAAGTTTGCACTGTGTTCCACAACAGCATTGTAGCTCGTGGGCATCCAGTTCCTCAATGAATACTTCCAATTGCAGCCATCAGAATACGACAACTGGAGAAACAACCATTGCCCCTTTGACCACCAAGATACATTTGGAAATTCCAGTTAAAAGAAGAAAGTTTCTTCTCTTCAATTTTCTCTGCGAAAGTTTAATATAATATTTGAGTTCAAAATAATGAGACATAAAAGAGCAATAAATCAAATAAAATTTAGAGCATTGATGATCAGAATATTAAATGCCAAGGAAATAACAAGTTTACCATTTTTCTGGGAAGCCTGCCTATCTTTTCCTCACAGTAGAAGCTGTGTGGAGAGCTGAGCAGAAGTGTTCTCTGCTGGCTGAGGAGGCTTCAGGCCCTGCCCAGTAACTGGCCCTGAAGAGGAGGTGCCACTGACATCCTCAGAAGGTGGTGCTAGTGATGATTATTTGAAAAAGCGGTCTGGGAATAATTTCAAAACCAGGGAACAAATGCAGGTGTGCGTGGACAGCTTGCACTTTCATCCACGTGGAGTTGTAAAGCGATATAAAAAAGAAGAGAGAGGTTACGTATTTACAGCGGATATATTTCTGAAAAATTGAGTCTGTAAATGCGCTTTAACCATTCATCATTTGGGTTCCTTCAATGATATCAGAATTTTGGAAGTATGCGAATAGTACAACCTCCGTGTGATTTTTAACTCCATTGGTTTAAAAGAGGACTTTAACCCAAGAGCATTGCACTGAAAGCTGCTCGGTTGGTACGGACTGGAAGGAAATGCAGATGTGTGCAAGCAAAGATGTCTTTATGTGAAAACTCTCCATGCGTGCGCACGGGCCAATCCCCTTACAGAATATTGGCTTTGTCATGTTGCTTATCCAGTGCCCTTCCGTGTATGAGATTAAAAATTATTATTTCTTAGTGTTATCATTTACATTTAGTAAATGTCAACATTGCCTCAGGCACTAGAAGTAAATAACATAAATAACTGACTGTAGTTAGTATTTGGGGGGGGGCATTGCATATTGCATTCAGATAGATAGGTAAGTAGGTAGATAGATGATAGATAGATAGATAGATAGATAGATAGATAGATAGATAGATGATAATTAGGTTACATAGATTGACACATGCATAGATACATACATTCACAAACACATAAATGTGTGTGTGTGTGTGTGTGTGTGTGTGTTACACTCTGTGTCAAACGCAGCCCCGTCTAGACTTTTGAAATGCTCTTCAATCCAATTCAGGTCCTATAATTGTTACTCCTGTGTGGGACTACACACATTGAGTGTGAATGGGTGCACAATGGTATTGTTCCCGTGAATGGTCACTTCTTTTTGTGGCGTGTAGGTTAAAACCACATAATCAAATATGTTTGCTCTGAAAACCCCTTAATAATCACTTAGTTTAACACTATATTCTATGAAAGAAAAAAATTACTGTCAAGGTCTCATTTCATTGATAAAAGAAATTATAGGATTGTAGAGCAGGTAAATATAAAACTATAATCTCACAGTGGTAATTTTTATCACATAAACAAGTTCATGTTTATGAGCCTTTTAATCATTTAGTGTGGTTGTGCTTTGTTTTGTATTTTTCATGTGTAACAAAGAACACCTAACCAATGTGATCTTTAAAAAAAAAAAATTGAACCCTTGATAACACTAAAAACAGCGAGACTTTTAAATCCTCCAGAATGTGAAAGGCTACCTGGGGATTATAACTAATGCATTTGACTCTTATGACTTGCTGATTCCACTGACAGCCACCCCGGGGGTACAGCCCTAATCAATGGCTTTATCCACTTGGCGATCTATACCTCAGAAACACAGACTGGAGGAAACCTCAATGTGTAAAGGAGACCTATAAATCAGAATGCCAAGTGACATAGCTTCATTTTAAAAGCTAGTGTTTAGAGATGATTGGATAAGATATTCCATGGACACAAATTTATGCTCTTCAGACCCTGACAGAATCCCACCCTGCCCCTGTTATTTTTATCTAACAACAGGAATGAGAAGGGGGAGAAAGGAGAGAGAGCTGGCCCCTCTCTCCTTTCTGGGTGGTTTAAATGACTTCAAGTTGACTTCCTTGGCTAATGCTGGCCGCGGGATCTTTTGTTTTTAAGTTTGCGTGTCTGTATATGTGTGGAGACGATGTGTATTGTCAACTTCAAACCAAGCAGTGCCCAACGGGCTGCCAGTTTCCTCTGCATCGATATTTACACGCCCAACTGGGGCTTCTGGCTCACAAGAATCAATATAATAGCAAACAAAGCGAGGCTCGTGGAAAAATGCTACTTCTGGAGAGTTCGTTTCATTCCTTTCTCCCATATGGCACAAGCGTATCCGTCATATACGTTTGAAGTTTACTACTTAGTATTCCCTTCCTTGGAAAAGCTCCTAAGGGTCCTTGTTAAAGGTCAGAACCCGGGACACCTGCATCAGTGGAGGCTGAGGATCTTTTTGAAAATGAAGGACAAATAATCACCCGCTCCCAGGGGCTTCTCCTAGGTAGACCTGTCCCAGGAAATAATCCACAGGGATTCCTGTGCCATTGGGAGTCACAAATCCCAGGTAGACAAGTCAGGAGCTAGCTTCAGTAAGGAATTAGGCTATACATTCAAAGATGTAAGCTATACATTCAAGCTATACATTCAAGCCCCACTCTGAAAATAGCTGTAAGTCTGGGAATGTGTAAGAGAAAGCATGTCACATGAGCACAGAAGTGTCACCTCCCTGGTTGGCATGTGACGCAGAATGTGTTTCCGTGAGGTGTGTAAGAGGGCTGCATACTAGACCATACACACCCATGTTAGAACAGCTTCATGGATCCTATCCACACTGAATTCCCACTGCTCGAAGAGCGGAACACCATACTCTGTATGCTTTGTGTAGGGCAGTGACTTCGCAGAAAGGGAACTGGTATTTTTCTGGATTCTAAACAAACGTTTTTTGGAAAAAGAAAGAGATCTCTGCGCTTAGGAACTTGCAAATTTCCGCGTAAAAGGAAAAGGGTTGCCTTCAAAGATGATGTCGAAAGAAGTCACAAAATGCGCACACCGGCCGGTAGACAGAGCACAAAATATTGCCTGGGTAACTCGGGGGGCAGCAGAGATGCAAGGAGACCTTGCTCAGTAGCTGCCAGCTATATAAAGACACATCCAGCTCATTCTGGATTACCTCTGCTCCTGCTGAGTTAATCCCATAATTGACATCCGAGAGCTCACCTGTAAATTATTTTCACACTTCACCAAAGAGTTCACCTGGGTTCCCGCCTTCCTCGACACCCCTCCCCAGCCCTACATCAGAAGATCTAACACAGATATTACAATTCACTTTCTGATACGCTCTCCTCAGAGCTATCCTCAATAAGACAAGGGACAAAAGAGCTACCAGACTCTGCTTTGGCAAAGATAAAATTTTACACTTAAGAAAAACTGAGATTCACTTTCATTCTGCCCTTTTGTTAAAATGGAAGAACAGAAAAGTTGTCTGGTCTGAAACTTTTGATGGCCCCGAGAGCTTATGGTATAGACAATGTACCTTGAGGCTTAGTTTCCACAGTTTTCTGCCTGAATGCCTTTCCCCACTTAGGACTTTTAATAGCATTTCACTGAGCGCTTGGCTTTATCCTTCCCTGCAAGCAACAACTGCCAACCCCGCTCAGCCCTCTTAATCAAAGCCCGGGAGACACGTTGCTTCCAGACAAGACAACAGAGCCCTGACTGCTTCTGTCTACCCCCGTTCTGTATCCGCTCATCCCTCCACTGGAAACAGAACCCTTCGTTCAGAGGGAGAGCACAGTGCCCCTCAGGCCTTGGCCTCTCTAGTGTGCCCAGTGCCACCAGCATTCAGCCAACCTCCTTCGAGACGCAGAGCTGAGCGGGTTGGTTCTCTTACAGCCTGCCCCACGTAGAGCAATCTACACCTCAGCCACCTTCACGACCGTCTCAGAAAACCGTCTCTCCCGACATGCTCCCCTAGTGAGTAGTTTTTAAACTTTACATAGAGAGACACTGTGCAGAAGAAAAGATTAAAAACCTTTCCAGAAAGCACGAGGCAGCTCAGCTTGAAGCGTGACAGGCTGTTCGCTTCAAAAGTCCACCTCGGAGAGGACCCCTGGGAACTAGCCACTGCCAATAGCTCCTCAGTTAAGGGGTGAGGCCTGGGTCATCGTGTGCACCATCTTCTGCATGTCTTGTACCGGTAGCCGCAAGTTCTATGAGTTCATGGGTGTGATTCTTATGTCACGTACAGAAGATAGACTTTCAGAGAACTTCTCCCTATCCCCCCCAGTACTTAAATTCTTTCTATCTCCTTCCCTCAGCCTTCGTGAGGGGAGGGGATTGATACAGTGACCCACTGAGGGCTGAGCGGTCTCTCTCTTGCTCTCACACCATGACCAATTGTGCACTCACTGCAAAGAAAAACTTCTCTGATCAAGGACCAGAACGGGCCTGGTCTATGAGACAAGCATTGGTACTGAAAAGCTACTTTAACATCATGACCATTTGTCAAAATAATAATAGCAGAATGTATCCTAAGGACAGTGCTCTCCCCAGCCATGTGCTTCAACCAGGGTTACAGTATCAGAACTAAAATCCCTTCCTATGAAGCAGGCCTCAAACCCAATCAGAAAGTAGTTAGTCATCCACGACAGCTGTACCATTATTACCTGTGAAGCAGGCCTCAAACCCAATCAGAAAGCAATTAGTCACCCATGACAACAATGCCACCACTGTGCCCACGGCCACGCCATGTCTGGCAGATTGGTAATGCAGGATGCAGGGTGTGGTGCTGTGTAAGATCGCTGGTGGGTTTTCTCTCAGGCAGCAGCCTTCCAAACACCAGCCAGCACCCTGTAAGGTCATCCACGGGGAAAACAGACCTTCATGTCCATAGACGGCAGCTTGTTTCCCTACTTCTGAGTTTGCCGGGCCGGCTGAGATGCAATCAGGTCACCTGGAGGCTCTGGGCGCAGCATAGGTGGAAAGGAGTCTGGATGCATGCCCTGCTTACGTTCCCGCAGAACCCCCAGTGGCCCTGGGAGTGCATTTTGAAAGCTGCTAATCTAGGTCAAATCCTCTGGTTCCTATCTGGAAGGAGCAGGAACCCAAGGAGATTAAGCTGTTTGCTGACGCTCCACGGCCATTTAACAGTTCAGCGAAGACACACTCAGGCCTCCTGCCATAATTCTCTGCCTTGTGCTATTATTTTCTACGAAAACACAAGGGTACCATGATAATGGTTTCTTGTGTAACAGTGAAAAAAAAAGAAAACTTAAAACTCAAAGTTGCTCTTATGCTGTGTGGCCTGAATCTGTCTGTATTCTGATCTCTCAGGGAGCAACTTTGCATGGTGCAGATTTTCTGGCTCTGCCAATCCCTGAGACTCTATGGGAGGCCACGGTTGCCTCTGTGAGGGGCTGGAGGCAGGGTATGCTGGGATGCCTGAAGAGGGCTGGCTCCCCAACTTCTCTCCTCACTCTTAGCTGGAGGTGAGCCCAGAGCTTTATTGCCCAAAGAAGATCACGCTGCACACTAGAGGCTTGACACCCTATCTGGTCCTACGTTTGCCTCCTCTGGTCCCTTCCTGATTCCCACAGGACACATCCTGATCCACATGGCTTTACAAGCAGGAGCTGGGAAGGCGAATCCTCACTTACATCACTCAATAATGTGTGTGTGCATAAGTATGTGTGCATATGTATGTGTGTGTACATGTGTGTACACATGTGTGTGAATGTGTGCATGAATGCGTATTATGTGCGTGTGCATATATGTGCATGTGTGGGGATGGGATGCATGTATGTATGTTTGTGGGTACATGGGTACATGTGTGTGTGTCAGTGTGTGCATGAATGGGTGTATATATGTGCATGTGCATATATGTGCGTGTGTGTGTGTGTGTGTGTGTGTTGCTGTTGGTCTGTCCAACCATCTCTTCTAATGCCCAGTGGAGGAGGGAGGAGGAGGGACCTGGCCAAGGCGTCTATGCTATTCCTCATTTAAGGACATCTTAACTCCTCTCTGGCTCCGTCTGCATTTTCCACCGTGAACTCTGGGCATGTTTGTACTGGAATTGTGGCAGAAGCTGTGCCCCTGGCCAGACTGAAGGGAGGAGAGAAGGCCTCTGGGTTCCCAGGGCTGCCACTTACATTAGTCTCTTTATCTAGGCAGCTTCCTGGCCTATGTGAGTCAGGCCACTTCCCTCTGCCTGTCACTGATAGAGCCTTTGCCAGCTCCGCTCGTGGTATTCCCACGGGCAAGCCTTGCCTTATCCAGCCCGAGGGGAATGACTGCACCCGCATGCGAAAGAATGCTTCCTCTTCTAGAAAACGAAGCCACACTTTGTTTCTATCATTCCCGTGGCCCAGCATTACACCCAAATTACAGTCGTTCAGGGCTATTTGTAAAAGGTACCATTATCCTAAACCCACACTGCCCTTCTTTTCAGGAAGAAAGTGAGATCCCTGCCAGTGTGTTTGTGAAGGAGCCGGTTCCCGCTCCTGCAGAAGGCAAGGAGGAGCTGGCTGAGGAGAATAAGTCCTTGGAGGAGGCGCTGCACAACGTGGAGCTCTCCTCCGATGATGAATTGCCCTGTGATGAGGAAGCCCTGGAAGACAGCGCCGACGAGAAGCTGGAAGAAAGCAGGGCGGAGAAAATAAAGAGATCCAGCCTGAGGAAAGTGGATAGCCTCAAGAAAGCCTTTTCTCGCCAGAACATCGAGAAAAAGATGAACAAGCTGGGCACAAAGATCGTATCTGTTGAGAGGCGGGAAAAGATTAAGAAATCGCTCGCATCCACCCACCAGAAAGCCTCTTCGGGGATAAGCTCCCCTTTCAAGGTTTCTCCCCTGTCCTTCGGTAGGAAGAAAGTCCGAGAGGGAGAAAGCTCAGCAGAAAATGAGACCAAGTTGGAAGACCAGAGCTCCTTCACAGAGGGTGTTTCCGAAGCATCCCTCGCCAGCGGCAGCGCGGAAGATGGTGAGAAGCCGGCCTTGAAGGGGAACAGCTCCGGCGTGGGCAGCAATGCTGACCTGACCATTGTGGAGGATGAAGAGGAGGAGTCGGCGGACCTGCCGCAGGCGCAGCAGGTGTACGATGAGAGCGGTTATGTGCTCAACTCCGAAGAGATGGAGGGATCCGGTGAGAAACAGGTCCAGCCGGCCGTGCTGCAGGTGGACCAGACAGCCTGAGTGCACCTACAGCCAGCACACCGGGCCAGGTGCAGAGCCCAGCACTGGCTCAGGGGCATCCTCATCCCAAAAGCCACCTCTGCACCTCTCCATCTCTTCCTGCTCCCAGCTGTGACTGTCCAGGCCATAATCACTGGTCATGCCCTCAGATACACACGAAATCAAGGAAGCACATCGCCAGGGGTTCCACTTTTCATTTGCTCCTAAGGTCTGTTGCTGTAGGATTTCTCCAAGTTTGGAATAAGAAAGGGATGGGGCAGTTAAAAACCACCAATCAATTTGGCTTAGTCAGGAAAACTAAAGTAGATTTAAGACAGTAGTCATGAAATGTGATTTTTTTTTTCCTTGTCATTCTATCAGCTTGCTGAATTGTGTAGCCGTAACATAGTGATTTCTCACCATGGTCTATGAATGATTAGTCTTCAAGTATGTGACCTAGAATACACAGAAGTCTGTAAACTGAAAATACAACTCTGTATTTTAGGGGAAAAATATTTACAAAAGATAGTGCGTCATGCTCAGCTGATTATTCTCCTATAGGAACCTTGTTCATTCATTACACGTGGAGGGATTGAACAGGGATTGAACAGTTGTGATGGTCAGGTAAAGGCAAGGGGACTAGTAAGCTAAGAACCTAGGGTGGCGCCATTGGAACACAAAAAACGGAATACAAAGGAGACCAAAAAGAAGGATGCTGCAGAGAAAAAAGGATGTACTTAAAAATGAAGTATTGACATTTTAAATCCATTTTACTCTTTAATAACAATACTAAAGAGGTTCATCTGTCCTGCAAGGATGTGTCTTAGCTTCCCAGTGCTTTCATAGTCTCGTATTATGTACTATAATCATATATTCTGGTATAAAAGTCGTGGTTCTTCTTGCTAAGTGAATGGCAGCACACATCCTCTGTGAAGACGTTAAAAAAGATGTTGTCTCTTCGAAATAACACAAGTCTGAAATAAGTAGCATGCACTGTTTGGCCAGTCACATAATTTCTTTAATATTTTTCCATTCTGAAGTGACCGTTCCACTCCAAATACGATATAGGTTGATAAGGTATTCAAACCTGCATGGGTCGGAAGAGAAAATTCCGGTTTTCCTTTTTATATACATACTGGTAATGTCATTCCAGGTAATACTTTATTTATACATTAATTTTGCAGGATACTAATGTGTTTTGGCTTGTAAAAGCAGGCTAGTATTTTATGTCATGTGTTCGTTCATTCTGCCTAACATACTAAAAAGTTGCTTTCACTGTTTTTCATCACAAGATGCCAACATTTTGCTAAGTTACACTGTAAAGATAGGAGGCCCGGGGCTTGAATTCTCGGCTCTGGATGTGCAGTGCAGCTGACCTGACTGACTGACAGGTGGAGATGACCCCAGTGCCCTGGCAGGAGGAGGTGGCTCCAAGCAGCAGTCACAGGTGCCTCTGATTGCAAGGGACAAGACAGAAACTGTGGGTTGATGGGTAACTTCCCCGGCTCTGCTCCTATGCTGCAGTGGATGTAAACCCCAAATACTGACTTGTTGAACTAACAATGCCTGTGTGAAATAAGATCCAATAAACCAAAAATAAGAAGTGTATAAATAAGAAGTGTCGGTGTGTTTGACAAAAACAGCCTTACAGGCAGAAGGAGCTGATTTCAAAATGCTTGCCGGATGTCATGGAGATGGTGATTGTTTCTGTCTTGGTTCCCCTATTAACTCTGCTTTCTCCCACCCCCCGCCCCCCGCCCCATCACATTTAGAAATTCAGCACTGGTTCTTCAAGTTGAACTTTCTTGACACCACCCTGCCAGCTCTATAGCAGGTGAACTGATTGCAGCAGCTTGGCGAATTTGCTAGTTCCATCTGCACCCGGTAGGATTGCACCAGGCAGCCCTCCGCTGCGGAACCTGTCGAGCTGTGCATCCAGATACACGTTTGTCTTCCGCGGGGCGAGGGACTGTATAGACTCTTTTACCCAGCATGCGAAGCAGGCTTGTTCCACCTTCTGTAGAGTGACTGTCACTTAATGTGCCTGATGAGCTGGGGGAATCCACGGGTCCACGACACATGTCTATCTCCCGTTGCAAGCATACTTTATTTATTCCTATGCACGAGATGCTTGTCAATTGAAACTGCATGCAAACATCCTAAGTTTCACTGGCAATCACATTTATTCAATGTTCCACAGTCGAAGCTTTAAAACCCCAAGCAATAAAACAGAGAATTAGGCCAGATAATTGTTGGGAAATGCATACCATAGGGATGAGAGCAAGCAGCATTTGTGGTGATGGGACCTATTGGTTTTGTATTATGGTTGAATTATTTGCATACTGGTGAGGCTGGGAAGTCCCCAAATTAGATATGTCTTCTTCCCATCCATCCCATAAACCACCCCTAACTTCATGTGCCCGGAGCTCAAGAACTCGGTTAGTGTTCCCCAAATACCAGCTTCACATTAATAAGGACTGGGAGCTGTATTTAGGAGTGGAATTCAGCTGTAAGATTCTTCTCATAGGTGCATCACAAAAATCACACACACACACACACACACACACACACACACACACACACACAAACAAACAGAAAAACCAAGAAAACAAAACAAAAAAAAAAAACGAGCAACAAAATGTGAGTTTTCTACAGGATTCATTTCTTTTAAACTTATAGGTCGTTCATTGGGCATCTTTCCCTCTAACTTAGGCATCCAGTTTTTAGAATATGAGAAAGGAAAACCAGAGTGAGGCTAAGAATTAGTCCTGCACAAATGCATGCTTTCTCGGCCCTAGCTTTCCACTGAGAGCCTCCGCTCTAGCTCCGCCCATCCACCGCGAGGTTTGGGGTTTGTATGGTTCTGTCCACTAGGAGCAAACGAGAGCTGCTGCTCAGCCAAGCCTCCGGTGTTAAGTAAAGGTTATCATGAAAGTCGTTTTCTGCATTAAGACACTAATGCCTGAGCCCAGTTAATTCCTGCTCGAAAGTTTGTTTACTGCCCTCCAGCCCAGATCTAAGTGATTCTATATTGGAGATTGGGAGTGTGAAGAATGGAGGTGCGGGCAGCCATCATTATTAACAGTGCCATAGCAACCGCAAGTCCTTCCCTAAAGCCCAGGACTCCGGGACTGCAAAACACGCTGTCAGTGAAATTGGCATTGTGACCTTTGTGGGTTGCTTGATCCAGGTGTCCAGATAAAGAATTCTGCAGTCAGCAGCTCAATCCTAAAGGGACCAGGCAGAAAACTCACGCCATTAAAGGCACTTTATCCTTTACTTTAACCATTGTGTTGTCTTGCAGTATTTGCAAGCCCAAAATTATTCTTAACTCTGCACGCAAACTGCCCAATTAAGAAGTCACACCTTTCGAAGCCAGCATGATGGCCATATATTTATATACTTTCCACTGTACAAATCGATTTGTTAAATATTTATAGAGCAAAGCAACCTTTACTCTCGTTCATTTGCTGAAATTCTTAAGTGCTTTGGGCAGAATACACAGAAACTGAAAGGAAAGAACCAATAACTTTTATAGTTTCCTTGATTCAGGTTGAGCACCCCAATGACCAGCAATTCTATGTACCTAGAACAAGTATCATCTCACGTATGCAGAATCCTACCGGGAAAGTACCGGATTTCCTCCCTTTTAATAGAGTAAGAACTTGAGATGTTGCGGTTAACTTACTCTGAGTGGTAAGGTCAAGAGGAGGGACTCTGGACATTTTTTAAACATTCAGTGCATTCTCATTTAAATGGAAAACTATGTTTCTCTGATCTGTGCAGCACAGCCCAGTTTTGTGGCTGTCAAAATCCAAAAATGTTAGAAGAAGGCACCATGCCTGCACATAATTTACGCAATCCTCCTACACTTTAAATTGTCTCTAGATTACTATCCCCTAATACAACACGCACATTTTTCAATTTCTTTATATATTTTTGTTTTTATGTATGTGTGTGTACCTGGATTGGTTGATGGCACCACAGGTCCACAAGCGCCTGGGAGGACAAAGGGCAGTGGATCCCCTGGAACTGGAGTTACAAGTGGTTGGGAGAAGCCTGGTGTGGATGCTGGGACCTGAACCCGGACCCTCTGCCAAAGTAGTAAGCACCCTTAACTGCTAAACCCATTTCTCCAGCCCAAACAATGCACACACTTCACCCAAGAATTCTTATACCAAATTGTTTAGAAAGTAAAGACAAGAGTAAAAGATCTTTACATTTTAACACTTAAGCGTTTGGGTTTTTTTCTGGTTGTTTTTGATCTGTGGTTGAACCCACTGATGCAGAGCCATGAATGCAAGGACCAACTGCTTTTTGTGTGAGGGCATATGACTTGGCCAAGTTAACATAACTTGTAGGGAGTTTCAATGTGCCATCCCCAATCTGAAATCCATTCTGCTGGACAGACTCCTAGCTATGGCCTAACTGTGCTTATTATGAATTGCTTTATAAGCTCTCAATGATCTGCCATTCACTCCGTTTTTCTCCTTTCTCCGGCATCACAGACAGCCGTACTTCATAAATGTTCCTCATGATTGTCATTTCAGGGCCTTAAACACACACACATAGCTGATGGATTTTGGAGAACTGGTCTCAGGATTTTTTTAAGACCACATAGGGGCTCTTTAGGTCCTTGGTGTCATTATCAGGGCCTGCAGGGCTCACTTTAAGACGGGGTTTAATAAGAGCAAGCTGTCGACAGATAGATCCTGCAAGTTGTTCGTTCAAAGATGGCTCATGAGGCCCGCCTCAACCTCTGTGTGTTCTGGGAATCATATTCCCCCGTCATTCTTGAGAAATTGCTATGATCTACTCAGATATACGTTGCCTCATAGGCTGGTAACAAGAGAAAAGTTAGTACATGTGGAGGGCCGCAACCACATTCTCCATTGCTTCAAGGGACAAAGGTAGAGATTGACCTCTGTGACCTCAAGGTGTGGTGGTACACGCCTTTGGTCCCAATGCCTGGGAGGCAGAGACAGGCAGATCTCTGTGAGTTCAAGGTGTTGTAGCACATGCCTTTAATCCCAGCGCATGTGCTTAGTAACTTACTACTGCTGTGTCCCTGCCTACTTCCGAGGCATCATCTGAGATAATGGGCAGTGGACCAATCCAAGAGTGACACGTCAGAAGCGAAGACTGTTTCCTTTATAAGGGCTGGGTTCCCCTCATTCTGGGTCTCCGCCATGTAAGCTTATGCTCTCCCTCTCAAGATGCATTAAAGCTTTGCTGCAGAAGGATCCTAAGTGTCCCGCATCGTTCTTGCGGGCGAGATGGTAGCGCGGGACAAGTACAAGGTAGGAAGGAGGAGTTTGGAGGTTAGATGGCCCATCGTGGTACGTGACCCTTCCCGTGGCGGTAATTTCTATATTACTGTGAAGCTTTCTTCTTGGGAAAAACAGAGGCAAGGTTTAAAAAAAAATTGCTTGAACCCCCATCTCTATGGGCAAGAAATCAAAGAAAGCCCTCTAGGTCAGCACTCATTCATTGAGGTGGATGCTGCAGGCAGCAACTCCCTCTACAGGCTTTGGCAGTGGCTACTGACTTAAATGCCGGAAGAGCTCAGACAGAAGTGTCCAGCTTAATTAAGCAGGTGGTGGCAGCTGTGGCCAGGCTATCACCGTGTGGGCTTTCTGGTGAAGCAAGCTTGCAACCCGCATGCCTGAAGGCATGCGTTCTCCTAACTCCCACAAAGAGAGAGGGTTCGAGAAGCCACAAGGCTATGCGACTCCAGTGGCCATGTGGAAACCCAGGCCAGTGATGCCAAAATTTAGTCTTCTCATTGAAAGAGCTAAAATCCGGATTTCTTTGTACTGTGAAAGCCTCCTGGTTTTTAATTTCTGGCAAGCGGTTCGATCGGTTTCAAGCAGTTGTAGGCTGTACAAGCCAAGTGCCAATATTTGTTGGCTGGATGTAGTCCAGGCTCAGACCATCAGGTTTTGACTCCTGATCTCTCAAGATGAAGGCTCTGGGGTTCTTCTTGCCTTTCTGCAGACCATAAACACCTTAATAGAAGCCTAGTGAGAGGATCAGATTTGCCTAAAAAGCGCAGAAACCCTCCTAGGGAACATACAATGTGGAAGTTCTCCTGGTGGAGCTTCTAAGAACATTCCCTCTCTCTTGCTGATGCTACAAGCATCAGAAGATCACTGTCCGTGATCTGTGCTTAGTGGGATAAGGGAGCCAAAGTCAGTTGCAGGGGAGTGGCTTCATGCACCTTAGGAAGAAGGCATCATCCCTTGCCATTTATGCATGTGAGTTACCTGCAGCATCCCCGGATGTCAGATGAGTGAACTTGGTTCACTAAACACGTGAACTTCTCTCCCGTCTGTGTTTGAGCTGAAAACAATGTCTGCTTTGGTCAATAGCTTAGAGACTTTATGGATGACAAGAAGCAAGTCTGTGTTCCGCTCTGTCACGTGTCTTGGTGAAATTGCCAGCCCACACTTGTTCTCCGACTCCTCATTGTTGATAATGAGATACAGAAGGAGAAGAACATGGCTCTGGGGTGCTAAATTGAGCTTCCAGTACTCGGAGTTGGAGAAAGAAACTGACACAGATTTAGCACAGGGTCACGATGCCCTCTGTTAAAGAGAAGCTTTTCATGTTTGCGACCCCTTGGCGTTCTGCGGAAGGGCAAGGATTAGCTGGGTCTCTAAGGGCTACTTGCATGACAATTGTCTCCACAACCCTAAGGACACAGAGGAACATGCAGCAGCATCTGGTGGATAAGCTCTACTTGGCAAGTTAAATTTCCTAGGATCTCTCAATCAATAATTTCAAGTTCCTAAAGAGATGAAAGGAAGGGAGGGAGGGAGGGAGGGAGGGAGGGAGGGAGGGAGGGAGGGAGGGAGGGAGGGAAGGTGGGAGGGAAGAAGAGAGAGAAAGAAAGAGAGGGGTGGGAGAGAGAGAAGAAAGAAAGAAAGAAGAAAGAAAGAAAGAAAGAAGAAAGAAAGAAGAAAGAAAGAAAGAAAGAAAGAAAGAAAGAAAGAAAGAAAGAAAGAAAGAGAAAGAGAAATTCCCGCCCTAGGATGCATATAGATTTGCAGAATCACAGCTTAAGGGATTGTCCTTGAAATTCCACACAGAAAGCAAATGAAGTCTATTGAGTGTAATTTAGTATGCCGCTAGCTCACTGCCAGGGTTTGACTACGCAGTGTACCTCAAAGTCTCATTTGTTGAAGGACTGAATCCTTCATGATGGTACTATTTTGGGAGGGAGCAGAAACTTTGGGAAGGGGCCTCTTTCTGGAGTAAATGAGGCCCTGGGCACATACATCCTTAGAGGTCATCCCTGGTCCCTGGTTCCTTATTGGGTTTCACTTCCTATTTATAATGTGGGTATCTCCTGCTACCATTAGGTTCTGTCTCACTAGCACTTTTATATCAATGAAGCCAAGGACCATGGGCCCCTGGAACCCTGAACCTAAGCAACTCTTTTTTTTTTTTGAGTAAATTTTATTAAATTATAAAAGTTTCCATTTCCGCCCCTCTTCCCAACACCCTCCCACTCCCCCCACTCCCTCTCCTCCTCCCTCTTCGTCCCTTAGGGCAGTCAGGGTTTCCTGCCCTGTGGGAAGTTCAAGTTTCTCCCCCCTCCCTCCAGGTCCAGGCAGGTGAGTATCCAAACAGACTGGATCCCCAAAATCCAGTATATGCAGAGGAAACAAGTCCCAGTATCATAGTCAATGGCTTTTCAGAAAGACTTCGGGCCAGCCCCAATACTAAGCAACTCTTCACTTGTCTAGATCAAGGATTTTGGTTCAGCAATGGAAAGCTAACACATCCATGGGTCTAGTTCCTTCTGCCACTATTCTGTGTTCTCGGAGCCTAAGGTCTTCTTCCCAACTCCCTTGTAGCTAGCCTTTGCAAAGATTAAATGAAATTAGTTAAGCATGAATTAGACAATAACTCCAGAGAATATTTCTCTGCCTGAAGCGATTTCTCAATACATATTTCATTTCATTTATTAACGTTGATTATATTTATTGGGCATTTGTGCCAAGCCCCGTGTTAAGCACGCATATAAAACAAAAGCATACTTTTGCCTTGGGGAGACTCCCTGTCTCTAGACGAAGATGAAGAGCCGAGAATTCCCTGGAAAAAGGAGTGGGAACTTCACTGTAGCAAAACAAAAAGGAAGCTGCAATTTGAGAAAGGCTGCTCAGTCTCACAGATATAATGTGCATATACTCAGCTGAGATCACTGAGTGGAGGACCAGGAAGTCATCTCTGCAAGTTCCAGACCTTCCCGAAAGTAGGTGGTCCCTTCACAATAGAAATGTATTTCTCACAGTATTAAAGGCAAAGACACCCAAGGATGGGTTACCAGCAGACTGAGAGTCTTGTAAAGGCCTTGCCTTCTGGTTTACAATGGAAGCAGCAGACATCGAAGGCCTGTTTTCTTCTCATTTAAATTCTCTTCATTTTTACTGCTTCTTTGTGGGTTTCACACATCCTGATCCCCCTTGTCTCCCCATCCCCTCACATCTGCCCTCTGCCCTTGCAACCTCCCCCCCAAAACAAAACAAAATTTAAAAGAAAAACCAAAGAACAAACTAAACAAAAAGAGAAGGAAAAAGAAAGAAAAGCCTCAAGGAAGCTGTAGTGTGGCCCATTGAGTCCCACAGTTTACCCTTTAGTGCAGACATCTTTACTTGCAAGAGCTCACTGCCACCTGTTATTGGTCTGGCTCAAGGCCTCTGGCTTCTGCTACATCTCCAATAATGAGCTCTCGCTGGGTCTCCTCTTGGATAATCCGTTATTGTCATCCTGTGTCATGGGGATCCTGCTGTCTTGAATCTGTAGGTTCATCCTCTTCACATGCTCTAACAGTTCATAGATGAGGTGTATGTGGGGGTGGGAGAACTCAAAGCCCTCGTTCTGGGCCTGGGTAGTAGCTGGGCTGGTCAGCCTGCCAACTGTCCCTCACCATCACTAGCTGGGCATGCTCTCCAGCACTGCCTTGGTTGGCTTACCCGATGTAGCCTGTTCTGCTCCTGGGTCCTCATCCACATTCTTGCCACCAAGGTCATCTCTACTACTTTGCCTGGGTGAGGTGCAGGGCCCTCCCTCCCTATTGCTCTAGGGTGCTTATGGGAGGATGGGAGGGGTGTCAGCTCTCCTGCTCTCAGGCCCTCAGGAGCAGTTCACCTTCATTCCCAACAACAGGGTCAGCTCTAGTTGACTCTCCAGATGGGGTGCAGAGCCTGCTTGTTGGAGGAGAAGTCGCTTGTTGGTTCCTAGCCGCCTGGCTAGCTTAGACATGAAATAATCACACAGAAACTCTTATTAATTAAAACACTGCTTGGCCCATTAGCTCTAGCTTCTTTTTGACTAAATCTTATATTAATTCAACCCATTTCTATTAATCTGTGTATCGCCACAGAGCTGTGGCTTATGGGGTAAAATTCCCCCCATCTCTGGTGGCTCCATGGTGCCTCTCTGACTCCACTCTCCTTCTTCCATGCTATAGGCCAAGCCAGTTCTTTATTCATTAACCAATGAAAGCAACACATAGATAGAAGAACCTCCCATGCCACCTGCTCTCCTAGTTGCTGTAGCTGGTGAGGGGAAGGGCTAGGTCTGTGACTCTTATGACCCTGGGGCCAGCTCCCTCACCTTTTGCAGGTTGTAATGGGTGAGACAGGAGGGCATCTGTCCCTCACCCATGCCACAACATGGCAGAAAAGGAAAGGGGGCAGGGCCAGATCCCCTGCTCTCACATCCTCAGGATTGGCTCACCTACCTCACCAAGGACCCTGTGGTCCTTGACCACAAAGTCAGCTCTAATGTGCTGCCTAGGTACGATGCACACTTGTGGTGAGGGGTGGAGCCATCTTTCCCGAGAGTGTGCGGTGGAGGGGAGACAGCTCTTCCCTGGGTAGTGGGACCAGCTCTCCTGCTACAGCATCTAGCAAGGGACAGGCCAGCTATCCCATGGCAACTGAAATGCAGGGTTGGCTGAGCATCACATGGTTCCACTGACCCCCTGTGCTAACAGCGGACCACAGACATCCTCAGAGACCCCAAGTGCAGCAGAACCCTGGACCCAGACACAACCCTTGGCAACGGCTTGGGCCAGGACATCACTGTGGCTAAGTCTTGTTTCCTCAAGACATTGTTCCCACATGGGTGCCTGGAGCCTTTGTGGTTGAATCACCCCCAAAAGTTACACCTCCTAATGCACTTCATTGTGTGGTCCAGGGTCATGAACATTTATTATGATAATAGGTTCTGTAAATAGAGAGGACAGAAGGGGAAGGAAGCTGGGCTGTGGAGATAGAGATGATTGGGCTTTGAAAGGCAAACCGCACAGGAATGGGAAGTTCACTCTAATGTAGTGAAACCATTGGATAGAAGGGGACTGAGTGGAAGGAATGCATAAGGTCTTTAAAAGGCAACACTGACAGCAAACACATTTATTTGTCTCCGTCGACAGGTAAGTATTGAGCACAGACTATGTATGCTAAGGCCCAAGGGAGGTACTGAGTTCACAGGGTAGATGGGAGCAAAGCAAATAGGAACAACCTTCCTAGCTCTGGGTCTCAGAAAGCCTGAAATAAACTCCTGGCTCATTTGCTCCCATGCCAAAGGTTATAAAGTGTGTGTGTGTGTGTGTGTGTGTGTGTGTGTGTGTGTGTTTAACTGCTTGAATTTTCCCTCATGAAAAGCCACTGCCAGTTTACAATATTGTGTAATATTTTTGCTAGGATGACGGTAATGAGTACATGGAACTATTAAATGGAAATGAATGAGAAAATTCTACTTCTTTAGATTTATATATGATAACTTCACATCCAACTTCGATGGGGTTTGAGTTCTCCTTACAGTAAGTTACCTTGTTAGCTTTTAAAATTATACTTATTGGTTTTTAATTCAATTTAATGATATTAAGTAAGTAGGAAAAAACCTAATTTTACTACTCTGATAAGTCCTCCTGCAAGTGTCTATTCTCTTAAATACAAATATTGCAGAAAACTATGATTTTTCTATTTCTGTGTAAGAAGTCACATGAACGGGGTGACATTACATGGCTCGTTTACCAGCTCACAGCTTCATAGGACAGAAAACAGCGCATCTGAGCCTGAAGGCAAGGTGTCTGCTTCGGACCTCACCATTGTTCAGATCTCAGAAGAGCAGACTGCTTGCTCTCTTTCCTTGTTGAATGTCCTCAGGGCTACTCTTGACTCCTGGGTGCAGCGCAGCCCAAATTCCTGACCAGGGAGCCCTCTCCACCTGCCAGCAAACAATGGGCACACCCAACCCGCTCCATGCTTTGAATCACTAACCAACCTCGGCTTTGTCAATTGCCCAGAGAGGAGTACCTGCCTTTAAAAGTCTCCTACGGCTAAACCGGGCTCATAAACCATCTCTCTTAAAATGTTATGTGTCAAAATAGAATGAGCAGAATGTGGCATGGAATGGACACAGACTAGCGATTATGCAGGGTGTGTCCTCTAAGATGCAGGGAAAGATGAGAGTCGGCCGTGAATTTTATCGAATCCATAAAGAAACACAACAAGGATTCCCAATAACATGACCCAAAGATGTGTTGAGGGAGATTAAGTTGCGTATATCCCCATTTCCCTCAACCCTATTGTTACTTTAACTGCCTACCTGATTGGATTGAGACACGCCTAGAACATTAGTTCAGCATGCCTGAATGTGTCTGCTTCCAAGGAGAGATCCTGAAGGCCAAGTGTAGGACACCATCTCCTAAAAACATGATAATGTGACAGTATCATTGAGGGGCTCTGAAAGGTAGGAGGGGTGGCCTAAGTAGAAGCGCTCACTAGGGAACTGGAGCTTCCCCTTCCTCTCACACTCATTTCCCTGTCTCTCAGTCGCCATGATATGAATGCCTCTATCAAGCCTCCCCACCATGAGAGACTCACACTTGTGAAACTATAAGCCAAAGTAAAACCCGTGTGTGTGTGTGTGTGTGTGTGTGTGCGCGCGCGCATGCCTGTATGCATGTGATGTATAGTTGTGTGTGGAGTTTGAGGGTACAGATGCTTGTGCTGATCAAGCCATTGGATGCCCTCTCTGTAGCTGTTTGCCTCTAGGATGATAGTCAGAGCGCTCCTGGGGTCTTCCTGTCCCACCCTCCAGTGCTAGGGTTATAGGCGCATACAGCCACACCTGGCTTTCTACCTGAGAGCTAGGGATTCAAACCCAAATGCTCTGGTCCTCCTGCTTGCAGAGTTAGCAAGTGCTCTTACTCACTGAGCTATCTCCCCAACCCCAACACACCTAGGTGCCTCAGTGATAACCCCAGTTAACAGTTTTCTTACGTATTTGTCCAAGAAAAAAAAAACTTAAAAATGCATATTCATCTACGGATTTCCTCTTTGAACTTGAGTGAACAATCATAAAATCATATTTTTTTAGTCTCCTGGACCTTTTGGTAGTGGCAGTTTGAATCTATAGCACTGTGCTGGCTGCATTCAAGGCTGATTTTCTTTAATAGTTGCCTGAGAATTTGCAAAGACATCATCAATGAATCATCCCCAGAAACAAAGACAGATGATTATTTCCAGAGATTTTTTTTTTTAAAAATCATGGCCAGAGTTTGTTTCAGATCTATTGTTCTACCTGAGACACCTGCTTCTCTTGGGACCGATGGATTCTCCAGGAGTCTCTGCTTTGGGAGAAAGTCAATTAATTTCACTCTCAAAGAGCAAGTTTGAGTAACGGCTCCTACAAAAGGGGATCTAAACACAATGGGGCTTCAAAGGTATTTGGAAAGGAACCAGCAAGAGAAGAAGGGAAAGAAGGAAGTGGGGAAAGGGGGAAAAAAGAGAGACGGAGAAGAGCAGATCAAAGCAAAATAAATCAGATTAAAGTTGAAATAAAATCTGGAGTTCATCTTTGCTTCAGAGCGGGAACAAAGTTCTACCCCCTGATCATTGCATCTCTCTCCAAATCATCATGGAAGATATAATAGGTATTACCTTTTGCAGAAAGAGATGCATGTCTTTCCAATTATTGCCCACCTAACAGTCTTAGCCTGCAGGCCTTGATCTATGGCTTTAGAATACCAATGGTTTCTTACCTGTTTCTCGTATGGACAAAAGCGCAATGTGACAGCCACGGTTTTCATTGTTCTTTGAACAGGGCTAGACTTTAAAAAATAGGTATGCCTTGCAAGTCATAACTCATGGTTCCTAATGATACGGAGAAATCACCAGATTCGATTTTTCTGCTGAAGTGCCAAGCTGCTCCACTCTCATCCACTTAGATGAGCACTGGAAGCAACGATAATGGCTTCAAGTCCCATCTGTGTTTAGTCGGTGTAGAAGCCATGAGCCGGTGGCTTTTCCTCGGGGCTTTGTCTGCTGGTAGGAAGTAGTGAGAGCTCCCATACATGGTATTAATGCTTAGGAAGTTATATCAACGCCTTAACGATGTGGTCGCTCACTCTTAAAACTGAAGACCGGCTCACTGTTGTACAGAGATCCTAAAAGCACGCCTCTGAAGGTTGCCTGCTAGGACACGGAAGGGGAAAGGAGCATTAAAAGTTACTCGACATCAACAATGGCTTAACAAGAAGCCTCTGCATTGTGTGATGTGATTACTGTGGAGGCAAATAGAACAGGAAATCTACCTCAGGGCCCAATGCCTTGACTCATCTCCCAGGACATAAACTCTGTGCTTGTTCCGTGCCTGGAAGTAGTCTCTCTAGCAATGAATGCCATCTGGACAGGACTCTTCATCCCAGACCACTTCCTTCATTCCCCCTTTTCTGTAGAACATTCTCTAAGCCCCTACACCATGCAGAGGGTAAGGCAAACACTCCCCCACAGAACCCCTGAGGGAAAGTCTGCTTGCTAGACTTCCAAGAGACTGTAAAATACTGGATGATTGAGGGTCCCTAGCATGAGGCTCACATGCTGATTTGGGAGGACTGCCATTTCTATAAATTCGGGGCGTTGGTGGTTCCTGGACTTGAGTTGCACGCATAGGCTAAAATACCAGCTCTTCAGACTATAGTGTTAGCATAGAATTTGGAATAGTGACTGCACAGTCACCTCTTTCTCACAGGTGGGAGATACGACAATAGCCAGGAACCCAGATTGGAGAATGAGCTAGCTTACCTGTAACAATAAAGAAACGCACCAATATGCGAACAACTCCACTTTATCAAGCACCACACAGAAAATTACGACACCTCACACAGGTATAGAAACTGTATAGCGTGCTTTAAAACCGGTTGTTTCTCTAGACGGTCTCCTCAGAAATGATTTTCTAAAGGGTGTGTATGTCCTAGAGATGAGCCAGAGAAAAACTCTCAAGCCAGGTAAGCAAGCAAGTTCTCCACGTATATGAAGCTGAAGTCTTTCTCATACCGCTTGACTTGGGAAACTTTGTGATTTAACTTAGTGAATACTCTATATTTACATCAAACATTTACTATTCTGTGTTTGCAAAGACTTTCTGGGGAGACTCTCTTAGTTTTTGAGGTTGCAATCATCTGCTACTTTCTTCTCTTTTAAAAAGAGTCTGAAATCCTCAGAAAAATGGCGGTTGAAGCTGCCTAAAAAAGGTGAGGTGGTCCTTCGGGGTTCCTGCTACATGAAAGAGTCTGCTAGACATTCTGCAAGACACAGAAAAAAGTGACCGGCAAACTGCCAATATAGGCAGAACTGTCTTTGAAATTTCCTGCTTCATGGAAAAGTCTGCTGGATACTATGGGCCAGTAGGCTGAAGATGGATGCCCCAACAGAATAGAAAAACTTTGGATGACTGTCCAGGCAGCGAGATGCCTCTGTCAATGAGTTTTGAAAGTAGCTTACAATGCACTTCCTGTTTACTTGGATAATATTATTTCCTTCTGGAGTCTTTGATGGAGTTGAAGAATACATAGTTACAGTTTTCCTAGTTATAATAAAAAATAAAGAAGATATAAATATTGTAACTGTAATTCTTGCTTGATAACTGTTTTATATATAATTTTACTATTTTAAAGTCAAAACTTTCCTTTATATTTAAACAAAAAAGCGGAGGTGATGTGCGATTCCCCTCTGTATGCTGTGATTACCATTGATTAATAAAGAAACTGCCTTGGACCTATAGCAGGGCACAACAGAGCTAGGTGGGGAAAACTAAACTGAATGCTGGGAGAAAGAAGGCAGAGTCAAGAGAAGCCATATAGCCCCACCAGAGACAGATGCCAGAACCTTACCTGGTAAGCCACAGACTCATGGTGATACACAAATTAATGGAGATGGGTTAATTTAAGATATGGGTTAACCAGAAATACTTTTAAGATATTGGCCAAACAATATTGCAAATAATATTGTATCTGTGTGACTATTTCAGGGCTGAGGAAACGGCAACAACATGCCAGGTATGATTTACTCACTGAATTAAGGACAAATAACTAATATCACATTTCTAGACTGATTGCTAACATAATAGAGCATTTCTGGCTATCTTACTATGTCATCAATTGATTGGAAACTCAGAGAATTAAAATGAATTTTGTTTGATAACCACCCTTAAATACCTTCTCTAAAATAATATAGATGTCTGGTAAAAAAAAAAATCACACATATGTTAATGCTGAAGTAACCCATGAATTGTCTCTGCAATTTTATTAGGTGGTCTGTGAGAGTTTAACTGCATGCAAAAACATCCAGCCATCCAATGGGTTCCTTCTGTTTACCATATATATATATATATATATATATATATATATATATATATATATAGTTAATTATTCAAAAGTGATTAACCTCCCTAATGACTTAAACTATTAGGTTAATTGTACAGTTGTTCAGTCAAACAACTAAGATAAGTCAGGGTTATTAGTAAAGCTACTTCCTGTTCAGAGAACTATAATTTATTTCTAGAAATGAGCAAAAAATTGAGAAAGGAGGCCAAAGAAAATGATTAAATTTCTAAACCAACTCAGAGAAGTTTAATAAAAGCGACATAAAGACTTTGGAAGTGCAATCACACAAATACCCTTGTGATCTGTCTCAGGCCGTGATTTCTTTTTATTTGTTGATTTTATTTGGCCAGGTTCTAACCCTACAAAATGCCCTTAGAGGACTGAGTAGCTCACTCAACTGATAACGTGTTTGCCTTGAAACCTGAAGGCCCCAAGTTTAATTCCTAGAACTCAAGTAGGAATATCAGCGTAGATGGGAACACTTTTAACCCAACCACTGGAGAGGCAGAGGCAGGTGGGTTGCTTGAATGTATTGGCCAGCTTGGGGGGGGGCGGTTCCTAGGAACAGTGTCTGAAATTATCCACTTGCGTACACACCCCCATACATAACACACACACACACACACACACACACACACACACACACATGCACTTAAAGATTCTTGTGCTAATCAAACTCAAAACTCTTCTCCTGGAATTTAAAATGCCTTTGAAATTCTCTAGTAGAGAACAAAATATTTTAATTACATCGTAATATATTTGAGAATAAAATACATATTGCCAAGTGCGTGTAATGGTAAAACTTAAAGATAACCATGCTGACGGTGTCATGTCTCTTGTTTCCTAAGACTTTAGCAGATGTCTTTATTCAGATAGAGATAACGTAGGGAAACCAAGTGGAGGATAATTTGAGCTTTTTAATGATTGCTTGTGTTTTTGATGAGGAGACATTGTTTCCCAAGTATTGCCTTCCTCATACCAAACAGTGAGAGAAAGGATCCAAATATCAGGGGCACAATTACACTGCCTGTTATAGTTTGAATATGACATACCATCGATGGGTACATCATTGAATCATTGAAGATTTAGTCTTAGCTGGTAGCGTTATTTTAGAAGGTTCTTTAGGAGCTGGGATATAGCTAAAGGAAGGAGACTGTTGGGGATGGGTCATTAGAGCTAATCTGCCTGCCTTCCTTCCCCTTGCCCCTTCCTCCAATCCCTGTTCTTCCCCAACACCCCCCTTCTCTCTCTTTACTGTCCTCCACGCAGTAGGGATCCCCTGACATATATCCCTTTCACTGAATTTTTCTACCACACTACTGCACCAGAAGCAATGTCACCAAGGAAGATGGCCTGCCGCCTCTGAAGCTATGAGTCAAGGTAAGTAATTTCTCCCTTCTGGGTGCTTTTCATGGGTCTCTGTCAGAGCCGCGGGAAATGTGGCTAAGACACCATCGTCCTGAAATGCTCTGATGATCATGTGACCATGTGTGAAGGGTTTTGAAGAAAGATGTTAGCAACAGACACAGATTAGCTCTGCTTTTTGGAGAGCTAAATGACAAGGTTCAAGCTTTTTTTGTATGGAATTCAATAGCAACAAAATGTATTCATCTTCCCTTAAAAGGCGGGGGCCATCTAGGAACTGAATCCCCGGGAACATAGTCTTAGAATGTGAAATCCTGTGACTCTCACAAAATAAATCACAAATTACATCAAATTAAAAATCAAGTGATTTTCTGACTTTTCAGCACTGACCCTCAAATGGCTACATCTTATTTAAGGCTCAAATGCTGTCTTCACATCCTATACATCCAGAAAAAGAAAATCATTTCTAAACACGAAGAAACGGGACTGAAATGAACATCAGATGTCTAAATAGAAAACAGAAAACACCTGCTTCCTTTTAAAAGGCTGTTTCAGAATTAATTAGAAGGTATTGATTAAAAATAAGCAATAACAGGGTGGAAATGAAGAGCCAATTCCTTTAGACTGAAAAAATGGTATTGAGAATCAGTAATACCCAACTGAGCGCCTCGTGTGTGGACATCACGCGGGCCACAGAGCTTGGCTTTAGACAGTGGGAATGGTTCCAAGTCCTTTACTATACAGCTATGCAGCCCCATACAGAGAGAGGGAGGGAGACGGGGTGGGGGGAGGGAGAGAGAGGGAGAGAGAGAGAGAGAGAGAGAGAGAGAGAGAGACCTGGGGGGAGAAGGAGAGAGAGGGAGGGAGGGAGAGAGGGAAAGAGGAGAGAGGGAGGGAAAGAGGTAGGGAGAGGGAGAGAGAGGAGAGAAATAATAATGCCTTTCAAATATTTCAGTCCTGGTTCCTTTTTCACCACCCCCCCTCTGCTCCAGTTTCTAAACAGTGGGCTCAGCCTAACATTTCCTGGAGGCTCGCCCCTGTCAGCTCGAATCACCTGCTCCCAGATGCTGACTCAGACCCTCACACCGCTAGCTGGTGGCATAAGGCAAGGAAACCATGAGTTCCGCACATTTTGGGTCCTGAGTAGCACAGTCTCCAGGCCAATTTCCTTAGAACAGAACAGATTTGCAGACATTGATACAGCCACGTTTCTAATTACAGAGGGCCCAGCAAATACATATTATTTCAGCCTTGGATGGACTATTTGATTCCGAGTGACAATCTTTTACTGTGTCACCCAGATGACTACCATGTACGAGAGCCGTAATAATTAGTCCTATTGTCGCCGGGCAGCATTCTAACTTGAAAAGCCAAGCTTTTAAGAAAACTACTATAAATAGAACCAAGTTTTAGACAAACTAACAAAACCGGGGGGAAAGGGGTAGGAATCAATCAGAGTTTAAATTCCCAGCCCTTCTGAGTTTGATTATCTGCCAGCTTTTTCTGTGTCAGCTGTTGGATAAAGGCCACCCAGAGATATCAGACAACCGAGGGAACTTTTCTCTTTCAAGGGTTTATTAGGGGTCAATGGGATAGGCTTGAACAATTTGGAAAAGATAGAATGCTATATTCTGCTTGAACCCCGGTTGATAATGATCTTGTCTTACTGAATTCATGAGGACAAAGTTAAAAGTAAGTCACTATCTCGCATCTTAGTCCCCTAAAATCAGAATCCAGTGATGTTGGGGAGATGTTTCTTTTTTTTTTCTTTTTTTAAAGATTTATTTATTTATTTTGTTTACAGTGTTCTGTCTGCATGTATGCCTGCAGGCCAGAAGAGGGAGGGCACCCAGATTTCACTGCAGATGGTTGTGAGCCACCATGTGGTTGCTGGGAATTGAACTCAGGACCTCTGGAAGAACAATGAGTGCTCTTCCCTCTGAGCCATCTCTCCACAATCCCAAAATGATGGGGGTGGTATGTATGTATCGCAGCACATATGTATGGACCAAAGGACCTTTTTTTTTTTTTTACTATGTATACAATACTCTTCCTCCCTGTATGCTCACACACCAGAAGAAGGCGCCAGATCTCATTACAGATGGTTGTGAGTCACCATGTGGTTGCTGGGAATTGAACTCAGGATCTCTGGAAGAGCAGCCATTGCTCTTAAGCACTGAGCCATCTCTCCAGCCACTGGGGATATGCTTCTACTCACTGCAGAAGCATTGGAACCTGAGCTTGGTCACTGCTGCATACACAATACAGCACAGCAGTGTGTACCTGTAATCCAAACTCCTATGCAGAAGGATCGCTCGGGCTGGCTGGCCCATCTAGCTGATTTGATGGAGTTCGGCGAGAGACCCTATCTCCGAAAATGAAGTGGAAAGTGATTGAGGAAGGTACTTGTCATTGACCACTGGTCTCTACACATGGCACATGCGCGCGCACACAAACACACACATGCAGGTACATGCATACACAAGTGAGAGCCTAAGACAATGTTGGTACATGAGTACATTAAGAGGTTGCTCTTTAGGGGAAAAATCAACCAAGGTTCGAGGCACAGGTACGAAGGAGAAAAATGAGGCTGAGATGAGCAAGGATGGAGCCCCACTTAAAGTTACTCTTGCCCTAACATATGAGTTCACACCATAAAATTATTTATTGATCCCTTGATCCAGGAAGCCAGAGGTAAGTTCCTCCTTACCCATTAATCATTGGGAGCCCTTCTTTGGGGGTGAAGATCAGCTCTTGCAAGCTGTAGATTCCGTCAGATAGTCTCTAGAAAAGGCCAGCTATGGGTCACTAACAAGTCAATACTCATAGCTGGTGGAGAAAGCGTGGGCCTTGGAAGGTCCATACCCATAGTGAAGAGTAAATGGGCCTTGGAGGACCCACTCACGACGCCCACAGCATCCACCACAGTTACATCTGGTGGATGGTACCACCAGCTTGCTGGTGACAACCCACTCACACACGAGCAAGCCATGCAGAATGCAGTCAGCTCTGAGACATTCTGAAGAGGTCACCTCAACAACCAACAGGTGAAGTCACTGAGATGAAGTGGCTGGCTGGCAGTCGTAGCCGGTTGCCCTTAATTGGATTCTGCCCTCCGACTGGTGCTTCCTTTGCTCGTTAGCAATCTACAGCCCATGACATAATGCATCCTTAACCTATTTTGGTGCTCTTAATTCGGAATTATTCCTTCTTCCCGCATGGAGGAAAAAGCTGCCAGTTTTGAGAATAGCCATTAAGTTAAAGGCAAAAGGCAGAATGCTAGCGTTGGACTTGAAGCCAAAGAATTGGACTTCACCAATCGTAGAGAGCATTTCATTTCAATGGAAAAATATAGTTTCCCCCTGAGGGATTTGGGGTGGAGAGGGAAGGTTCCCTTTTCTAAAGTATAAGATGTATTTGTATCTAATGTGTTCTGTTTTATGGAAATCGCCCACCCAGGAGGAACTGCGAGTGTCTGCTGTGACCCTCCCTGTTTCTCAACTGGGAGCACTGGAATTTGCAATCACACCACAAGAGATTTTTCCCTTCTCTCCTCTCTGACTTTGTGCTGGAGATTTGGAGTAATTCGCTTTTTCATGGTTGCTCTGTGGTATTCTGAGGCAATCAAAACAAATCTGAGCCTTTATTACCTAACAGGTAGACAGGAAATAAGAACCCAAAACGCTGGGGAACAATAGATTTGGTAGCCCTTTACCCAGATGACGCCACCTACAAACACACATGTGCACACAGATGCATGCATGTTACACACACCTACACACATGCAACATGCACACATACATACACACATATGTACATATAGTAAAAGAAATCCTTAGACTCCTGATTGCTAATTTTCTTCCTCACTTGGACATCTTGCGAGCAGTTCATTTTATAGTTTAATACATTGAGAAAAGAAACAAACAAACAAAAAAACAGAAAAGGAAAGGAAAGATTTACTTCTTTGTCTGCTTCTTTCTCATCCGACCTAATCAATGAGAAGGCATTAAATGTAATTGTCTCCAAATCTTAACTGGAAATGCCAGTTTGATCACAAAAGGCTTTGTTCAAAGGCCACGGGAGTCCATGCAGAGGGTCACCAGCACTATTTGCCATAGGGACAACTTGATTTCTCCAGCTCAGAGACCAGATACTTGTCCTTTGTCCTGGCTTCTGCAACCAGCCTAAGGCAGTGGGAAACTTTTTTTTTCCTGAAGCAAACAAATCTCCCTGTCTCATACTGATCCAACCTAATTGTAGCCACACAGCCTACACATTATATATCTCCTATTTTGAGAAAAGCACTCCCAGAACAGGGAGTGGGCAGTAGGCTCAATTCTACTTTCCACTAAATTGAGACACCTTAAAGACAGGAAAAACCGCACTTTCTGTGAGAGGGAAGAAGCCGCATGGCATGCTCACTGTTGTGAAAAATCACCAACGGGGGAGGGGGGATGAGAGGAGAGTGCTGGATTGACTTCCGGTCACAGGACAACTCTGAGCTCTTACCGAGCTCAATTTGGTTTTCTCCTCCAGCCGACACCCTGAGAGAAGCAGTTCCCCAAGGACTCGAAGCAGAATTCTGCTTTGCAATCCGCACAAGACTTGCAGGTTGTCATTAGCGTTCACGGGCCCTCCAGGCCTGGCCAGTGCGTGGCCACGGCACTGCAGGATGCAGCGGCGAGTCTCATCGTCACAACTGTCTTTGGACCTTCTCTGTGGCCAGCACACAGGGTCAATTTCCATCCGATTTTAATAGTTACTAAATGATCTCCGGGGGTTCAAATTCTGGTTTGGAAGCATGAACGACACAAACGATAACTTTTCTTTTCTCATTGGTCCGCAAAAATGATACTTCGTTTTTTGGCTGTTTTTTATTTGGTTGGAGGGGATTGAAGAATGGATGTATGAACTACACAGCAGGGAGAAGAGGAAGGGAAGAAGAGAGAGGAGCTTCCTGCTAAACTATTGCAAGAGTTCACAAAAATGTTAAAGACTAGTTTTCAAAATCAACCCGAATAGACATTTACTTCTTTGCAGGCGCCCGGGTTCCGTCTCACACAGAAAATTTCGTCTCTGCAGAAAATGCAACCCAGCAAAATGAAAGGCAAGCAGGCAAGAGGCTAAAGCCAGAGGCACGGCAGCCTTGCTAATAGAATTAGCAGACGTTTGTTTTGTTTTTACAGGTGCCAGACGCCGTTAAGATTTCAAGTAGGCAAGAGTTATCACTTCCAGAACAGGAGCACCAAACTCAGAGGTGGGACTGAAGCCCAGCTAGAATATTTACTAGCTGTGTGACTTCTTAAAGATGCTTAAACCTCCTCCGATGTTTTCATTTGCTCGTTTCAAATGGGTGTTAAACATCGTCCCTAACTCAGTTCCATTCCAGAGAAGAGATACACGCAATCTAGTGTTCAATGCAGCATTATACACAGCGGCCAAAAAGAATGTAGCAGCAACTTAAGTAGTCATTGATAAACAAATGGAGATGTGTAGGTGGTGCACACATGCCAAGAGAAATGATTCGACCTGGGGCCTGGGAAGATGGCTCAGTCATTAAAGCATTTGCCTTGCAAATATAAGGAACAGTGTTCAGAGCCCCACTTAAATAACAGGGAGGCATGGCAGTCTGCACATAATTTCACCTGCAGAAATCAGAGAGTGATGTGGGATTCCCCTCTGTATGCTGTGATTACCATTAGTAATAATGGAACTGCTTTGGGCATATAGCAGGGCTGTAGGGGAACAGAGCTAGGCAGGAGAAACTAAATGGAATGCTGAGAGGAAGAAGGACGGAGTCAGGAGAAGTCACGTAGCCCCTCCAGAGTGAGATGCCTGTAGGAATCTTGCTGGTAAGTCACAGAGATGTGGCAATACACAGATTACTAGTAATGGGTTAAATTAAGATGTAAATGTTAGTCAATAAGAAGTTAGAGCTAATGGGCTAAGCAGTGTTTTAAATAATCCAGTTTCTGTGTGGTTATTTTGGTTCTGGGCGGCTGGAAGAACAAGCGGCCTCCTTACAACAGACAGGAGCCCACCAGCGCAGGCAAGCTAGCAAGGCTGACAGCATTAGTGAGTTCTGCCTTGGACTGAGAGCCCCTGCCTCAAAGAATAAAGCAGAAGAGAGAAAATGGTTCCCAGTACCAACCTCAAGCATCCACGGGCACTCACATGTGCATATGTCCCCACATACATGCAAAGATATAACTCTACAGCCGTACTTGTTATACACAATGCAACATCAATAAAAAAAAATGTAAAAAGGAGGAAAACTGAAGAAACTATTCCACCTGAGGTGGGAGAAACTAATTCTGTTATTTATGATAAAAATGAATGAGGCTAAGAAATTCCGCTAAGCGAAAGAAGCTAGTCATGGCGGTAAATGCAGGGCTGTTTCTCACTAGCCTTCTTCTGAGCTTACAGAAACAGAAGGGAGAGCAAAGATTTTCAGAGGCTGAGGGAAGGCGAGAAGGGATGTGAAGCTCCAGCCCGCACAGATTCTGCACTACTAAAGAAGCTCCTGAGACCTGCCGAGCAGCATGCCTGTCGCCAACAAGACAGCACCGTACAGTTAAAAGTTTAGCAAGAGGGTCCATCTCATGTCCAATATTTCATTCCACATCAAGAGGAAAATAAAACTTTAAAAGAAAAAGGTCCTCACCTCACAGGATGTTTGGAGGCCATGTGAATGAATACATTAAGCACACTGTGGCAAATGGAAGGAGCTTTATTAATGCAGACCGATGCTGTTACCTACGTATTAAAGATGAAAAGGATGGATTTCTAAAGGTTTAGCAAACTTCTCGAGGCCACAGTGTGAATCATGAGCAAATCTGGGATCTGAATTTAGGTGGTCCGTGCTGAAAGCCCACTGGTGTAAGCAGCAGACCCTGCGCCTGAGGTGCAGACTCCTGGTGGCCCCTATGACTTGGACTAGAGCTGGCCCAATAGCAGGAACTGCAAAGCAACAGATGCCAGTGAGTTCTTCCTGGTCAACAGCTTGTGGCTGAGCACGAGACTAAGGACACAATTACTGGTTACGGCAAAACTGACCACGTGATGTGTTAGTATTGAAAGGATCCGAGTCCTCAGTGGGGAGGCTTGACACCAAGAAAGCTATTGCCCGAAACTAGCCTCTCAGATGACACCCACCCCTGTCCCTCTCAGATGACACCCACCCCAGCATCTCATGTCTGACACCCACTCCTGTCCTCTCAGATGACACGCACCCCCGCATCTCATATCTGACACTCACCCCTGCATCTCACGTCTGACACTCAGCCCTGCCCCTCTCAGATGACACCCACCCCTGCACCTCATATCTGACACTCATTCTTTTTTTTTTTGACACTCATTCTTGCATCTCACGTCTGACACCCACTCCGTCCCTCTCAGATGACACCCACCCCAGCATCTCATGTCTGACACCCACTCCTGTCCTCTCAGATGACACGCACCCCCGCATCTCATATCTGACACTCACCCCTGCATCTCACGTCTGACACCCACCCCGTCCCTCTCAGATGACACCCACCCCTGCCCCTCTCAGATAATATCCACCCCTGCATCTTACATCTGACACCCACCTCTGCCCTCTCAGATGACACCCACCCCTGCATCTCATGTCTGACACCCACCCCTGCCCCTCTCAGATGACACCCACCCCTGTCTATGTTTGGACCCACGACCCCACACATTAAGCTAATATTCTACCACTGAGGTTTATCACAAATCCCCCTTTTACTGTTTATTTGGAGACAATGTCTCACTGAATTGCCTAGGCTAGGCTTAAACTCACTTGGAACCCAGGCAGTCCTTAAGCCTGTGGTCCTCAGCCTCCCAGGAGCTACAACTACAGGCCTACACCCCCAGGCTCAGCTCCATGATTTCTTAAAATCATGAATTAATACGTTAGTAAGGGCACATTTCCCAGAAAGCAAACAGAAATTACTCAATATGGAGAAGTATATGCAAGTTCTTAATTAATCGTTCATTTTATACACACCCTGTGTCATTCATTCCATGGTACTGAATCTCCCTGAGTCCTTCCCGTGCTTCCGTGAAGCAGAACTCTTAGCTTCCTTTTATAAATGAGACCTAAAAAAGTTAGATGAGAGGGTTAAAAGATGGCAGAGGGAGAATTCAACCCGTATTTTCTTGATTCCTTGTTCTAACCAAGAAATAAGCATTGGCTTATCATTTTACTGTGGTGCTGTATTTTATATGAGACATAGTTTATGGGTTTTTAGGTAAAGCCCCATACTCATGTAATAGTATTGCTTTAGACCTGTTTGTCACGCATAAAGGCCACTCAGTGAGTACGGTTGCTCCTACTAGCCATACTTCTAACGCAATTTCCATTTGGGAACACTTACACATGTCTTACACACTGTACAACTAAAGAACCTAGAGATGGGATGATCGTCCCTACTTTACCTGATGGAAATTCTGAGACTTGTACAAAGTGGCTTGTTCCAGTTAGAAGATTTTAAAGCAGCGTGGTGAGCCTGGTTCTCCAAGGTGTGCGTCACAATCCTTCCCCTACCTTTGGTAACACTTCTCAAAGAAGTGACTAGAAAACATCGGAGCTAGGCCGATGGCCCAGTGGTTAAGAACACTTTTCTGCATGCATGAGGACCTGGGTTCAGATATCCAGTGCTCACATAAAAAGCTTGCCATGGCTTCATGTTTTTATCTTCCCAGGATCCTGAGAGATCTCTAGCCAGCACAATAGCTTCCAATTCCGTGAGAGACCTTGTCTCAAGAGAATAAGGAGACAAGAGTCCCAGAACCTTCATCTGGCGATGGATGGAGATAGAGACAGAGACCCACATTGGAACACTGGACTTAACTCCCTAGGTCCAAACGAGAAGCAGAAGGAAAGAGAACGTGAGCAAAAAAGGCAAGACCAGAGGGAACCTTCATCTGACGATGGATGGCGATACAGACGGAGACCCACATTGGAGCACCGGACTGAGCCCCCCAAGGTCCAAATGAGGAGCAGAAGGAGGAAGAACATGAAAAGGAAATCAGGACCGTGAGGGGTGCGATCACCCACTGATACAAGGGGACTGATCTAATGAGAGTTCACCAAGGCCAGTTGGACTGGGACTGAACAAGCACATGATCCAACCAGATTCTCTGAATGTGGCCGGATTCTCTGAATGTGGCTGGCACAGGGTCTTTCCGAAAAGCCATTGACAATGACACTGGGACTTGTTTCCTCTGCATGTTCTGGATTTTTGGGATCCAGTCTGTTTGGATACTCACCTTCCTGGACCTGGAGGGAGGGGGGAGGAACTTGAACTTCCCACAGGGCAGGAAACCCTGGCTGCTCTTAGGGATGGAGAGGGAGGAGGAGAGGGAGTGGGGGGAGTGGGAGGGTGTTGGGAGGAGGGGCGGAAATGGAAACTTTTATAATTTAATAAACTTTGAAAAAAAAAGAGAAGGAGGAGAGCAGTAGAATATGAAATGGGACACTCTGGACCGTGACCATGTGCACATAGACACACATAACCCATACTTGCACATGCATCCCACACACTGTGCACACACACAAAGCAGTCTAATAATCCAGTATCTTTTCTACACATACAAATCGTTGCTATCTACATGCTAGTATTCTAGATGTCCACAGAACCTTAGGGAATGCATTTCCACGGAGACAACTTTTGAACATAAACCCACGAAGCTGGCAGGATTGATTGACACCTCTGAGTCCAGCTCTCCCAGATAAATTGGGAACATCACAAACATACATTTACAGCCTATGGGCAGCTAGTTGCTCAAAAATATCACTGCGCTCTTGGTAAGAGAACAAGAGGCTGTAAAGAAACGGAAGTGTGGTCATTAAGAATGTAATGTGGTTTTTTTTTTCTCTGACTATGAAGAGATAAAAGAAAAAGAAATTAAATGCAAACAAAATGTCACACCTCCGCAGGCACCCTAGCACTGGATCCATCTGCACTTAACTCAGGGTTAGCCTAGAATTGAGCACTCAAGAGGGAACAATGCCAACGTGTCTTTGTTTCCTCTTCCCCCCTTGGGGTCAGCAGTGGGGGAAAGCAAGCTGGAAAGAAGGGAGGAGAGAGACATAAAAAGAGACAGAGCCTGGGGAGAGAGGAACTAGCTTGCTTCCGTGCCCCGTACATGGTCACACAGAGATCTCCGCCATCCATGGAAAGTAGGGGCCCGCCCAGCCAGCTGAGAATCCCAGTCGCCTAATGCCCACTCAAGAAATGCTCCAAGTGATGGAGATGACATCACTCCTACCCTGGAGGGACTTGCGATTGAAAACCTTCTGACACTAACACAGACAAAAATCGACAGGCTATCTAGACAATGCACCGAGAACTTGGAGCAATCAAATAAGTACGTAGCCTGATGTCCCTCAAATATCACTTACATTGTAATCCCAGACTGTTCAACTCCCAACCAGCCTTGGAGTGCCCTGAGTTCATGGACTATTAAAACAAAGTCACAATACATTTTGCTAACAGCCTTCAGCCACATAAAGATGAAGCCCCTTTTGAGCGGAGATGGGCAGGCTGTCTTTAGAGAACCATTAGAAGGCATTTGCGAGTGAGTCGTGCATAAGAATTTCCTCTCAATCCTTTTGAAAGGTAAGTAAAATCAAAAATCGGCAGCTAAACTAGTCTCCACTTGGACACAGATTTAATTATTCTGGCTAGCTCCGAGGAGATCTAATGATTCTAATGGATTCTTAAACTGCCCCTAAGTGGTTCTCCACACTTGGCTGTGTCCACAGCCACAACAGACGGAATTATCTCCATATGGAGAGGAAGCTACACTGGGGGCCAACCGGCGGTCTGACAACACCACTTCTGGACAGTCTTGCAGCAGCTGATGCTACTACCTAATGGGCTACACGCCCCATCCTGCTAACTCCCCGCAGTAGCTCACTCTTCCACAGTCCCACCATGCCTCTGCAGAGAAACCTACTACCTTGTCTGAGCGTCTTCCATTAAGTCTGGGATTGCTCCCTCATCAGCTACCCAGTGAGAAGCCCTAAAATATCAAGAGGAGAGGGATGAGCTTGTAAATACGATCTGGAGAGGTCGGACTAAATATTTGTTAAAGGTGGTCTCAGGAGTAGTGTTTGCTCATGAGGCGGAAATGAACATATCCACTAAGGACCAATGGCGGGTCCATTTGCACTGCGCTCAACATTCGGCGTGATTCTGTGTGGTTACCTCACTGTGTGTGTGTGTGTGTGTGTGTGTGTGTGTGTGTGTGTGTGTGTTTCTCATCTATATAAATACCTGTGGCTGTCTGCGTCGTATGATGCTGCTGCCAGTCCTGTTATCCTTGCCTGAGAGCCCAAAGGACCAGTGTATCAGCATCCCTCCTTTCTACCCTGCATCTAGGCAGACACTTTCCCAGCACAGGCGTTCTGAGTGTGCTCCTCCTCTGTGCCTTTTATTCCACAATCAACGGAGCTCAGAAACGCTGGCTCAATAGAAGCCAGCCCCTCTCCGGTGACTAAATCCCCAGGGAGAGTCTCCTGATTTGGTCTCCCCATATCCCAAACCTCTGCAGATCCAGCCATCGGAAAACCTGAAGCCTCTGTGTAGTGAATCTTCGGCTTGATACACTTGCAGGTGTCAGTTCCTCTGCACAAACCTTGGGTTTTCTGCCTTGCCTTTCTCTGTCTGTTCCACCTGCCCGGGACCATGAAGTGATGTCACGGCAAGCCAGGTTTTTAAAGAGAAGGGGTACCACATAGTGGGAGGAGCAGAGGCAGATACGGCTTTCATTTTCAGTTTGGCCTTTAGTAAGAAAGACTCATCCACCTCCGAACCTCGGGTATAGAAAAAAAGAGTACAAGCAACGATATTCAGCTTGAGTGAGGGTAAGAAAATTAAAATCGGAGGCTGGGAAGATGGCTCAGCCGAAAAAGTATATGCTTGTCATGCAAATGCAAGGGACTGGGTTCAGATTCCCCAGCATGTGTGAAACAGCTGGGCCCAGAAGCAGTGCCCACCAGAATCCCAGAACCAGGGAGGCAGAAGCAGCACCTGGGAGACTGAGGCGGCACCTGGGAGGCTGAGGGGGCACCTGGGAGGCAGAGGGGGCACCTGGGAGGCAGAGGCTGCACCTGGGAGGCAGAGGCTGCACCTGGGAGGCTGAGGAGGCACCTGGGAGGCTGAGGCGGCACCTGGGAGGCAGAGGCTGCACCTGGGAGGCTGAGGCGGCACCTGGGAGGCTGAGGTGGCACCTGGGAGGCAGAAGCAGGAGGAGTCCTGGGGTTTTCTGGCCTGCTAGTTTAGCCAGAAGAGGGAGTTCTAGGGGCCGTGAGAGCTAGTTTCAAAAATTAAGGTGGAAAAGTAATTGAGAAAGACACCTGATATCTGGCCTAAACACACACACACACACACACACACACACACACACACACACACTCACACGGACGCATGCACGCACGCACGCACACAGGCATCTGCGCTAAAATAAAACCTGGGAAGAACCTTGATCATATAGGCCATGCTCTGGGGGTAGCCATTTTTATTTATTCTAATAAAAAAGCCAACTAGTTCTAGAAGCTGGGGCTCAGGCATTCTATTTAAAAGAAAATCCTTCAAGTAATTCTAGGTTAGAGAAGCAGAGCTAACAATTACATAAGCAACCGAATGTGCAGGAGGCGGGAGGGGAAGAGATGAGCCGGTCACAGACTGCTGCAGAAGCCAGACTAGCCGTTCTGCAGAGAACAGATGCATTCACTGGGAGCCTGAACCCACATTTCCTCTGCTCACCCAGCATTTCGGGAGCAGCCTGGCCCTTTTCTGGCCCCTGGGCTTCGTCCCTGTCTCTCTGCACATCCAGAGACAGTGTGCTGGCTGGCAACAGATTCACATCAGTGTCCCTGCTGGCGGAAATCTTTGACTGGGGCAAGCTGCAATATGACCCCTTTCTCCTTCAAATTTATCATCAATCAATGGTGCGCTGCCAACTCTATCAAGAGGATCCTAATCTCTTTTGCCCTTGCGCTTCAAGAAAAGATTAGGGAGCAATCAGAAGCGTCTGACCTGTGAGTTCACAAGGACTTTCCACACAAGGGCAAGCACCCAGTTGGCGCCCGGAAAGCATCAGCCTCAAGGGAGAGTTAATAGTGACCGGTCGCCGGCTCTTTGTGTCCCTACGAAAGAAGAAAGAATTTCTCGTGAATCGGCAAGGATGCTCGCGTCCTAGAATCTCTCTTGACTTTCTCCTGTGTTTGAACATAACTCTGTAAGATAATATTAGGATTCACGGAGCCCCGCTTCACTCCATTGATGGCGAGGATCATACCTGAATGAGTGACTGAACCTGGGTAAATGTAAACGCAGTCACTTTTCAAAAGAACTGTGGGCTTCAGGGTTGGTTTGCTCGTCCCTCCCATTCCCGATCACCCCCGGGAGTGGTCCCCGAATGGCGCTCACTGTCACCGCCCCACATTGCATTGTTTCCCTTGTGCCTTTAAGGAATCCGTCTTGATCTCAGTCATAAAATTGGAAAGCCGCGCAAGTGACGAGATGGTCCCCCAAGGCAGCTGAAATATAGGGTAGATTGAAACCGACAGTTAATCTGTAGCAGTAAAAAATAATGATATCATCATAAAACAAGTTTAAGATTAGACGAGGCTCAAACTCTGTGCGCCCACAGGATATATAGATGGGTATTGTCAATCTTAAAAAACAAAGCAAAACAAAACTGAACCTCGGGGTTTCACCAAGCGCTCGCCTTGCGCTCTTCTATAGTACGCTACCGCCATCTGCCGGCCGGAGCCAATAAAAAGGCTAGCATTCTGCTAAGTCCTGGAATATTCCACTCCGCAGAGCCTGCGGTTAATTGCTATGCTCTCGAAAGCATATTTTTAACCTCGCAATAACGTTAGAATGGTACAAATAAGTCATAGCTCCTAGAATATCAAACAAATGAAAGAACCTAAGAGGCGAGAGATTGGCAAAAGCCCCTTAGCCCGATGAGCCTGGCTGGGCGAGTAAGTCCCTAGCACATTGCCTTGTTAGCCCGGAGCTCTCCCTACAAGCATTGCCCTTCCGCCTTCCTCTCCAGCTGTCTTCTCTCCCAGGCATTCTACAACCGCACTTCAGTGATAAGCGAAGCAGCAGTGCTCAGCTAAAAGCAGCCTCTTCCTGCAGATCTTAGGGAGGAAAACACTGTGTCCAGGGAAAGCAAAGCCCCAGTTGCACTAAGTGAGAAAAGAAACCATGGGCTTTCAAAACCCTCACGGCAGCGTTTTGCTTGATTTCCTCGGGGTTTACCTTGCCTTGGGTCTGGAGGCTCTAACTTGGCAACAAGTGTTATTTTTTAGAGGCAGAAAGGACAGAGGCTTTATACGCAAATAAAATCCAGCCACTATAAAACCCTCCTCATTTTATAGCGTGTGCTCAATCTTCCCATTTTAGGCCCTCTGTTACTATCACCACAGGCCTCAGGATGCCAAACTCGCTGGGAATAAAGGTGCCCTTAGCCAATCTTCCTTCCTCGCCATGGCTTGGGGATTTTTTTTTTAATGCCTACAATTTAATTATTTTTTTTGCTCCATTTGCATGTAACAATTGTGTAATAGAACATTTAACAAAGGACTTTAAAATTTTTTTCCTAGTTACAAACCTCTCCTTGTCACCCCTTGGCAAACCTCTCTCTCTCTCTAAAAGTATCCACATTACAACTCATAACAGTAGCAAAGTTACAGGTATGAAGTAGCAAAGATCATTTTATGACTGCGGTCACCACAACATGAGGAACTGTATTAAAGGGCCACAGTCTTAGGAAGGTTGAGAACTACAGCCCTAAAGGCTGGAAGGGAAACAGACTACCCTAAAGTGTGTCCCGAGGGATGGTGGCTGTGGTCACACCTTGACTTATGCCTCCTCTCCTCCAGAATAAAAGAAAAATTTGTGTCTTTTTAAACTGCTAATACATAACAACGTATTAGCGTAGCAATAGTGCAGGCTAGGCCACGTATCAAGACCCAGATAATCAGAGTCTCACCAGTTTAAGAGTGATAAAGGATCCAAAAGCTTACGCTTGAGGATCTGAGGGCTGTTTTGTTTTGTTTTGTTTTGTTTTGTTAAGCTTGTGAAACGAATACTTTCCTTTTAATGCTGATATTTTTTAAATGTCAACCTAATGATGTCACGGATGCTCTGGGGGTCGACTTGCCTCAGTGACCAGTGCGGAGGTTTGTGTGTGAGGTGGCGGGTAGCGTCAAAGGAAGGTCTCGGTGGTCCCAACGTCAGCCTGAGCAGTGCTATCATTGGTAGGTAAATGGCTGCCAGTGAGTGTCTCACGGACATGGGCATCTGTGTCTCTAGCAAGAATGAATTCAGTGGGAAAGAGTTTTATTTAAAGTTGCATGGATACTGTGTTTTAAAGAACACTGTTAAATCAACTGACCCAGGTAAATAATGAATCGCTGCTTTGATTGGAGTTTGTTATCAGAAGACAGAACAATGACACGAAGATCGGTTCGTCAGGGACAGAACGAGTGATTTTCGTGAAGAAAGAAAACGTACTGCAGATATCGCCATTTAACTGACTTCAACCGTCGCTTTAAGGGATTCTTAGAATTTTAATCATGCTGATTTTATATATAAATCCAAAATCATAAATTTGTCTTTGAATTTATCTCCTTTTTCATTTTCTACAGAGAGGGTAAGAACACAATAAGACACTATATGAGCCCTGCCAAGAGCATAGGAATTTGTTTTCCCCTCTGAAACGAGGCAGGATATTTGCTCAAGCCTGTAAAATATGGACTTATTTAGTTTGAGAACTTATTTCTCACACAGTAGCATATCATTGCAAGCAATGTTGCAGAGGCTGAGGAGACGGCTCATCGGGCGGGAGCGCCACATCTCTCCTGCAAGCAGGAGAAGCTCAGTTCACAGCCCCGGCACTAATATAAAGGCAAGGGTAGCTGCGTGTGCTCACGGCCTGAATGCTGGGAGTTGAAGGCAAGTGTAGGTGCGTGTGTTCACAGCCGAGAGCTGGTAGACCCTGGGCACTCCCGAGCCAAACAGCAGACTTCTGGCAGAAGGTGGCAGGGAAGACATCAAAGTCCTTCTGTGATTTGCACCTGCAGCGCACACATGCACACTCATGTGCACATATGCAAACATGCACAGAGAAGCACACAGACACACACACACACACACACACACACACACACGAAAGAAAAAACCTAGGAAATATGTAATAAAATGGCGAGATGACGGCATGCTGATGCAATTGAAGGGAGAGAGAAGCCGTTGCAGTAAGACACCAACAATGATTGAGAAAGAATACAAATATACACAACTGATAATGCATCACGAGTTTCTTCTCCTTGTGCCTTTTGACATTTCCAAAAGCTTTTACAATAAATAGTCCCTTATTGTGAGAAAAGAGATCTTTGAGTAATAAATATGAGATCGGAATGCTGGCTGTCTTGGTGCTGATTCCAGGGCATGTTTAAGATTCAGAATAACAATTTACTTGCTGAGCTCCGACAAACAACCTTTATGAACGAGATAGCACACAGACCCGTAAGAACAACAGTAATTCAGTGAGCACAATGTATGAAAACCATCGTGTGTGCCCCCCAACAATTGTGGGAGAGCTAAAACACATGCGTGTTCACATATACATGTATGCACGTATGTATAGGACTTCCAGGAGACCTGTTTCCTACTGTTTAAACTGTTTGGTTATGATTGTCCTGTTTCTAGTGGGAGGTTAGCGACGCTTTTCCTTCCTGGGCTGCCACACCCCCTCATATTTCCATCAGCTAGCATTAGCAATCCATGATCTGAAAAATAAAGAAATATTTATTATTGGATCAAATCTAGAAAGATGGCTTGGTTGTTTTTGGTTTTTTTGTTTTGTTTTGTTTTCCTTTATTTTATTTTTTAATTGTTTTTACTGGCTATATGTTTTTCTCCCCTCACCTCCCTTCCTCTCTGCTCCTCTTCTACTCTCGCCCAAGGTTCCCATGCTCCCAATTTACTCAGGAGATACTGACTTTTGCTACTTCCCATGTAGATTAGATCCATGTATGTCTCTCTTTGTTGTCTAGATTCCCTGGGGTTGTGAATTGTAGACTGATTTTTTCTTTGCTTTATGTCTAAAAGCCACTTATGAGTGAGTACATACTATATTTGTCTTTCTGGGTCTGGGATACCTCACTCAATATGATGTTTTCTAGATCCACCCATTTGCCTGCAAATTTCAAGATGCTCTTGTTTTGTTCTGCTGTGTAGCACTCCACTGTGCAAATGTACCACATTTTTCTTATCAATCAAGGGCATTTAGGTTGTTTCGAGGTTTTGGCTGTGACAAATATTGCTGCTATGAATATAGTTGAGGACATGCCTTTGTGGTATATACCCAAAAGTAGTATTGCTGTGTCTTGAGGTAGGTTGTTTCCTAATTTTCTGAGAAATCGCTATACTGATATCCAAAATGGCTGTACCAGTTTGCAGTTTCATCAGCAATAGAGGAATCTTTCTTTTACCACACATCCTCTCCAGAATAAGTTGTCATCAGTGGTTTTGATCTTGACCATTCTTACAGGTGTAAGATGGAATCTAAGAGTTGCTTTGATTTGCATTTCTCTGATGATTAAGGATGTTGAGCATTTCCTTACGTGTCTTTCAGCCATTTTAGATTTATCTGTTGAGAGTTCTCTATTTAGGTCTGTACCCCGTGTTTTTATTGGATTATTTGTTCTTTGGATGACCAATTTCTTGAGTTCTTTATGTATTTTGGAGATCAGTCCTCTGTCTGATGTGGAGGTAGTGAAGATCTTTTCCCATTGTGTATGCTGTTGTTTTGTCTTGTTGACCGTGTCCTTTGCTTTACAGAAGATTTTCAGTTTCAGGAGGTCCCATTTATTAATTGTTTCTCTCAGCATCTGAGCTACTAAGTTTATATTGAGGAAGTGATCTCCTGTGGATGGCTTGGTTGTTAAGAGCATTTGCTCTGGCAGAGGACTTGGGTTCAGTTCCCAGCACCCAGATGTTGGCTCAGTACCACCAGAAACTCCAATTCCAGGCTCTCCAGTGACCTCTCTGACATCTGTAGCAAATGTATACAGTGCACATACAGACGTGCTTGTAGGCAAACTCCTCATACACATGAAATAAATAAATCTACGTTCTGGGATTCTTTCTCAAGATTTTACTATAATCTCAAATTATTGTAAAAGATATGTCTGCCAACATCCTTCAAGCTAAGGCACGCTTTAAACACGGCAAATACTCAGAGCTGGGGGGTGTCTCATTTATTAAATTTATAGAAATGGTCCCTCAGAGAACTAACTGGCAGAGCTTACTTTCACTGTCAAACCGATTACCAAATCAGGCTAATTTTCTCACAGAGAATCTTTTTGTTTAGCTTAAATAAACATGTACACCATGTACATCCTTACCTACAAATCAAAATCCGTTGTTAGATGGGGGCAGAGGGGAGACGTGAGTTTATTGCTGATAGGATATGATAATGAGTTTATTATACTTTTATAGTTCTATTTAGGCTTTCTCTGCCCTGGTAAGTAAGGCCCCTGGGATTCCACCATTTCACAGCCTAAGATGAAAGTGGGCAAGGGTGAGTCTGCGCATGACTTTCTTACATAGATCAGAAGTGTTTGTAAAGGGGACCGGGAAGAAGCCATAGCCCCATAGCCATTCTCTCTGGCAGAATAGTTTGTGGAGAGCGCCCACATTGTCTGAGTCCATTCACGGGGCTACAACCAAACACCAGAGGCAGGTGGTTTCTAAGACTCAGACACAGCCATCATGTCTCCAGAAAGTCCAAAATAAGGCTACGGCATGGTTATCTAGCGAGGTTGCGTCTTCCAGAAGGGAGAAGTACTATCTCCTTGCTGAGCCTAAAGCGTGAAGACAAGCTAACCAACTGCTCTACCCAGCCACGTATGAGGACTTGGATTCACAGATGAGAGAGGCTCCCGTGACCTCATCGCCTGGTATGGCACCAGCTCCTAACCCAGGTCACATGTGGTACCTTTCCTGAAGGAGATGTACTACCACTACCACACGCATGCACACTGAGGATGGAGCGCTCAATTCCTGGAAGATTATTAATGGCACTGCTGCTTCAAACCCATGAGATAAAGAAAAACATTCTGCCCAAACAAAGCTAGAAATGGATTAAGTCAGCTGATGGGGAAGTTCAGCCAATCACATTTGGCTAGGGTGTGGCCGCCTGGGGCCAGGGAAGAAAGACCTGGGAATCCAGGTGTGCTCTCTCTCTCTCTCTCTCTCTCTCTCTCTCTTCTCTGCGCAAGGTGTTCGCTGGACCCCGGTCATGTGAGTTTCCCCGTTTTCAATTATTAAAATAGATCTGTTGTATTGAGCTGGTCTGGGTTAATTCTAGCTTACTGGTCGACTATGCCCATCAGTCAGCACACAAGCCTTGAGAGCAAAACTTAGACTACAAAACCATCAATAACAGACAGGGTCAGTTATCTCTTTGGATGAGTTTGAAGTATCTTCTCAGACAAGATCATCTTTTTTTTTTTTTTTTTTTTTTTTGATTTTTTGAGACAGGGTTTCTCTGTAGTTTTTGGTGCCTGTCCTGGAACTCACTCTGTAGACCAGGCTGGCCTCGAACTCACAGAGATCCGCCTGCCTCTGCCTCCCGAGTGCTGGGATTAAAGGCGTGCGCCACCACTGCCCGGCGACAAGATCATCTTTTGAAGACAGATAATCTGGACAAAAGTCCCATCATCATGCAATGATTGTGATGTCTCTCCTTGACGAGATGTCACTGAATTATCTCTTAGGTCAATGATTTAAAAAATAAATTCTCTCAGATTAAGGTAATTAGGTTTCTGGAATATCTATGTAAATGATTCAGTTATCACCTCCTTTTCTACTTCCCCAACCCCACCTGTGCTGTCTGGCTTTGTGTCGCCTTGTTACAAGCAGCACTCACTGCAGAAGAGGGAGCCTCCGCTGAGAAAATGCCTCGTAAGACTGGTCTGTAGGCAAGACTGTAGGGTATTTTCTTGATTAGTGATTTGTGGAGAGAGGGCCCAGCCCATTGTGGTGGTACTATGCCTGGACAGGTGATCCTAGGATATATAAGAAACAGGCTGAGCAAGCCATGAGGAGCAAGCCAGTAAGCAGCACCCCTCCATGGCCTCTGCATCAGCTCCTGCCTCCAGGTTCCTATCCTGTTTGAGCTCCTGTCCTGGCTTCCATCGATGTGGAAGTGTGAGCTAAATCAACCCTTTCCTCCCCAACTTGCTTTTGGTCATGGTGTTTCATCATAGCAATAGTAACTGTAACTAAGACAACATCCTTGGACTTGCGTCACATATGTAAAGGCTTTCGTTAGATTGTAGACTAGTGGGCAGTAATTATTGTAATTTCATTAAGTTTAGTCAACCAGGAAGAAGATTTGGTTCATACTCTGGGCAGGCATTATGCTTCACTATAGAAAATTTGTGATCAAATGGCTCCTTCACGCCCATGAAATAGTGCAAATGGCCAGAAGTGGCTGAACTCATAGGTTTTTGCAATGGGATGTTGAGACAACTTCCAGTGGATAAATTTGCCCAATAGACTGACTAAAACTCATAAATAAATCTAACACAACACAAAAATAAATAAATCTCATACCCCATTATCTTTTCTACATGGGAAATTAAGTTCCCAGCAGCCCAGCTGGCTCCAAGCGGGTGGTGTGTCCTGGTACCTACCTTCCTGACTTTACTCATCTTTCTGACCCACAAGTGGTCTTCTTCCTCCCCATCCGCAGGGATTCCCATAAACTAGTCTCTTCTTGCAACATTCCTTCCCCAACCACTTCCCTATTAAACCCAATTCACCTGATCAGAGCGCAGCCCAGAATGAGAAGCCAGGGTCTGGGCTCTTGCAAAGTCTTGCACACAGATCACAGTTTATTGTAAGATCCGCGTTCCCTTCATTTGGTTGGCGTCCGTGTCTTCCACGAGTGTGGATGACCTATGACGGGCACCAGCTAAGAGCTTTCTATCCCCGCCGCGTCCTTCCATGTCTTGAAACTGGAAGAAGCTGGGGGATTTCATTGCCAGTATGAGCGGTCTAACTCTGCCTGTGAAATAAACACCCGCCCGGGAACATAAACCCAAAGAGCCATAGAAGGACCATTCTCTGAGCACAGCCTGCAGCCCCAAGCCCCGCCCTGGAGGTCTAGGGAACCTGTGAGGTCCATGAGATTCCAAAGACTTTGTGGAACAGTTCTCTGGTTAACAGCGAGCCAGCTAGGTAGAAACGGAGCAAATGCGCGCCTCGCCATCTCCACTGTGGCTGCCCCTCCACGTTTTACAGACCCTTCCCTTAGCTCCCCTCCCCTTTCTTCCCTCTGCATCTGCGCTTCATCCGTTTGCTTCACTCCAGAGCGTAACAAACCACCTGCCGTCTATTAGGCACTCAACAGATATTTATTGAACAAATCAACCTTTTACCTACGCCTCCCCTGCAGCACGAACGTCCTGAAACTTCCCCGGAGAAGAAATGTTTGGCACCCCTGACCCTCTTGACGTCTTCCCACATCAATCCCACTCTCCTTTCTTAATCACCGTTTATTTTTGCTCCCTGACTCATTATTTTCCACACACAAACTGCCATGTCCCCCGTTCCCCCCCCCACCCCCCGCGCCCCAGGTTGGCAGCCACATCATTTAAACTGACCAGAGGAAACCTTGCTTTTCTCATAACCCAAAAGACCCACAAAGATGAAAGGAAGGAAACATCCTGCTGCTTTCTCGGCCAAGTATGCCTTTGAAAGATTTGATTTTCTCAATCCAACTCTCTAATTATCTAAACATTCCGCAGTACAAAATACCATATTTACATATGCAAAGCAAGGCTGAGGATTCAGAATACTTAATTTATTCGCACACGGAACACTGAGACACCGACAAATTCAGACATGATATTTTTTGCCGCTTTACATCTCCAAAGCAACCTTCGAATATATTTCTTCGCCTGGCACTCTGGCCCTCAAGATCTGATCCGCAAACAATTGATGTTTTAAGGACTTAAGTTTTGAAGGCAAATATTTGGTTATGTGTTTGCAAATGGAGGCTCGAGAAGGAGGGCTATTAATTTACAGGCCTCCTTGGGAAAATGGGGTCTTTGATTGGTAAACATTTTCTTCTAAGAGCCAGGTAAGGAAGGGGGAGGGGCTGCAGGGATGGCTTAACAGCCTTTTCCCTCCTAGGTAGGCTCATTGAGGATGGAAGTGATTATTTAGAAATCCATTTCATTCTAAGCAAATGTCCTCACCCAGGGAAAATAAAAGAGAGCTACCGCTGACTAACTCCTAAGCAATTGTTGCCATTTTATTCTGCATTCTTTCTGATTGTCCCCGGTAGTTTAAATAAATATCTGTAATGGGTTCCATCCTCCTTATTGTACCTTACAAAGCCTACTCCGTGCAGAAAATACATCCTAATGAAATAATAGCCTTTCGTCGATGTTTCTAGGTCAACACGTAACGCTGTCTTTTTCTAATTTTCTTCCAGTTCACAATAAAGACAGACTCTGCCCCAGAATGACACGTTGTCTATGCGACTGTCTTGCTGTTTAAGGGCGAGCAACATTCCTACCAGAACGTCTCCCTTGAGGTCACCTCTCACTCCATAAAGTCCCTTAAGAAGCACTGCTGCCTGTCCGGATCCGCCTTCTCCTGGAATGTCAAATTAAATGATCTGGAAACTAAGCCAAAGAGATAATGAACTCGCGGCTGAGAACTTTTTTTTTTAAAGGTGGAAAAATTAAAACGTAATAATTAAGACGAGGCTGGGACCCTCGAGTTCACTTCTTTCCCCCAGTTCTACATTTTTCTACATATCTAAGAGTCGTGGCTCCTTCACCTCACGGACTGACTTGAGTTTTAAAAGTTTCTTTTTACTGGTTGTCCAGGGGGTCCAGCCCGCGCTAATTGAAAGACTTCACACATTCTTTGTTTTCTCTCAACTAGTTGTATTATCTCATTCTCTCCCTAAGGTCTGGCTTCTGCACATACAACATTCAAGACATCACACAGTTGAGCAGCACACGCGGTTGTCGCCAATACTCAATATCGGTACGGGGAGGAGAGAGGCTGCAGGCCTGAATGTCTGGTATGCACAAGTGGGGCTCGAGCCTTCTCATGCCATGGTCGTGTGACAGCTTTGTTAGACATCTAACTGTGAAAGAGTCTAGAGAGGATCACTCTTCTGACCCTTGGTGAAACAAAAAGCAAAAAAGATCCATTAGGAACCACCATATCAGCACTGCAAACATAAGATTTGTAGGTTGGTTACAACAGCTCAGCTCATTGTAAATACCACGTTTAAAATGATATATTTTGTTCCAATATTCACTTGAAATTCTCCCTCACATGGATTAACAAACCCTTGGCATCAAATGGGGCATCATGGCCCATGTTCTGAATATGCTCTCGGTAGGCTCAAGACTGCACTGCAGCCCCACCCCAAGACATTCAGTAACTTGGGCAAGCCACTGTCCAGGACATCTCTAACTGCGTTGGAAAGAGATTGTTTTTCTCTAATGAGCTCTGCTAAATTCTGGGCCTCAGCCAGGGAACTTATTCTTGAGGTTAATGAGATCATTCTGCAGTGTTCTCTACCTGGATCTACAGACTCCCCCTGCATCTTCAGAATTTATTGCTGTCTTCTTTTTGTATTGTATCATGGTAGGCAGCCTAAGGAGTGAGGAGAAAAGGGAGGAAGGATTTTTTTTTTAAAAAAAACCTCAGTCATTTTGAATGACTTTAGTCGAAGCAGAAAACACATCCCCATGGGTTAAAAATCTGTCTCTAATCTCTCTTCTGCCCTACATTAAATTCTTGTGCCCTGAAAACCCTGTGCCTCACACAATAGTTCTCTCTGGCTGCCTGCACCAAGGACGTCGCATGGAACATACAAAAGGTTTATACCCAAAGATCCTTCTGGTTATCATATAATAGAAGTGCTATAAAAAAGCCAGCAATAAAAGAATGATTAGGCAAGCAATTAGGCATCCAGCATCCGCTGCAAATTATAGTTGCAAAAGGTTTTGCATATGTGACTATATATGATGCTTTATTGTGGATTTAAAAGTCTGGGTGTAAAAGATAAGACGGGGAGATTAGGAATGATGGCTGCTTTTCTGGAAGACCAGACTTCAGTTCCCAGCACACGCATGTGACACCTCTAGCTCCCACGAATCTGATGTCCTGCTTCGAGCCTCCCACCACGGGCACCCACACGCATGTGCACATACACACGTGCAGACATACAAACGCACATCAAGAAAACCAGTCTTTAAAAAGAAGAGTCTTTGTCTTCTACCTTTCTATAATTATAATAAAATAATGACCATAGATTTAGCAGCTTGAGCAATGCAAATGTACTGTTTCACGGTTCTGGGGTAAGAATGAGATGCATCCTCAGAAGAAAAATTGAGGTGACAGCAAGACTCCATTCTGCTGGGTCCTCAAAGGCCCAGCTCCTGAAACTGTGCTCACAGCCCTATATGGCATACCTGAATGTGGGAGTAGCAAAAAATTTGGCAAAGTGCAAGATTACTGATCACACAATGACCCCCCCCCCCAAAATCTCAAATTCGTAAGGACTGGGTTGGTAGAGTACAGTATGTATGGAACCGAAGCCACATAAACCAGGCATGGTGGTACATACCAATCACTCCAAGCCTTCTTGGTACATGGAAGCAGGGGAGTCAGGAGTTCAAGGTCAGCCTCAGCTACTTGAGACCCTGTCTCAAAAAGAAACTCTAATGCAGAATGAATCCCTGATGTTAATTCCTGTTGCCCTGTGAACCTTCACTGCAGACTTGTTTCTGACCATAAAACATGCGTACTTCAGAAGCTGTGGTGTGATCTGCACAAAAGCCTATGGCTAAGTAGGGCACAGGCCTTAGGGAGGAACCTAGACTGTCATTTTGCTAAATGGACAGATACATAAGCAACCTGGATCCCGACACGTATGCTTGTGCATATAGAATAGTTCCATGCCCAGCCTTTGTGAAAAGCTTTTCTCTTCTTCAGTAGATGAACGCCCTACTAAGTGGAATAGTTGTGGGAGACTTGTCTGTATTCTGTCAATCATGTATTTTAATAAAACGCTGATTGGCCAGGCAGTAAGTATAGGCGGGTCAACCAGACAGGAAGTAGAGGCGGGGCAATGAGAATAGGAGAAGGCTAGGGAGGAGGAAGCTCCCTCCACCATTCCTGCCCAGACCACCAAAGAGGTAACATGTAAGCTGACAGCTGAAAAAGGTACCAAGCCATATGGCTAACATAGATGAGAATAATGGGTTAATATAAGCTATAAGAGTTAACAAGAAACCTGAGCTAATGGGCCAATCAGTTTATAATGTTATGGAGACCTGTGTGTGATTTTCTCTTTGGGGCAGGCTGGTTGTGGGGTACCGGGAGGGACAGAAACCCCAACAAGCCAGGCCCTCATGTTACATATCTTCCAATTGGAAAAATTTAATAATGAGGCCTGGAGAGATGGCTCGGTCGCTAAACGGGCTTGCTGCTCCTGGGGAGGTTCTGAGTTCAAGTCCGAGCACCAGTGTCAGATGGCTTAGCATCCCCCATAACTCCAGTTTCAGAAGAATCTGAGGCTTTAACCTCTGTGGGCACATATCTTTTTACATGCATTCCCATAATTGAAAATAAAAAGGAAATATAATAATAGCATCCTCATTGGCTGCGCTCAAACTTTCACGCCAATTTGTGTCGTGTCTTATCTCCCCAATTAAAAAGCAAACAGTTTAGGAACACCTGCAGCTCAGATTTTTGGTTTGTTTTGGTTGTCTGGTTTCTCCTACGTCACGGTCTTTATAAGTCAGATTTATTTAAGAAGAGGTTTAGAAGAGAGTAATCATCCTTTTCCAAGTGCAAAATGAACATGTCACCGATGTTACTCAACTCACCAATTACAGGGAAGACCAGGAAGCCTTTGCAACACGTTCAGAGGGAAGCTGACATACTACAGATATGATCGACTTCTTTCTGCCAGGGTCGATTAGTTTACATGCCAGAAAAAGAAACTGTTTTCATTATTATCAGTCTTATACAACTCAGATTCAAAAGACTGGAGTCTTCTCCCACGTATGTCTTAAACAATCGTGCTCGATTTTTCCTGACAATCTAGAGCTTCCCATAGAATCTTACAGATAAGTTGGCACTCGCCGTACACTTGCGATTTGAATGATTGAAAGACCGAGTCATCTTAATTAAGGGAGCCATTTTAGGGTTTGCAAGAGACTTGACTCTAGAGGGGTTCCCAGGTCCCAGGAGAGGTCCCCAGATTGTTCCTTGGGCAGCAGAGGAGAGGGTGCCTGAACTGGCCTTGTCCCATAGCCACACTGGTGAATATCTTGCATATCACCATAGACCCTTCATCTGGCGATGGAGGGAGATAGAGACAGAGACCCACATTGGAGCACTGGACTGATTTCCCAAGGTCCAAATGAGGAGCAGAAGGAGGGATAACATGAGCAAGAAAGTCAGGACCACGAGGGGTACGTCCACCCACTAAGACGGTGGGACTGATCTAATGGGAGCTCACTAAGCCAGCTGGACTGGGAGTGATGGAGCATGTGATCAAACTGGACTCTGAAAATGGCTGGCAATGAAGGCTGACTGAGAAGCCAAGGACAATGGCACTGGGTTTTGATTCTACTGCATGGACTGACTCTGTGAGAGCCTGGTTTGTTTGGATGCTCACCTTTATAGACCTGGATGGAGAGGGGAGAACCTTGGACTTCCCATGGGGCAGGGAACCCTGACTGCTCTTAGTACTAGAGAAGGAGGGGGAGGTTGGGAGGGGGAGGGAAGAGGGAGGTGGGGAGGAGGTGGAAATTTTTAATAAATAAATAAATAAATAAGACTGTCCTGGGTAAGAATCCCCAATGGATTCTATAGTCAAGAGGGGGAGTTCACATCACATCGAAGTATTTCCTCTCCTGTCAAGCACTTATCAAAAAGGACAGAGCCACTCCACAGAGGAGCGCCCAGGAGTCATCAGATTTACCATTGCCAAAAATAGGGCAAATTAATCTGTGTGTGTACCACTTAACGGAACAAGAAGGGCATCACTTCTGAGCGGTTCACGCCAACAATATATGCTAAATTTTTATCTGGCCAAACATTAGAACCAAGAAATAAGAGCCTCACTAGAAAACAACTGATTGGCATATTTCAAAGATGCCACTGCCATGGAAGGAAAGCAGGAGCTTAGGAACTGTTCCCCAATGCCGTCAGTGGGAGATGGGTCAGGGCCTCTGCTGTCTACATCAGTTTTGGGGCTTCTTCCCGTTCTGTGATTACAGATTGTCCACATTTGAGGAACTCGGTGAAGGACGCATCGGAACTTGCTGAACTGTATTTGCAGCTTCCTCTAAGCATGAAATCGTGTCAAAATGAAAAGTTAAAACAATTTTTAGAGCAGAAAGAGACAGGAAGGACGGCGTGGTTGCCCTGATGTTCGGGAAGTCCCTATCCTTGCTCTATCTGATGCTGCTAGTTCTGCTGTCTTCCCAGGCAGCACTCAAGTTATGAGATGGATAACGTGCTCACCCCTGGGGTGGCTGGACTCACAGGGTTCCAATTAAAGAGAGAGAGCATGGACCTGGGTTTGAACTTGTGGCTGCAAGAAGTGATCTCTACCAGCATCCTTATTCAGATTGTACGTCATATGTCAAATCTAGACTTCAGGTCACCTGAAGTTAAAATTAGGCATATTGTTCTTTCAGAATTCTTTTTCTTGAAAAAAATATTCTTTTTAATTTTAAATATAATGACGCCATTTCTTTCTTCTCTCTCTCCCATGTCTAACCCCCCTCCCCAAATGAGCAGTCTTTTTAAACCATTTTTCTCTAACCACTGTTTTATAAATAAATAAATAAATAAAGACAACAACCTACTCAGTCCCTTCCATGTTCCCCGAGTGTCTGTGTTCTAGAGCTGGCCACTCCGTACCAGATAACCAATTGGCAAGTTCATCCCTAATAACCATTCAAGAGGTTCATCCTGTTCCCCGCTTGGCAGGTTCATCCCTGGAAAAGGCTGTGTGCTTGTTGATGGCCTGTTGTTCTTCATCTAGGTATGGGCTCCCTGAGGTATGCAGCATCTTCTCTGGTCTGTCAACTGTTGTGGAATTGTTCAGATCTTGTTAGGCCGCCGTGTCTCTTTTTTTCCACTAGCTGGATGTGTTGATCCTGGAGCACAATTCCATTCTCCCTGGAGGCTAACCCAGGCCTCCCTGGACCACAGGATCAATTTCAGGTTATCTGGACAATTTAGTGAGATTCCAAAAATTTAAACAAATAAAAAACAGGTTGGTGATATTTCTCAGAGTGTTTGCCTAGTACAAGCAAAGACCTATATTTAATGCCCACAATCTCATCAGAAAACAGTGTAAGAATGTGTAGTGTCTTTGAAGACAAGAGCATTTAAATAGCTTAAGAAGCCTTGGCAGACTAGCGAGATGACTCAGCGGGTAAAGACACTTGGCACCAAACCTGAAGCCCTGAGTTTGATCCCCAGGATCCTTGTTGCAGAAGGAGAGAACTGAGTTCCCGGGGTCATTCTCTGACCTCTGTACAGGCACCTTTGTACACCCCTACCCGCACACATAAACAAAGAGTAAGAACGTTTTTTTAAAAGACTCTGGGCTCGGGTAATGATATTGTCCAGGTGGGTAAAGAGAAGGTAAAGCCATCACATAGGAACATTAATAGGAAATTTTAAAATCCTTGAGGGGATGGAACACAGGCTCATCAGTTAAGAGCACTGTTGCTCCTGAAGATGCTGGGGTTCCAAACCCATCAACCACACAGTGGCGCACAAACTGCTATAAATCCAGTTCTTGGAGATCCGATGCCCCCTTCTGGCTTCCTCAGGGAATACATGCAAGTGGTGTATATACATACATACATACATACATACACAGATGCATATGGCCAAGCAAAACACTGATACACTTAAAATAAATCTTTGAAAAATAAAGCAAAAAATCTTTGAAGGATTTCAGTGTATGGAGTTTTCTTTGAAGAACATGAAAAATTACATAACTCAATAACTTTTTAAAAACATCTGGCTCTTCCAAAGACTTACATATGAATAATTGCTGCCAGCCACAAAGAATACCAGATCAAATCAAACAAGACAAGATGGGAACATCTTAGCAATACAAATGATGAACCGACCGAAGTACAAAACAACCCAACAGCACTAATAAAGGACTCCATCACGGCTTACAGTTGTGATTTTAACCAAAGCAATGCTGTGATTTGGAAGAACATTATCATTGGAAACTCCCTTAGTATCACAGGTCCAGTCAGCATCCTCTTAGGCAACCAACATGGACACTTAACAGCCACACTGATTTACCCCTTACAATTCTCCTCCACGTATTAGTGAGGCCAGGAGCACATACAAGTTGCTGTGAACTGTCAAGCCTAGAACTTTCAGATTGTCTTAGTGGCCTGGGACTCAAGCCCCTGAACAGAGCGTGGCTCTCAGCTCCTGGGGAGTGCTCCAATTGCACACTCAATACTGTCCCATTTCCAGAAACTGGGAAGTATGAGTATGACACTCTAAGCTTTGATTTGGGTCCATTTCTTGACTTAAACTCTAAGTGACTCTTAAAACTTTAGATCAGGAGGAAGAAGCCGCGCGCAGTCTTTTGAAACGCTATCTGCGCACAGTCTTTGGAAACGCGATCTGACATTTTGAGGAGGCGTGGAGGCAACGCGTCTCAGTGTTCCTGGAGCGGGTCCCGTGTCACACTAGACTGCAGTGTGGGCAGCATCTGAGCTTCCCGTCAGTCACCCCGCAAAGCCTACAGCTTCCAGGTGCACTTTAAACAGTGGAGAAGGTAGCTCCTTGACTGAGAGCGTCTCAAGCCGGTCCTTCACAGCAGACCTAAGCAGCTGCCGCATTAAACAGAAAAGTCAGGGGTCAAAATCCACACCGAGAGGGAAAAGGTAACAAGCCGACCTGTGCCAGGGGTAATTTATGATTAAGTTAATGAATTTCTAATTAGGCTTATAAAGCCCTGAAGTATTTCCCGCAATGATGCGTGGCAAAGCCTTTATTCGGGGAAGCTAGAGTGTTTTAGATCTGGACCATGGAGCGGATCGCCACGTGGATCCAAGTCACATCTCCTAATCAAGCACTCTCCTGACGGCAGGAAGATATGTGAAGCATGGAAAAGAAACAAAGCCAAGGAACCATCTGTTTAGACCTGGTGTGGTACCTGCTCGGGGTACCTCGGTGCAATTGTCCAATCGCTTCTGAGTTGGCAAAACAGATTCGTGTCGATTTAAATAATACCTAATAAATTCCCACAAATCATTTCTAGTCTCCTATCTAGGACCTTTGAAGAGTGGGTTCGTCTCATAATGAAGGACATCCCAGAATTAAAAATAGAATGTTATTAAAAGCAAGGGCCGCACGCTTTAATTAAGTGTGCCCCACTCACCAGTATTGAGTGAGCAGTGCAGTCCCTAAAGCAAGGCGAGGGGAGGAGAGGGGAGTCTAGCAAGTTGCCTCTGTGGCTGGGAGTGACTCTCCATTAATCCAAAGGTGTATAGATCAGATGGCACCTGCGCTGGGAGGAAAGGCGTGTTAATGGAGGCGGCTGGAGCAATCTATTCTGAAGTGTGCTCGCTAGGAGGAGCATCTCCAGAGAGAGAAGTGGAAAGCCCTGGGCTGGTGTGAAGAAATAAGACAGGAGTCAAAGATAAGCGCACGCTCTGACTCCCTTTCACACGCAGAGACTTAATTAGCTCATTAAGATACAATCATATTCAAAAGGCAAGAGCTTAGAGTATTCTTTGGGGTCTGGCATTCATAACGGTATCCCGGCGACGCGGTTCTTTCTTGACTCGGTGGGCTGACCTGCCATGGTCTGCAGAATTCTGCAAACAGATTAGAGCTGACCCCAAGACGGGCAGAAAGCATTGACACCTGCTCTCCCTGGCTGCTCACACTGCCCACTGGGCCGCAGCCTGCCTTCACTCTCACAGAAGGCTGGCCTCTGGGATATCTACCCACTCCTATCTCCCGACTGCACACTCAGTTTGGACATGACCCCAGATGACTGAAGGAATGAGTTCATTCCTCGCTCTCTTTTCCTGACAAAGGGCCTTTCAGTCATGAAACACAAACTAACCTTGAGCAGAAAAACACTTTGATAGTGATACCTAATAATCTGGATCTCTCAGGAAGCGTTTTTTCAGACAGATTTATGGTCAGTGGATTACTTCATCTAATTCTTTGAAACGCTCTTAGAGGAAAATACTGTGTATATCCCCATTTTACAGATCAATAAGCGGAAACACAGAGTTAATGATGATTTTCCAGAACAATCTAATGTCTAACAATGTCTCTCTGACATAAAAGACATTCATTTTTTTATTTTTTTTCTGTTGGTCAATAACTTAGGCATATTTCTAGCTAGTTTTTACATCTTAAATTAACCCATTTCTCTTATTTTATATTTACCAGGAGGCTCATGGTATGTTACCACTTGCTTCTTGGGCAGCTACATGGCATCTGCCTCCTTTGGCAGCTACATGGTGTCTCTATGACTCCACCTACTTTCTCTATGTATCTCTGTTTGGATTTCCCACCTGAATTTACTCTACTAAACCATTGGCCGAAACATCTTCTTTAATAACCAATGGTAATAAAACATAGTCATAGCATACAGAGGGGAATCTCACCCCCCCTTTTCTGCCTAAATAAAAAGGAAGGTTTTAACTTTAACATAGTAAAATTACATATAAGAAAACAGGTATCAAGCCAGAATTACAGTTACAATATTTATATGTACTTTGTCTTTTATCATAACTAAGGAAAACTATAATTATAGCTATCTATTCTTCAACTCCATCAAAGACTCCAGAAGGATATAATATTACCTAAGTAAACAGAAAGTGCATTGTAATCAATTTCCAAAACTATAGAACTGACAGAGACATCTTGCTGCCTGGACAGTCACCCAAAGTTCTTCTGTAACGTTGAGGCAGCCAGTCTTCAATCTATAGGCCCATAATATCTGGCAGACTTTTCCATAAATCAGGAAACTTGAAGATCTACTTTGTCTTGTAATGGCAAAGTTTATCAGATGCTTTTTTCCGTGTCCTGCAAAATGTCAGGCAGTTTTTTCATGAAGCAGGAACCCTGAGGGACTGTCTCACCTTTAGGCAAGTTCAGCAGTCATCTTCTGTGGGTCCTGCATGTCCAGTTCATACAGCATGCCATCAAGCAATCCAGGCAAGAGCAGGTTCTTGCCCAGATGGCTAGCAAACTCCATAAGGAGCCTCTTCGATGCCCATCTTCCTCTTGAAGTAGATTGGTGTTGCAGGAGCAGGTGAGTCTCATTGAAAAGGCCCATTCTTAACTCCTTTGTTGAGACTCCAAGGCTCACTCTGCCTGACTCTTTCACTCAACCTTCTATGTATCGGAGATACTAACTTAGTGAATGAAAAGTAAACACACTCTGGCACTTCCCAAATGCATGGCACCCAGCATCCCTGTGTCCTTAACATATTTATAGCATGTGGAATGCCCAATCATGAGAATGAGCAAAAACAACAAATTGTTCTCAACCGCAGGATGCATCATCAGTCGGTGCCATTAAACTCTCCTAATGTAACGCTTCCCACGATCTCATTTCGTCATGCCCATTGTCCCAAGCTGCTACACGCATCGGGAGAGACTCCAGCTTAATCCACTGCCCCTCTAGGAAAAAAAAAAACAAACTCCTATGAAAACTCATCAAAGTTAGGCATGGTGGTGCATGTCTTTAATCCCAGCACTTGGGAAGCAGAGGTAGGCAGATCTCCGTGAGTTGGTGGCCAGCCTGGTCTACAATGCGAGTTCCAGGACAGACAGAGAAACCCTGTCTTGAAAAACTAAAAAAAAAAGAAAAGGAAAAGAAAGAAAGAAAGGAAGGAAGGAAGGAAAGAAAAGAAAAGAAAAGAAAAGAAAAGAAAAGAAAAGAAAAGAAAAGGAAAACCCATTAAAGTAAACAGGGAGGAGACAAGCTATAATTTTAGAACCGTGAAGAGTCTATTTTATTTTAAATCAGATGGCTATATGCTCATGTGATTTGCCAAAATGTCTTGGAAAAAAAAGTCAAAGAAAAACATAAGAAGAGTTTAAAATGATGTAAATTGGATTGATGCAAGTACTGTTGGAATTGCAACTGGTAAATTGAAATCATTGTTAGTCATTACTCATTCAAATTAAACTCATGCTGCCAATGTATCTGCTCACCCTGATTCAAGCTAAGCTATCTAGAACACTTGCAGGTTGTGCATCATTTTAACTTTCTTTAATTTGAGGATTTTTATGAAATGGGGAGGGCTGCCTATTAATTTCAGCCTAACATGAAAATGGACTTTCCCCTATCATTCCCAGATAGCATTTTAAAGCCCGCCTCAATTTCTGGATGCTTCTCTGGGACATTGGTTAGCTCCTTTCACAGCTGAAGGAACTGGGATCCTAAAAGTCTCCAGGGGATTCAGACTCTGCTTCTCTTAGGTCAAGTCTTGACCCCGGCCACTCTCCTCCCACAAAAAGTCAGAGTCCTCTCCCCATCTCTATGCAGACATGTCTGACCCACTCTGGGGTCATGTCCAAACTGGGAAATCTCCTAAGTCAAAATGAATTTAACACATTTAACTAGTGGATGTCATAGCTTGGTGGCCCAGGGCTATGTTGGTTGATCACGTTCCTCGGGCCAGTATAGAGAAGAGGTCTAGACTACCGTACCATGTCCACCAAAACAGTGTCAGCAGCGAGCCCTAACAGAGACCAAAATCAAAGTATGGCTTCTCTCTCTCTCTCTCTCTCTCTCTCTGTGTGTGTGTGTGTGTGTGTGTGTGTGTGTGTGTGTGTGTGTGTGTCTGTGGTTTACAGTATCAAAGATCAACACAAGGTTCATACACGTAGGTAAGTACTCTACCCCTCAGCCATGTCCCAGACTTCAAAATAGGATTTCTACCCAAAAAAAATCCATTTTTTTATTTATGTAGAACCCCAGATCTTAAGTCTGTCTACCATAAATCAGGGGACGATTTATGTTTTCCTAAAATGTTCTTGCAGGTCTTCCAGAATTCAATCACATATTATTGTCACTAGCAACCCTTTTCTGAATTCCTCTGCGTGGGCCTATATTGGGTACCTCTTAAGTTTGTTACCGTAATGCCCCAGGCATTCCACCCCGTCATAACACTTCACATGCTATAATGGAGTTGTTTGTTCTATTGGGTTTTTTTTTCTATTTCTTTAGTAAACTACCCAACAAGAAACAATTTAAGGAAGATCTATTTTGGCTTACAGTTCAAGGGGACCTATGTTGTCTTCATAATGAAGGCACAGCCAATGAGGGAAGAAGGCAACTGGTCACCTGGCATCAGCGGTCAGAAAACGCAGAATGAACAGGAGGTCAAGAAAATATTCTGTAGGAAAAAAGGAAAAAAAAGAAAAAAATGGAAAAAAAAGAATGAACAGGAGGGGCCAGGCTCTAAAACATCAGGGCTTGCTCTCAGGAACTCGCTTCCATAAGTAGCACCTTCCAGAGGCTCAACAACCTTCCCTAACAGCCCCACTTGCTGGGGAGCAAATATTAAGATGCATAAGCCTTTCTTCAGAGTCTGGCCTCTAACAACTGACTGCAATTATCTCCGTTACCAAGGATTTCTAAGCTAGTCGGTGTTCTATCCCCAGGGTCTAGTAATGCCTAGCACATCAGAGAAAACCCTGGACAGTATGTCCAGTGATCAAACAACGGGGTGTAGACTCTAAAGCCCACAAGCCCTACTTCTCTGAGCTAAGTTGTGTTCTGGTATACAGCAAATCACTGCTCAGATCAAGCACTGAACGGAGACCCAGAAGAAACTCAGCATGCACCAAGCATTTTCATAGTTCAATTCAGGTAGAGTCCTCACAGGTCCAAGGCAATTATTTCAGAGCAAGGCATGAGCATCCTCATATTTCAAATCAATTAAGACTTTGTCAATAACACAGCAGTTCAGTCCTAGTATTGAAAACACAATTACTTTTTTTATGTTATTGAAATCGAGGGAAAGGATGCTGCATACTTAACAGCGGCATAACTACAATGGTCTTGACACTTGTCTCTCGAAGTAGACGTGGTTTGTTGCTAGCCTAAGACTAGACAAGCACAAGATTCCTTCTTCTTCAAAAGAAAAAAATTCTTGTGTGCTGCAAGGCTGCAGGTAAAAAACGTGAAGGAAATAAAGAGGTCTCTTTACCTTGGGAAATGCCACCTTAGCAAAGCCATGGTTGGTAACGTGCCTGAGAATAGGGACGAGGGGAGACGCCCGGAGGAGCAACCCCGGCACTTAACAGGAAGGGGAAAGGGTGATAGGAAAAGGTGACCTCAGAAAGTCAAGTTCCAAGGCCTTGTTTTCCAGTGTTCTGCTCTTCTTACCCATGCTCCTCTGGGGTACACAAAATGACCAATCCAATCAGTGCCTCCCAGCAACTGACCAATCCAATACAGTGCCTCCTGGCAACTGTCTCTTGTGATACAGAGGCTGATCCCACTCCAAAGACACCCACAATCCTGGAGCCCAAGCAAGAGCAGGTTTTCTCGGATGGTTAAATGGGTTTTGCACATGGCAAAACTCTAGGTAGGACCAATATGATCCAGAAGACCCTTATAAACGGAAGAACATGGGAATAACAACGAGGGAAATCTATAAAAATACTTTGCTCATTTGAAGACGGAAGGAGAAGCCAGTGGTCACGGAACACAGGTGGCCCCTGGAAATGGAAAAAGCAAAGAGGTTGCTTCCCCGGAGTTCCAGAAAAGGCCTCCTGACAACTTAATTTGACCCCAAGGAAACCTATTTCAGATTTATGAACTCTGGTCTTGTAAGAGAATAGGATGTTCTCATTTGAAGCTATTAAGTGTGTGATCATTTTTTTACAGAAGCAATAGGGCACTAATACACTTCCCATATTGGTTTTGCAAATCTAAGCCCTACATTCAGGCTGTTTTGACTTCCTTATCAGCTTCCCCTTGACTCAATAAAACACCAAGACCCAAATCCATCCTCAAACCCCATATCTGGCTCTATGCCTCTTAGTCCTGATTGTCCATTTGATTAGCTTAGAACGGAAGGCAAAGCATTCTTCCAGGTGTGTCTGTGAAGATATTTCCCGAGAGAAGCAAGGGGAAAGACACACTCTGAATGTGGGTGACACTTTCTCATGAGTCAAGGACTTCAAAGGGATGGCAAGAAGAGAGGCGAATGCCACAGAATCCTCATCTCTTTGCTCCCAGCCTGCCGAGACACAGCTACTCTGCTCTGTCACGCCCTCCTCACCATGATGCAAAAAGATCTCTGGATCTTTAACCCAAAATAGATGCTTCTCCCCTTGACTGATTTTCTTGGTGACAGTCACAAATGGCCCAACACAGACTCTCAGCCTTCCCGTACAGCTGGCTGACGTATCTTTCTTCTGGGTTAAGCCTAAAAGCTTGTTCTTCACCCTCCTTGCCGGTCCCAACGCTCGTTCATCCATCATGATGAAGCCTATCCGCAACTACTCTTTCGACTCTCTCTGTCATGATGCTCAAAAGAATTCCAGTTCTTTAAAGAGTTAAATTCTAACAAAAAAAAAAAAGAAGACAATTTACATAGGAAAATGAATGGTCACTGGAGAGTCAGAAGGGAAGGGAATCGAGGCAGGAGCCTTTGTGCCCTTGGCTGAAGCATGAGGCAAAAGGAAAGGGAATTTTCAGTAATGGTACGTCTTCCTGGGATAAGCTGATCCAAGGACTTTGCAGATCTGAAAGGATGTAGTTTCCATAGTTACACAAAGTGAGAAATATTGGTGGGGAAATGAAGTAAAATGATCTTTCCAGAAATATTCTGCAAGCTCTGTTCCTTACTATGCCTCAAGCGCTCGCATGTCACTCAGCTACGAATTCTGGCAACCCTAGTCCCAGGATGCAGCCATGGTCCCCACGAGGGTGCTCGCTCGCTCACTCCACAGCAGGCAGAATCAGGAGCCAAGGGCCCAGCGACTCCCTAAGACAGAAGTGCTTGTCAAGTAAGAGCCAGTGCGTAGAAGGCCCAGCTGACCTAGTTAGAGAGCTCTGCGCGTCCTGTGTAAGTTCCTGAGAGAATAAGATATGTCTGTCACCCAGAGCTCAACTTGATAGGGAAACTCTCTAAAAGGCCAAACTCTTAGAAACCAATAAGGAAGAGTGGCTCACTTCGAGTGACAGCTTGTCACTTCCCGCGAGGAGAGTCTCCGCCTAGGCAGTCTCAGGACACCAGATGCTGACTTTGTCCTAATGCGCCCTGCAACTCAAGTCCGTCAGCGTGGAGTTTAAGAACACTGTATCTGTGGGAGAGACCTGTTCCATTGTGATCCTGGTAATGTTTTGTGCTGTTTCCCGAAACAAAATCGTTGAAGAGCTAAGTACCTGCTAAGTACCATTCTTCCCTGTAGGGCATCAAAATGGACGCCCCCACTACCTCAGACAGTAGCCGAGAAAACAATGCAAGTGAATAAATTGTTTACTTCGCTCATGGATTTAAAGCTTTCAGCCCATAATAGCAGGAAAGGTCCAAAAACACAGACTAGTTCATTCTGTGTCAACCTGGAAGCCGAGAAAAGGAACACACATTCTCGGGATTAATCCTGTTCTCCCTTTCTTCTACCAGACCAGATGGCGTCATCCACACTAGTCTACCTCTTAGTTAAACTCAGTTCTCTTTGGAAATGCCTTCATGGACTCACCCAGGAGTGTGCTTTCCAAATCCCCCAGACACTTCTCAACCCAATGAAGTTGACAGTCAGGACTTACCATCACAGTCACGCCTGGTAAGCTAAGCAACAGTTGCTGGGCCCCAGAGGGCCCCACGCCATCCGTTGATTCAGTGAACAATGCCAGGCTAAACCTCAGGGGAGAGCCGCTTGTGGCTAGCCCACCTAAGCGTCAGGGAGAGAGTTGTGGCCAGCCCCCCAGAGTACATTCTAGCTTAGACTCTTTTCTGTGACATTAGTCGGCGCCTGTGGGTGTTTGCTGGAGCCAAGCAGTGTTTTCAGACCTTTGATTTTTATATTAGTCTTAACACAGCTTCAGAAATGGAGCTGAAAATGTATGTAAACAAGTGTTTTGACAGTAAAAGGCCTGTCTTTGTCCTCTTCCCTCCCCTATCCTTCTTGCTCTCTTCTTTTGATCCAGATCAAACCATGTTTGTCCCTTTCCGGTTCAAAGACAGTATAAATGAGCAAACACGCATTAGTCAACCATTAGGATTGTTATCCAAAGCATTAGTGTTCCTAACCCCCTAAATTGTTCTCCAAAAAAGGGGTTCAAATGGGCCCAGTGTGTCCCACTCTCCCTGGTGAATCGTTGAATCAAACTGCCAGTGGAGAAGGCTCCTGATGTTCTGTCGGCTAGAGCTAGTCCTGTTTGAAAGGCTGGCTTCATCCTGATCAGAGGAATTGTAGGAAAACCTCTCTCCTCATAGGAAAACTCAAACAAACAAACAAAAAATATTTCATTAACTACGTCCCACTCAGAACAGGTACTTTCTTGAGAGTAAACTTCTGATTGCTTTAATACCAATTTCAACCCTAATCGTCAAGATTAAAGCCTTGGGGAAAATCAGGACAGCAGAAACTTTCGTTTCAAACACATGATGTCCGCTAGTCGTTGAAACATCGGAAAGTAGGCCAGTGGGTTTGCAAAGAATATGAAGTAGAGGAAGGTAGGAAAGACCAATTATTAGATAATGATTTCTTGATCTGTCTAGTGATTTGGTTAAATCACTGCTTATACTGAATTTGCCATGTGTGACTTCAGTTGCCACCTGAAGCAGAATGACCAGAGGAATTGCTGAGAGAATGGGTTGCTGCTCTTAACAACCACGTGGGCTTCTGGAAGTTCTCGCTCACCTCCTTATCTTCCTGGTGGTTTTAGAGCATCAAATGAGAACTCACTAGACCAGCACTGAAGCCCTCTAGGAGCTGTCCTGGCCTGGGTCCACTCGCGACATCTCTCCTCCATGTACATGGGCATTGGGAACGAGGGACATTGCAGGAAGATTCCGTTAACCGAATGGGAGATGCACAGAATCAGGCTGAAGCAGGTCGGAGGTGCAGAGAAATCCCCCAGGAGGCACGCTGCAGTCTTCGGCGGGATGATAGCCACAGGTCCACACGGTCACCGCCAAAATGCCCAAGAAGTATTTGGGAAAGCTACAGTCGCAGACGTGTACTCCAGAAGCCCCGATGTGATGTTCCGCGTTTGGCTTCTGTAAACGGGTCACGGAGTTAAGGAGATAAGGAATGCACTGGCTTAGCTCAGTCATAGAATACCCATCTCGGTTCTGAGCTGCTTCTCTGGGGAACCACTCTGGTTTTCAGTGAATTCTGAGTCTTAAACTGTGTTGGAAATCATCGTTGTTTGATTACATCACCAGCCTATGCCCCTCAATGTCACACGGCACACACTCTGGTAATTTTTAAAGTCATTTAAAATTCAGTTTAGCCTATGAATTTTGGGACGTAGTCACAGGACTCTTTCTGAAAACTGCTTTAACTTTAAAAAAAATTATTCAGGCCTACTAGTCAGGTTTATAATCCCAGCTACCTGTGAGTCCGAGTTTGGAGGGTTGAGAGCTGATGGCCTGCCTGGGCTATAGGGGACTTCGAGGCCAGCATGAGCTACTTCGTGAGACTCTGTCTCGTAACAAGCAAGGCCTAGGGCTGTCACTTGGGCCTAGTTTGTCTTAGTTGTCTAGATTGTCCTTAGTTCAACAACAAAAAAAAAGAATTTTTTTAAAAAAAATAAGAAATTGAAAGGATATTTATTCTAATCAGATGTATTGACATTTAGAAAGAGGAACTTGGCAAGCTGTGTCCAACCCAACTTCACATCCCCAGGGACTTAGCTTTCTTACCCAGAATGCCGCCTGACATGAGAAAAATACCCTCAGCATGACAGAATCCCAACTGGTCAATGACCATCAGGAGGGTCTGCATCTGGAGCCCATAGATGGTTACAGCCAGCAAGAACAGGCAAGTACCGCCTTACACACAGACCCAAGCTGTCGAGCGAAATATTTCACAGTGAGGCAGGTTCGTCTCAGGATGAAGCCGTTCTCCCAGAGGACAGAGGGGCTTGCAAGAGCACAGTGGGTACAGGAGAGTTTCTGACTCCATTATCCCCCTGAAATATTAGAAATTTTCTTTAAAATTTAACTTCAGTAAATATAAAAGCTTGGGAAATTCTCATTTTAGTATGGAACTTTGCTATGGGAATGCGTATTGGAACTGTCCATTAGCGAGCTGAATCGTATATATTCTGCAGACTAATTTGACCGAAGGACCTATTCATAGTGTCTGCTAGCATCTCGCGGGGGCTCGCGTGCTTCAAGGAACACAGATTGGAAAGGGTCGCCTTTATTTAAGATGACAAAACCCACGGAGCAGCCGTTACAAAACGAGCACCTAGGGACCATCATTGTAAACGGTCCTGCGTTCTGTGCGTTTGCCGTCTATTCCGCAGCCACGATATCAAGTGTTTCCTACCGTCATCGGAAGTGGCAGGTTCAAGCCAAGTGACAAACAATTGGACTCCCTGACATCACTCGGGAGCATTCTCAAGATGCTTTCCTGGCTGGTTTCTCCGATTTTATGCAATTGGATAGTCTCGGTGCCAGGACTGGCTGGCTGTACATTTAATTTCCAGTTCTGTTTCCGAGCCCTGTCATTTCGTCAATCCTCAGAGCTATTCCATCTGCGAAAATGCTGACAAATCCAGCTGCTTTGTCGCTTCCAATCAATTCACGAATGTCTCCATGTTCTGTTTCAATTAGCAGCCCGCTCTCTGCCCTGTTTGATGACTTGATGTTACCTACTGTCTGCAGATTAGGAAAAAAAATCAAATTACACGTTGCTTTGTCCTCGATATTAAAAAAAAAAAATCCTTTCTTCTTTACCAAACCATTTCTATTTAGCACGTTCACCCCTCTTAAGTTAAATTACCCTCTAACACGCTGAGAAGTAAGAGGTTCAATTGTTACACAAAGAATGGATCCATACCAGGACGCTCCTCTTGACATTCGCTTAATCCTGGGGTTCTTGTTCAGAATTCAATCATCTCTCATCTAAAGCTTCCCATTGTTGCGAGTTTTCTAGCACCTTCCTTTCAATACCTACTTGAAGTGTTGTTTACTTGACCATAATCCCTTGCTAGTTTTCTTTAATTCGCCGGCTACAATACTTAGAGTGTCTATTGTCTGTGCTCCTTGACTTTGAGATGCCAGGAGCTGGGTAGGCACCGTCGTTCTTGTTGCTGACTATGTTACCACTCAACACGCCCCCTCCCCCACTCAGCAATTATGAAGCAGCCATTTGAACGCTATGTTCCAAGTGCATCCCGTGCCCCTGGTCTCCCTTCTTCTTCTCTGAAAAAAACGGCCCGTGCTTTCCTGTTTTAATTACACAAAATTGTATGGCGTTCTGCTTTTGTCACGACATACAGAAATAGCACAGGACTCTGACTGTCCTGTCCCGTGCTCTGTGTCACAAATGACAGCACGGCACTTCCATTGCCTAAAGCAATACAGCAACAGTGCTGGGGGTCACACTTCAGCCTTTGGTGACAATCTGTAATCGCCTGCAGCCTGCCTCATTTCTGGGCTGGCTGGCTTCCTGAGGACCTGTGATAACACAGCTCCCCAATGCCCACCTAATCTGCCTTCCGCCTTTTTTAATGTCTTTTAATGTAGTTTTCTCGTGGATATTGGGTCTTGCAGCCAAGTAGTCTGAATCTATAGCTCTGCCTTCCTCGGGGCACTCCGAGGAGCTAGAACTTGCTTCCAGCCTGCAAGTTCTCACAACTGTCCCCCTGTTCCTACGGCCGGGGGTGGTGAAGACTGAACAGCGGAACCATGGCCGCTTGCTCCTGGTGTCTTGAAATCTCCATTAGCTTTCATCTTTTCTAGACATTTGAGGGGGGAAAACATCGAAATGTGGCTTGTCGGTAGAAGTTCCCCTTTCCTTCTGTATAGCAAGACCCCATTTGGGTTGTGTTTAAAAGACGAGGTCGTCATTTCGTCCCGAGAGACTAGGTAAGTAGCTACACTGACTACGCATGCGCCTGGCTGTTCGGCAACCGCTTAGTGAACACCAACTCTTCCCACTACGTTCTTCGGGTTGGACAACACACCTGACAAGCCTAACCTGAGGAAGGAAGGGTTTTTTTTTTTTTTTGGCTCACAGTTTGAGGATGCAGCTCATCTCATCAGAGAAGACGCAGCAGCAAGAGCAGCCGTGGCACCAGGAAGGGAAGGCAGTCACTCGCTCACATTGTGTCTGAGGTCCTAAAGCAGACCGGCAAATGCTGCTGCTGGGCTCGATCTCACATCTGCAGGATCTGTCATGCATCCCAAGATCTGACTCCATTTATTAGGAGAAAATAGCCTGAATCCTATTAAGAGACAGCATCGTGATTTGGGGGATGTAGTTCTGCGATAATGTCACTCACCAACCCGGTAGCAAGGTAGTGTGAAAGGAGCGGTCACTGGATGTGTGCTGAGTGCTTTCTTTGGTGGCCAACAGCAGAAAACCAGACATGGGGACCAGACTGTAAAGTCCAAATCATTTTCTATAACAAGAACCATGGCACTAGGTGGTTCAGGAGCTCCATGTCAGAATATCACAGCGGAGATTTTCTTGACGGCCTTGCATTGTCTCAAGGTACCCACAGAAGCAGTAGCCATACCCAGCAAGACAGCCTTCTAAGTAGGAAGGAAGGGAACTGAGCAAAACAGGAGACAGCAGCATCCACTGTTCTTTCTCGGATAGGCTTCTCTTAGCGCTCGTTGGCCAAGTGAGTTCTGAACCCACACTCTACCCTCAAAGTTCTCGGAGTGGGGCTCTCAACGCCTCTCCTGCCTCTCCTGGAGATTTCGCAGAAATGCAGACCCTCAGGCTCCATCAGAAAATCCGAGTCAGAGTCCAGGATTCTGAATTTTAACGGGACCTCCAGACGACTGGGATACCTGCTAAGTTCTGAAAGCTCCTGTCCTGGTCCCCGGGAAGCAGAACTCTTTCACGAGGCCCAGAGGAGGCGAGGGGTTGTGTGTGTCTGGTTAGAACGGGACACACTGTAGTCTGGGGTAGAACGGCACTCCTGATGGTGATCAGGAAGCAGCAACAGAGAGAAAGGCATGGGAATGGGAGCAAGAGTTGTCATGGGGAAGGAAAGCAAAAATCAGACCTCAAGTCTGAAATTACTGATTTTTGCAGATTAGAGGGAGCTAATATAACTAATAAACAGCTGGGGGAAATCAGAGTCCTAATGAAAAATAGGCCTGATTATTCTACTTCAAACGTAATTGAAGAGTGTGAGAAGTACCACATCATGACACAGTTGCCGAAAAGCGATCCCACACTGCAAAAATCAGTAGCTAATTAGAACGTCAGATATGCGCCAGATTTCACACAATGTGTGAGGTAGGGTAAAGGAGGCTGTTGCTCAAAATGCAAATGACTGATTTTGCATCGCTTCCTCTAAACCGGTTTCACTTCTGCAGCATGGTGATGTGTTTGGTTTGGTTTTTTTCTTTTTTTTCTCAAGAGAGGATGGATCGTCCTCTCACCATGTAGCCCAGGCTAATCTTGAGCTCACAACCCTGCCTTTGCCCTCCAAGTCTGATAATTATAAGCAGATATGACCTCATTCGCTTACCTCCAACGTAGCTTTAGAGCACACACTATGTTGAGTTTTCCAGCCATCCAATTGCCAAGTCCAATAGCCACCAAGCACAGACAGCTGCAGAGCCTTTGGAATGCAGCTCCACGCATAGAAATACGCTTTCCGCATAAAATGCAGTGGTCTTTAGACGTAGTACAAAAGAATACATGCGTGAACCCAGCATCAGCGACTGTAGGTACAAGACCTGCACAAGATCAAGCCAGACACAATCCCGGCAGTGGGTGGGGAAGAGAAACAGGAAGTTCCGCCCCTCTGTGAAGTTTTGATAGACAAGCGTAGTGGCATGAAAGGTAGAGGAGGAGTTGGGGGAGAGGAAAGGGGGTAGATTTTAGCCAAACATATTGTACGCATATGTGAAATTCTTCAATAATAAAATAAAAATGTGGGAATGAGAGCCAGAAAGGTAGGTTTCTAGATGGTGGTACTTGCTGCCTGATAACCTGAACTCCACTCTCCTAATACACATGGTGGAAGGAGGGACCCAGCTCCAACAAGTTGTCCTTTGACCTCCATATTTGCACTGTGACATGCACACACAAATATGCATACACATGCACACGCACATGCACACACACACACACACTCATACACACACAGAGTGGGAGGGAAGGCTAAATATATAAATATAAAATATTAAAATGTGCAAATTGGAAGAGAATTTTTCGGACTTAAGTTAGTTGTGACAGGGAGAGACTGAAGACTTCTTGCTTCTCAATCATGCTGGAATTTAAACCATGAATGCCAGGCTCCCAGGAGAAACGTAATCTGAGCCTCTGGAAAACCCAAACACCCTGCCAGGACAGGGCTCTACCATGCAGCTGGAACTAAGGACAGAAGGACACACAGAGGGTGGCTTCGCCTTCTCTTCTGCACACCAGAGACAGAACAGGTAGACGAACAAGCAGGCATGATGCCAAATAAAAGCCGCAAGACGAGAATGAAGCAGGACTTAAAAAAAAAAAAAAGACAAGAGATCAAGGACTTTGAAAACCATCCCATTCCAATTTTACCAAAGGGTAACTCTGCCGCTAGTTAAATAATGATTTAGTCATTACAGTGACTCTTAGAAAGTAATTTATTCTCTCTTTGTATTATTGTTGTGTTTTACAAAGTAAATGTTCAATAGAGGCCATTTGAATGAATTAATTCTTGTTGCTTTGCTGATAATAAAACATATTTTAGCTAATGAATATTTATTCTGACAATTTTTATTCCAGCTTCTCCTCCACAGTCTACTCAGTATGCCAGAGCAAAGGAGAGCCCCAGTCCCTCGGGGTTTAACCCTCCCAATGCCAGACACATCCTTCTATCACACATAGAGACTTCTCCCTGCTGCTTTACAGGACAGGCTCCATTGCCAGAGGACGTGTCAGCCTGGGGTCCACCATGATGTTGCTCAAACAGGCTTTCATTGAGTTCTCCCCTCCCCACCTTAAGCATTTCAGGAATGGAGAAAGGCGTGCTTCTCTCTGACATCACTGGATCCTGACACCCTGTGAGAGTTGGAATTGTTTGGAGACTGCGGTGTTGACAGGTGGAGCGCGTGTGGCAATTCCTTTTGATAGCTTTCAGCGGAAGCTCACGGGTGGGTGCTATGAAATCCTGCACAGCCTTCACAGGCTGTCAAAGGGTGCTTTCTCGGAGTTTTATCATCCCGTGAGCAACGGCAAAGCCCGTGGTTAAGTCACAGGTTGCCTTTTAGGCACTGTTTTGGAGGCCATTCTCAACTTGACAGGCTCCAATAGACATTCACTGTAAGAGCCAATGCTGATGACAGCAGCCAAAATATTTCCTCACAAAGAGAACAATTTATCGTGAAGTGCGTTGTATTGATTTCCTATAGGATTTTGTGAGTCAAGACAAAAGCCAGGGAGTCCTTAACGTAGGCAGCACGTTTCCTGTTCGTCATCAAGATCCTCAGCCAGAAATGCTTTGAAGTCACAGTTGACTCTTGCTGCTGAACTTGTCGTGTGCAAGGTAGCTCCAGATCTTTAAGAGAAACCTCTGGGATGCAGCTGGCACTTCTATTCCTTCTCTGACAAACTTGGCAGGAGCCGCTGTGCTCAGGAATCCTGGTCCCCCCACCCCGGAACCCCTCTTTTCCCATACGTGTGGCTCATACGTTCAGAAACCTTTCCTACAGCAACAATAATCTGAGGGTGGCATGAAGCTGTTGGCTTTGTCCAATTCTTGCTTCCGAAGATTCACATTTTATATCAGAACTCAACAGCAGGAGAGAAAAAAACAAACATTTGATCATATGAAGGTGATAAATTGCCTGGAAGATTCTTAAGAAATCGAAGTTTGAAAGGCAACTCTGACCCCAGGCTCTTTCTTCGTTGTCTGCATCTGGATGTTGCCAGATATAATTGAGTTTACTCCTCCCTTCCACTCCCACAGCCTGTGTGCCCTGAGCCCACGCTCTGCCCACTCTTCTAGATGTTTGTGACAGCCACTGCAGGTCTTCCTGTCCTGGGTTTTTCTTCTCTGTAATTTCTTTTCCCTCCATAATGCTGTTTGTGTTATCTTCAGAAAACACAGTTTTAATCACATGATTCCCTTTCTCTGAGTTTCAGGGCTCCCTTTTTGTGTCCAAACCCAAGCTCACACATCCTCACCAGGCTTTCCAATTGCGCCTCCCTGGCTCTCTCGCTCTCATTCACTACCTGCGAAAGGCTTCCTTTTCTAAGCGTTCACAAAGGTTGTGGAAAGTAGCAAGCATGCTGAGGATTTCTTGGTACTAAGGGAATAAAATAATGAATTGCGATTCTTCCCAGGAGGAGCACTCATCTAACCAGATGGTAGACTTGTGAGGGCCATGGCCTCATGTTGTAGGAGGCCGCTTGTTTGTTCCCAGCTACTCAGCCCTGAAATAATCATACAGAAACATATTATTTGCAATATTCCTTGGCCAATATCTTAAGCGTATTTCTGGCTAACTCATATCCTAAATTAATCCATCTCCATTAATCCGTGTATCGCCAAGAGGCTGTGGCTTACCAGGTAAAGTTCCCAGTGTCTGTCTCCTGGTGTCTGTCTCCTGCGGGGCTACATGGCGTCTCACTTGACTCTGCCTTCTTTCTCCCAGCATTCAGTTTAGTTTTTCCCCACCTAGCTCTGTTCTGCTATAGGTTCAAAGCAGTTTCTTTATTAACCAATGGTATTCACAACATACAGAGGGGAATCCCACATCAACATCAAGTCATCCAGGCCACACCATTAAGTCACAGAGCACCGTTAAAACAGAATAAAGAAGAGTTTAGTCATCCTATTGGTCCTGACTTCACAAATACATGCCACCCATTGGTTCCCAAGCACAGTAGCTAGAAACCCTTTCCTGAAGTCATTCAAGCTGGTCCCCTACCCTTAACACTCCTTCTTCCCCTTTGTTACTCTGCGGTTGCCCTCATCTGACCCCCTCTCTAGCAGCTGTCTCTGCATCCTTCCCGTTGTCCCCAACCATCTGTCTCTGCTCATGTCCCACATCTCCATATCACTCTCTCCAGTTCCTCCGGCCTCATTTCCTCACTTTAACGCTATGACATGTTTATCCAGATGTGTAACATCACTACTTGTTTAAGGGACCATTTTTCCACTTACATTTCGAAAGCCTTAAGGGGAAGGATGATACATTTTGTTTTTATCTTTGGGTTTCCCACAGTCCCTAAAGACTTTGCGAGTGGCAGGGTGGAGAGAGGGAGGGAGAGACAAGGTGTAAGAGAGTGTGTGGCTCATTTGCTCCCATGCCAAAGGTTATAAAGTGTGTGTGTGTGTGTGTGTGTGTGAGAGTGTGTGTATTCCCTGACTAAATTGCAAGCCAGTTTTTTTTTTAAATAGTAACATAAGTGTGTGGACTGGAGGAATCAATGTCCTATTTCTTGGTACTTTGTAACTAAAGATTTTTCTGGCTTTCTCCAAGGGTCTTTGGTCCAAATGGTCATGTCGTAACCACAGTGGGTAGGAGACTGCTGGGGGGAAAACCAGCAAAATTCTGAAATACTTGCTAATTAAATGCCGTGGTGAAATTCCAAGCTACAAATGATCGCCACCTTCTGCCTTCAGTGGAGATGTTTCAAAGCTCCATGAGACGGAGCTCATACCTGCACAGGGACTGAAGACATCAGTTTTGAGAAAAAAAAATCTATTCTCAATCCAGTGATTCTTTATTAGGGAGAATCAATGAGTTTTCATTTGTTTTGTTTTGTTTTAATTTACATCAACTGTATATTTGGCTTTCTTTGATTTCCTGCTTCTCAGCTTAGTATTATTTTTATATCATGGACACAAGATGATTGGAGGATGCCCTCAGTGCATAAAACACCACACTGAACTGTCTAGTGGATATCAGAATACCCAACTGAATTCTTCAACTTTCAAAATGACTTGTATTTTGGAAGATACGACTAATATATGAAAACCATCAATAGCTCATTGTTGCCATATTTCTGAACAATATCTCACTGCGCCCTTATATGTCGACGGCCTTGGGATTTGCTTCTGACTTTGGTGTAGACTCGTTAAAGCACAACCATCCTCATTTCAAAGTCCTAAATGGTAAGGTCCTCTGGCTTTGGACCTGCAGCAGCAGACACGCCTTACAATTTAGTGAGTCACGTCACAAATGTCAGCTACCCAAATTTCCCACCTCAGATAAGCAGTTTCACGGTACAGCTCATCTACCTTTGCATCTTCAGTGCCCTACACAAGCCGACACTCAACACAGGCTTTGGAGAAAAACAAATTGAAGGGACGAATGCCATTGCTATGATTTCATATGTGAAAAATGAAAAATACTTGCAACCTCCGGGGTCTGCTTCAAGCAAATGTAAACGCCCCACAAATTTTATGGAAGACTAAGAATATAAACAACTCTTTATTTTTGTTTGTTTGTTTGTTTGTTGTGGGGGGACTAGGTATGTGTCTGTGTGTCTGTCTCTGTGTCTGTGTCTCTGTGCACGTCTGTGTTCAGGTGGCTTTCACGACCAGAAGCAGGTATTGAATTCCCAAAGCTAAAGTCATAGGAAGTTGGTAACCTCTCAACTTGTGAGAACTCAAACTCCATTTTGGTCTTGACAGCTGAGCCGTCTTTCCACTACACCTTTCCCCATTGTGTGTGTGTGTGTGTGTGTGTGTGTGTGTGTGTGTGTGTATGTGTGTGTTTAAAAACAAAAAACGATCTTTTTTTTCATTTTACAAACCAATCCCAGTTCCCACTCCCTCTTCTCCTCCCATTCCCTTCACCTTTCTCTCTAGTCCACCCTCATCCACTCCTCAGAGAGAGTAACGCACATTATTTTGAAGAAGGACCAAGGCCCTCCCTACTATATCTAGGCTGAACAAAGTATCAATCCAAAGATAATTGGTTCCAAAAAGCCAGTATAAGCAATAGGAATAAATCCAGTGGACCCACAGTCTGCTCCGGCCGTAAACTCACACCCACATTCATGGGCTTTAGTTTGTTTCTATGCTGGTTCCTTCCCTGTCTGACCAGATTTGGTGAGCTCCCATTAGCTCAGGTAGTCTGTTTCAGTGGGTGTCCCCATCATGGTCTTGACCTCTTTGCTCATATCCTCACTGCTCCCACCCTTCGACTGGACTATGGGAGCTCAGCCCAGTGCTCCACTGTGGGTCTCTGTCTCTGCTTCCATCAGTTGCTGGATGAAGGTTCTAAAATTTAAGATAGTCATCAATCTAACTGGCAAGGCCAGTTCAGACACCCTCTCCTCTATTGCTTAGGGTCTTAGCTGGGGTCATCCTTGTGGATTCCTGGGAATTTCTCTAGTGCCAGATTTCTTGCTAGCCCCATAATGGCTCCCTCAATCAAGATATCTCTTTCCTTGCTCTCCATCTCTGTCCTTCCCCATCTTGACTATCCCTTTCCCTCAAGTTCTCCTCTCTACCTCCTCTTTCTCTTCAGCTCTCCCTTTTTCCCCAACCCCCATGCTTCCAATTTTGTCAGGCGATTTTATCTATTTCCCCTTCCCAAGGGGATCTATATATGTTTCTCTTAGGATTCTCCTTGTTACTTAGCTTCTCTGTGATCATGGACTATAGGCTCCATATCCTTTGCTTTACAGCCAGTATCCACTTATAAGTGAGTACATAACATGTTCATCTTTCTGGGTCTAGGTTATTTCACTCAGGATGGTTTTTTCTAGTTTCATCTATTTGCATACGATTTTCAAAATGTCATTGCTTTTTACTTCTGAGTAGTACTCTGTTCTGTAAATGTACCACATTTTCTTTATCCTTTCTTTGGTTGAAAGGCATCTAGGTTGTTTGCTGGTTCTGGCTATTACACATAATGCTGCTATGAACATAGCTGAACAAATGTGTTTGCAGTATAAGAGTATGATTGAGTATCCTTTGGGTATATGCCCAAGAGTGGTATTGCTGAATATTGAGGTAGGTTGATTCCCAATTTTCTGAAAAACTGCCATACTGGTTTCCAGAGTGGTTGTACAAGTTTGCATTTCCACCAGCAATGGAGGAGTGTTCTTACGCCACATCCTCTCCAGCTTAAGCTATCATTAGTGTTTTTGATCTTAGTCATTCTGATTGGTGTAAGATGGTATCTCAAGAGTCATCTTGATTTGCATTTCCCTGATGGCTAAGGATGTTGAATATTTCCTTAAGTGTTTTTTAGCCATTTGAGATTCATCTGTTGAGAATTCTGTTTAGATCTGTACCACATTTTTAAATTGGATTATTTGGTATTTTGAAGTCTAATTTCTTGAGTTTTTTATGTATTTTGGAGATTAATCCTCTGTTTGGTGTGAGGTTCATGAACATCTTTTCCCATTCAGTAGACTGCCTTTTTGCCTTATTGGCTCTGTACATTGCTTTACAGAAGCTTCTGAGTTTCAAGTGGTCCCATTTATGTATTGTTTCTCTCAGTGTCTGTACTACTGCTGTTATATTTAGGAAGTGGTCTCCTTTGCCCATGCATTCAAGTGTACTTCTCACTTTCTCTTCTATCAGGTTCAGTGTGTGGTCAGATTTATATTGAGGTCTTTAATCCATTTGGACTTGAGTTTTCTGCCTGGTGGTAGATAAATGGATCTATTTGCATTCTACAAGTTGACATCCGGTTATGCCAGAACCATTTGTTGAAGATGCTTTTTTTTCATTGTATAATTTTATCTTCTTTGTCAAAAATCAGGTGTTCATAGGTGTGTGGATTAATATCTGGGTCTTCAATTCAATTCCATTGGTCAATCTGTCTATTTTATGCTAATACCAGGCTGTTTACATTACTGTAGCTCTATAATAGAGTTTCATGTCAGGGATGGTGATGCCTCTAGAAGTTCCTTTATTGTACAGGATTTTTTTTTTCCTATCCTGGTGTTTTTTTTTTGTTTTTCCATATAAAGTTGAGTATTATTCTTTGATGATCTGTGAAGAATTGTGGTAGGATTTTGATGGGCATTGCATTGAATCTATAGATTGATTTTGGTAGGATTGCCATTTTTATTATGTTGATCCTACCTATCCAAGAGCAGGAGCGATCTTACCATTTTCTGGTATCTTCTTCAATTTCTTTCTTCAAAGACTTAGGTCTTTTACTTCTTTGGTTAGTACTACCCAAAGATATTTTATGTTATTCGTGGTTATTGTGAAGGGTGATGTTTCTCTGATTTCTTTCTCAGCTTCTTTATCATTTGTATATAGGAGGGCTACTGATTTTTTGAGTTGATTTCATATTCTGCCACATTACTGAAGGAATTTATGAGCTGTAGGAGTTCCCTGGTAAAGTTTTTGAGGTCACTTATATATTTTATCATATCATCTGCATATAGATTTTGACTTCTTCTTTTTCAATTTGTACCCCCTTGTTCTCCTTTTGTTGTCTTATTACTCTAGCTAGACCTTCAAGAACTATAATGTTGAATAGATAGGAAGAAAGTAAACAGCCTTGTCTTGTTCCTGATTTTAGTGGAATCGCATTGATTTTCTCTCCATTTAATTTGCTTGTGGCTGTTGGCTTGCTGTATATTCCTTTTATTATGTTTAGATATGTTTCTTGTATCCCTGATCTCTCCAAGACCTTTATCATGTAGGAGCCTTGGATTTTGTCAAATGCTTTTTCCGCATCTAATGAGATGTTCATATGATTTTTCTTTCAGTTTACTTTTAAGGTGGATTACATTGGTAGATATTTGTATGTTGAATCACCCCTGTATCTCTGGGATGAAGTCTGCTTGATCATGATGAACAATTCTTTATGTGTTCTTGGATTTGTTTTACCAGTATTTTATTGTGTATCTTTGCATCAATGCTTGTGAGGGAGATTTGTCTGTAATTCTCTTGTTTGATTGAGTCTTTGTATGATTTTGGTATCAGGGTAACTATAGCCTCATAAAAAGAATTTAGCAATCTTCCTTCTGTTTCTAGTATGTGGAACAATTTGAAGAGTATAGGTATTAGCTCTTCTTTGAAATTCCGGTAGAATTCCGCACTGAAACCAATCGGCCCTGGGCTTTTTTTGGTTGGGAGGCTTTTGATGAATGTTTCTAATACCTTGCAGATTATAAGTCTATTTAAATTGTTCGCCTGGTCTTAATTTAATTTTGGTATGTGTTATCTATCCAGAAAATTGCCCATTTCTTTTATGTTTTCCAATTTTGTGAAGTACAGGTTTTTGTAGTATGACCTAATGATTCTCTGGGTTTCCTCAGTGCCTGTTGTTATGTCCACCTGTTCATATCTGATTTTGTTAATTTGGATATTCTCTATCTGCCTTTTGTTTAGTTTGGATAAGGGTTTGTCTATCTTGTTGACTTTCACAAAGAACTAGCTTTGTTTTGTTGATTTTTTGTATTATTTTCTTTTTTCTATTTTATTGATTTCAGCCTCAATTTGATTATTTTTTGTCTTCTACTACTCCTGGGTGAATCTGCTTCTTTTTGTTCTAGAGCTTTCAGGTGTGCTGATAAGTCCCTAGTGTGAGATTTCTCCACTCTCTTTCTGTAAGCACTTAGTGCTATGAACTTTCCTCTTAGCACTGTCTTCATAGTGTCCCATAGGTTTGGATATGTTGTGCCTTCATCTTCATTGAATTCTAGGAAGTTTTTAATTACTTTCTTTATTTCTTCCTTGACCTTGGTGGTTCAACTGAGCACTGTTCAATTTCCACAAGTTTGTAGGTTGTCTGCAACTAGTGTGGTTGTTAAATTCTAGCTTTAAATCATAGTGATCCAATAAGATACAGGGTTTATTTCAATTTTTTTGTATCTGAGGAGGCTTACTTTGTTATCAAGTATGTTGTCAAGTTCAGAGAAGGTTCCATGAGGTGCTGAGAAGAAGGTATATCCTTTTGAGTTTGGGCAAAATGTTCTATAGATGTCTGTTAAGTCCATTTGAGTCATGACACCTGTTAGTCCTCTTATTTCTCTGTTATGTTTCTGTCTGGTTGATCTGTCTGTCCATTGGGGAAAGTGGGATGCTAAAGCCTCCTACTATTAGTGTGTGGGGTTTGATATGCGATTTAAGCTTTAGTAATGTTTCTTTTACATATGAGGGTGCTCTTGTATTTGGGGCATAGATGTTCAGGATTGAGATTTCATCTGGATGGGCTTTTCCTGTGATGAGTATGAAGTGTCCTTCTTCATCTCTTTTGATTGATTTTAGTTTGAAATCTATTTTGTTCTATAGTAGCATAGTCACACCTGATGTGAGATTCCCCTCTGTTTGTTGTGAATATGTTTTAGTACCATTGGTTAATAAAAGAAGTTGCTTTGGCCTATAGCAGGGAAGAATATAGCCAGTCTGGAAGAAGTATATATAGAGAAAATAGACGAAGTTAGGGAGATGCCATGTAACCACTGAAGGAGACAGACACTGAGTGGGTGATCCCTCACCTCTTGGTCCACTCTGTGCAGTCACAGCCTGTGTTTCAGAGTTCCTCTGAGGTAGTGGAGGGGGGGGTGGTAGGTAGGTTTGGAAGCAAGTCCCTTTCCCCAATTTTTAAACGTTTTTTGTTTTTAACCTTTCAGATTTTTCTATCACTGAATTAGATATTTTATTTATAATTTTGAATGCCCTATAAACTGGAAAATTTTGAGTTCCATATTTATCAGTTTTAAATTTCTTTGTTTAGAAATTGATGTCATTTTTTAAAATTACAATATAATTGGAATTAGAATTAGAAAGTGAATAAGAAAAGCGCCATAGGGCTGCTTCTGTGCAGTAACTTACTGTACAGTTAAGTTACTGCCCAAAAGGAACTTACTGAACAGAGTTGGATGAGCCGTAATGAAGCAGTGAGTCAAAGATCTTTATTTTTATCTTCGCACAAGCACAAAAGTATGGAACATAATATTCAGATGGAAAGTGAAAAAATATCATTGTCATTTTAAATGAAAAAAAAGAATAATCTTTGACAAAAACATGGAAACTATTGAAGGTAGGCGAGATTCTTTATAAAAGAAGATTGACCTCATAGTAAGGAGAATGAATTTGTTAGTTCAACGTAAGAAAGTTCTCTACAAATTTCCACTCATGATAGAAAGCCCTCTTCTGATTCGTGACCCTGAGGACCTCCACCAGACCTCAGGATGGTGGTTTACTTGAGAGCATCCCTAAACCAGGGAAGCAGTACACCTGCCCCAGACACCCCTAAACAATTCCCAGGAGCACAGGCGGTGTCCTGCTAAGCTGGGAAAGATGCGATGCAATCACTCTTTTCTGTAAATACTACTTTCAAAATGAAAAGCAAACTGGAGGAATGAGAAAGCATGTTAGAAGAAGAGGCGCATGCTCACTTAAAGGAGAAGTACAGTTTGTGCTGGAGAGAAGCATGCTTCTGTAGCAGCTACGGAAACTCTGTTGTACCTTCCAGTGTCTACTCAGTGTGGAGACTCTTTCACCCTGTGGAGGGGTCCTCAGAGGCTCTTCTGCACCAAACACGACTGCTCCAACTCCACAGGCTCCCACAGACTCTCCCTAGGTCCCAGCTTTCTCTTCTGCATTTTCATCTAGCTACCCACACACTTTCATTTTTGCGCTGGTCTCCCACTGGGTGAGCTGATTTCTCAGCATCCTCTCATTCCTTCTAACTCCAATCCTCCAGCTCGCCCCCACCCCCATCCTGAGCAAGAATATGGGCAAGGCTTCTTAAATCAGACCTCAACAGCTACATTCTTATTCATCTCTCCACACATCAGACACAAAACATGGCTTTTTTCTTTGTTTCTCCCAGGGCTTTCCAGACTCCGTGTTTTTAATTTAAAGAAAGAAAGAAAGAAAAGGTCTATGTAGCTGATTCTTCTGCTATTGTCTACGGCCATATATAAATCACCAGTCCAAGAAATATTATCTTAAACTTAAGGGCTTAATAAAATATAAATAGCTACCTTGAACTTTGGATTAAATTTTATTATGCTAGAGAAGTATGCAAATTCCAAGTAACAACTCAAGAGAAAAGAAAAATGAACAGGGCCACTGGTTTTTCAATTATTCTAAAGAACCTTATATCAAAGTCACTTTGATTTAGGGACTTCAAGGATAGAAATTCCACTTATGGAAGGGCCACCCAGGCAGCACTGCTGATAAAACTTTCTAGGTATTTTTAAAGAAAGATTAGCCCTGGATTTTAACTCTCCCACAGCTTGCTGGGATGATCTTCATTCTATTTAACTGTTAACAGTCAGCTCCTTTGCTCTCGGGCACCAAATGCTCACTTACACTGAATACGAGCATACCCTGAAATTTCTCTCTTAGGTCCTCTGCATTCCTCTAGCAAGGTAACTGATTCCACTTGATGAATGGGCTTAGTTCAGCATGGATGACACATTTCAGAGAGCCTGAAATTTACGCCTGTGCTTCCAAGTCTTCACGGAGCTCCTCCCTGCCTTTCCTTACATATGCTATGACATATGCTTATATGCTGTGACAAGCTAATGCTTATATGCTATGAGAACCTTACTGGCATTGTTACTATTATTGCTAATGCTATTTTCCACCCTCCTCTTTGATTCTTTGAGGCAGCATGTCCTCTTTCACTTCACAATTAACTCAGCACATCATTTTATGCTGTCTGGCTACAATCTGCATGCATTTCCGCTCACCCTGGTAGCTCATATGCATTGACCTCCACCTCCAATGGTCTCCAAAACCGTGTTTTACCTCCTGTGCTCTGTTCTCTCACCATCCATTTTCATTCATTCCTTGGGCAAACTCCTCTCCATCTGTGGCTTCTGGCCCAGCCTCCACTCCTAAGCCCAATACTAGCATCTCATCCCACACTCTCCAAGGGAAATCCAGCCCCAACCTCAAACTAACAGACCCAAAATGCAACTTAACAAATGTCACATCAAATAGGATTCCTTCACCTCCATTTGATTGGAAATATTTAAGAGACAACACTGAAAGACAACTTTAACCTTGCCCTGCCTTTCACTGACTGCTGGTGTGGGAGGTCCTTCTGCATATGTGTTGCTTTTATTCATTAATGAATAAAGAATCTGTCTTGGCCTGTGATAGGGTAGAGAAGAGCTAAGCGGGGGTGGGGGGGGGAGAACTAAACTGAGTGCTGGGAGAAAGAAGGTGGATTTAGTGAGATGCCACAGAGCTGCCAGAGGAGAAAGACACAAGCCATCAGCTGAACCTTGCCGGTAGGCCACAAGCTTCATGGTAAAATATAAAATAATGGAAATGGGTTAAATTAAGATGTAAGAGTTAGGCAATAAGAAGCTAGGGCAAATAAGCTAAGCAATGATTTAATTAGTATAGTTTCTGTGTGATTGTTTTGGGTCTGAGCTGCCGGGCAGTCGGGAAATGAACTAGCAGCCTTATACAATAAATTAGCACACCAATATAGTTGGCTATATCCACATAAGACCTGAGAATGCTTAAAAAAGAATTCTAGACACAAAAGAACGGAGTTAAGCACAGCTTAACACAGTGGCTCCTTCAAGAGAGGTTTTCCTGTTTCAGTGGTAGCAGAAAAAGAAATGCATGATTTTGAACTTGCAGCTTCCTGGGCCATGCTGCCAGCACGAACTCTGGCTCTCTCAGAAGGCCGAGCACTTAAATGGGGTTTGTGGGCAGCATGCTGCAAGTTACTTGGTGGCAGCATGGGCCAACTGGTTACCAGAGTTGAGGTGGTGAGGACAACTCCCACCTGGCAGTCTTGGAGGCAGTAAACAGACTTCTGCCATGCTGGGCTTGGTGGAGCCAAAAGGCAAAGCAGCCTCAGTACTAGCCAAGTAATTTAACATTTTAATAAGTTGTCCTGATTAGAAAAGGATTATAGAGATGCAATAAGGACAGATTCAGACATAAAAGAACTCTAAATGTGTCACAGTGTTGGATAAATTTTCATTAGCTTAGGAGAGCAACAAAAAAGAATAGAGAGAGTTGGAAAAGAAGAAATGAAGTCTTTAAAGAGACAGAATATAGACAGTCATAAATTAAGAGGAATAAAGAAAAATAAGCCATGTAAAGATGAAAAATACACAAAGAGTCTGAATTATGTATATTATTGTGTTTTCTTTGAATTTTTTGACTGTGAAGGAACAAAATACAGAGAGACATTTTATTGTATGGACTGCCAAGCTAAATCAGCATGTATATTTAAAAGGTACCATGACTTCAGAATTTTGGTCTAAAAATATGTTGCTTTGGAAATGAGTTTCTTTTTTTGTTTCCATAGAAAATGAGAACCTATGGATTCCTTCCAGACTAATGTGGTTTGATGGACCAAGACCCTCCAAAAGGTCACCATGAACACCCCAAAATTACTTTGCCCAATAAAAAGCAGGAAGCAGTTTGGAAAAAACTACACCTAATTTCCCAAATATTATTTGTGAATGTTTGTTTACATTTAAAGGGGGATATGCCATAGAGATTTGCATTGGTATGTATCTTGGTTTATTTATACAAATTTAACATCAATTTTGTTATATGTATATTTCTGCTCTTGTTTAAGGTATTGTGTTTGTGCAGCTCATTTAAAAATGTAATGTATAATTAAGAAGTATAGATTAATAGGTAACCATCAATATAATCAACCTTGTAGTCATGACAGTTAGATTTTCTAGATATATAGAGATATATTTCAAGTAGATAGGTATTCTTCAAATCTTTCAAAGACTAACAGAATATGTGATTTAAATGTTTTAAAAACTTAGGACTTTTCATGACAATGAGAAACATCAGCTCCTAGCAGCATCAATTACTTCAAGAGGATGATGGGTATCAAAGATGCTTCTTATAGCATTGCCTAGCCATTTGGGCAAGAGATTAATCTTGCCTGGACTGCTTGATGGTATAATGTATGAATTGGACATTAAGGGCCCATGGAAAAATGAGTACTGAACTTGTATAAAGCTAAGACATTCCTTTGGGGTTCCTGCTTCATGAAAAAACTGCCAGACATTCTGCAGGACACAGAAGTAATTGACTGACAAACAACCAATATAGGCAAACTGTCTTTGAAATTTCCTTCTTCATGGAAAAGTCTGCTGGGCCTGTGGGCTGAAGATGGATGTTCCAACAATTCAGGAGAACTTTGGGTGACTATCCAGGTAGCAAGATGTCTCTGTCAATTCTAGAGTTTTGAAAGTTGCTTACAATGCACTTCCTGTTAATTTGGGTAATATTATATCCTTCTGTGATCTTTGATGGGTTGAAGAATAAATATTTATAGTTTTCCTTCATTCTGATGAAAGATAGAGTAGATATAAATGTTGAAACTGTAATTCTTGCTTGATGCCTGTTTTGTTATATGTAATTTTACTATGTTGAAGTTAAAACCTTCCTTTTTATTTAAACAGAAAAGGGGAAATGGCGTGGGAAGTCCTTCTGTATATGTGTTGCTTATATTAGTTAATGAATAAAGAATCTGTCTTGGCCTGTGATAGGGTAGAATGGAGCTAGGCAGGGGAAACTAAGCTGAATGCTGGGAGAAAGAAGGCAGAGTCATGAGACATCATGTAGCCATGAGAGGGGAAAGATGCGAGCTGCCAACTTGAACCTTGCTGGTAGGCCATGAGCTTTGTGGTAAAATATAAAATAATCGAAATGGGTTAAACAAAGATGTAAGAGCTAGCTAGCAATATGCTTAAGTGATTGACCAAGTACGGACTTAAATAATATAGTTTTCTGTGTGATTATTTCGGGAGTCTGGGCAGTCAGGAAAACAAACAAGTGGCTACCCTACAGCAGACTCTGGTCTGTCACCCAGGCCCATAATTTCATTTCTATTCATTTCTATCCAGGTGACCATTAAGATCACACTCTTACCACTTTACATACAAACTGACCTTTGGCTCAGGTATCTCTCCTTCACCAGAGTCTTAATAATAGTATTGCAAGTCTAAGTATGTAGGAAGGATGGTTTTATTGACTCATTCCCTATCCATGAATCTTCAGTGACTTCCCACCATTGGTGGTGCTAGGCACCAGCTCTATGCGCTTTTATAGATTCCCCTCACCCTGGGGCTATGTTCAGCCATTGTCTACTCACCCCCGTGTGCACCTACTCTCTGTTAGGCTCTGTCTACATTGCTTTCCACACCTGTCTCATTGCTACTGAGCCTTACATGTTTCCTACTTTCTGCTTGAGTCCGAGCTCTGCCTTTCAGGAGAGCTGTCTGTTAACTCCAGATCCTAAATTATCATCAGTAAACAAATACTCAGAGCATTTCTGCTCCTCTTCCATGTCCGAGGCCAGGCAGGGACATTGTTTCCCTCATGGTACTCATGACAGAGCCTCCACAAATGCTTGGTAACCAAAGAGTAGGTTAACTAGCCCTGACTGGTTTCCCAAGGCACTAGACCTCAGGTACCCTAAAATGTAAAATTGCTTCAGAGTACAGCACTGTGTACTGATAAAACCCAGAGGCTCTTATTTAAATGAAGTTTCTGCCACTAGACTCCCAGCCTATCCGGACCCTATCCATACAGCCTTTGAAGCTTATTTTACTATCCCTGACACCATTCTTCATTTGAACCAACCCACTATATTAGGCATTCCTATTATTCCCTTTCAAATGGAATAAATACAGTATTCAAGCCATCAGAAAGACTTCAGCAAAAGAAACTTAATAAAATCTGAAGGAAGGAAATAATAAAAATAGAGAGTAATATAATCAAATTAGTAAACAAAATCATATTAAAATTATAAATTAAAGCCAACAACTGGATAGTAGGGAAAAATTATAACCAATCTAATGAAAAAATTAAGCCACATGTTAGTAATACAAAGAGAGAGAATATAAAGCAGATAAGGAAGTGTTTGCAGTTATATTCAAGTATGTTTAACTCTTCATTAGCCCTTTTTAGACAGCTCCAGCTTCAAGTTGTAAGCCATCCATTAGTGACATCATCCCCATGTGTCTAGGATGCGGGTGGTTGTACGACCCTTCAGAATGGCTTGAAAACATAGTTACACAAGTATTTGTTTGAGGTCATAATGACAATAAAACATTTTGTGAAAAAAATAAATAAATGACTAAACATGGTTCAGAATCAGGAAACTTGCTTAGAGAATGGCATTGTCCACATAAACGATGTGCATATGTAGTTTTGCTATCAGGAAAATGATATCTCCGTAGAATGAGTTTATAGTAATTAATCAATTAATAATAAATAAATAATTGGAAAAATGTTCTACATGGTGGCCTACAGTTCAGTCTTTCCAAGGCATCTTCTCAGTTAAGGATTTGTTTTTTTTTTAATCTATTCTGAATGGGTTTTTTCCATTATTTCTTTCTCAACATCTATTTGGTGTCTTTGTTCACCAGGGAAGTTGGTTCATTCTTTGTGTTATGCACATGCCTAGTTTAGTATTAGAGTAGCCTTGTCTTTGTAGAATGACTTTGTAGCATTCCTTCTTGGCCTGTTTTATAGAACGGTTTAATGACCATTGTTAGATCTTTCTTAAATGTCTGATAGAATTTAACAGTGACTTCATCTGACCCTAGACCTAAATTTGTATTTATATTTGCACATATAATTGAAAGATATTAAAGTGGAGGAGGCTACTAGAAGGTAGTAAGAAGTCTAAAAAATGGAAAAACAAGAGAAGGTAAGAGAGTACAGAAGATGTGAAAGGAGAAGGAAGGTCTGTCTTGGAGAGAGGAAAAGGGCCAGCAAGAGAGGAGAATAATTGGCAAAAACAGTGAGGGAGCAAATAAAGACATATATTTATGAGTAATTCAAAGTCAAACTCATTACTTCATATGCTACTAAAACTTATAATAATATATTATAGTTTCCCCTAATTAAAGTCCATATTAAAAGCTGTCATTCTTTCTAAATAATGTGCATATTAACTGTAAAATTTCAAATTCCATTACAAATGAAGTTTTTCAATTTATCTAAATGGGTCTAAGATTTATCTAGAAAAATAAAATGCCAACACGAGCTTTGAAAAATGTTTTTTTTTAAAAAAAGAAATGAATGTGGACTTGGCCTACTACAAATAAAAACTTTTATGAACCTATAATAATTTAATGGTGCGATAATAACACAAAATTTGACAGATTAATAGTACAAACTAGATAGCCCTGAAATAGGACTAAAAAGTATAAAAGCTTAATGAAGAATGGTAGATAAAAAACTGCATATCATAATAATGCCAGAAGTAATATTGGTGCATATAAAACTGATTTAAAAGCAAAAAAAAATACATCACCAAAGAAAAGGCATAGATTTGACTGCATAAAATTTGTGTGTCATCGAAATAAACTTTAATGTAACGTAAATAATATTTCAAAAACTAACTACAGAATTCTGCCAGGAAACATTTTTCCCCCCCTCAAAAAAAATGGCATTTAAAAGTAAGCTATGAACTTGAAAATGTATTTTTGACCTATATGGGAAGTTGAGGACCACAAAAAGGATTATTTACATATCAGTAAGAAAAATGAAAACATACAATGTGATGCATTAGTTTTAGACTATGTCTGTAATTATCAATTCCACAAGCCCAGTGCGTCTTAAAACTATTTGCTATTGTTTTACCTTTCTGGAGGTCAAAAATAAAGGATCAATTCCAGTGAGTGAAAGTCAAGACTTAGATAAAATCAAAATGGACACAGGGTTGCTCATCCCATTTTTCTAACTGAAGATTAAACCCAAGCACCATTGTGCACGTTACTCTACTACGGTGCTACACCCAACCCCTCTCTCTTAATTCTGGATGCCCTAAAAGAGATCACCCTCTCAGCTCTCCAAACTTCTAGGCACTACGTACTGTAGTCCTCACTGCATGGCTGATCTGCAGTCAGCATCCCAGCATCTTCCGTTCCAGTCTGGCCCTGCCTCCATCTACATGACCTCCTGCACTAACAAACCCTTGAAGACTCCAAACCAAAACTTTCAAGTCTTCGCAAATCTATAGAAAATGATGCACTCAATGGCATTAGGCGTCTACCAACCACAAAACAAAACTGTAGTGAGATGTGTGTGTTGCCTAAAGAGTTGTTACAGATTCTCTAGAACAGGAACACTTGATCTGAGCAAGAGAACTTGTCAATCATCCTGAGGGCAGTAACAGAGCATCAGATTTAGGAACTTTAGACCATTTAGTCCAATAACTTGATTCCTCAAAGTTTTTAAGGAATTAGTTAAAAAGAGATTTGGAGTATGTAGCATGGGTCCTTTCAGGAGTATTTCCAAGACTATTAAGTTAGAAACTATTTCCAGCAATAAAACTTTTGATTACAAAAAATAAATTATACAAGAGCACATGACTGTGTCTTACACAGTCATTAAAATTAGATCTTCCAACCTTGTTAACACTCAAGGTTATTCTCAATATATACTGTGAATGATTACAAACAAACATAGAAAAATATGGACAAGTAATCTAGCAATGGTTACCTTAAAATCATAGAGTAGCGGGTTATTTTTATTTCCTTCATTCGACTTTAATATTTTCTAAAATCTTAGTAATAAATATTATTACGCCTGCCATCATTTTTTAAAGGGTAATTAAAATGTTTCCAAAGCTGAGGATGACAGATGTTGGCCATTGAGCTTTAGAATTCTAAGCAGGATAGAAAATAGAGTGCTGTACGCCCCCACACCCCAGCTCCCACGTGTCCGTGGGAGACTAGCCATGCACGATTGCTCCCAGAAGCAAAGCTAGCCAGCACTGTGCATCACACATCATCAGTCACACAGGAAGCCAAGGAAGGAGCTGTACCCAGCAAGACCGAGCCCAGAACTCACATTCAGAGGCAAAGCAGGAAAGGCTTGCGAGCATGTGACTGAGCTTCCCAGAGTCAGAGGGGAAAACTAAACAATACAAGGTTTAATTAAATTCTACCACAGGAAGAAGAAACTAATTGGAACAGGGGGCGACTGCGCCAAACAGACACATCAGACAGCGCAGTTCGCAGCGAGGCAACTTGGTTTCAATGAATTAATAGAAAATTTTACGATAATGGAGTTTTTGTTAGTTTGCTGTTATTTGCTCTGCTGTCTTTATTGCTTCGTGTTAATTACTAAAGCAGTGCCTGTGCCTACTAGAAATCCAGTTGTTGGAATAACTTTGGGTCAAAAGAATTACTATATGTTTTGCTTTTAGCATATGTGTGTATCTGGCGTACATGGATGTATGCATGTGTGTTCACATATGTGTAGGTACATGCACACATGTACACACATGTGGATGGAAGCCTAAGACTGGCAACAGGAGTCTTTCTTCACTGTGTTCCTGCTGTGGGTAATGCTCCTGCACACTGTAAAGATTTGTCACTTGTCTTAGTTTAATGTAACGCTGATTGCTCGCTAGCCAGGTGGGAAGTATAGGTGGGGCAACCAGACTAAGAGAAATCTGGGAAGAGAGAAAAGCAGAGATGCATTTGTCAGCCAGAAACAAGGAAGTGAGATGAGATCGCCCTACTGAGAAAAGGTACCAAACCACAGGGCTAAACATAGATAAGAATCATGGGTCAATTTAAGTTGTAAAAGGTAGTTAATGATAAGCCTGAGCTAAGAGGCCCGCCAGTTTATAATTAAATGTAAGCCCATGCAGGTTTCTTTGGTACTGAATGGCTGAGGGACCAGGCGGCTCAGAAACTTCCATCTAAAGTTCTCCCATATTAATGAGGTCAGGGTCTCTCAGTTGAGACCAGATGTTGTCAATATGGCTAATGTCACTAGCCAGCGTCTTCTAGGAAGCCCCTGTCTTGGTCCTCCAAGCACTGAAATTACAGGCTGGTCCCTTCATCCACCAGGCATTTACATGGGTTCTGGGGCTCCAAACTGTCTTCCTTACTCTTTCAGAGCAAGCACTCTGTCAACTGAGCCATCCCCTCTTTCCTTTATCTTTGGGCTTCTTGGCTCAATCTGTTTTTCAGAGCTTGTACTTACAGCCAAACCCAGCCACGTTTCCATAAATGTTCTTGATACCAACCAAATGACCTGGCAGAAGTAACTCGAAGGTGTTTTTCAGAGCTTGAACTTACAAACACAGCCGCGTTTTCATAAATGTTCTTGATACCAAGCAAATGACCTGGCAGAAGCAACTCGAAGGGGGAAAGGTTTTCTCAATCCACAGCTTCAGAAGCTTCTGCCCATGGCTATTTGACTCCATAGTTTAGATTCGTTATAAGGCGAAGCGTGGTGACAGCAGAGACATGTGACAGAGGACTGCTCTTCTAATGGCAAACAGAAACCTCAGAAACCACGACAGGAAAAGGCCAAGGCAACACGACGTCCCTAAGCCCACAGCCCTGTGACCCGCTTCCTCTAACAGGGTTCCACCGCTCACCACCTCCTAATGGTTCCATCATGGTCTAAATGATCAGGAGATGAATGCATCCATTATATCAGGGCTCTGGGGCCTCATTACCTCCAGAGAAGCCATCATAGTCACATTCAGAGGTGGGCTTCACAAATCCGTCAGGCATTTCTCAAATCACCATTACAGCCCGGTAAAGAGAAGCAATGAACTTGACCTCACACTCAAAAAGACAATACATTAGAGAAAGCACTGTCTCAGAAGACTTTAACTATCTTTTTAACATAAAAAAAAACCCTAATATCTTCAAGTCTAAAGCCAATTGCTCAAGAACTCATCTAGAACCAAGAGCAGAGCTAAAGTCACCACCAGGTTATGGCAGAATCCGCTCCTGAGGCTTCCTGTGTTGTGTTAGCTTTGCTTTACAGTAACCACAAGCCTAAGATAATCACCACATAAAGGGAAGCCTTGTTTGGACTCACTGCTTGGTAGATTTAGTTCACAGCCCTTTGGTCTCCTGCTTTAACAAAGTGATGGAAGTTAGTTAGCTTACCTCGTGGCGAATAGGAAACAGAAAGAAACGGGAAAGATCTCAACATCCCCTTGAAGATTGGACCCCTCACATACACATGACTCAATATTCTTCTGCTAATCAGCCACCTACTAAATGTTCTACCACCAAGGGTAGGGTTCCAGATTGAGGACCAGGCCTTTAACATATGAGCCTTTGGGGGGGGGGGAATCAAAATTCAAAGCTGACTACAAGAGACAGATGCTGCCAGGTGGGTGACTTGGCAGAAGGATGTGTGTCTCATTGGGCCAGCTGTGTGGCTTCTCACAAAATATGAGCCATCCCCATGCCATATCCCACTCCCTGTGCTTCACACCTGCTGGTTTTATATTGCTAACTCTAAAACTCAATATGGGCAACAATACCTTTCTCGAAACCGGTCACAAAGAGCCGTCTCCAAATCGGTTGCCGACCGGGCTGGAAATCAGCTTAAAGGAGCATCTTTCTCGGAGGCGCCAGGCGCTGACAGGCCTCGAGATGCCCTGTTCCTTGTAACCGTGCGGCTCATTCTTGAAGCCTCTGCCTTTGACATGTTGCCATTTTCAGCTCATTAAATAAATTACTTATTAAAATAAAAGAGCATCCTGCAGTAAGTGTCTGGCCTGATGACATGGAGCCGGGGAACAAAGCCAGTAGGTTTTTGGTGCTGTCTGATTGTACGGAACCAGCTCAGATAGGGCACCCCAGCCCCGAGTACCCCCTGCAGAGGCCAGGGACCCACGGAAATTGAGGGCACAGGATGGGTATAGAGGCCATTCCTGCTTACACAGAAGGGAGACGCTTTTACAAATTGAGGGCCAAAATCACCCTGTTAAGTCAATGGAGGCCACTTACCGTTCTTAGTGAAAATCTGTAATGTACAAATTACTTTTCTTATAGCCAGGAAAGATATATGGGCAGATAAATTGCCAGGGTCTCTAATCAGAGATAAGGACAATGGCGTGGTGAACAAGCAGGCCTCAAATGGTAAGAAAGATTCAGACTCATTCTTACCTCATTTTAGCAAAACTATACTCAAGCAGCAAACAGCATTAGAGGTGATTTGCTTTCTCTTGCACTTTTTTCTGTTTTTTTAGAATGAGAGACACGAAGTGTGGGTATCTGTGATCCTATGCAAGGAAAATGAGGGCAGATAAGGTCTTCGCTTAGCTGGAATATGAAAAATATTTTCATGGACTGTTGAGTCACACTAATTGGATACTTTAATGAAACTTGAAGTTTCCCTTCCTGGTTTCTAACGCCACTTTAGCCCTTCCAACTTTTATGGAAAATTTCTTAAACAGAAGAATGCATGACTCAGGGAATGGGTATTTTATCTCTCAGAAGATCTGATGGTAAATTGATAATGGCTTCTCATAGAGAAGGGACCATTGCTTTCTCCGACTGCTTTCAGAACCGCTAATGAAGAGAGTTTCTTTCCAGTGTTCACTCAAATGAAAATTAACATTAATTGAACATTAAGTACCATGGAAACACCCACCAGCTCTTTCTCACTTCCCCCTCTCGGCCACCCTGCCATTTCCTCTCTTAGCATGCTAGGCGGAAGGACACCTCCTCCTATTGTGCCTAAACAAATCGGCGGACAGGAAAGTGATTTATCATTCATGAAAGGCAATCAGATTGCTTGGAAGCTGACAGCTGTTCCCCAAACGCAGCTGAGAAACAGACCTTTGGCAAAGTGTGAGATTTGGAACAAAACGCTATTACTGTACTTCAGCTGGCAATAAAGAGGCTGACAGGGCTCCTAATAAACAAACACCGTGCAGCCTTAGATGGAGCTGCTGGACCACTGCTGTGATCAGAAGTGGTCATCTCCCTATCTTCCCCCAACCTACTGCAAGGCGAGAAACATATCTAGCAAAGATTTTTAAAAGCTCGATGGATTGATTGATTGATTGATTGAAGATTGGGGAAAAATCGGGTGGGCTTTTTCCCTCATATAATTCATTGTAGAAAATGATCAGTAGAGGAAAGAAAGGTTGAGAGATGCAGAGAGCTGAAGACAAGGCAGGCACGGCTTTTGGTAACACAGGAAGTGTTCCCCGTTTAGACTGAGCTCCAGGTCCTAATTCATCTCCCTGCCCATGCCGAGAGGGCTGCCCCTTCTCTCCCGGCTTCACTAGACTCCAGCTGGTCTAGCGGGCCAAATGTAGATGCGGTGTGGTCTCCAGACTGCCGCAGCTCCACAGTGGTTTTCTGGACGCTTTACCCCCAGTGTTCTAACCTTCCTTTGACCTGTAGAATTCCTCAGGGAGCCCATCTCTGTATTCTTTTGTTACCTCTGACCTCTTCCCTTCCAGACCCATTCTATCACATTAAACGACATATTCTATATCCAAAGAAAAGTAGGTTCTGTTTGGATTTCTGTTTGTTTTTACAAGGCTCTGTGTTTCTTTGAACACGGACCCCTCAGCAGGAACGCCTCCCACCTTTTGCTGTGGCCAATACTCGTCTTTTTCTTCTTCATTTCAAAAACATTTACTAAGATTTGAAGGTTGTCCCAGCCCTTTGGCCTAGGAGGAAAGTTGTAAGATACAACCTTCTTCATTCATACAGTTATTTCTTAGTACCAACAACCGCAATCCTAAACCTGAAACTATTGTGTCTTTCAGCTACTGACAGGTTCATCGCTCTCCGCAGCTGGTTCCCCCCTCACCTCGGACTCCATTCGCACCAGTTTTCTTCTCAAACCGTCCATCATCCGGTCCACCTCAAGACGTCCTCTGGTTCCTGCTGACCCTGTGCTGACCCTGAGTGGCTAACTCCTCCTCTTCTCCCCTTCTCCAGTTCTCCTGACAGAGTCCCTTTCTCTAAGTACCACCACAGCGCCATTTAAGTCTTCTTCAAGACAACAATGAAATTCTAACTTTAGAGTTGCTCGTTGACATCTTGGTTTAGCATAAGCACCTCTTAGAAGTTACATGTACCATAGAAAGTAGCTCTGCAGCCAGGCGTGGTGGCACATGCCTTTAATCCCAGCACTTGGGAGGCCGAGGCAGGTGAGCATTTATGAGTTTGAAATCATCCTGGTCTGCGTAGGGAGTTCTAGGACAGTCAGGGCTACATCATGAAACCCTTTTTAGGAAGGAAGGAAGGAAGGAAGGAAGGAAGGAAGGAAGGAAGGAAGGAAGGAAGGAAGGAAGGAAAGAAGGAGGGAGGGAGGGAGGGAGGGAGGGAAGGAAGGAGGGAGGGAAGGAAGGAAGAGAAAGAAAGAAAGGAAGGAAGGAAGGAAGGAAGGAAGGAAGGAAGGAAGGAAGGAAGGAAGGAAAATGTGGATCTTTGGTGTCCCTAATCATGTCTGATGGCATTAACATTCAAAACAATGAAAAATTAAGTGTATGAGGTGGGAAAAAAGCTCAGGAGCCAGATCACAGCAAAGTCTTTGATGGCCCTGACATGCATTGCAGAGGCAGCTGGGTGTTCAGGCCTCTGAGAAGGACCTGCCTCAGCAGGACTTGACCAGTGACTCTCACAGAAACATTTTCTTCTGACCTTCATTCGGAAAAGTTAGACTAAACTGGGCCAGGGCGTGAAGGGGAAGCAAAAGAGTGAAGGAACAATGGCCTCTCTGAGGCCAACAGAAACATCAAGATAGAGGAGAGACCTAGTTGGCATTCCTTTCTGTGCTTAATCGAAATTTTTCTTGTTTGTCGATGGAAGAGAGCTTGAGAGATAAAAGGATTGTATAGTTGGCAGGTCTGAATCTTTGAAACTCTAGAAAGGATGGGCTGTAGACGTGAATAGGGGTAAGATAATTCATCGTTAGCAGGAAGGAATGCTTTTCCTTTATTATCTAACTGAAAGAATGCTAGAATGGGCAGGAAAGCAAAAATTCATCCAACAAATATCTATTGAGAATACACAACAAGTCTGAGACTTCCTTGCGTTTTTAAACTACTGCGGTAAATGGCGCAAAGATCGCCCAACCTAGCGAAGCCCATTTCGTATCAAAGAACGATAGATAGAAAAGGCATCCTAGCAATTAGGGTGCAAGGAAAATTTCATTTGCTACAGGACACGGGGACTCTGTGTGGCAGGAGTAGAAAGCGACTTAAAATAAATTAGACTTGCCGTAAAGGTGGCAATTAAGCAATGAAGTAAGAAGGAAGGGAATCATTCAAAAACCTGGGAGAGGAGTATGTCAAGAGACAAGCGCAGCTGTTTCAAAACTGTGGGTGGGACATGCTTGGCATTCAGAAGGAGGTTCACAGTTTGCACAGCAAAAAGCTCTCTGAAGACAGAGGCGCTGAGTCTGAGCCGAGAAAACTAGTGGAAGTTTATGAGAGAAAGAGAGAGAGAGAGAGAGAGAGAGAGAGAGCGCATGAGACATGGGGAAAGGTCTTTAGGTGACGTGGGTGGTTGCAAGACATATTTGGAGTGCGTTTACGACAGCAACACTATCGTTCCAAATCCCACTCCTCGGAGTTCAGAGGCTCTGGGGAACCGACCCAAGGACGAGGTCTCAAGAAAGTAGTAACGGCCTGTGGAGTTGTCAAAGCACAACAGGTGTGCTCGGCATAGCAGAGGCGCCCATCCCTCTTCTGTTCAGGACTGTTCTAAGGACCTAGCGCTTCCCTCGGCGGTTCCACCATCGTGGGTACCATGCTAACTCCGTCACATCTGATTTATGTTCATGTCTAACAATATTTATTCTCCTTTTGAGCTCCCTCATGATGCTGCCTACTGCCTGACCAAGAGTGGGCATTTAGAATGTGTTTGCTGTTGACATAAATTATAAATTCATTGATTTGCCATTCATGTATTGTTACCTTTCAACAGCTTCTCATCTTTCCGTGCACGTGATCCATTCTTTCTACTATTTTGTGTAGGTTAGGAACAGAAGCTATTTCTGTGCCTTTTTGTTTCCCTGGGAGCATGCCCTAGAAATAGAAAAACCCAATAATTTTCTCCTTATTGTTGTCAAAGAGAAAATTATTAAGATGATAAGTCAAGGTTTGTCTAGAGTGTTCCATTTTTGAATTACTCATAAACCTGAGCTGGGTAACGGCCAAGTTTTGAGAGGAGAGCAGAGATGATGTCATCAGACCACTGTGACAAGTGTTGAACGGAGTGATCCTGAAGACAGACAAGTCCGTGTGCAGCCAACATAAATGATCTCCCAGGAGAGGAGCATCCCTGCGGGTCAGAAGGGCATTTTACAGAGCAGTCACCACGTGGAGGAGCTCCCACTCAGGACAGTGTCTCTCCAGCTGTGGAGATGAGTGGCCTTCAGGGATGGGAAGGGAGGATTCTGGGGAATCGGAGAAGCACCAGGGTAAACAGAGCCTTTTCAAAACACTGCTGGATGCCATGCTTGCATGATTAGCCTCAAAGGGACTGTGTGAGTTTTAAAATAGAATGCCAATTTTCCGTGGGTTTCAATGACAAAAATTCAGCAATGCCAACTTTGTCATCGTTCCTAGACTGAGAAACGACATTGATTTTCATTAGCGATTCTAGCGCTCCGTGAATCTGGGGAATATTTTATTCTAGTCACCAGTCCCATACTACCTAGTGACTATCAGACAACTTCTTCACTCACATGAATATTTTGAGTCTTGCAGCTAGATAGAACGAGCCCGGTGAAGAAAAGCATTCCCGCCCACAGGCCAAGCACATCCTTGTCAATGAACACAGAACTTGTCCTTCGGGTACAAGGCAATCTTACTCGAGTGTCGGCAGTAAGAATAAAATAAACACAAAACCATTCATCCCCTTGCCTTTAAACGAAAAGTTACCTTCTCTTATGCAATCCTTCAAAAGACTTTAAACAAGTGTTCTGGGTTTTGACCAAATATACAGGCAGGCCCAGGTTCATAACTTCACCTAATTGGAAAAGTGTAGTTAAATGTCATACTTCAGAACCAGTATCGCAATGTCATTGACCTGCATTAGTGACAGGCTTTCTCCTCGTTTCCAAGCTGATTTTGATGGTGGTGTGATGTATGTGCCCTCTGTTACAGATTTAGATGTGCCTCGCCACAGGTTTGATATGTTGCAATTAAAACAAAATTAGAGAGCGCAAATTCTTGCAGCCTGGAATAAAAGGAAACAGGGAACTTCTACTCAGCCTTCCCTGTCTGAAACATCCCCACCTCAGCTGGGAGGAAAGGGGCTCATCAAGTAAAGCGAGCATTCGAAAGGAATTTCATCTGCTGCAGAAAAAAAAAATGTTTAAAGAAACAGTGAACAAGAAAGGTTAAAGCCTTGTTTTTATGCAATATTCTGCCCAAAGAAAAGACGAAAAGGAAGGTGCCCCGGGAGTCTTCTGAGAAACTCATAGTTAATTTATAATTCATTCATTTACTCTCCAGCTCCTGCTTTCCCTTTAAAATGTTTATGCTGCTAAAATTTAATATTCAAATACTTGTGTGTGTGATTTTTATCTAAACTAAATTAAGTTTAGATGAGCTCACATTTGTTTCTTTATGTTTATTATTTATTAGGGGATTATCAGAACATTTGTAATGGTCTCCAGGGGTTGACCTGTACAAGTAGGCTTTTTTATGAACTCGTGAAGTTGTTTTGTTTGGTTTGGCTGTTCTTTTGGAATGATACTCATGTTAATCAAATTATCTTACTTAGTTGTCAAATGAGCCATTTTCTAGAAGAGCCGAAATGTACTTAAAGGAAACTAATATCAGATTAGAAATGATTCTCGTTGGCCTTCATATGGACACCGTTTAAAGGCAATTTGGTATTTTCTTAGATATTTCTCAACCGGCAGGATAAACTAAGTTATTCGACGACAACATCCGGAGAGTTTCCCCTCTCCACAAACATCCAGGCTAAACAATCAAGGCCCAGAGTCCCTGAGATCTTCTATTCAATTTACAGGGAGGCTTGGCTTCTAAAAGTCTCCTTCCTTCTCTCTCTCTCTCTCTCTCTCTCTCTCTCTCTCTCTCTCTCTCTCTGTCTGTCTCTCTCACCCAGACAATATTTCTCAGGATTTCATGGCCAGCTCCCACTCCTGGTTCTGAGCGTACACTTGTTCCTGGAGTACACTCTGGTATTTTCTCCTCAACCGTCTTTCCTACTTCACATGACTTACGGGGTCCACTGCCAGGTAACACCCCTACTACAACAAGCACAGTGGACTCCCAACAGCTCCCCAAGAGTCCAGAAGAATCCCCATGTGTTTGAAAGGCATCTGTGTGCCTTCAAAGCAGTGTGATTTACAATCCTGTGTCTGTCATTCTCTATTCTCCGCACAGCCTCACATGCGGACAGGCGGGTAGGAAGCACACCCAACCTTCTCTGTGATATCCCACTTGAATTATTTCAAATCCGATTTCTGTTTTAGCATGCATTTGCATATTTATTACTGTACCTGGAAGTCCACAGTTTAAATGCTTTTGAACTCCCTTTGCTTGTCCTAAAGGAAAAACAAAATAAAATTGGATTTGGACACAAGCACGTTCATTGCTGTCTATTTCATCCTAATCTGAAAATGGGTGAAAAAATAACAGTACTCACATTAAAAAAATATGAAATTTATAGATTAACTCCTCTGTGCAAATAATATGAGCAATGGATCACACACAGCCAGAATCCATCTCAGTCTGACGTGGACAGGCTCTGGCCAATAAAGCCCTAAAGCGTGAGAAAATCTTAGCCAGGAAGAGGTACTGTTCCCTGTTTCCTTTACCATGCTCATGACAATGGATGGACGAGGAAACCTCCAAGGAAGCTCACTTAAAAGGCATTCAGTCACCAAGGCAACAGAAGGAGGAAGCAAGCAAGAACAGGAAAAGGATGGCTTTCTGTTTTATTTTCCCTAATTCCTCCTTTTTCACATCAACACACACATCCGTTGTGGTTTACACTTAACAGGTACTCAGTAATGCTGAATAAGCAAAGTAAGCAAGTTAAACAGAGCCGCGAAAACAGGAAGGCATCCAGGGGGTGAGGAAGATGGCTCAGCAGGTCAGACAAGAGGACTGGGATTCTGATACCCACAATCCACATAACGGTGGGTGGGCATGGTACCTGCCTGCAATTCCAGCCTTGGGAGGTGGGTCCAGGATCCCAGAGCCAGCTGGTTAGCTGAGAAGAGAACCCCTATTGCCGAGCACTAGATCTAATAGAGAGACCTTGTCTAGATGAACAAGGTAGAAAACTGATCAAGGATGATCCCTGACGTCATGCTCATAAGGGTGCCCATGAACTTACACACTTGTACCTACCCACCTGAGAACACGCACACATACATTCCACACACACTTACACAGGAAAAGAAGAAGAAAAAAGATACCAAGTTTACAGGCTGCTACATGGAAGAAGGGTCCCACTTTGACACTCTCTACTGCTGCCTTCCTCTATCGGGAGCCAAAGGCACATAGCGGCCATGTTGACTATACTCTAGGAGTAACGGACCTTGGAACTGCGTGTCCCAGAAGCCTCAGCCACACCTGGGGCCTTCATGATCTTCTTGCCATTTCTATCTTCCCACTTGCTAGCCAAACCAGTGCACATCCTTGTGGGGAAGAGGATGAACGGTTCTGTTGCAAGAGTGTGGTGAGATCAATCGTCAGAGCGCCTAGCTGCGAATCTCCTGTGTGGATACAAAGCCCTTGTCAGGGTGAGAGAAGACAGAGCCCACGAAGGAGAAAAGCTGCGAAGAACCAGTCTATGTAGCTCAAAATTCTGAGAATCGTGAGAATCGTAAGATGAGCTCCTGGCTCATCCTGATGATGTATTTGTCAAGGTGGGAGGATGGAACATACTGTCCTTAACGGGTTTGTAAACTTGCTTGGTTATTTTAAAACACTGACATATGTCCTAAGTGGCCACTCATTTGTATTCTTGCCCCAAGCCTGCAAATGTCAGAGGCAGCCTTGTGTAGGAGAGAAAAGGAGGCGGGAAGAAGCAGAAACAATGAATTGTATACCAGATGGATTCGGGATGGTATCTTTTAAGGGTTTGTTGTTGTTTGTGGGTTTTTTTTCTTTTATTCTTTTGAAGACAGATCTCTCTGGGTCATTCACACTGGCCTGGAACTCTGTGGCCCAGACTGGCTTCCTCATCTCCACTTTAGTTTCTCTACCTGTAAGGCCTAGACGCCTAGATTTCCCGTGTCATCAGTATGCCCAGCGGAGATCATCTGATATGCTGTAATATATCCAATCAATACCTAGACCATTTTAGATCTCTCCATTACATTTGGTAAATAGTCAAGTAATCCATCAATAACAAGAAATCAGGGCAGTTTTTCTGCAGACGTAGACAAATGAGGGATTAGAAAACTTTCGGTGTGATCTGCCAGTTCCTCAAGTTTCTGATGTCAGCATGAGGCATGGAAAAGATGAATTTAATGTTTCACCTGCACAGTCCCCCAGTCAGGTCAACAGAAGGCACTGAAACACAGAAAGCTCAGGTCCTGGGCTCCCGGTCTATCAAACAATCAACTCAATAGAAGGGGCCATCTTTGGGAAACTTTAGATTGTAACCATAAGAGACCAAACCATTAAGTTGGCAAGATGGAGGATATTTAGAGAAGGAAAGCTAAGAAAAGTGTAAGAGTTTTTCCCCAGAAAAGCCAACCTGGTTGCCTGAATAGAGGCAGCAACCTTGTTAAGTCAGGTCTTCTTCCTTAAACTTATTTTTAAATTGTTTTATTTTTATCATAGACTTGATTGAGTCATGTGGGATTCCTCTCTGTATGTTGTGAACACCATTGGTTAATAAAGAAACTGTCTTGAGCCTGCTCCGAGCAGAATAGAGGTAGGTGGGGAAAACTAAACTGAATGCTGGGGAAAAGAAGGCGGAGTCAGGAGAATCCACCTTGCCCTGCCAGAGACAGATGTCAGACAGAACTTTACCTGGTAAGCAACAGCCACGTGGTAATACACAGATTAATAGAAATGGATTAAAATTAAGATGTAAGAGCTAGCTAAAAATATACCTAAGCTATTGCCCAAGCAGTGATTCAAATGACATAGTTTCTGAGTGATTATTTCAGGTCTGAGCAGCTGGGAACAAACAAGTGGCCTACTACTACAACTGAGTAGGACACACGATCATCTCCACTTTTCCTTTCCCTCTCCTGCAGACCTTCATTCACCAGCACAGGGGGTTTCAGCCTTAACTTTTAACCTAGAATGACTTGGCAACATTTGTTTTAATATCAGTGCCTGGAAGCCAGCTACAGAAATCTTTGTTCAAGATATCCCCTGGAATCAGTGTGTTTTCTAGAACGTTTCTGGTAGGGTCTAATGTCGACTCTAGGCTATGAACTTAACAATATATCAATTCCTGATGACCTAGAAAGTCTTGTCAGCGGCGCTTGAAAGAGCTGTTTGATAGCACTGGGTTTCGTCTCCTTGCCTTCACCGTTGAAGTTCATTCTGCTCTCATTCACATCCACTTTTTTTCAAGATCGCTGATTTGCCTTTTAATCCTAGATACTAACCATGCCTTTGTATTTAGATTCTTCTATGTGTTTATTGATATTCTTCATTTCTTTGAGGCACAGTTATAAGAATGCTTATTGCATAGTGAATAACACTGTCTTCTCTGCAGAGCTTAAACTTCAACACATATTAAAATCCCCACGGTATTTGATAAAATTCACATCCTGATCTCTGTTGGGGGGCTCCAGTTCAGAAAGCCTGAAATGAGGAGTTTGCACGTTTATCAAGATCTTCGCGTGGGTCTGCTGCGGATTAGGTGGACAGCCTTTGGAGAAACTTCACTCCTCCATCCCTTGGGTCTATGGATCATCTCCAGATATGGAAAAGTTTTTCTACCAAACATTGGCATTTTGTAAATGACTCAGCTGCTCCAGTTCTTTCTGTCATAGGAAACCGATTATAAATAGCTCAAATCCCACTGCGTCTTAGTCTACAGTGTGTTCAAATCAACTTGTAATACATTCTGACAAGTTAATCAAACTCTTATGAAGTCCTTAAGCTGATTGCTTCTCCCATTATCGTTTTGTAACCTGGGATATACAATATAGCTTATTATCAGTTAATGGATGATAATCACAAACATTATCCAAAAAAAATGATGACACTATGAGTTTTGTACAACTCAGTTTACACTGATAGCTACAGTCATACAGGATTCACTTGTGATTTTCTGGGCCGGGGGGGGGGGGCTGTTCCTCAATGATAGGGGTAAAAAAAGTCATTAAGGCACAACTTTACCATCAAGCCATGTGGATTGCTTCCCAATTTCTTGGTTCGCTAAATTGACACTAATTAATTGATTGACCATTTCTTCTGATGGCTCCCAGCTTAACAGTTGTAAGTTAATATGACTCAATACCTTGAAGGAAAATGCCCTTTCTGGTTTCTCAAAACCGAAGACTGGCAGCTGTGCGGTGACATTTCCAGTTCCCAGATTCCAGAGCCAAACAGTGCTGCGTGATTCAGTCCATTTGTTCTTTACAACAATCCCACCAAGCAAGCTAAGCTGTGCCCATTTGGCAGCTTCAGAGGGCAAGGCTCAGCTGAGAGTAAAGCCCAGGTTTTCTGAACACTTCCATAATCCTCTGTCCACTACATCACAATGTTGGTAGGTAGATGGACGTTTCTCTCCCACTGGTCCTGCACCCATACAGTCCCAAGAAATGCACAGAGGCTTATATTAATTATAAACTGGTTGGTCTCTTAGCTCAGGCTTATTATTACCTAACTCTTACAACTTAAATCAATCCATAATTCTTATCTATGTTTAGCCACACGACTTGGTTCCTTTTCTCAGTGCAGCATTCTCATCTTGCTTCCTCTGTATCTTGCTGGTGACAGACTCTGTCTTTCCTCTTTCCAGAATTCTCTTAGTCTGGATGCCCAACTATTCTTCCTATCTGACTACTGGCCAATTAGTGTTTTATTAAACTAATACGAGTGACAAATCTTTACAGTGTACAAGATTTTCCCACAGCAGAGGTATCTGGCTCGGGTGACATACCTGTACCATTATTTCAGAAACTCTATAATTACCTCTTTATACATCCTACTTGTCCTTCCAAACTTTTCTGACAGTTGAGATTTGCTCTAGCTGCATGTTCACAGCATGGCTGGCTATCTCTATAAAAGGCACAAATGAAAACCACCTAGGCACATATTCCTCTCCTCTGTGTCTTGCATTCCACTCATCCAGGGCTGAAATGTCCTGATCATCTTCATAGCCTGTATCTATTATTCCCAAGCATTAGTTGACCACAACAGTGTAGTTGGCTTTATACTAGATGCTATTATAGTTCCACAATGAAATGATAGGTTCAGATTGGTGAAATTATGCTAAACTGTGTCTTATAACCAGGAGGGGAAGTAAATATAGAAAAGAGAAGTTGGGTCAAGATTAACTCAAACCAAGGTTTGTTTTTAGTGAGGACCAGCAATGGAAGAATGTGACATAAATGGGGGGATTCTTCTAACCCATGCTGTTCCCAATGCATGTCTCTACCCTGTGCACTCCTGGGAGTAAAAACTGATTGTCCTCAAGGTGAGGACTACCTAGGCTGCTAGTCAGAGGCAATTTCTGACATCTCACATATTCACCTCTCTTTGCTTCTTGAGGACAGCCCTCTCCACAACACCTGGGTCTCCTTGGAATGAGTCAACCCCCTGGTCTCACCAGATGTTTCTTATCACGTGAAATAATTTCGACCACGGACTGGGAGTATTTCTAGTTGTTGAAATTCAGCTCTTAGGGTTTGATCTCAGAATTCGTCAGTAAGCTCATGTGTTAAAGAGGAAGTGAGTCCCCACCTGATGACATTAATGGGAGTCGGTGTCAATACTAGGAATTGGGATTCATTTCAAGAACGTAGAGCACAAACATGAAGGTGATACTGGGACCCCGGCCTCTTGCTCCATATCACTGTAAGATTCACAGCCATCATGAGGTGAGTAGATTGTTCCACCCTACCCTTCACCATAATATTCTGGTATTCCACTGGTGTGATTAGCCAACTAAACATGGACAGAAGCCTCTGAAGTCTTAACTCTACACAAGTGCACTCTGTGAATGTGTGTGTGTGTGTGTGTGTGTGTGTGTGTGTGTGTGTGTGTGTGCGCGCACGCGCGCGTGCGCTATTTTTAAAGGAGTTTATCCTAGGAGCAACAACACAATTACAAGGCATTTTGTTTAAATACTAAGTAAATTAAAATTACTGAAATGTAATTCCGTGTTTGGATTCAGAACTCCTGATTCCTTGTTCATAACCTAATCTAAACATTTCTGCCAAATGAAATTTAGCTATGGCTTAAAATATTTGAAGAAAATCTGTCATCCAGAAAATTGAGGTCAACCAAAAAGCAGATGGCATCTATAAAGTAGGGTGTGGGCTTCTCTGTTACGCCAAGTAAGAAAAATAAAATAAAACCTGTGTTAAAAGACAGCAAATACATCTTATCGGGAAACACATAAATATTTTTAATAACACAGACCTTTGAAATAGAACTGAGCCCTTCACATGTTTTAATGTGATTTCTATTATTTGAAAACGTGTTCCGGGAAGCATGGTTTGGGAAGAAAATATATTTTCAAGTCACCCGTAGGTCTCCTCAGGATTTATTAGACAGACTGCATTCCCATCCATATCATTAGAAAGAAAACATTCCTTTGATATCTTGTCTTTGGAATAACTTCACCTTCAATTTAGTACTATGGGGGGGGGGTCCTAATTGTAATGCACAAGGGAAAAAATTTAGTTCCCAAAGCACAGATGACCAACATGCTTAGACCCCAGGGAAGTTTGGGAACATAAGTGTCATTGACAAAGGAACCAACACTATTAGGAAACAGGAGTCAGAGACCCCATGCTATGAGTTGTCGTGGTAGAGCTTTGTTGGCATTCATTCCCAGGACTCTCATCCGTCTCTCACGGATAACGAGTGGCCCGAATTTTTCATTTGGAGACAGAGAAACGCAGCCTTCTTTCTGGGGCACTGGAGTGAGGGAAGCATGAATAAAGATGAAGAAGTGGGCATTTTCATTTTGACTGGGGCTAAGTAGTTTAAAAAATGATAATGAGGCTGAAAATGTATTTAATAAAATTATGCTATGATTAATAAACTAGATGTTGTAATTCTTACACCGAATCACTTTGTAGACTATCTTACTTTTTCAGCAGAATAACTTAAAAGCAGAACAAGACACTACATTAGACATTTTTCTATCCTAAAGGGCATTTTTCTCCTTTGTTGAAAACATAAGACAGAACCGTGCCCTAAACTGAGCTTTATGAATAACACAGCATACCATTTTTAAATGAATATTTTATGAAATGCTTTATGTTAATTCATAAATCATTACTTTTGGTACAACACAGCAAGATGATGGAAAAGAAGCCATGCTGTTTTCCTGCTCTGAGTGACTACCTATTCTGAGATCTACGATAAAGAGCCACTATGTCTCATGACCATTTGCATTCTTGGGGAAGTTTTAGTCATTTCTGGATTTGTGATAGCATTTGCTCCAAACACCTGATTTCCCAGTTAGAAAATAAATGACTCAGAATATGGATCACTCAAATATAACTTTCTCTAAGGCCACCTTTGCTGATACCTCACTGTTGCAGGGGGAATACTTGTTTGTCCCAGCTGCCCAGAACCAAAATAATCACACAGAAACTGTATTAACTAAATCACTGCTTGGCCCATTAGCTCTAGCTTCTTACTGACTAACTCTTACATCTTAATTTAACCCATTTCTATTAATCTGTTTATCACCACGAGGTTGTGGCCTACCAGCAAAATTCCAGCACGTCTATCTCAGGCGGCAGCTTCATGGCATCCCCTGACTCCTCCCTTCTTCCATTTACTTTTTCCCACCTAGCTCTGTCCCCTATAGTTCTGTTATAGGCCCAAAGCAGTTCCTTTATTCATTAACCAATCAAAGCAACACATAGACCGAAGGGACCTCCCACACCAGAATCACTCAAATAAAACTTTTCTTTAGGCCACCTGTGGTAATACCTCACTGAAAGCTAATGATAAAGATGCTCATGCTATTAAATAAGTTTATCAAAAATATATCCTTTTGTTCTCTGTATTTCCTACTTCTCTCTCAATAAAAATAGCTTTTTTTCCTTTTTTTCTTTTTTTTTTGATTTTTTGTTTTTGTTTTTTCAAGACAGGGCTTCTCTGTGTAGTCCTGAATACTCTGAGACTTACTTTGTAGACCAGGCTAGCTTCAAACTCCCAGAGATCTGCCTGCCTCTGCTTCCCGAGTGCTGGGATAAAAGGCACATGTCACCACTACCAGGTTAAGAATAGCTTTCTATTATAGTTTTTATGTATTTATTGTTTGATGGTTGGTCAGTTTTGTGGACTATGGCATGTCACGTGGCTTTACCATATGGTAAAAAGGTAATGATAGAAGTCAAGATTATTGCAGTTAATTTCATTTAAATGAATCTTAAGTCAACAGAAAATGGGAAAACTGAAATTAGACTTGTCATTAAAATTTTTCTGACTTGAATAAGTCTTTCACTTTCTCCTCATTCATCATGGGGGCTTTTGCCTCCTCTTATACGTGCAAGAATAGCCAACTCATTTGGGATGTATACTTTATAAGGCTCAACAGAGATTGGAAAATGTCCCAAACCTATCATATTTCCCACAAGAATAAAGCAGATCTAAGTATCATTAAGTTAGGAAGAAGAAGAAGAAGAAGAAGAAGAAGAAGAAAAAGAAGAGGAGGAGGAGGAGGAGGAGGAGGAGGAGGAAGAGGAAGGAGAAGGAGAAGAAGAAGAAGAAGAAGAAGAAGAAGAAGAAGAAGAAGAGGAAGAGGAAGAGGAAGAGGAAGAGGAAGAGGAAGAGGAAGAGGAAGAAGAAGAAGCAGCCATAATCACAAATAACAAAAGGCAAAATGGGACATTTTTTAAGGGAAAAATGCTGGCTCTATGAAGTTAAAGACCTTCTGCCCAAGTTTGATTCCATTCTCCCCTGAATGGATGTGCTCACTGCCTCCTGCACCTTTATGCATTCAACTGAGAGTTTTTGATTTTATCCCATTATTTCTCCTTTCCCATTGACAAATTTCTCTTTTCTGTTTCAACTAAAGATGCACACTGTGACTGTTTGAGTAAGAACGTTTCCTATAGGTTTCGATATTTGAAAGCTTAGTCATCAGGGAATGACACTATTTGAAATGATTAGAAGGATAGAAGATGTGGCCTTGTGTGAGGAAGTGTGTCATGAGGATGGGCTTTGAGATTTCAAAATCCCATGCCAAACCCAGAGGGCCTCTCTCTCTCTCTCTCTCTCTCTCTCTCTCTCTCTCTCTCTCTCTCTCTCTCTTTTTATGTGTCAGGATATAGCTCTCATCTACTGCTCCAGTACTGTCTCTGTATCACCATGTTCTTGGCTGTGATGATAACGAATAAACCTCTGAAAGTGTAAGCAAGCCCCCAATGAAATACTCTCTATAAGAGTTACCTTGGTGAGGCTGGAGAGATGGCTCAGTGGTTAAGAGCACTGGCTGCTCTTCCAGAGGACCCGGGTTCAATTCCCAGGAACCACAAGGTGAGTCACAACCATCTGTAGTGAGATCTGGTGCCTTCTTCTGACCTGCAGGCATACACACAGACAGAATATAAAGCATGCTGTATACATAATAAATAAATAAATCTTTTTAAAAAAAGAGTTACCTTGGTCATGGTGTCTTTTCAAAGCTATATAACAGTGACTAAGATAAATATTCACTGCCCCATCATACGTTCCTTGTGAATTCCTGGCTTAGAATTGTGTTTCAAACTTAGGCCTCTACTTAGGATGGCAGTCAACATATTCCTTCTGTTTCTACACACCACTGGAGTGTGTCTGAGCCTTCTTCCTCTGGAGAGCTAGCCAATACCCTACCCCCAATTTCTAACCCTGAACTATTACTTTCTCCCAAGGAATCTGTTCATGGGAAAGTATATGAAATAAGAAGTATTAAAGAAGAAGTGTTAGAACCCGGAGGTACTGGGAGCAACCAGCTCTTCCTATGTAAGCCCCATATTCTAAATCTGCATTATATTTAGTCTGAGTCTAGTTGACAGCTAAAAATATTTACATATTCACCATCTTCCTCTGCCAATTTCAAGAGATGGCTCATTGCTGCTCACTTCCAGAGTCTTCCTTATGCCGTCTTGGCATCCTTGGCAAACGGGTCATAAAGCTAGAGCTAAGGAAACGGAATAGAGATGTCCGCCTAACAGAGGGATCAGAGGGAGGGTGGGGTTGCTAGCAAGCCTAGGAGAAGAGGAGCAGAGCTGTGTTAGCTCTCTAGGGAAGAGACTATAAAGCCAGGGAAATGCAATTCTGTAGATGATGAGAGGACCAGTCTCATACACAGTAACTCCCCTTTGCCACCTGTCTCCCGGACCCCAGAAAAGGTATGGAGGAATTTTTAAGGCATTATATCATGCACCTGGGTTTCTTTTCCGTTGGACAGAAATGGAAGACATGAATCTATTCAAATTCCAGTACATGCGAGGACTCAGAGTGACAGGGACGTCAGGGGCGAGCAGGCAGAAGAGCAAAACACCCAGCCAGCAAACGGCACCTCAAGAGCCAGCAGGGTATGGCTCTGTAGTCGCCAAAGCCTTACAAACAAGCTTTATTTAGGAGACGTGCCCTTACTTTTGCTAGACACTTCTTGCAGCCAATTTTTTCCCCACTAACAAGAAACACTGTGTCACACTAATCTATTTAAAAACCAGAGAACCAGAGAACCATGAAAAATCTGCACAAAAAAAAAAATCCCAAACCCATGATACAACAAGCAGAAATGTGCACAGGTTTTAAAAAAAAAAATCTCAGTAGTGTTAGAGGCCAAAGGGGCAGTGGGAACTGGGTTTCCCCTAGCAGGAATTACCCTCTGCTGGGTAGTCCTGGATAATCAAGTTTGTTTCACAGACCTGCACATCTATTTAAGAGAAGGAATTTGTTAGTGGGCCAAATATGTAAATTCCAAAAATTAGCTTTGTATATTACAGATATTATATAATATATCAGAGTTGAGCTCACTTTCCCATTGAGGAATTGTAGAAATTCAAAGTAAACCTAGGAGGAAAAAAAAAAGATTTTAAAAACGAATGACTCTTTCAGGCTTTCTTATTTTTCATAGACCTCTGTCCTATTTAATCTTCATTTTGTTCCATCAGTCACGCTGAAGGAACACTGACTCAGCTGCCGTCTGCAATATCATAAGAGTGACCTTTCCCGTCTGCACGCTGCGGAGGCGCTGTCTGATTCATCAAACCCATTCACTACCCTATTCCAGCTGGATGAATCCAGGACTCTCAGGACTTCACATGGACACCAGCCTGCCAACTGGTCCCTTTGCAGCACGTGTGAGCGCATCCTATAGGTGCGCCAGAGCTCCACTCGGGGATTTCCAAATCATTGAAGAGATGGCTTCCCAGCCACCTTCCCTTTGGGACTCTCTAGGGAAGATCCGTGGATGCCTTATCGCTTCTAAACAGATGAACCAAAAAAAAAAAAAAAAGGCACAAATGCTCTGGGTTTCCTGAGATTTGACTTCATCAAAATCGCCCAGTTATCTGACCTGCTCCTATCCCATAGCCTTAAGCCTTGTTAGCAAGCTTCTGTCTTTCACCGCGACTTAGAATCCTTTACCAGTCTTAGAAGATGGAGAGGATAGGCAGACAGTGTGTTTCTTTGATTTAAAAAAGAAAATAGAAAGCTCATCATTGTTTTTATTCTTTTCCTTTCACCTGTTAAGCGTTTCGGAAACAATGATAATACTGAATTTTCTTAATTTTCACCTGAAATTTCACTTACTTCCTAGGCTCTTCTATCAAGAAAATAACTAACTTATGAGGTTGGGGTTAGGGCGGTAAACAAACAAAAAAGCAAACCTTGATTCTTGTCAGTGAACAAGAATCCCAGATCAGGCATATTGTGTGGGGTAGGGAGACTGTAGGAGATGCAAAGGCATCCCAACCCAAACAAGATGTTCACACACAAAGATCACACAGGGGTCCCAAGACAAAGCAATGTTGTTTACCTCTTCATTTGCTTGTAGGGAAGCTGAGGAAAAGATACTTATTGTTGACCACATATCTCTCTATATTGTCTCTCTCCACAGATGTATGGATGTATGAGTTATAGGGCAGTTGAAGCAACAGTTTGGCTGGGGGTTCTAAGCTGAGGAACGGGACCTGAAGTTTCAGACTCTTGGTTCACGTTGAGGAAGCCCAGGGGTGACTTCTGGGAAGCTGTGCCAGGTGTAGGTTGTAAATCTAGGACGCAGGTTTAGGATGTGAATCTAGGATGTGGGTATCGGATGTGAGTCTAGAATGTGGGTCTAATTTATGGGTCTAAGATGTGGGTCTAGGATGTAAGCCTAGGATGCTTGTCTAGAATTTGGGTCTAGGATGTAAGCCTGGGATGCTGGTCTAGGATGTAAGCCTGGGATGCTGGTCTAGGATGTAAGCCTGGGATGCTGGTCAAGGATTTGGGTCTAGGATGTAAGCCTGGGATGCTGGTCTAGGATGTAATCCTGGGATGCTGGTCAAGGATTTGGGTCTAGGATGTAAGCCTGGGATGCTGGTCTAGGATTTGGGTCTAGGATGTAAGCCTGGGATGCTGGTCTAGGATGTGGGTCTAGAATGTAAGCCTGGGATGCTGGTCTAGGATGCTGGTCTAGGATGTAAGCCTGGGATGCTGGTCTAGGATGCGGGTCTAGGATGTAAGCCTGGGATGCTGGTCTAGGATTTGGGTCTAGGATGTAAGCCTAGGATGCTGGTCTAGGATTTGGGTCTAGGATGTAAGCCTAGGATGCTGGTCTAGAATTTGGGTCTAGGATGTAAGCCTAGGATGCTGGTCTAGAATTTGGGTCTAGGATGTAAGCCTGGGGTGCTGGTCTAGGATATAGGATATAAGCCTGGGATGCTGGTCTAGGATTTGGGTCTAGGATGTAAGCCTGGGATGCTGATCTAGGATTTGGTTCTAAGATGTGGGTATAGGATATGAGCCTGGGATGTGGGTCTAGGATGTGAGTCTAAGATATGAGTACCAGAAACCAAAATGCAAATACTGACACCTTGGAACCAAAAGGCCTCGTGCATAAATGGCACTGAGTAGTAAATAGAAGGCACTTGAGTCCTCAAAAGCCACCCAGGATGTCCCAGCCCCCACTGTGAGTGTTTTGTGAGCAATTAAAGACGTTAACGCTGGAAATGCCTTCCATCTGATGCTGAGTCTTCATACCTTTCTGAGGCTCTCAATCATCTCTGCTGGGCTTTTCCGGGAAGCGCGGTAGGATCTCCTTCCCCACAGCTGACAACTTGCTGTACCTGGTGGCCCTGCAGCCACTGTGCCCCTGCTACCCTGTTCATCAACAGCTTAGGCAGCTCTTCTCTCCTGGTAACACGTCCAAGGCCTCTTTCCTTTCTCCATAATGTTTCTGACCTCTTCGCTGTCAATCTACCAGGAAGTAAATCCTTGCCCATGAAGAGGAGGCTTGACTCTACCCCCAGAGTTTTAGCTTCTTCTCCTGCTGCTAAGATAAAAAGAAAATACTCTGACAAAAGCCCCTCAAGTGTGAGAGAGCTTGTTCTGGCTCACAGTTCAAGGGTGATCAGTCGTGATAGGAAGGTCAAGGTGGAAGAAACCTGAAGCAGCTGGATGTCATCACATCGCAACCAGAAAGCAGAGAACCATGAACACGTGTGCAATGCTCAGCTCCCACTCTCCCCTCATATTGTCCAGGATCCCATGCAGGGAATGTTGCCACTCCCAGTGGGTGGGTCTCCCCACCTTGACGAAAGCAACCAAGATGATATCACCCAGGCAGGGTCAGAGGCCTGTCCTGGGTAATTCTTTTTTTTCTTTTTTTTTTTTTTTTTTTTTTTCCTTCTGCAGAACAGCCTTTTAATGCATCTTGAGAGCGAGAGCATAAGCCGACTGGGTAATTCTAAATTCTGTAAACTTGACAACCTTAACCAACAGACCCAGATAAGTGTCTGACTCTTTCTTTCCAATCTGTTTATATTGATGGACATCTATAAAATTGGATTCACAATTATCAGTAACCTAAAGTCACCCCGTAACCGCAGAGCCACGGAAAGGATACGTCTTGCTAATGAAGCTCTGAAAAGCTCACACTCAGAGTCAGGCTTCCCCTGAGCGGCTCTGTGTTGAACTGAGCTAGCCCACTAACGATGGCGGCAATTTTAGCAATCGACTCCTACAAGGTGGCTCATGTTTACGAAATGCGTCTCATGCTATTTGTCTCATTTAAACCCGCACAACTTTCAGAAAACAACTGGGCACAAATTCTTATAATTTACTGTTTGCAGGTGAGAAAAATGAGGCGCTGAGAGGTTCGGTGACTTGCTCCAGGGTCAACAGATTTTAAAGGTCAGAACCAGAGCACGTAACTTCAAGGCAGCTACTCACTGCGCCTCTATCTCATGGTGGCCTTTTCCTTCGGCCTACATTCAAATTAGTCTCATAAGAAAGGGCACTCACCGTTTTGCTGGCATACCTGAGCCTCTGAATGTCACTGCGGAAACATTCCTTCTTGTGTCTTTATAGTTGCTTCATGCCTGCCTCGTCTTTACCTCTCCCAAATTCCTTCTCAGTGCCATCGAAGACAGCAGTTGGTCACTGTCCTTACATTTCTCAATGCTTTGGTGGAGAATGTATGAACTGCGCAGACTCAGTTCAGGGGTTGGCTTGAAGCAGCGGGTCGTGGCAAAGAGAAGCTGTTAGCCATTACATTCATCCATTTAAGGCCTGGCCACTATTTATCCCTTGCAATTGCTTCTTGGGGCCAATAAGAAATGAACAGTTTTTCTGATTAATTCTCATGACAAAGAGTCGCTTCTTTTTAGAAATCAGAGATTACAGTTTTGTTTGAGGAGCTTTCTCTTCTCGGAATACCAAATAAGCCCTTTGGTCTAACTTTTTTTTACGCTAATTTAAATTAAGAGTGGGTTGAGCCCACCCTTTGAGAAGCTGGGATGAGGAGGCTTTATTTCTTGTCAGACTTGCACTCTGAGAGTTCATATTAACCCCAGATTTTCCCAGTATGAAACAGAATTGGATTTATTGTCAGTCCTGCGGACCACCCCTCCACTAACCCTGCGCATCTTCACCCATCCCTTTAGGCCGCCAGGACTTTTTTCCTTCAGGTTACAAGAGAGGGCAGCATATTTTAAGTAGAAAAGGCTAGCTTCACTATAATTTTTCTAAAGGACCCAGGCTCCCATAAGACAATCATTCCCACTTTGGTCTCTGTTGAAGGAGAAAACACAAAACCGTTCACAGAATGGAATATTCTGGGCTTTGATACCTGGACTGCAATACTATGCTTCATGTTTTATGCATATGGATATTACTGTATACTTTTCTTTGAAAAAAAAAAGTAAACTACATATGCAAGACATAGTAGGTTATGGTCTACATACGGGTTCCCAGCCATCCTCCCTGCACATCTCCCCCATCCCTGACCTCACAAGTTGAAAAGAACTGATCTAAAAGGTTTGGCTCAGGTGACTAGTTCACTGTCTGAGAAGTCGCCAGAGTCCAGCTTCCCAGGTGTGGAGGTTAGTATTTAGGTCGTGTCTCACAAACCTGTGAGGTGCCTCTTGAAGTCGCCATAGCCCAGCTTTCCTGGTGCGGTTAGCATTTGGATCGTGTCTCACAAACTTGTGAGGCGCCTCACCCAGCTTTCTTGGGCCTTTTTCCTTTCGGTTTGTTTTTAAAATTAGCATACCACGTAAGGGATTTGAGATGGCTCAGAGGTTAAGAGCATTGCCTGCTCTTCCAAAGATCCTGAGTTCAATTCCCAGCAACCACATGGTGGCTGACAACCATCTGTAATGTGGTCTGGTGCCCCCTTTTGGCCTGCAGGCATACACACAGACAGACTATTATATACATAATAAATAAATAAATATTTAAAAAAAGGAATTTCCCCATGTATTGTATTCACCTCTGTCTGCCTCCCTCACCCTGTCCTGACTTCCCCACCCCGCCCTATATTCCTCCTCCTCAGCACCCTCTCTGCTTTCCTGTCTCAGGTACCGTGTTAACCCCTCCTTTGCTGCTCCTCTGCTGGGCGTCTCTTCTTCCTCTCATGCTTGCCCATCTCATTTCATTACCCATGCCCAGGAATTCCTGAGCACCAACCGGTACTTCTCATGCATGTATCAACAATCATGATCACAATCAGAGGGTGGTTTCTAAGGAAACCCCTCCCCAAAGATGTCCCAAACTGAGCTGATCAGAACTGCATTCCTCTCCCATGCAGAAAAGCTCTCTCAGCATTCAAGTTTCTATAGCAAAAATAACATTTCCTGGTATTAGCAGCTTCTCAATCCTGGATAGTAAAGTCACCTGAAAAACTATACCTGGGTCCCATCCCAAGCCAAAAGAGTCTACAGGAAAGCGAAGCTACACACCGTTGGATTTATGTTAGATTTTTAAATTTTATTTCGATATTTCCAAGCAACCTGATTTGTTGACAGAGCCCTAAATTTCTCCGTGCCTCTAAAGAGGAGAAAGCAGACAGGAGAATGTAGAGAAATGACCCTGGATGACAGGAGAATGTAGAGAAATGACCCTGGATGTGAGATGCCCCAGAGCGTGAGTCAGCGAAGCAGAGCAGAGAAGGAAGTGTCACGAAGATGAATGTCTTCAGTGCCACAACTGCGCCCTTGACCTGAGCCCCTCTCTTATACTGAACATAGGGTGTTTTCATCTGAAACTCTTCCCCTCGGCTAAGCCGTATTCCCTTAGTCACGGAACAAACCCTGATGCCTAGAAGCACATACGGAGTGTCAGGCACAAGTCGAAGTTCATCCTGACGGGGGAAGAGAAGGGATGAAACAATGAATTTAGAGTCCGTTTTGCTCCTATGATTACCGTCTCTTTCTTTAATTCGCTGACACGTCCCAGTTTTTTTTTTCTCTCTTCAAATAAAAGGGGCTCTGTATTAGATCTTTCCACGTTATTATATTCTTGGGTGATGGGACGCAGTGCAATCGGTAATTAATGATCCGCCAGACTATCTTAATACAAAATATACAGCTTTCATAAACAGAAGGAAGACTTACACCAGAATCCCAACGACCTGTCCGGACGCAGGAACCAGGCGAGAGAGGGGAAGCGCACCCACCAGGTTTATAGGTAAATTTTTGTCTTAGGGCAACACGCTCCATGGACAGAATGTGATTGGCTGAACTCCCCTATCACTTGGGTACTACCAGGGATTATAAAAGGATATTTATAATTATGCTGCACAAATCTGTGTTTTAGAGAACTAGCTTTGATACTATACCCCAGAAAAGGCAATTTTTTGGTTTCAAAATGTTTCTTTCTATAGGCAAAAGTTGAGATGACACCAGAATCTTAAGACAAGAAATACAAAATGAAATTCTGATTTGGCTGTACTGTTGGTACAACCTCAGACTAATTCCAAAAACTCAGGCCTATAGTTTTCTGTTGTGAGATGAGAATAGGAACAGGAAGATCAAAAGTTGGCCAGTAGACCAAAACTCAAAGCCACCATAACTCGACCTTCAACATCTGTCATCAAAGGTGACGAAATTCCTTCCTCTTTCTCATCGATTTGACTGCCTAACTTGACAATGGTTTCTTTTTATCATTTATTCTTGCTCAGGCCAGCTAGCACAAAGCCTTTCTCCATACTGTCATCCCCCACAGTGGTCCACATACATCATTCTGCCACCTTTTCCAGGCCTGATGCCAACTCCTATGTCTTCTGAAATTCATCAGCATTTGCAAATATATATTGTTTTAGCTATTAGTAAGCTTCTTCAGTCGTTAGTAGATTTGCTGCATAACAAATAATACCACTATTTATGTCGTAAAGTCATTTGTGTATTAGAGAGCATTTTTCTTTTTTCCTTCCTTCCTTCCTTTCTTTCTTTCTTAGAAATTGAGGGGTGAAGCCAGGAGGTGGTGGTGCATGTCTTTAATCCCACCACTTGGGAGGCAGAGGCAGGCAGATCTCTGTGAGTTCGAGACCAGCCTGGTCTACAAGAGTTAGTTCCAGGACAGGCTCCAAAGCTTCAGAGAGAAACCCTGTCTCAAAAGACCAAAAAAAAGAAAAGAAAAAAAGAAAAAGAAAGAAAGAACGAAACGACAAACGAAAGAAAGAAAGAAAGAAGGAAGGAAGGAAGGAAGGAAGGAAATAAGGAAAGAAAGAAAGAAGTTGAGGGGTAGATAAGGCTCCACTGAATGACTTTGGCAAGCAGTCCCCCATTAAGATGATAGTTGTCAACAGGTTTGCAGGCATTGACATTTTAACTAAGTGTAAGGGCTCCATCTCCAACTCAGTTCACTCCCAGGCTATACTTCAGAGCTGATTGTTGAGAGGAGGCTTCCTTTGCTCCCCGTGAAATAGCCTGGCAGTCTTCTTGTCCTGGCAGCAGATTCGCCAACAGCTAGCATCCTAAAAGAGCAAGGCAGAAGCTACAGGACCTTTTCATAACTTTTCTCAGAAAGTAGATGCCCTCACTTCTGCAGCTCTCTGTCAAGCCGTGGTTCAGTAAACAGAGTTAGAAGGAAGCTCAAATGCCACGTGAATACCATCGGGTGACATCTTGGCAGCTGGTTTCTGCTCCGAATTTCTTTCCTTAAAAAAAATCATATATTCATTGTACAAAGTACAATGTACCTCCCAGTCCACACACAATCCACGCCTTCTTTGTTTCTGTTCAGAAAGAGGCAGGTTTATCATGGATATAAACAAAGCATGACAAATCAAGTTACCATAAGACTAAGCAGCTCCCCTTGTGTAAATACGGGACAAGACAATCCAGTTTGAGGAACAGACTCCCAAGAACCAGCTAAAGCCTTAAGGACAGCCCCTGTTCCCATTGCTAGGAGTCCCACAAACAGACCAAGCTACGCAACTATCAGATATATGTAGAGAGTCAAGGTCAGTCTCATGGAGGCTCCCTGGTCATTGGTTCAGAGTCCGAGTTGCTATGATCCAGCTTAGCTGTTTCTATTGGTTTTCTTATGATATCATTGACCCCTATAGCTTTACAATCCATCCTCCCTCTCTTCTTAGGATTCCCAGACCTCAGCTTAATGTTTGGCCATTGGTTTCTGTATCTGCCTTTATCAGTTACTGGATGAGGGCTCTCTGATGACAATTGGGGGAGTCACCAGTCTGATCACGGGAGATGACCAGTCAGGCAACAAATCCACTCGTGCTAGGAGTTTTAGCTGGGGTCATTCTTATAGATGAGTAGTCCCCCATTGTGTAAATATACCATATTTTCTTTATCCATTCTTCGGTTGAAGGGCACCACAAGTTGTTTCCAGGTTCTGGTTATGAAAAATAAAACTTCTATGAACATCATTAAGCACGTGTTCTTGTGGTATGATTGGGAATCCTTTGGGTATATGCCCAAGAGTGGTATAGCTGGGTCTTGAGGTAGATTGATGCCTTATTTTCTGAAAAACCACCATATTGGTTTACAAAGCAGCTGGACAAGTTTTCAATCCCACTAGCAATGAAGGAGTATTTCCTTTGCTCCACATCCTCTCCAGAATTAGATATCATTTGTGTTATGTTGGAATCTCAAAGTCATTTTAGTTTGCTTTTCCCTGATGTCAATAGATGATCTCACAGCAGCAAATCCCAAAGAAGAGAAAAACGCATGCAATAACATTACCAACAACAACAACAAAACCAAAAAAAAAAAAAAACCAGGAACTAGCAATCACTGATTTTTAATATTCCTTAATAAAAATGAACTCAATTCACTTATTAAAAGTCACAGGCTAACCTATTGAAAACAAAAACATAATTCATCCTCCTGCTGTATACAAGAAACACACTTCAACCTCAAAGACAGACATTACCTAAGAGTAAAGGGTTGGAAAAAATTTTCCAATTTAAGGACCTAAGAAACAAGCTGGTGTAGCTATCATAATATCTAACAAAAATAGAATTCAAACTAAAATCTATCAGAGATAAAGAAGGACATTCCATATTTGTCATAGGACAAATCCACCAAGATGATTCTGAACATGTATACCCAAAGTACAAGGGCAACCACATTTGTAAAATAAGCATTACTAAAACTTAAGTCACACATTAAGCCCCACACACTAATAGTGGGAAACTTCAGCACCCTACTCTCACCACTGGACAGGACTGCCAGACAGAAACTTAACAGAGAAATAAGGGAACTTACATATATTATGACCCAAATGGACTTAACAGACATCTTATAGAACATTCCACCCAAACACAAAAGATTTTACTTTCTCAGAACCTCAAGGAACCTTCTTAAAAATTGAACACATACTTGTTAACAAAGTAAACCTCAACAGATACATAAAAATTAGAATAACCCCATATATCTTATTGGATCACCACAGCTTAAAGTTAAAATCCAACAGCAGCACTAATTTCAGAAATCCCACAAATAGATGGAAATAAATGCTCAACTTGTTGAGAGCTGTGAAACCCCCAGGTCCTGAATTTCTGGTAAACAACTTGTAATGCTTGCAGCTGCTCTAAGCACGAAACCCTCAGAAGTTCCTGATGGCAGGAGAGTGGTTTCTGGTGGTTTGGCTGGGACGTGGCTATCAGTTAAGAATCCCTAAATAAGCTGTCCCTGGACACAATAAAGGGGGCATTCTTGGGGCATTCCTGTATCAAGGATGACCTGTGTCTCTGTCTGTGATTCTTTGTGTGTTTCAATCTCCAGCCCCTTGCCCGGTTCACGAATTGAATAGTGGTGCATAGAGCACAGACGGCGTGGTGCGCTACACAACTGAATCACCACTGTGTCAAGCAAGAAATAAAGAAAGAAATTAAAGACTTCCTAAAATTTAATGAAAATGACCATACAACATACTCAAGCTTATGGGAGTCAATAAAAGCAGTGCTAAGAGGAAAGTTTATAGCACTAAATGCCTACATAAAGGAGCTGGAAAAAAATCCCAAACTAGTGAATTAACAGAATACCTGGAAGTTCTAGAACAAAGAAAAACAAACTCACCCAAAAGAAATAAACAGCTATAACTAATCAAGTCGAGGGCTGAAATTGATAAAATATAAATAAAGAAAATAATACAAAGAATCAAGGATACAAAGAGTTGATTTTTTGAGAAAATCAACAAGATTGACAAACTTTATCCAAACTAACCAAAAAGCAGAGAGAAAATATCCAAATTAACAAAAACAGAAATGAAAAGGGGACATAACAACAGACACTGAGGAAATCCGGAGAATCATCAGGTCATACTTCAAAAGCCTATATTCCACAAAATTAAAGGAAATGGAACATTTTCTGGATAGGTACACATACCAAAATTAAATCAAGACCAGGTGAACAATTTAAATAGAGCTGTAACCCCTAAAGAAATAGAAACAGTCATCAAAAGCCTCCCAACCACAAAAAAGCCCAGGGACAGATAGTTTTAACACAGACTTCTACCCAAATTTCAAAGAAAACCTAATACAGATACTCCTCAAATTTTTCCACAAATTGGAAGCAGAAAAAGCCAAAGTCTTTTTGGGTTGGTTTGTGTGTGTGTGTGTGTGTGTGTGTGTGTGTGTGTGTGTGTGTGTATGTTTTGTTGTTGCTGTTGTTGTTTGGGGATTTTTTTTTGTCAAGAGAGCGTTTCCCTGTGTATCTTTGGACCCTGGCCTGGACTTGCTCTGTAGCCTGGACTGGCCTTGAACTCACAGAGATCCTCCTGCGTATTCCTTCTGAGTGCTTGGGACTAAAGGCATGAGCCACCACCGCCTAGCATCCAAACTTGCTTTATGAGGCTACAGTTACCCTAATATCCAAAACACACAAAGACACAATTAAGAAAGAATTACATACCAGTTTCCCTCATGAACATTGATGCAAAAATATTCAATAAAATACTGGCAAACCGAATGCAAGAACACATCAGAAATATCATTCACCATAATCAGGTAGGCTTCATTCCAGAGATTCAGGAATAGTTCAACATACAAAAATTCATCAATGTAAACCAGTATATAAACAAACTGAAAGAAAATGAAACCATATGATCATCTCATTAGATGCTGAAATGATCATCTCATTAGATGCTGAAAAATCCTTTGACAAAATTCAACACCTTTTCATGATAAAAGTCTTGGGGAGATCAAGGAACATTAGGGATATAAGGAATATTCTGAAACATAATAACGGCACTATACAGCAAGTCAACAATCAACATCAAACTAAATGGAGAGGAACTCAAAGCAATTCCACTAAAATCAGGAATAAGATGAGGCTATCCACTCTCTCCTTATTTAGTCAAAATAGTACTCAAAGTCTTAGCTAGAGAAATAAGACAACAAAAGGGGATAGAAATTGGAAAGGAAAAACTCACATGATAGTATACATAAGTGACCCCAAAAACTCTACCAGTTGATAAACACCTTCAATAATGGGGCAGAACACAAGATTAGCTCAAAAATATCAGTAGCCCTCTGTATACAGGTGCTAAATAGGCTGAGTAAGAAATCAAAAATGCATCACCCTTCACAATAGCCACAAACAACAAAAAAAAATCTTGGGATAACTCTAACCACACAAGTGGAAAACCTGTATAACAAGTACATTAAGTCTTTGAAGAATGAAATTGAAGAGGATATCAGACAATGGAAAGATCTCCCATGCTCATAGATAGGTAGGATTAACTTTGTAAAGATGGCAATCTTACCAAAAGCAATCTATAGATTCAATACAATACCCATTAAAATCCCAGCACAGTTCTTCACAGACCTCAAAAGAACAATACTAAATGTAATATGGAGGGAAAAAGACATATACAATAAAGAAAAATCTGGAGGCATCACCATCCCTGACTTCAAACTCTATTATAGAGCAACAGTAATGAAAACAGCCTGGCACTGGCATAGAAACAGACAGGAGGACCAATGGAATCAAATCAAAGACCTTGATATTAATCTACATACCTATGAACAAATGATTCTTGATAAAGAAACTAAAAATATAAAATGGAAAAAAGAAAACATATTCAGCAAATGGTGCTGGTATAACTGAACCGACACATAGAAGAAGAATGGAAATAGATCTATATCTATCCCATGCACAATACTCAAATACAAATGGATCAAAGACCTCATTCAACACAAATTCAGCCTCACTGAATTTCATAGAAGTGAAAGTGAGAAGTAGCTTTGAATGCATTGGTATGGAAGACCACTTCCTAAATATATCACCAGTAGCAAAAGACACTGGGAACGACCATTAATAAATGAGACCTCCTGAACCTAAGAAGCTTCTGTAAGGTAAAGGACATGGTCAACAAGACAAAATGGCAGTCAACTGAATGGGAAAAGATCTTCTCCAACCCCACATCATAAAGGGCTGATCTCCAAAATATACAAAGAACTCAAGAAACTAGGCATTAAACTACCACATAATCCAAAAACTGGAGTACACATATAACCAGAGAATTCTCAACTGAAGAATCTCAAATGGCCAAAATCTCAAAATGCTCGACATCCTTAATAGTCAAGGAAATGCAAATCAAAACAACTCTGAGATACCATCTTACACTGATCAGAATGGCTAAGATCATAAACACCAATGACAAGTCATACTGGAGAGGATGTGGAGTAAGGGGAATACTCCTCCATTGCTGGTAGGAGTGCAAACCGGTACAGCCACTGTGAAATTCAGCATGGTGATTTCTCAGAAAATTAGAAATTAATCTACCTCATGACCCAGCAATATCTTTTTTGGGCATATACTGAAAGGAGGCACACTCACACCACAAGGATATTTGCTCAATTGTGTTCGTAGTAACATTATTCATAATAGTCAGAACCTGAAAACAACCTAGGTGCTTCTCAACCAAAGAATGAATAAAGAAAATGTGGTATATTTACACAGTGGTAAAAGAACAATATCTTGATATTTGCAGACAAATGGATAGAATTAGGAAAAAAAACATCCTGAATGAAGTAACCAGGACCAAGAAAGAAAAAGACAGTATGTACTCACTCATAGGTAGATACCAGACATAAAGCAAAGGATAACCAGCCTACAGTCCACAACCCCTGAGAAGCTAGCACCCTTCCAGAAACAGATGGAAGCTGATGCGGAGATCCACAACTAACCACTGTGCTGAGTTCCCAGAATCAAACAGAAGTCAGAGAAGAGTCATACTATGAACAAGGAAGTAAAGACCGTAGTGGAGAAACCCACAGAATCAGCTGACCAGATCTAGTGGGATATCACTGACTCCGGACTGACAACTGGTGAACCTGCATAGAGCCAAACTAGACCTCCCGAATACAAGTGACAATGGTGTGGCTTGGGCAGTATATGGGGCCACTGGTAGTGGGACCAGGATTTAACTCTAATGCATGAATTGACTTGGAGGAACCCACTGTCTATGGAGGGATTCCTTGATCAGCCTAGGCATGGGGTGGGAGGCATTCTTCCTGCCTCAATGAACAGATGCAACAGACTTAGTGACTTCCCAGGTGAAAGAAAAAAGGCCTTCAAGAACATGATCCATATCAGCCTTCTATGATTTTTTTTTTTGCTGCTGTTCTCTACTGACACCAGTTTAGCAAGATTTTTGCCCCAATATCCACTGAATGACAGGGACAATATCCCCCATGGGGCGGGGCTTCTGCTCACCCTCTGATCAGCCTTGACCACAACCGATCACTCTTCCTCCTCCTTTGTATCGATCACTAGGTCTCGAGTCTGCCCTACTCTTGTTTCTCTGCTTTTTCATGTCCTCGGCCAGCTCTTCCTCTCTGACCTTACAGTGCAGTGCTAGCCCTGGACGTGGTGTTTAATTCCGTTCTCTCTGACGACACTGATTCTCTCAAGGGACAGCTGCAGTGATGTGGCTTTTAATACGGGTGACATGCTGTCCTCCGGACGAATGCCTGCACTCAGTTCATGCTTGCTCGCAGGCTGCGCTCTGTATATGCCTTGGACGTGAAACAAACACCTCAGACACAGCCTGCCAAAGCCACGTCCTGATCCTGCTCCCTTTCCTGTTGATCAGTGACAGTCTGGAATCTGGCACACCGCTGTTTTTTTGACAGCCCCAACTGATCTCGGTTCTCCCTCCTAATCTATGCAGAATCTAATATTTTCTCCTTCTCCCATACCATGTGATCTAAATCATAATATGTCACCTCGCTATGGAATTTGCCTCTTAACAGTTCTTGAGGGTCATGACGGTGTCCACGGTCCCTGCTGCCACCAGAGACCATGTGGAGGTCTGTGGTCTGTGATGCCCCCAGAAACCGCGTGGAAATCCATGACCTGTGTTCCCACTGCCTGCAAAAGGCAAAGAGGCTTCTTTTGCAGAGCTATCCATGGCCGCAGACTCACAGTTGAGAAAGAGAGACAGAGAAAGCGTCTGTGACGACTTTTCCCCTCTCCGCCCTCCACCCCCACCCCCCCCCCCCCACATACACCAAAAGAAACAGTCTAGATAGGAAGTCATTGGAGAGAACTCTTAGAAATTGTGATAGGGTCAACCTGAGAAAATAGGGATGTGGGCGTGGTCACGGCGCACTATGTGAAACTCCCAAACGATAAATGAAAATATTATGGCAGAAAAAATAGTTCTCCCATGTCTATCTTTGTCTCCTCCAAGTTCCTCTCAACGTGGGAGACAGAATGGATTTTCCAAGCTCTCACACTGCTCTCTGCTGGGAGCCCCATAACTGTGTCCCCGTTTCAACAGCCGCAAAGACACTGGCTCGTAAGGCGATCAGGGCTGATCAAGCCTCGCTTAACTCTTCAGCATCATCTCCGAGTGCTTTGACTTTGTCTCACCCCACTCTGCCCAACCCATTTCCTCCTTTAGTATTATAAAAGTTACAAAATTATAACATGTATAAGAGGGAGGACCAAGCAGATTCCAGCGTAGCTGGTGCTGAGCATGGCTCTTCTGGATGGTATTTCCATATTCATTAATTCACATTTTTCAGATTTTGCCAACAAATCATGAAGGCTGACCTTCAGCCCCCCATTTGCTTAATATCACAGCTGTGCATGTGTGCACATGCCTGTGCACGCACACACACATACACACACTACCAAGCCCTATTTAGTTCCATTCCATCCTGTTTTCTATTATATATCGTCGTCGTCTTCTTCTTCTTCTTCTTCTTCTTCTTCTTCTTCTTCTTCTTCTTCTTCTTCTTCTTCTTCTTCTTCTTCTTCTTTTCTTCTTCTTCTCCTTCTTCTTCTTCTTCTTCTAAAATACTGGATAATTTATTTATTTCTCTTCCTTTTACTTTCCCCTTACATAGTGAAAAGCAAAAGCGCTTTAAGAGCAGAGGCATTTCTATTATCCACAGATCTACCTCAAGCATACAGGTAGCATGTTCCATAAATCATTAATAACGCTCTCCTTGACTTTACAAACTATGCATTTCAGGAGTAACTCCAAGTTTCATAGCCCAACAGTAGGAGAGGTAGCTACACTCTGAGCGTCTCCATTCTGAACCCAAACTCAGTGATGTTTTCGCTGTACCGCGCCACCTTCCAGACAACACAGCCTGTCTGCAAACCCACGAAACGCGGATGTTATCGTTTAACTCTTTCAACTTAAAAATAAGTGTAGTATTTTATAATTTGGGTGGTGAGACTAGCCTTTAACGGCTGAGTGTTCTCTCCAGCCCAGCATATTATTTTAATTAAGCAAATAATTATTAGCACGGAGGAACATTTTCCACACTTCTTTGCTGAATTAACTGTGACTTGATGGTGTGGTTTGTGCCTCCAAACCGTCTGCCTTTGTGGCACAGACTCACTGCTTCTCAGCCCTTTCTATTTTCTGTTTACTACCATTAGCAACATTCATAGATGATTTCTTTTATGGCCTATTTTACACACACACAAGAAAAGCCAAGTTTTTATCACTTCCGAGAGAGCTAGTTTGCATGCTAATGAGCACAGAACAACACAGGCAACTTTCCAATCAAAGGCGGCTGTGGGCCCCTCCCTGCTTGTTCATCAATTCCAGCACACCCAGTCTTGCAAAGAGGGTAACTAGATCCACTCCTCAGCAAAACTGCAAACCGCTCTGTGTCAATGCGCTGGGAAATGGGCAGAACCGCAAACGTTTGTTTAACCTTCAAATTCCAATAACCTGATGTGATTAGACTTGGTCAGTACAACAGATACCTTGTAGTGGTGGGGAGGACCCAGAAGAGAAGGCAATCTAAAGAAGGGACTCTGGGAAATCTCAGCTCTTCCAGGTGCTGGGGTGCGAAGAAAGCACAACGGAGCCACCGAGGCAAATCTTTCTAAATATTACAGCCATGACCCTTGTGAGAATTTACATTCCTCACTACCGAGGGAGCAGGCAACATGGTAAGGAGGCCACAGAGATTTTGGAGACATGAAGACTTGTGGGGACCAAAGGAAGGATGCTGGAGGAAGTGTTAGCTTAGACACAAAATCAGTTAGTACTCTTTACTAGAATAAAATCTTAGCCTGTAGGGTTATATTGTCTACTGAACAAAAGTTACTTGTGTCTCCACCAGGAAAAATTCTGTAGAGTCCTAAACAAAAGTATTTCCCCCCCAAGTGAAGTAATTTTGGGGTGATTTAGTAGGCAATTTATTAGCCATTTTTCTTTTTTTCTAGACCAAAAAGTTGGCAGATGCAACTAAAGGGAGACAGGGTTGATTTTGATTCATGGTGTCTAGAAGGATTTCAGTCTACTGGAACAGAGAAGCATGGTGGAGCGACTCCATGGTGTGGAACATGCCATTGAACAACCCTCTTGTCACTGGGGAAAGTTTCCATGGTAGCAAGTGTGTCATAAAGGCCGTCAAGTCATAGGAGGTCAAGAAGCAGAAAGCACAGACGAGAACCAGAGGTAGCTAAAATATCCGATTGCCCTCGCCTGCCACCCAGCCCCATCCCCTAAATACTCTATCACCTTCCAAAGAGTAACTGCAAGCAGGAACCCAAGAACTCAAAGCTTTTCAGCGCCACACCGTGACAGGCAACGTTTCAGCTTGACCCAGAAAGGACACATCACCATCTCTGCCAGGTTCACACTTTTAAAGAACCAAAGCAGAAAACTTCTGTCTTCGAGAGATGGCCAAAGGAAAAACTGTAGTCATTACAATCAAAGACGTCTAATCTCTTCGGAAAGAGTAACCTTTCCTTCCCTAAGAGCCTCTGATATTACAGTCCATTTTACAAATGAACTGTGTTACTTAGACAGACTACTTCTTCCATAAAGCAAGAGCATGGTCACTGAATTAATGTTGAAATGAATGGGTCCCACGTTTCAGCCTCATTCAGAAATTCTCTGAATTGAGTGCATCCACCAACGATGTTTCAAAGAAGGAAAGTATTTTAATGAAGAACCTTGGAATGAAAAGGTATTTAGGATGGCTGAACAACGTACTCAAGGTCATAGTGTGTGTCCAAAACTACTGAATTTGATAGAGTAAAAGCAAATTTTAAATTATATATATATAATTTAAATATATATTTATATATATAGGTTATATATATATATATATATATATATATATATATATATAGGTTTTTCGAGACAGGTTTTCTCTGTAGCTTTGGAGCCTGTCCTGGAACTAGCTCTTGTAGACCAGACCAGCCTCGAACTCACAGAGATCCACCTGCCTCTGCCTCCCGAGTGCCGGGATTAATGGCGTGCTCCACCACCGCCAGGCTCCAGATCAAAATTTAAAAAGCATATGGTGCAGTAACCGTTATAAAATTTCAATTGAGCATCACTGGTCCATGGGTATCAATGATCTCAAATCCCTCGGAGAGTGGTCCTTGGCCATAATACAGGTTGTGTAGTGAGACACAGAGTTAAAGACCACAGGGAATCTTTGCCCATTAACAATATAGATACAAATGTAATAATGCCTTTTTCTCAGTCACTGTAAGGCTCACTCACAGCTGTCACTGTATAACAAGAAGAAAAAAAAAGACACACAAAATAAAATGCAAGAGAGAGAGAGAGAGAAAATGCAACAAACCATTGCATGTAACCTTTATGTTGATGAGAGACTTCAGAAATGAAGACACAAAGACCCAGAGAAAACAGTTATTTATTTGCTGACATTTAATGACAAGTATGCATCCATATATAGATGAAGAAAGAGACATGGCCTACTGATGATAAACCGGGAGACAGCAAGGCTCATTTGTTCAGATTCTTCTTCACCTCTCGATATAGTTACTCATTTAATCTGGGAACAGGGCAGGACCCCATCACACGGAGGCCTCTCCTGCGGAAGGAGAAGGAAGAGGGTCAGAGAGCAACTTCCCTGCTTCTGTGATTCTTTTTCTGGTTTCTTTCAAGCTTAAAATGTTCAATATGTCAAGTGTCATATTTTGAAATATTATGTTTTGAGTCCTGATAGTAATTTTCTCCAATAAGACGCTTAATAGAAGAAATGGATTGGTACCACTGCAGATTAAAAAGGATGTGGAAGAGGAGGAGGAGAGAAGAAGCCGAAGATGATGAATGGAAGACAGGAGGAGATTAAAAACGAAAAGCAATGGTGTGTATAGCTTGGAATTATTTCATTTTTATAACTTCACTTTCTTCTTTCTTGATTTTGTCTTACAACTTCATTTTTCACTGAAAGACATCTAAAATTTTAATGTTTGAAAATGAGTCTGCACTGTTAAGATAATCCAATATCAGAAGACATAGAATATAATACAAAGCAAAAGCAAACAAAAACCACACAGGAATCTGACAACTCAGCTTTTTGGGGGGAGGGCTCTGTTTATATTCATGTTACTTAATTTTAACTGTTTGTATTGAGCTATATACTTTTCTCTGCTCCCCTCATTTCCTCCCCCCCTCCTTCTACCTCTCCCCATGAGTCCCACACTCCCAATTTACTCAGAAGATCATGTCTTTTTCTACTTCCCATGTAGGTTAGATCCAAGTATGCCTCTCTTAAGGTCCTCTTTGCTGTCTAGGTTTTCTGGGGTTGTGAATTGTAGGCTTGTTTTTCTTTGCTTTATGTCTGAAAGCCACTTATGAGTAAGTACACATTATATTTGTCTTTCTGAGTCTGGGTTACCTCACTTAATATGATATTTCCTAGATCCATCCATTTGCTTGCAAATTTCAAGATGCCATTTTTTTCTGCTGTGTAGTACTCCACCATGCAAATATATAACATCTTCTTTATCCATTCTTAAAGAAGGATGCTTAAAAGAAACCCCACACCAGCTCATAATTGAGAAAGAGATGGTTATTTATTTAGGGGTAGACTCACAAATCAGAATCCTCTGCTAGAACGGTGATCAGAAACGGAATCCCGCAGCCAGAAAAAGAGAGACAGGACGCATGTTCTACATCGGCTTATATAGTATAAGAGACCACACCCCAGTGTGTGGGTAACCACAGGCTGTAAGACTTCCTACAACACATTCTTCAGTCGGGGGACATGTAGGTTGTTTCCAGTTCTGGCTATGACAAACATAGCTGCTATGAACACAGTTGAGCACATGTCCTTGTGGCACGATTGAGCACCCTTTGGGTATATACCCAAAAGTGGTATTTCTGGCTCTTGAGGAAGGTTGTTTCCTAATTTTCTGAGAAATCACCACACTGACAAGGGATTGTAGCAGCTTGCATTCCCACCAGCAATGCAGAAGTGTTCCCTTTTCCCAACAACCTCTCCAGTATAAGTTGTCATCTGTGTTTTTGATCTTGGCCATTCTTACAGATATAAGATGGGATCTCAGAGTAGTTTTGATTTGCATTTCTCTAATGACTAAGGATGTTGTGCATTTCCTTAAGTATTTTTCAGCCATTTTAGATTTCTCTGTCGAGAATTCTCTGTTTAGGTCTGTATCCCATTTTTTTTATTGGATTATTTGTTCTTTTGATGACTAATTTCTTGAGTTCTTTATATATTTTGGAAATAAGGCCTAAATATTTGGTCAGTGGGGTGGGGTCAGTGGTTTTGATTATTCAATAGATTATGGATATTTGTCATTGTTTAGGGTGGTTGGTTACAAGTTGTTATTAGTTACAGTCATGAACAAAGTTGAAAAAGGAGATTAGATACAGAGTTCTTGTTTTGAAAAAGGGGGATATAGATATAATAGGATATAAGGGTAGATTATTGAATTGACTCTGAAAAGGAATAAGGGGGGAACATAGAAACAGGACTTAAAAAGTAGATTATTGAATCTATTTTAAACCCAAAGAGCAACTACCAGTTTTAAATATTTTACATTGACTTATTTTTTTTGTATACTGATACAAAGTTGAGATTATTGTTGCTAGAATAGGCTGCATATACATTTCTAATCGTGTTCAAGGTATGGCACCTACGCAAGTCATTTAGCAATGTAATGCAAATTTCTAGCTCTTGAAAGTTATTATTACAAACTATTTAGGATAATAAGGAAATACAGGCTAGCAATGAGTCACTTGTTACTGTTGAACTAATAGTCATATTAGATATGTTTTCAAGGTCAAATAGAGATATTATTTTAGATAGATATGTCATCCTCAAGCACCTTAGAGATCTACAGAATAAGGCATTTAAGATGTTTTAATAACAAATGTTCTTTTCTTTTTTTTAAGACAATGAGACATGTTTGCTCCTGACAGCACCAATCTACTTCAGAGACGATAATGGGCATCTAAGAAACTCCACATGGAGTTCACGTTCCTTGGGGCAAAGGTTAATCACTGGGTAAGAAGGCACTCTTGCCTCGACTGCTGACAATATGCTGTACCAATTGGAAAAGCAGGACACAAAAGAAAGGACTGCCAAACTTTGCCAAGATACGGTAGGACAGCTCTTCAGAATATCCAGCTTCACAGAAATGTCTGTCAGATGGCCGAAGATGGATGCCCCAGCTTTGCAGAGGAACTTTGAAGAAACTGTCCAAGCAGCTAACGGTTTCTGTCATGTCTCCGTTATTTTTTTTTTGAAAGTTGATTGCTTGCACTTCCTGTTTACTCAGGTAATATTATTTCCTTCTTGTGTCTCTGATGAAGTTGGAGATTTTATAATTATAGTTTTCCTTGTTACCAGATCAGAAAAGAAATTTACTGAAGAAATATGAAGTGTATAAGGTTGAGAGACGTAAAAAGACAGTTTGATAATGCAAGTTAGAACAGAAAGTGAATTAGGTACAAATAAAGTTTGTCTGAAGATCAGAGGGTGGAGCTAGCCATCAGCTAGTCATAGAGGTCTGGAGGTCTGTACAGACAGGCAGGCAGTGATATGACTGAGTGGAGAGAGGAAGTGATAAGGGCAGGAGGAGACAGGAACTCATTCAAGTAGATAAGGTAGCAGTGGCTTTGCTCCTTCATCTCTCTGATCTCTCAGCCTTTTCCCCTGTATCTGACTCCGGGTTTTTATTATTAAGATCTCTTAGAACCCGTGCTACCTGGGCATGGTATTTTATACAACAAGGTGAAATGAAATGGGCCTCTCTCACTACATATGTTTCCTCACTGGGGAGAAAAAGAAAACCTAAAGACGTGTTACAGTACTCAAGACTGGAAAAGGTCCAAGAAGGTAGGTAATAAAGGAACATTGCTACAGCCTTGAGGAGACTGCGTGGGGGCGAGCATTATGACAAATGAGACATGGTGTATAAAGCTGTATCCTGGCACAACATGATGATACTAATGGACAGATGGGTAAATTGTAATAAACCATGTTGGTTTGAAAAGCATTGACAAGTATACTATGTTGGTATAAGGTATTAATAATTAGGTTGATAAAGTTGTGTTATCTTCCAACTTTACTGAGAAGCTAGAATTATTCTAAAATAAAAAGAAAGCTTAATATTAAAGACTTGGGAGAATGAAGGTGTTTTCTCTTATTAACGAAAGTTCTTCCTAATATTCTCAATATTGAGTGTCGTTCTGATACTTATAAATATGCCCACTATGGTACAATATATTCTTAACATGCAGACCAGGTAACCAGAATCTAGACTTATTGCCTTGGTGACAAGGGAGATGCAGCTTACATGAGAAATTCTTTGTTCCTTTGTGATGTGTTTTCTTTGAGGTGATCCCATCTTTGCAACGTTAACAAGTGAGTAATTTAAACATGATTTATGTTGCAACTTGACCAAAATTTCAATTTTCAAGTCTTGAACTGTTTGAATTGTTTGACTGTTTTTTCTTGGTTTTCTTGACTTCCTTTAAGAGATTTACTAATGTCTTCCAATTTTTTGTTCGTCTTTTCCTCCATTTCTTTAAGAGAGTTTTTCATGTCCTCTTTAAGGGTCTCTATCATCTTCATAAAGTCATATTTAAGGTTGTTTTCTTCTGCTTCTTCTGGGTTAGGATGCTCAGGTCTTTCTGTTGTAGGACCACTAGGTTATGATGTTGTCATATTTCTCTTTAGGTTGTTGAATGTATTTTTACATTGGTACCTACCCGTCTCTTCCTCCAGTGTCTTTGCCTCTTGGTCCAATCCTTGAAGTTGGTGTCTGTGTCTCAGGGAGCCACTCTTGGTCCACTCTGCCGAATTGTGGTTTATGACTCAGTGAGCCACTGACGTCACAAGGGATGAGTGGTTTTGGTGGCAGAGTGGGACTTACAGATGATAGAGTCCAATGGAGAAGTGTTGGAGCTGCCGGTCTGCAGGAGGCTTGCCTACTGGCAGGCTAATGTGGCTGAAGTGGAGGGGGGTACCCAGGGTTTTGTCCCCAGGGTCTACGGCCTAGAGACTGAGCTGTCCAGCTATGGGGAGGCAGGGTTTAAGATGTGCTGGTCACTCACCTCTTGGTCCACTGTGTACAGCTGCAGTCTGTTGCTTTTATTATTTTTATTATTTTATTATTCCTAACGAACTCTCTCTGCTTCCTATTTGTGGTTCAAAACGTGAACCCTCAGTTTCTGCTCTAGCTACCAGGAGTCTGTTGTCTCCCGTCCCTACCATAATAGACTCTTGTGCCTTTGGAATTGGTGTGGGAGGTCTGTCTGTCTATGTGTTGCTTTTACTGGTTAATGAATAAAGAAACTGCCTTGGCCTGTAATAGGGCAAAAGAACAGAGCTAGGCAGGGAAAACTAAAGTGAATGCTGGGAGAAAGAAGGGCAGAGTCAGGGAGACGCCATGGAGCCGCTGCTAAAGATAGATATGCTGAAACTTTGCTGGTAGGCCATGACCTCGTGGTGATACACAGATTAATGGAGATGGGTTAAATTAAGATATAAGATTTAGCAAATAAAGAGCTACAGCTAATGGGTCAAGCAGTGATTTAATTAATACAGTTTCTGTGTGATTATTTTGGGGCTAAGCTAGCTGAGCAGTCAGGAACTGGGCAACAGGAACCAGCAAGCGACTCTCCCCTTGCAACATGGAACCACCTAGAACCATAAGATAAATGAGCCCTCTGTCTGTGAGTTGCCTTGGTCATAGGGTTTTATCACAGCAAACATGAAAGTAGCTAATAGGGGGCTGGAGAGATGGCTCAGAGGTTAAGAGCACTGACTGCTCTCCCAGAGGTCCTGAGTTCAGCTCCCAGCAACCATGTGGTGGCTCACAACCATCTGTAATGAGATCTGGTGCCCTCTTCTGGCCAGCAAGCATACAGAAAGACAGAACACTGTATACATAATAAATCATTAAATCTTTAAAAAAAAAAGAAAGAAAGAAAGTAGCTAATAGATCATCTTAGCCAGTAACAATCCCATACATCCTGCTGTTCAGGCCTTACATCTACCTCTGCCCATTCACTCCACCATCCTAGCAACTCCACTGCCATCACCCTGGTCCAAGCCATGACCATCTCTCTCCTGGGCTACATAGGAGCTCCTGGACTAGTTATTTTTAATTTTCTTATTTTTATGAATTTTATTTTTAACTTTATATTTTATTGAGAATTTCACACATAAATACAATGAAATATGATCATATTTAATGACTATTTCCCTACTCTGACTCCCACACATTCCCTTAAAGAGGTTTTCCTCACAACTTCAAGGTTTTTTTGCAATATAAACCAATAAGTCAAAAATAATAATAAAAAAAAAAAACCAATAAGTTCAGTTAATAATGCTCATTATGTTTGTGTGCCTGGTGTGTGTATGTGTGTATGCATGTACACATAGGGTGTATGTGTGTGTGTATACAAAGTGTGTGTGCATGTACATATAGGGTGTGTGTGTATACATAGTGTATGTGTTGTGTGCATAGTGTGTGTGTGCATGTACGCGTAGAGTGTGTGTGCATACACATAGGTGTGTGTATGTACACATAGTGTGTGTGTGTGTGTGTGTGTGTGTGTGTGTGTGTGTGTAAGTCAGAGGATAACCTGTGAGTCAGTTCTTTCATTTCAGCATGTCAGGATTCCAGAGAGTGAACTTTAACTCAGGTTATGGATGCCTTTAGCCCTTGAGTCACAAGTCCCCTTGCTTCTCTTCATATAATTCTCCAACATTCTCACACAGCCGCTAACGTGATCTCATTGAAAACCTAAGTTGGATCATGTTATTCTCCTTCAAGCCCTTTATTGATTTCCCATAACAGTCAGCAAGACTGAAAATTCTCAGGTCTGATCTTCCAGTGGGAAATAGTACCCTGTCTACCTGCTGCACGCACACACGCACATACACACATACACATACACACACACACACACACACACACACACACACACACACACACACTAGGTCTATTGCACATCTCCACGTTGCTCACCCTGTGCTGCTGGGTTCTACAATGTCCATCCTGCTCGCTACCCATGCTGTGACTTTATCCCCAATGTTCCCGCCCCTCTTGTTGAGCGTGTACGTTAGTCACCCGCACGGTCTTGCTTCAGTACTTTCTGCAAATGTTATACTCTTAGATTGCTTACTCGCCTTTGCATTGGTAGCTCACTCCCCCATCACCCATATAAATAAGTTGCTAGGTGCCTATTCAATACCAGTGAAGCAGTGTGCGAACTCAAACCAAAAAACGCTTTGCTCTTAATGAAGCTTTCCGTGGCGACCCATGCAAAATGTCAGCGTCTCCGCCCCACCGCGTCCTCCTCGGCACGGCTTCTCCCACTCTCCTGATTTCATCTTCTGCACCGAGCATCATCAAGCATCCTGTATGGTTTGCTCACTCGTTCCCAGCGTATGCGTCCCCTTCGAGAAAGTAACTCTTCTTGAAGCATTTTTTCTCCATCTCTTGTTTTTATCACTGCATCTTCACCACGCTACAAAAGCGCCTGCCCTCCGCAGGAACTAAAAAACACAGACTGAAGAAGGCCAACTTTTCTTTTCAAGATCTAAGTTAAGTCATTACAAGGTTCCAGGCTCTTCCTTACTTTTCCCTGGGGCGTACATCTTTGTTATCATTGGACGTACGTAGATAGGCATATATCTACAGTAGGGGGCAGTAGGGGGCAAGGTACCTGGTCCATTGCTATCAAAGACAATGTGCAGCAGAAGTAACAGTAATGTCTGTATCACCCCGTGATTCTCAGTTGGTTGCTCCACATACTCTGGGTGCTCGCCTTCCTCATCATGTTGCCTTTTCCGGTCCTCTCACCCTCAGACATCAATCCTGATGCTCCCCCAAGGATAAGGAACACCTGCCAACGGGCACACGCAGCTGCCTGCATGAACATTGACCTACACAATGCTGCTTCACTAAGCAAGACCGTTTATCAGTCCGAAGCTGAAAGACGCCGGACCACACCTTTGAAAGGGACTTCCGGGTCTTCTCTACGGGACCCTCTGAGTTTTATGTGGAGCCAAGTCCGTCTGAAGAGAGAAGCATTCATGATGTGCTTCTTGAAAATTCTTTCCGTGGATTTCTCTGTCTCTTCTCCATGTAGAGTAGTGGTACTCGCCCACGCTATTGCTTAACGAAAAGCTTTACATGGGAGAGTTCCTCTGGCTCTTGGTAGGCGAGCCGCAGATAACGGGATTCTTGGGAGGTGAGGAGCATTTTCTCCCTCAAGAGACTCTGTGAAGCTCCCAAAGCCAGGCTATCGCGATGCGGTTCCCCTCGAATCTGTAGATGTATTTACCAACATAAGTGACTTGTTCTTTCCCCCAACTCGTCTGTATCCTGCCATGTTTGTAGCCAATGAACGCCTTGAAGGGCAGCGACTCACTGCAGCAGAGGGATGCTTGGGATATGGAGCAAAAAAACTCCCCATTAGTTCACAGATGCATTCTGCTCCCTGGGAATTTATGATTTTTCTTGAATATTCAGAAATGCAGACTTTATAACTAATTTCTTTTGTGTAAATTTTATGTTTTTATTTTATATATAGATGTATGTATGTGTGTGTGTGTGTATGTATTTTGCCTGCATGTATGTCTATGTACCACTTTCATGCCCGGTGCCAGAAGAGGACACAAAAGAGCACTGGATCCCCTCAAACTGGGGTCCTACACGGTTATGAGATGACATGCTAGGTGTTGAACTCAGGTCCTCTTGAAAAGCAGCAAGTGCTCTTAACCACTGAGCCGTCTCTCCAGCCCTGAGCACCTAATTTCTAAACAAAGGATAACATAGGTTTTCTCATGCTTAGCTTTGCACCAGAGATGGTGCAACCCTGGCCTAGGCTGCCTTACCTAAGGCAATGCTAGCTCTTACAGGCTTCTTGGGTTTATCTTAGGAGAGGATGTAACAAGAAGAACATATTTGCTCAGTAACTGATGTTCTGGGATAGCGGTCTCCAAAAAAGAAGTACACAGTCTGGAGTTATAAAAAGTAAGAACAGAACTGTTATTTCCACTCCTGTGCTATTAAAAGATAAATAACCAATTGGGTGAGCTTTATTATTATTTCATGTGCCCATTGACCCTGGCACACTGCCTCATCCTGTGTGCGGAACAGCCTTGTACACATTAAATTCCTCGTGTGTCTTGAGGGAAGGCGGGAGGAACATGAAGCTGGCAGGGGCTCCCACACTTGGGTACTTGCCTACAGCATATATAATGCATTGTAGTTAACCTGTGCCTGGTAAAGCAGCCAAGTTCAGCTAAAGTTAGATTTGCTGATGCAGCTTTTTCAGAAGGAAGTCAGCCTTCGCAGTGAATACAGAAGACACTTGCAACATCGGGGAAAGTTTGCTAAAGGTGACCTGACTATGTTATCTTATGGTAAGTAAACAAACCCCTAAATTTTGGAGAAGTGAATGAAGTTTCCATCAAATCAGCATGGACTAAGGATGTCACTAGTGGGGCAAGCAGAAGTGAATTTGGCAATGGCTGTGGTGGCATCTTAAGTGAGCGCTTACTCCGCCATGCCCAGATGGAAACAAAGGAACCTACTCCAGAACCGCCAAATTTCCCAGCTCACAATGTCCTCATGTTGCAAGAGTTTCCAGGATACACCAAGTCAAGATTAAATACCCAAGACGTTCGTTTACTGCAGAGTTAGGCCCACTGACTAATATATCCCAATAACCTAGGTGCCCCCATGAGAAACTAATACACATGAATTTACTTTATTCTTCAACAATACTTCTGAGAGGATATGTATATCCGTGGGGAACCGCAGAGTTGCTTAAAATTAGGAATCCAGTAGGACAGACCACGCTCACTTCCGGCCCCTGATGTCGTCAGGCACTCGCTGTTCATGCTGCAACTTCAAAAGCCCAGCCCAGGGATTGCGTGCTACCATCACAAACGGTCCTACGTGGTCTTGTGACCGCAAGTGAGCTTGTGCCTGCTCTTCCGTTCCTGTCGGCGGATGTCAGCTGTGGCTGGGCTCCATACGGAAAGTTCCAGCAGCTCCCTGAACCACTGTGAGTTCATCGCTTCGCTAGGGCGCTCTCGGGAAAACGTCTCGGGCCAAGTCTAACAGATAGCTAGGAGACATTTTCCCATACTAAATCAGAGAACAGAAAAAGTCCACTCAAGACTACTAAAGCTGTATCACACAACATTTTCATTGGCCAAAATCGGCTCCATGGCAATAACATAATCTCAGCATCATAACAATAGCAGCCCTAATAACTGACACTCGAATTTGTCTCTCTGATGCTTTGGGTTCAATATGTTGACTTCTTAACACACTAAGACATTACTTTCAAAAGTGCCATTAAAGGAACATAACCCAGCATTTGTTCTACCGTTTCTGTATAAACTGGACCAGACTGCTGGGTAACCAAATGTCAGGTGCCTCTCTGGCTACCATTGTTTTGGCTAGTTGATAAAGAAGGAAGTGGCAAATGATTATTAGAATATAAGAATATTACTGCTTTGCAATCTTGAGGAATTTATAAAGCCTAGATGTTGCTTATAAGTGGTAGGTGCCAGGAGTGGGGCCGTTGGCACTGCGCTGGTTTGAATGGGAATGGCCCCCATAGGAGAACTGCGCAGTATATTTGAATGTTTGTTTCCCAGTTGGTGGATTATTTAAAAATAACTAGGAAGTGTGGCCTTATTGAAGGAGGTGTGTCACTGGGAGTGAGCTTTCAGGTTTCAAAAGCCCACGCCAGGCCCAGAGTCTGTGTGTGTGTGTGTGTGTGTGTGTGTGTGTGTGTGTGTGTGTGTGTGTGTGTTTCTGCCCTCTCTCTCTCTCTCTCTCTCTCTCTCTCTCTCTCTCTCTCCCCTCTTCAGATCAGGATGTAAGCTCCAGGACCATGCCTGCCTACTCCCTGCATGATGGTCATAAACTAATCCTCCAAAAGTGTAAGCAAACCCCAGTTAAATGTTTTATTTTGTAAATAGCCTTTGTCATGGTGTCTCATCACAGCAAGAGTTGTAGTCAGAATTTGCACTTTTAATTCCCAGCCACCCAGACCCAAATAACCACATAGAAACTATAATAATTACAACACTATTTGGCCAATGGCTCAGACATATTTCTAGCTAAGTCTTATATCCTAAATTAACCTATTTCTCTTAGTCTAAGACTGTCCAGGCAGTGAGATGTCTCTGTCATTTCTAGAACTTTGGAAGTTGCTTACAATGCACTTCCTGCTTACTTAGGTAATATGTCCTTCTGGGGTCTTTGATGGAGTTGAAGACTAGATAGTTACAATTACAGTTTTCCTTAGGTATAATAAAAGATAAATTGGGCATAAAACTTTAGGCCCACAAAGATAGAATAGATGATAGAGTATTTTTCTTAATTTTCCAAATGTAAATGAATCAAATATTTTAATGATAATTCTTGTTTAATAACTGCTTTGTTTATGTAATTTTACTATGCTAAAGTTAAAGCCTTTCTTTTTAATTAGACAGAAAAGGGAGATGATGTGGGATGTCCTTCTGTATAAGTGTTGCTTTTATTGGATGATGACTAAAGCTGTTTTGAGCAATGGCTTAGCAGAGTAAAGCCAGGTGGAAAATCCAAACAGAGATATAGAGAGAGAGTAGGCAGAGTCAAGGAGACGCCTTGTAGCTGCCAAATGAGAATGATGCTAGAACATTACCGGTAAGCCACAGCCTCATGGCGAAACATAGATTAAGTGAGATGTGTTAACTTAAGATGTAAGAGCTAGCTAGAAATATGCCTGAGTCATTGACCAAACAGTGCTTTAATTACTATAGTTTCTGTGTGATTATTCAGGTCTGGGCAGCTGAGACATGAAAGTGCAGTTTCTGTCCACAAAGAGTGACCACGGACACTAGACAGTCTCTTCCTGGGACACAAAGAGTGACCACGGACACTCGACAGTCTCTTCCTGGGACACAAAGAGTGACCACGGACACTAGACAGTCTCTTCCTGGGACAGAAGTCATCTACAAAGTCATCTTGACAGATTTCAAACTGGGAGTCCAATCAGCTTCGAAAATCCAGCTACCATTGTCAAGAAGGAGGCAACAGAAGATGTCAAAGGACAGCGCAGTGATGCAGATGACAGACCCAGGCTTTTTACAAACCAGTAACGAGTGTGAGGAGTAAGGGGACCCAGGGGAATTGATAGCAGGATGAACTGCTGTTTGGGGGTCTTTGAGGAAGACAGAAGAATCATTGTCCGGCATTGGAAAAAGTATAACTGAATATAGCGAAATGAAATCAGAGAAACATGAAAATCATTAAACAATGACTGTATTAGAAACACGTAATCATTTAAACTGATATGGGCACATGGATGCTTAGCCCATCTAGATACCAAATTTAGATTTAGATCTGAAATTTATAGTACAGAAATTTAATAAACTTGAATGCACATAAATTTTTAACTTCGTGTCAAAACACTAACTTATTGAATGAATAACAAATCGCAGAAAATATTTGCAAAAGATCTATCAGGAAGTAAGATTTTTTTTTGACGATGAAAAACATTTAAATTTCCTCAAAATCAGTATTGCAAAAAGCCACCACAAATGGATAAAATACATGGAGGTCAGTTTTCAAAAAGGTAAAGACAAGGGGATACAGGGAATCTGTGTCCAAAGCAAACACATTCTGGAAATACATGTTCTCGGATGATGGAGGAAGGGAGAATAGAAGGAAGAGGAGAAAGAAGGGGAGGAAAAGCAACACATCAATTAAAATAAAATCAAAAACTAATTGATCAGAAGAGTGACATCAAGTTATAATTCAAATAAAAATCTTTTTAAAAATGAATATATATGAAATAATGGAAGGTTAAATATTTACTTAAAGTTAAAAATATTGATGATAACAAGTATGTTTGGCTTTGTGGTATTTATATTTTAAAAGTCTTTATCTTTAGAGAATCATACTTAAATATTTATAGATTAAACTTATATGCCTGAGATTTCCTTCAAAATAAATAAGGAAGACAAAGACAGATGAGACAGGGAATGCTAAACCTTGAACCTCTGAAGCTACACCTGAACCTGGTTAATCCTGTACCATGGAGTCTGTGAATGAGGCACAGCTGTCTGTACTTCAAACAGGAAATTCAGCTAACGAACTAATGAGCTACTAAGCTGGTTGTAGCCTAAGGGTCAGGGGAGAGCTGTTAAATTGGTAAATCTGTCAGGACCCTAGTGACTGAACACCATCAGATCTGAGAAGGAAGGAGTGGGTCCCATCCACCCTTGTGACAGGAATTGGCAAGGAAACTGTGGGGCCTGAGCGAGAGGTTAAAACAAAATAGTTAGCTCCCAAGTCTAACAGGAAGTGAATGGACTTAACCCGCTAACTGCAGCGTCACGCCAGGCTCAGAGGGGAATGGGAGTCACCAAGTCTAGGTGCCATCTGTCCTCTCCAAGGATGAGGAGTTGGTAGGCTGGAGGAGTCTCAGGTGCCGTGTCGGTGTGACCTGACCTCCGTGGCAGGGTATAGAGAACAAGCCCATGTAGGGGCATTTCAATATCCTTGCAGGGACAGGACAATACCGTGACCGGTGAGCTTAGGCTGCATGCATATGAAGCAGTCTCCCGTTGGAGTTAACTTGGGCTGAACTCCGGTGGGATGAAGCCTCATGGCCGACTTTCCTCGTCTCCCTGGTGGGGGTCCTAGTGGCCTCAAGGCAGCTGCCAAGGTGTGGGTTTAGAACATAGCCTTCTGTTGCAGCTGGGCCTGTCGGGACGACTCCGCTGCCTCTTTTCAGGTCTTAAAACCTTGAAAAGGGGGCTGGAGAGATGGCTCAGTGGTTAAGAGTATTGCCTGCTCTTCCAAAGGTCCTGAGTTCAATTCCCGGCAACCACATGGTGGCTCACAACCATCTGTAATGAGGTGCCTTCTTCTGGCCTGCAGAATATTGTATACATAATAAATAAATAAATATTTAAAAAAAAAAAACCTTGAAAAGTCATTTCCACTGTAACCGGGCCTCTGTAAGGCATTCTAGGAACTGAGATGGATTTTCCCATCTGTCCTGAACAATTTCTTGGAGTTTTTCATAGTTAACCAGTTCAAGGGCAGCCTTACGGAGACCGCCCCCCCCGTCCCTCCCCCCCCCCCCCGTAGCAGTTTGTAAACTGATCTCTAGTTGGAGCACCCCTTTGGGTATTATAGTCCCTATAATATGGGGGTCCCGGTCAGAGACCTCCTTGGCCCTGGTCGGATGCGTTGCATTAGTTTGATGAATTTCCTCTGCATATCCGCTGACCTATTCCCAAACTCATCTGTGTTCCTCAGGAAGCAGGCTGTCAGCTAGAATCATATATCCATCACGGAACGTGAGGCTATATGATTGAGTTATATATTGGAATTGTTTAATGAAAGAGGTTGAATTAGAAGTATGGGAACCCAGTTTGTTTGTTTGTTTGTTTTTTCTGAGAGAGTTCACTTAATGAGAAAGGGACACATATTTTAACCAGTCTATCCACTCCGGCAACCTCTCACAACGGGAGAATGGTAGTTGGGTCGGAATGGTTGGAGAGGGGTGGATGGGGTCCCATGGTGGCATGAGATGGAGTAATGAAGGGGTGGGAGAGGGTATGAGAGGCAGATGGTTAGAACAGCCCACGGCTGAAAAGGAGAAAGAGGTTCCAGGAACCGAAGGAGCAGCTTAATGCTGAGGTCGGAATAGTAGGGGTTCGTTAGCAGGGTCCAGATTAGTGGAGGGTTCTTCTAGTTCAGATTGGCCAGTTTGGGGGAGGGGGGGCGTGAGAGGGTAAGCAGGACACAGAGAGAGGGGGGTTGGAGCTGAGGTCAAAGAAGGCTCGTCCATAGGCAACTCCTTCCCCTATCTCCCCATCTGCTGGCTGTAGGTGGAAAGAGCCTATAAAATGTTGGGGTCTAAACTGCCCATTAGTCAGCCGTTTTGAGCGGTTATCTAAGGAGTATTTGGACCATGTCTGAGTGCAAAGGCAGATGAGTTTAGAAGCCTTTACATCGGGAGTTGAATGTAGAGGTCTGAGGTTTTCTATGTCTAAAGGACATCCCAGAGGAGATGTTGGGTTCATGTTGCTAGGCGAGTTACCCATGAGCGAGGCAGAGAAATAAGATCCAATGGCTTGGAATTTCTAGCATCCTCGAAATTCAGCAAGAATGAAATGAGAAGGCACAAGTGGCTCCGTGATTCGCCAAACACAGGGCAGGGGCTAGGGCTGATCCCGAGGGACCCGGAGGAGAGACAGACACATGGTACCAGAGAGAGGTGAGAAACCATGGTGGAGAAATGAGGTCTCCCTCATGGAGAATGGCCAGAGGTGCTTTGTTGGCGAAGTCATGACCTTGAAGACAGTGACTGGGGCTTCCCCCACCTCCAAAGGCACACGGGTCCAGGGAAGCATTTGTGCGGACGGGAAGAAGGGAAAATCACCAATTGCAGCTGATGTTGTACAGAGGGTCCCAGCGATGGAGTTGTTAGTGGGCTGTCTTAGGTAGACTGAGTCTAGGCTCCTGGCATGCATCAGGGCACCGGGAGGGCCTGCCGAGTTCCAGGGCACCAAATGTTGTAGTTTAGCGGAGGTGAGCACGAACCACAAGTACAACAAATCCATGTTATTGATAGGGTGTGGAAGGGGCTCATGGAGACCTGCCTCAGAAAGGGAAATGGTGGAGAGCGAGAGCAAGGAATGGGTGGAGCCCATTTTTAAAGGGGTCTTAGCACATGCGTACAGAGACCCACACGGTCACGCAGTCTTGCAGCGGACGCGTGTAGATTACATAATGATGTTTTGGCCACAGGACTCCGGGCTAACTAAGCATTTGCCTGAATGCTGATACACAGCCTTAGGACCCTGGGGCTGACTAGGTGAGGCTGAAAATGGTAACGGGTGGGGTCTTGGGGAAGACGTCTCTTCACTCAAAGGTCCTCCAAAACAAAGACCGTCTTTGCTCCAGAAATAGATCGGGCATGGTCACAAACTGGCAGGGCACCTCCGAGTTTGGAGGAGGTCCTGGACCGCTTATAGGCTTGGAAATGAGTGATTTGCCAAACCAAAATTTGGGGGAGTGGGAGAGTGAGCAGCTTCCCACGGCCATCCAGTGTGGTCCCAGAAGACTTCACTCACCTTGGCCAACACACCGGCTGAAAAGTTTAAATCCTCCTTTCGGAAAGGCTGCCGCCGATGTAATAAATCAGATCAGGCCAAATTAGTAAACCCAGGTTTAATCTGAGTAGAGAAAAGCAACTTCTGGGTGATCCTTGGGAAGGCAAGGAAGAATACACGGCATATATGGCTACCAGGGCTTATATAGCCTGTAGGCACGGTCTTGAGAAGCCCCAGGGTTGACTTTTGGCGGACTTTCTCAGGGGCGGGGTTTCGAATGGGAAGAATGAGTCCAGAGCATGGAACAGGGCCCCTAACCAGAGAACCCCAACATCCCAAATTTTGGGGGTATATATTGTTATTCTTCTGCTCTGGACCCTTTAAGGGCAAGCCACACCCACTCCCAGCCACTTCTGACCTCCCTCGTTGCCATCTTAACGCTCTTTTTTTTTTGTCCCCGTCTCTTGGCATGTGCACATGTGTCTCCTCTGTCTCTATGTCTTTATGTCTTTATGTCTCTCTATTTCTGTCTCTCTGTCTCTCTGCCTCTTCTTTAAGTAATAAATGTTTAGCTTTATGTATAGCCTTATGTCCATTTACTCCGCCGTCCACCGCACCCACCCGCCTGCTCTCCGAGCCGCATGGCGGGACCAGCCTGCCACCCTGGGGACCTTGCAGGGACCCACAGCTGTCCTTGTCGGACTAGCAGCTGCTCTGCAAGCCTGCCAGGGAAAATTAAACAACAAAATATATGAACAGCGGTAGGGCTTCCACCTAAACAGTAAGTAGATGAAAGGTGAACATGATGGCTCAGGAGTAAGGAACTTGCTAAGAGGCACAATAAATTGAGTTTAATTTCCAGGACTTATGTGGGAATGGGAGAGAACTGATACTGCCAGGATGTCTCTGACCTCCATCCGTGCACCCCAACTTACACAGCTTAAAAATTAATCCCTAAAAATAGTAATCGTAAAATAAAATCCTCATAACGACTAGAATTTTTTTTCTGTTATATATAAATAAGTAAAATACTACATTCAAAAGGGCATGAGGGACTGGAGAAATGGCTCAGTGGTTAAGAGCACTGGCTGCTCTTCCAGAGGTCCTGAGTTCAATTCCCAGCAACCACATAGTGGCTCACAACCATCTGTAATGAGATTTGGTGCACTCTTCTGGTGTGCGGGCATACATGGAGGCAGAATGTTGTATACATAATAAATAAATAAACCTTTTTTAAAAAAAAGAGCGTGAGCCAGGTGTTTACATCTCCTAAAAATGCATTTAATTTGAATAAATAGTAAATAAAATTAAAATTAACCCGCAATCCCAGACTTAAGCAAAAATTTGAGACGAGCAGTATTGTGAGTTCAAATTCAGCCTGGGTTACACAGCAAGCCCCCACCTCAAACACAAAGAACAGGAAATATACACTTCAGGGTTAACTGCTTCATTTCAAACTCCAGCTCCCTTGGAGTAATGACCTGAGAAAAGTCCTGTTCAGTTTCTGATTTGCAAATTAGATAATAACAATTGCCTAATTGGGTTGTCAAGAGCGTGGTGAGTGGGGCACCTTGCAGGTGGTTGGCCCAGCGGGGTAAATCTTCCCGTGGCTGCTGGTCCAGTGGACGAGTGACTGCCTGAGAAGCCTGGTGCAAAGAAGTCACTACCAAGCCTCTTTCCTGATTCATAAAACGAACAGCCAGAGAGGTAACGCATGCTAACTGTGCTTTAAAGCCTCGGGAGCCGGGAGCAATTCATTTCGTAGATAACATACATATAAAGATAGGTGAGCATTAAAATTTACTGGAAAATATAAATTCAGCTGTAAAATCCTGTCCTGACTTCCATACGTCTCAGAAAAAGATCCTAAAATGAACTGCAAAGTAACTCCACGATGTCAGTGGCGGGCGTAATTAATACACAAACCAATTAGCACAGCTCAGGAGATGTTAACTTCCGGCTCAAGCTCTTTTGAATATAGTATTTAATAAGGAAATGAGAATGCTCTGGAAACAATAGATTTGTATTTAAAACGATCTAATGTGAATTGTAAGATATAATATGGATTGTCATCAAAAACTACTGTTCCTGGCAAGTGTATTTTTGGCTTATGGTCATCTTTTTCTCAAATGATCCTGGTATTTCTGTTGGCGCCATCTGGCAATACGATTTCCAAACATACATTAGACTCTGCAGGATGGAACTTTGCAGGGAGCTATGCAAATAAGGTCAGGGATAGTTAGAGCTATAAACTATAATTGATGAGGACTCCAGCGGAACAGAAGGGCTTCTAGTTGCCACGCACTGTGCTAAATGCTTAAAACAGAAAACTCAGTCAAATGCACATTTTAAGAAAACTCAGAGCCCAAGAACTTCTTAAGTATTAAGGGATAGAGAGAGGGACTTAATCAATTCCAAAAAGATGGGAGACACAGAATGAAAAGCAAGGACAAAGAATGAACGACCTAACAAGACAGAAGCTGGTCAAGACGTCAGACTTCCCCAGCAGATTGACAAACTTTACAAAGCTTGCCATAGGCTTGCCTTCCATGAACTGTTGAGTAAACGCAAACTCTCCTTCTACAGAGTGGGTCCAATCACTCTGTAGTGGTCTTCTGACAATTGGATAATCTGCACTGGGAAGAACTGATACAGAAGAAAAAAATGTAATGAATCACGCTGTAATTAAATTTTTAAACCTTTACTATTTAAAACATTAAAAATATTTTTGATATTTAAAATAAATTAAAAAATAGAAATCCAGGCATAATGGCTGAGACCTACAATCTTTGCATATAGGAGACTGAGGCAGTGGAATTGCCACAAGTGGAATGGAAGTGTGGGCACAGGACTAGGACAAAAGCTGAAACACACACACACAAACACACACACAAACACACACAAATACACACACACAAACACACACATACACAAACACACACACACAAATACACACACACAAACACATACACACAAATACACACATACACAAACACACACACAAACACACACATACACACACAAATATACACACACAAACACACACAAACACACACATACACACACAAATACACACACACAAACACATACACACAAATACACACATACACAAATGCACACACAAACGCACACACATACACAAACACACACTAACACAAACTCACACACAAACACACACACATAAGCACATAAGAGGAAGCTGTTTAGAAGATGTGTGTATCCTAAATCTACACACTTGCCTAAAGAAATATCTTAGAGAAAAATCTATAGGAATACATGTAACTAAGACATCTATATTATAATTCATGCATAAAATATAAAAACCATTAACAGAATAAAGTACAATTTCTTCCATTGCTCTTCATTTAGCATGGTGGTTTTCCACCTGTGGGTCTCAACCCTTTGGGGTCAAATATCAGATATCCCGCATATCAGATATTTACATTACGATAATAAAATTATAGTTATGAAATAGCAATGAAATAATTTTATGGTTGGGGGGTCACCCACAGCCTGAGGAACTGTATTGAAGGGTTGCAGCATTAGGAAAGTTGAGGACGCTGTTCTTTCTTTGTTGGTGGTGGGGGTTTTGTTCCTTTTTGTCAAATTATCTTCAAACTAAATTTGTTATACCCTAGGAGAAAAATTCAGCACCATTTTAACTAGACTACTCTTAAAATATATATTATTTTCCTGTAAGATTGAGTCATTGTACCCAAGAACAAAGAGTATCTTCCAACTCACTTCCGTTTTCTGGTCTTGTTTCTGTTTCCTTGGAGTTCATAGAGTCATCACGCGTTCTTCAGACCTTGGGTGAGAAGGGTTGGCTACTGGGTTTGAAGGAAAGAGTCACGGGCTGTGCTCGGTCAATCAGAGCAACTGTGTCGGTGTCAGGGTAGGAATGGATGTTTGTCTGTCTGGGTGAACAAACATGCACCTGAGATTGGTTTTTTTTGGACCCAAGAGGAAAGAAACACTCTGCTGGGGTGTTGTCAGTGGCAGAATGCATGCCCGTAAGTGTTTACGGAGCGACTGAAAACAAAAGCAATACTTGCTATTTCCCAAAATAAAGGAGGGAGTCAGATTCCCATCCAAACATCCAAACTCTATCAGGTTGCACCTGCTTTGCCTGATGACACCTTTTAGAGCCAGTGCATGTATTGTCTCTCTACGCTAGTTCAAGAAGTTGTTTCATTCCTACTGAAAGAGGCCACGTGGTTAGCAGTAGCTTTGCATTCTAGGTTGAGCACAATTCCGTTGGCAGAGAACCCTGTCTGTCTCCTGCTCACGCTGCTCGACTTCATCCTCAAAGAAGCCCAGAACGGAAACCGCTGAAGCCTTTCTCCCCAGAGAGAACGCAGACGCGAGTTCCCCCACAGTCACTTTCTGAGGAAACTTCTGCCTGTCTAACTGGACCAGAGGCCTTTGCATAAGGGCGTACAATTAAACTTACTGTAAGATTTCAGCTTTTTCAGCCTTTTCAGATCTGTTTCTTCCCACCCACAGGACATTGTTCCATATGCATACGACTCCTTATAACCGTGGATCTGGCGTGCCCCGCCCCCTTTTGGATGGGAACACGAAGATCCGCCTCCGAGTTATTGCCTTTACAAAGCAGAGGGACACCTCGCAACTGATTAAACACATGCAGAAGACAGAAGGCGTGACCTGTTTATACGCAGTTTAAATATGTGCAACCAAAAGCTACACGATACCGCTCATACACCTGTCCTCATTTCACGTATTCTGCCGCTCATTGCTTGAACCACAAAATGCAGAGAGCCCGGCAAGAAGGAGCAACCCAAGCAAACGCAGCTAGCTCGCCATTTCCCAGCAGGGGCCTCCGCGGCTCTCAGCATGAGGCTCTGCCTCACAAGGATGCCAAAAGCCTGCTACAGTCTGACTTTCCCGCTGATACTGCAGCTTGTAGCAATCAGGATAAGCGATTCCTATATGGTTATTTTCTCACGCGCATTGCGAGAAGCGGTTGATGTGAATTTGGCTCAAACTAACTATCTGAAATAAGTAAAGGAACCGCATTTCTACCTCGGGAAGCACAAAGTGAGTATATTTGAATACTAGATTTTAATACCGCCCTTGGAACGTTTCTTTAAAGACCATGTTATGTATTTCAGCTCTATTGTGCTTACGGGAAATTAATGGCCTCGCATCTCTTCATCACTTCTAAAATAGAGGTTATGCGAATGATGTAACGTGTACTCTTGTAAAAATGCATCCAAACCACAGAAAAACTACAAACCATTACTTATCTCCACCCATTCCTCTATTTTTAATTATTATGGATTTTTACATACTTCTAGAGTTCTGTATATTTTTTTATTCCAGCCCTCATCTTTCATCTCTTTCCCTTTCCATCCGCTCTCTCTTGTTCTCCCTTCTTATTGCGCGCAGTCCTTCGCTAGGGCCTGGATTAATTTTCTCTTATATGTATTTCATAGACAGCATTAAACCGATCTGCTACACGTGCACTGACTTGACCCTGAAAATATTGATGAGGAGTTCGGGATATCTTTGGGCACCTGGAGGGAAGATGGAGCAGGAAAACAAAGAAACCAGATACAGCAGGAAATATAAAAGGTTTTTCTGAGAAATAACCCGGTCTAGGGTGTATGTGGACAGGGCTTAGAGAGAGGGGTCCTCACTGACTAAAAGTAAGAAATGCCACAAACAGCCAAAAGCTTGTGGAGACAGAGGGACCAAGACATCACCTTGGAGGAACCAAAAGGCTATCCTTGGACCTCATCACCTTGTACATTCTCAGCCTGGATTTAATGACTCTTTTGCACCCTCTGGCAAGAACATATGTAAGTCCATGGAACCTGGACCAGGGAGAGTGAATGACCCTTGATGTCCGATTTCTGCCTCTCTAACAAAATGCCTGGGATAACAAGCTTCACAGAGATACCTTTTGTTTTGGCTCATAGTATTAGAAGGTTCAGTCCTTGAAGAATTGGCCCCACCACTTTGACAGGGCAGGACATCATGCTACAAGCATGTGATGGAACAAAGACCTCACCTCACGGGGAGTAACCGAAAACAGATAAGGGAAGGAGACAAAGGCCTGTTTGGATCTAGAAGCAACGGACACAATACCAAAGAACTAGAAAAGAAAGTCTCCTAGATAGTACCATCAGAAACGGAAGAGGACCAGACGGCGCACATCTGTAGGACATAGCTCGGGGTGTGTCTGTGATTTCCAGAGAAGAATTGAGGGGAAGCCCCACTAGGAACATGGAAGACAGCATTCATAGTCTGGAAGCCCGAGCCAAATGAAAGAAGAGAGCGGAGTCGCCCCTGGTGGAGGACTCCCCTCTATTTGCTGTGAATACGTTTACTTCCGTTGGCTAAGAAAGAAGCTGCTTTGGCCTATGGCAGGGCAGAACAGAGCGAGGCAGGAAAACGAAACTGAATGCAGGGAGAAAGATGGTGGAGTCAGGAGACGCCAGGTAGCCTTCCAAGAAGCAAGAGATGAGGTAACAAGCCACAAGCCTTGTGGTAACCGATCAAATAATAGAAACGGGTTAATTTAAGACGTGAGAGTTTGTTAATAAGAAGCCTGAGTTAATAGGCCAAATAGCATGTAATTGATATGAAGCCTCAGAGTGGTTATTTCGTAAGTGGCTTCAAAAACAGGCAGGTGGAGTAAAACTGGTCCAGGAAGACCAGCAGGACCGAGAATACTTCTGGCTACAAACGCCCGCATATCTATCCCTTTCTCTCCTACATCACCGACTTGAGCCGCTGAGTTGTGCTTTTCCCCGTCCCGCCCTCCCACCATGGTAGATTGACATCCCTGAAAAGATGAACCAAGACCAATCCTGTCCCCTTCTGTCGAGTATCTGGACACACGGCAGGAAAAATAACCAATGCACCTCCTTGTTCATTGCTATCCCAGAACTCAGCAGAGTTCCTGCATATCGTGAGCTCACGACAGATGTCTATGGGATAAATAAACTACAAAATATCTAGAGCGACTTTTTCAATGGTGAGAATAAGCTCCGAAGGCTGGCTTTGAAAATGCCTCAAGGGAATGCTTGTGAACGCTGAAAACTAAGGAAGGTGACTAATGGCAATCTGAAAGCAGCAGACCTGGCATTCCTGTAAGTAGAACCCCAAGCAAGGGTAGTAGACCTGCGCTTGAAAGGGAAAAACATGCACACACATGGGTAGATGATTGTCCACAAAAGCAGAAAGAAACCCAGATCCTAGGGGAGGAGAAAATGATTATGCAGGCAGTGCCTGAAGGGAAAGCCATCCTGACTCAACACTCAGAGTGTGAATCTCTTGAGCTTTGTGCTTTGTTCTTGCCAAGAGGCTCCTCTTGAACTGAACGACTCCTGGTGTATTTAAAGTCCTATTCTTCTGTCTATCTATCTGTCTATCTAGGCATTTTTCACCTGTAAGAATGGCCAAGATCAAAAACACTGAAGACAACTTATGCTGGAGTGGTTGTGGGGAAAAGGGAACATTCCTGCATTGCTGGTGGGAATGCAAGCTGGTACAGCCCCTTTGGATGTCAGTGTGGCAATTTCTTTTTTATTTATTTATTTATTTATTTATTTATTATGTATACAATACTCTGTCTGTGTGTATGTCTGCAGGCCAGAAGAGGGCACCAGACCTCAGTACAGATGGTTGTGAGCCACCATGTGGTTGCCAAGAATTGAACTCAGGACCTTTGGAAGAGCAGGCAATGCTCTTAACCACTGAGCCATCTCTCCAGCCCCAAGTGTGGCAATTTCTCAGAAAAGTAGAAGACAACCTTCCTCAAGACCCAGTAATACCACTTTCAGGTATATATCCAAAGGATGCTAACTCATGCCACAAGGATATGTGCTCAACTATGTTCACAGCAGCTTTGTTTGTCATAGCCAGAACCTAGAAGCAACCTAAATGCCCCTCGACCAAAGAATGGATAAGGAAAATGTGGTACATTTACACAACGTAGTACTACACAGCAGAAAAAAATAATGACAGCTTGAATTTTGCAGGAAAATGGATGGAGCTAGAAAACATTATTTTGAGAGAGGTAACCCAGACACAGAAAGACAATTATCACATGAACTCACTCATAGTGGTTTTCAAACATAAAACAAAGAAAGCCAGCCAACAAACCACAATCCCAGAGAACTTAGACAACATTGAGGACACTAAGAGAGACTTACATAGGTATAATCTACATGGGAAGTAGAAAATAGAAAAAGACAAGATCTCCTGAGTAAATTGGGAGCATGGGGACCCTGGGGGAGGATTGAAGGGGAAGGGGAAAGGCAAGGAGGGGAACAAAGAAAAATGTAGAGCTCAATAAATATCAATAAAAAAAATGTATGTATAAAAAAAAGAGTCCCTAGGTGTTGTAGTGCGGTCAAATATCCCACAACAAAATACCTTTTTTATTTTAATTTGTAAACCTTCTGCCTCAGCCTTCCATGTGCTGAGATTACAAGTGTGCACTCCCAAGCCCGGCACCTAGCTTTCTCCGCTCTCTCCCTTCGTTCTCTTCTCCTTCCATGGGTTTCATTAAGCACCAGGCAGGCTTGGCCTAATGACTTCGCCTGTTACTGCTACAGTACCAAAATTCTCAGGCTAATTTGTAAATTGAGGGGATTTGTTTCTCCCCGCTCTGGAGTCTGGAAAGTGAGACGGGCAAGTAGGGTTAGTTGTCTGCTGAAGCTTGCTACAGCCTTGCAGGGCAAAAGCAGCAAAGGAAAGGTTCCTTGGACCGCCGATGCCATCTCTGAGGGTAGAGTCTTCATGTCCCAGGCACCTCCTAAAGCCCCACCTCTTACTACTATAGCATTGTGGACTGAATTTCAACACTGATTGCGGACAGGGATGGGATACGGTCACCCAAACCGCTAACACAGTGGAAACAGCCGTTCTGAAGGTCAAAAGCAAATCTTAGCTCACAGGTGAAGGGGACCCTTCCACCACCCCTGCTTCTGACCACTCAGAGAGAAAGAACTTATCTCCACATCATTACTTCAAGCAAAGCACCACAAACCTGCTGGTTGAGAGAAGAGCTGCAGGCTCGTTCCTAAATTGGTTACTATGGCAATTCACAGGAAGAAGTAGTGTGCCTACCATAATTACCTTAGGCTAAGCACAGCCCTTCTTTGGAGCAAGGGGTTGTGGTCGATCCCACCAAGAGTGTGTTTGTTAACCCATGGGAGAAGGGGTGTGGATTGGGATGAGGCAAGCATTTTTAACTAAATACCATCTGCTAGGTCATATAGCTCAGCTTTCCAGGCAGCTAAGAGTGTCTTCCTATTGTATGTTACGAGTTTGAGTTACATAGCTCTAAAGCGTATCTGTGTGCCTCTGGCAGAAGTATACCACACTAACTTTAGTGATGATTAAGGTCAAGATGCAAGTTACTTCTGAGTTACTGCTGTACTTTTGACATCATAACTAAACCCAATTCCAGAGTCAGATGCACTTTAAAAATCTGTACCTATGTTTTTCTACTTCTTCCTCTTCTCTTTCTGTGAATTGCTGCTTCTAATGGGCAATGGCACCAGGAGTGTTGTAACTGCATACAATTAAAAACGAACTTGCCTGGGAAAAAAAGTTATGCCCAAATGCAAACAAACTTCTGGGCAGGATATTGTAACAAGAAGCCGCGAGAGTCTGTTAAGGATTCTCAAGAATTTATTTAGGTATAAGAGCACGCCCTAGAATCCATAATCCCCAAAAGCCATTGACAAAAGGGATCGAAACCCCACAACAGGGTATTAACTCTCCTGCCTCTATTTTGTCTGCTTTTGTAAATAAGACTAACTTTGGGAGGACACACACAAGCCTCCAAGTCAAATGAAGTAAATAGAATTTGAGCCATGCCCTGGGTGCCTTCGAAGAGGTTCCAGCTGTTAATCCTGCATTGCAGAGCAGCTGGCTTAGCGCTGGACTCTTGGTTGCCTGTTACGGTCTGACTTACACAGTGTACTCAGTATAGAAAGAGCTCATAGAAAAGAGAGGGCCCGCAGGAGGAGAATCAGCCACCTCTCCACCAGGAGGTCTTCCCAGGGATCCTTGTCTTGCTATGTAACCACCACACAATGACTGACCTCCTTCCTCACAGACATCTTGTCCGTGCCCCAAGACTGAGAAAGTGATTTCTTAACACCATGGACCCTCAGGAGCACCAAGCCAAGGACAGATAACAGAAGGCATTTCCTTCTGGCATAGAAAGTATATGGAGATCAAAGTTACAGTTACAAGGTTGATTTGATGGACACAAAATTGAAATGAACTACAAAGTTTATCAGGGTCAAATGGTCCAGGACGTATGTTCTTCCAAATGCTCCCGCATAACTGCTAAAGCCCTCTCTACTAAAGCAATGCGTTTGGTCACCTGTGAAATGCTGTCTCAATGAGTGGCCATTTTTCTTTCCCCAAATATCCCATTTTTAAGGACCCATTATTTCTTTGGATGGGAAAGAACCTTATTGTTCTTTTTTTAAGATTTATTTATTATGTATACAGTGTTCTGTCTGCATGTATACCTGCAGGCCAGAAGAGAGCTCCAGATCTCATTACAGATGGTTGTGAGCCTTCATGTGGGTGCTGGGAATTGAACTCGGGACCTCTGAAAGAGCAGCTAGGGCTGAGCCATCTCTCCAGCCCCATTATTGTTCTTTTTAAAGGATATGTTTTTAATTGAAATTGAATTACGTCACTTTTCCCCTCTCTCCAGTCTCTCTCTACACCCTTCTCCAAATCCCTCCCATGTCTGTGCACACACTCTCAAGCTGAGAGATTCTTTTCTTGAGTCTTGTTCATACAGGTATGTGTGCACAAACATTAGTCTTGACTTTTTTTCCACATTTATCTTTATATGTGGAGCATGGGGGAAGGCCGTTTTCATGATCCAGGGTCAATTCATTTTTTCCCCGTTCTACATAAAGAATTCAACTTCTGAAAGGTTAAACAGTAAAGCTGAACTCAGTGTTTTCCCTGCAACTTCTCAACCCAGCAAAGCAGTTCCCGAACCTGTTTATCTTTTGTTGTTGTGGTTGTTAGTGAATGTTGATTCCTTGAGTACCTGTGTTTGGGGACAGCCAACTCTTCTCCCCTCCTTCCTAGGCTCTCCATCCATGAACTCCTTGGGTACCTGTGTTGGGGGACAGGCCAGCTGTTCTCTCCTCCTTCCTAGGCTCCCCATTATTGACTCCTTGGATACCTGTGTTTGGGGACAGGTCATCTCTTTTCTCCCCCTTCCTAGGCTCTCCATCCATTTTTCTTCCCATTTCTCCTGCTCTCCCCTTTTTGTCTCAGACTGACACCTGGCTGTTGTCCCATCACTTACATTTCCAGTTGGAGGCATACATGTGGGCAGACAGAGACTAAACTTGAGGCAGAATGAAGTCTCATGCAATAGCCTTCTTGATTCAGCACATCAGACAATAATTCATCTGAAGGTTGAGAAGAATCACGTGAGTAAGGTGTTCGATCACAAGGGCAAGGTAAACATGGCAGCATCACGCTTTTCCAGAGAGGTGTGTGAATGGCAAGAACTGAGGCAAACTCACTCCTATCTGCTACACCTGGGTGGAGCACGGACACACATCCCAAGTGTAAATCCTGGTTTCTGGCCTCCATCTTTGGAAGCCCTGCCCCTGTGTCCCTTGCACCTTGACCTCTCCCTGAGGAGGGTCAAAGTAGCCCGCCAAACCTTGACCCCTCCACCAGAAAAGGTCAAAACCACTCCCCCAGGCTATTTAAACTGCTCCCCAAAAAATAAACACATGGTTTTCCCTCTCACCACCCCCATCCCGGTGTTCACAATGCGGTTTTCTGGTTCCTCTCAGGGCCACTCGAGAGTGCAGGAGTCCAGTTAAACCTGGATATCTTTTAATTTGGTTTGTTTTGATTTGGCTTGATTGGGATTTTTGCGTCGGCAGACAGCTCGTGTTAGAAAATATGCCTAACACCAAGAACAATGTGTTCTGAAGAAACTGAGGTCACAAGACACTGGTCTTGTTTTCTTCGAGGTTTCTCACAAGCACTGAGGATTCTCACATGACTCTGTTCTTGGGCTGTGTTCTGACATCCAGTTACTGATTCCATTGGCTTCTGTCTCTCCTTTCCCCCAAACACCGCTGCCCTCGTAATTGTCTAGAAATGCTTTCATCCCGAAAGTCAAAGGCTCTTTCTAATCCACACATGCTTAAGATCACGATCCTGGAACAGAACGCAAAGCTTTCCTAGCTTGGAGATTTGTGCTGAATTTTGTCTTTGCCTTTTATGACATTTCAACGTGGAGCGCATCTTAGTCTTCACAGGTAACTAAAGACTGATTTTTAAACTAAATAAAAAATTGCTTATGTTTTACTATGTACGCCCATGGAAAGACCTCTTAGAAGTTGGTAGCAATGGGTCCAGGTCCTCGTTTTAACAGCACTTCTGCCCTTTTAGCCCGGCATGTGTCTTTCAGCCCTGCAGATAGTTTTACTGGTGTGCCTTCACGGAGCAATGGCTGCTCACAGTGGACCACGGCTTTAGTTGCGGTTTTGAAGAAACTGAAAATCTGTCCAGTATAAGTCCTCATCCAATGACAACATCAGACAGGTATCATATAGTTCACAGTAATAGGGAATCCTATTGGGAGATGAATGTCTCTGATTCTATTTCTTGATAGATACAGACATTCTTGATTATCTTTCTTACTCTTCACGCAGGACTGACCCTGAATCTCCTACTACGGCTAGTCAGATTTGACTACATTTCATTAAGGACTCACCATTAAGTCCTTGAGGTGATTTGGGCAATAAAGAGAATATACTGACTGAAAACCTCACCTGGTTCCTAATGATCAAGATTGTCCGCACATGGGCCTCCGTAGGTTAGTTCTATATCTGTACACACTTGATTCCCAGGAAATCCTTTCTACACATAAGCAAACAGCATCCCCCACAGCCTCGGATTTGGCAAACCCAGAAAAAGGAGCCGTTTATAAACAAGGGTGGATTCTCATTGGTCCAGTTTAAGTTACATGGCAAGTCATTATATATGAGGTGTGCCTCTGATATTTGATTACCCAGTCCTGGCTTATACATTCCTTCTCCATTTTGAAGCAAACTCATGAGGGAAAAAGGTGGCAAGCCATAGAAAACTCTAGATGAGCCAGCAGAAGACAAAAGAGTACTAAGGTTCAGCTTCTTGAGTTCCAAGGTATGATGGCGTATCAGTCAGAGTTCTCTAGAGCAACAGAACCGAGAACCTATAGAATGAATCTCTCTCTCCTTCCTTCCCTCCCTCTCCTCTCTTTCTCTCTCTCTCTCTCTCTCTCTCTCTCTCTCTCTCTATATATATATATATATATATATATATATATATATACACACACAATTTATTAGAAAATATATTAGAATAATATATATTATATATTAGAATAATATATATGATTTATTAGAGTAATATATATGATTTATTAGAATATACATATATATCACATATATAATTTATTAGAATATATATTAGAATAATATATATGATTTGTTAGAATATATATATATGGAGAGAGAGAGAGAGAGAGAGATGAGATGAGATGAGATTTATTAAGATGACTTACAGACTATGGTCCAGCTAATCCAATAATGACTGCCTATGAACGGAAGGTCTAAGAATCCTACAGTAGTTGCTTGGTCCATAATGCAGGATGTCTCATCTGGTCTTCAATATATGCCAGAATCCGGAAGAAGTAGGCTCTACTGTCAGTGAAGAAATTGCTGGCAAAGGGAGGGGGGATGCTGGAGAGATGGCTCAGAGCTTAAGAGCACTGCCTGATCTTCCAAAGGTCCTGAGTTCAAGTCTCACCAATCACAAGGTGGCTCACGACCATTTACCATGAGTTCTGATGACCTCTTCTGGCCTGCAGGCACACATGCAGGCAGAACACTGTATACATAATAAATAAATTTTTTTAAAAAAAAAAAAAGAAAGAAAGAAAAAATTGCTAGCAAAGTGAGAGTAAGCAGGCAAAAAGCATAAGCTTCCCTGAACCCTGCGCTGGAACAAACCCTCCTCCCTTGAATGGCTTTGACCAGGTATTTTATCACAACAGCAGGCCAGAAACAAAGGCGCTAGGCGTGCCTAGCAATCCTCCCTGGAGCGTGCAGATTAACCAGTCCCTCGGTTTTCTATTCTTACTTCCAGATGCAGTATGTGTCAATATTTTAGTGCACACACACTAAAATATTGAAAAAAAGAAATTCCTTTTCTACGACCCATAGTAAGTTTGTATTATTAAATGTTTACTTTCTGGCCTAAGAAATTTGCCAATCTTATTTAGCACGGAGTAAACCTAGGATGTAACCGGTCCTGTCTCCGTTGCTGGGATCAAGGCAATGAGGTTGGAAAGCCAGAGGTAATGGCTCATGCTTGGGACTGCAGTTCTCTGAGACCAAAGGAGATTGGAGCTTGAGAGCAGCTTGAGCTACCATCTGCTGGAGAGATGACTCAGTGGTTAAGAGCATTGCCTGCTCTTCCAAAGGTCCTGAGTTCAAATCCCAGCAACCACATGGTGGCTTCACAACCATCTGTAATGAGGTCTGGTGCCCTCTTCTGGTCTGAAGGCATACACGTAGACAGAATATTGTATGCATAATAAATAAAATGAATATTTAACAAAAGGAAGAGGGGAGGAAATCAAAAGACAGCGTGCTTAGACTGACATATAATTTTATAAGGTTGCACACGCAGCTAATACAAGACAGAGCTCGGCCTCCAGAGGGACTGTCAAGTGACGTCTCTTGCCTCTCTCTGATGCCTCCATGACACTATATTCTCCCGGATTCTGTCTAGGAGAAATTCTTACAGGTGAGAAAAGATAGACAGTCCGGAACGCTACTTAGGAGCATTTGTCCACCGGACTCAAGTATGAAATAAAGTATCAATAAATTGTGTCAACCTGCCTATGTCTCTTCATCTGCGGTAAATACACACGCTAAGTTCCTAGTTTAGAAAATGATAAAAGATTAATGGCTTCTTTGAAAAGCTGTGAAGTCGTCAGTTTATGCAAAAGCGGCTTCCTGTGTGACAAAGTCTTGCACAGTCAAGGTTAATCAGACACAGGAAGGCTGTGTACACTGCTTCAAATCTATCAGGATGTCAGTTCATCATTCAGGAAAAATTGAATACTTAATCTTTACAACCACTCAAAATGAATCCTTATATGTGTTAGCTGTCTACGGTCAGGCTGACGGGAGCTCTAAGCTAAATCCCTTAACCTCGGTGATGGTTATCACTGGTCCACTCCATTAGACGGGAAAGTGTCGCTAACCTGGGCCAAGAGAGCTGGAGCCCTTCAGTCGATGCACTTAGCACCGGGCAGCTGCTGACAGGAAGCCGAGTCCCTGGCTTGGCTCAGGGCAAAAGTAGGAAAAGAGGGAAGCACAGGAAATTGGTGCTAGAAACGTTGCCCCCCATGAACTAGGCCTTCCGACACAATGCCGGAAATGAGCCGAGGTCGAGACTCCAAACGGGACTCCAAATGAGACTCCAAACACTCTTCCCTGTGTTTGCCTGATGCGGGTAATCGCAAATAAGGTCAAGCCCTTCCCTGGTCTCAGATTTTCCTGGCGGCCCCCTCCCCCAGCCGCCACCGCCACCCCTTTTCCTTTCTCTAACCTCTTGTACCTCAATTAGTTCCTGAGCTTGCCCTTTCCCCTCATACCCCCCACTCTTCATTATCTTCGGGTATGAATCCTCAGCAAACACAGCCCTAAGACGCTGAGAAGCTGGGGGAGCCGCCCATTTGCACAGGGGTAATGATTAGAAACGTGCACCTTAATTTGCATAATCCCTCTTCCTTCTGCGCTTCATAACGGTCTTTGATATTTTTTTTTTCTCCCTCCAAATGGCATGGGTTGGGAGAAAGAATTAAGCAAGCATCAAAGTTCTGGCTCCTGTGTTCTCAGCTATTACATTAATCTTTAAGATTTCCGGTCCCATTTATTAAAAATCAGTGACTCATCCAACTTTACACACAAATCCATATCACAGTTAATTAGAATTTTGGTAGTCTGTTTGTCTTTTCCTTTATTAATTCCTGCAAGCATGAAGCAAGCCTGTGAGCAAGGCTGTGGAAGAGAGAAGAAAAGAAGTCAGACACAAGCTGTCAATCAACAACCAGCAATGGTCCCATGGTTGGTAAGTGCATTAGAGGGGAGCCTAGGTCCCTTGGGCTGAGGGAGCCGCCCTCTAAGCAACCCAGGGAGTCAGGCTGGTCTTGTTTGAAGTTGAGATTAGTTCTTGGCCCCAACCTCTAAATCAAGGACTAGAGATTAGAAGCAAACAATGGATTTTTTTAAAGAGAAATGTTTACTCATCCACAATCAGCAAAAACAGTCAGTCCTTCCTGTGAAGTGACTCTATCCTTCCTTTCTGAAAAGTGTGTGGGTGTGTGTGCATGCGTGCCTGTGTGTGTGTGCAGGCATGCACACGCATGCAGGCACAAATACCTTTGCAAAATTTAAGCTGCAAGCAGAGAAAAAGGAAGTGTGGAAAGCAAAGTGGATCTAGACTGGAAGCGAGACCACAGGACAGAGAGAACCTGGACACCAAAGAGGCTAAACACCCTGGTAAGGCAGGCTGGCCAGGAGACACTCGCAGGGAGGAGCTGAGAGCCACCACTCCAACACCAGGGTTTTATTGCATATTGATTTTGCTTTAGGAGGTTTGTGTGGAAATCACATAAAACAGACAGAAAACTAATTTTCTTCCCAAACTGCTCTCGAAATGGGTTGGGGACTCTCTCGATGTATTTTCTTATTTAAAAATATCACTTGCATTCCTAACATCCTGCAGTCTATAAAGAAAACACAAAAGGAGAGGTAAGAAATGCGAGGCTCGGCACACAAGCTTAAGTCGCCCACGGAGAAACCACATTTGAGTTTTGGGGCGCAGCGCATTCGTACATTGAAACTACCTTTTTAAAAAAAATAAAATAAAATTGTTTAATCACATGCTGTGTGGAAGGCAAGCATTTGGAGCTCTGGGCGTGGGGAACCTCAAAAGGTACTATATCCTGGATGGGAGGGCTGATGTGGGCATGTCGGATCCTTGCGAAGCATTTTTCCCACCCAAGTTCTGGAAGCACCATCTAATTCGGATGTCCCGGATGCACCTCTGCGTGGATGGTCCCGCTCCTCAATAACTGCCCGCACCTCCAACTCAGCAGTGGCCCTGCTGCCAGCACAGGGCCAGCAATGGGCATCCCAGTGGCAATGCCCAGATGCCCAGCCCGGTCTAGAAATGCAGCAGGAGCAGAGTCACCTCCCTCAGCCTCGGCTCAGCCGGGTCTGACTCCTTGGCGGGTAAGCAGAGTTGCTGGCACACAGTTCGGTTCTGTAGCCGGCCCCTTTCTCCGGGTTCCAACAACGTGAAATGGCACGGAGAAATTCTGGGCTTTGAGAGTTTAGAACTTCATGCCGCTTCCAGTTTGCCCTCCTGGAGGCGAACAGGAATGTGATCCCGTAGTTTCCGGCCCTTAGGTCTCCCTGCGCTGTGGACCCCCATCTCCAGACCCAAGTCTCCCATCCTTGCTATCACCATTATGGACTCTCCTTTAGAATCATGGGGTAAAATAAGCTTCCTTCCCAGAGCTGATTCGTCATAGGATTTTATCACAGCAACACTGAACACTTCACAATTGACTCTGCTGAATCCGCGTCCTTGTGAGTCCCTCTCTGCCATTCATGCCTTTTGAGATATCGCCCAGTGCTCTTCCTGCTGCGCCCTTTGACCCCTGCTTTCCCAATTGCTGCAGTTAGTAGCATCAGTATCTTTCACAGAGCGCTCCCCGGCTGATCTTAAGGAACTGCTTTAGTTTTGAAATGCAATACGAATCTGCTGTATTCCAGTGAGCTATTCTCTTCTTCCATTCAATGCGTGTGTTGGGCAGAATTCTCTAAAGGAGAATAACCATTCTCTCTCTCTCTCTCTCTCTCTCTCTCTCTCTCTCTCTCTCTCTCCCCCCCCCCCTCTCTCTCTCTCTCTCACACACACACACACACACACGAAGCAGGTTTCAGTACGTTGACTCACAGGATACAGCCTGGGTAGTTCACAAATGGCCACCTTCGAACCAGAGAGGATGAAAACCAGCCAGCTCTTCCGCCAGCGAATCTGGACTCCTTAGCAATCCCAATCCGGTGCTGCAGGAGAATCCTGGACACTTGTTGGAACCCGAAGAAGCTGGAGTCTGCTACCAGCGAGGGACAACGGCAGCAGTGGTGGCGGCAGTGGCAGTGATGGACCCTGTATTAATCGCCCATTTCTAAGCTCAGGGACTCGAGGGCACCCAGAGCACAAAGGGGTCCGTTGGAAGTCATTCTGTTGTAATGGGCTGGTTATCAGCGCCTCCTGGTTCCTGAGCTCCTCGGCTGGGAACCATGACTCCTTCAGCAGAGCATATACTCATTGGGAAGGCAACTACAAACACTTACTTAGCACTTAGAATTTTCTAAGTACTTAGCACTTAGGTATACCTCAGCTTACCTGAGGCTACTACGTCATCAGTCTCTCTCAATGGAAGAATCAAGCTTGCGGGCCTCCTGATGCCAGCAGAGGCATTTTCAAGAAAGGTATCTCTTTCAGTCCCACAATTAGGCAGAGTGCTAGCCCCACCTTCCCAGCAGGGGATCCGATCCTCGCTGCCTGAGGTTGACCCCTGGTTCCGAGGACATTCTAAGCAGTCCTAGATTGTTAGGCATTAATATAAAGCTTCGCCAGTGGAGGGCAGCAGAGAGACTGTGTTGGCGGGAAGGACGCCAGTGCTGGGCTTCCTGGGTTGGAACGCGCTCCAGCTTGGGAGACTCTAGGGAATGCTCACCTCCCTGGGAGTGTCGTTGGCACTCCAGAGGGGAGTCGCCTCAAGGCTAGCTCAGCCAGCTTCCCAGTGTGTCTTCCACATACCCAGTTGGTGTCTTCCAGGCTGCCAGCACCCACTTGCTGCGTCCCCCAACCTGCGTCACCTGAATGAACTTCTCTGTCAATCAACAGACCACAAGACACACCCCCTGGACTCAGCCCCAGGGCCAAGAAAGAGCTTCTCTACACGGGGGATGTGTCTCAGAGGCTAGGGATACTTGGTGCTCTTCCAGAGGACACAAACTCTGTTCCCAGCACCCACATCTGACCCCTCAAACTGTGATTCCAGCTCCAGGGGTCTGACACACGGCATTTAAAAAAAAAATAAAAATTAATGCATGGAAAGAAAGAAGGATTCTTAAGAAAGAAGAAGTCTTCCTGGACTAGCTCCTTCCTCAGCTCTTCTGCTTCCGTCTTAGAGAACCCCCATCCCTTGCACCCCCATTCTGCTTGTCTCTGTTTGCCCATTGTTCATTGATGCCCTGATGCTAATTAGGAAAGCTTGGTTTTGAATCTTTCCACGCTCCAAACAGTGCGGTCCCCGTGAGTCCAGGCTAGCGCCCTAGTACAGACGGGAGGACTGAGGAATCTCCTACTTTCTCAACTTTCTTAGCACATCAGAGAATCTCAGGGGTCCCACACACCCACCCTGGGGGCTGCTGCAGTGTTTTGAATATACGCTTCAACCAGCTCCAACGCCAAAGCATCCTGGACCCTTCTGCTTCTTCCCTCTTTCTTTTACGTTCCCACTGTGCGTGGGTAGTTACGCTCCTTGAACGGAGACTGTTGTTGGGGTGTTTTGTCCTCCCCACCTTTCCCCGTAAGCTTTTCAGTTCTCCATGTTTCTACTAAGATGTCCTCAGGCACTGACTGACCCTCTCCTCAGAAATCCCTACTAAATCTATTCAAGGGGTGGGGCTATACATGATCAAAACACATTGCGAGAAATTCTCAAAGAATTAATAAAAGAGGCCGGCTCATTCTTGCTTTTTATTTCTGACTTTTAAAACATACTTGTTTCTTCTCTTACATGTCCATAGCCTTGTAGGGTGCCAAGTTCTCTCACTCGAGTCCTTAGTCGATCTATCATGGTTGTTTTAAATGATGGGTCTGATAAAGTCAACATATCTGCTTAACCTTTTAACATACCCTTGGTGTATTCATAGCCAGGCCCAACGCATGAAACAAAGGAGCTGCTATGAATAGCTTCCTAGTAATACAGTAATAATGTATATAGTAATAGTATTGCAAAGTTTGGGAGAAGTGTCTTAAGCCTTGTTACTGGGTCTCTGTCTCTCCAGACACAGAGACTCTCTGTTTCTTTGTCACACGTGTTCCTCAGTTCTCCTGCCCCCATGAAGGTGGTACAGGATAGCCAGACTAGCCTGGCTAGGTATTTCCTGTTCTTGAGTTGTCGGACACTGATCATATTATGTCTTCTGAAAGCACACCATGTTAAAAGGCCTGGGTGACTGCCTTTGTTTGGGCTCCCTTGTTTTTGATCTCAGATTGTTTTAGTCTCAACCTCCATCTTTCCACTCATCACTGAGCAGTTTTCCCCAGTTCCCGCGGAGTTGTCTGTTCCTGGGTTTCCACTCCTGGATGATTCTCTTGTTATTTGCCTCCCACTCCGGCTTCGGGGACGCCGCCATTCCCTCCGACCTCACTGCTCCCTCTGTCCTAGGAAGAACTGCCCTTAGCCTCCCACTCAGACTTCAGGGACGCTGCCTTTCTCGCCTACCTCACTGTTCCTCCTCCTGCTGTCCTAGGAGGAATTATTCTTACTCTACCCAGTTTGTGGTCGCTGTCAGGATGCAGCGGCAACTCCTGCACCCCATGTAACGAGTTATTAGACTCCAGCGTCGAGGAAATAATACCAAGAAAAAGTTGGCACAAAAGTTGGTTCCAACACAGTTTGGTTGGATTCACTGTGGCAAACACCACAGACAGGAACGCTGTACCTACGGAAGGCCAGCCCTACTGCGTCCTGAACTACCATTTGGTCCACTTAGGTAGGTCCTCATCAGCTCTTCTGAAGGGGCTTTCGAAGACACTGGTGATCATTTCTTAGATTATTAGTTCCTTAGAGATCACAGACTAGCGAAGTTTTGATCTTCTCGGTCCTTGCTGGGTGGAGTCCCTGGTAGAGAAGAAACCTTCTGGATCTGCTGTTTCTCTCAAGCTCTGTGCTCACAGAGGGCATAGAAACTCCCTTTGGGGGGCTGGAGCGATGGCTCAGAGGTTAAGAGCACTGACTGTTCCTCCAGAGGTCATGAGTTCAATTCCCAACAACCACATGGTGGGTCACAGCCATCTATAATGAGATCTGGTCCCCTCTTCTGGCATGCAGGCAGACATGGAAGGAATGTTGTATACATGATAAATAAATAAATCTTTAAAAAGAAAAGAAAAGAAACACCCTTTGGCTCTTCTCAGAACAATTAGTGCCTTCTCGCCCTACAAAATACATAGGTGATTTTTAGAATTCACAGATTTTTAACATTATTTTCGGTTTATTGGCATTATCTTGGTGTGCATTTTCCATCTTGTGTAAGAAAACAGCCCTCTGAATTGGCCCTCTGGTCTTTTTGAGATGAGCCACAATTCTTTAAAAGATTCCTTTCTTTCGGGTCCAATGAGATGCTTCCAGCTACTCACTACATTTCTTGCAAGTCTCTAAGGAGTCCTTATTCCTTAATAGGAAACAGCGTTTAGAAGCTACAGCCTTGGTTCTGGGGACTCCTTCTCACCACTCTTCACACACAAGGACTATAAAATGGGCTATTTCAAAGAGAAGCCATCAGTATTTCATAATGATACTTCCCAAGAAAATTGTCTAGCTGATTACAACTTATAGACTACTTAGCATCTTTTTTTGACAAGATTTTTTTTCTTGATTGCTGATATTAACAAAAACTGTATTTTACCTTACCAGAAATATATATAATAGCTTCTGAATCCTATTACCAATATGAATGTTGCTTCTTTATTTTTTACCTTGAGGCGTCCCCAGTAAGAATGCACAGACAAATACTTATTTTTATAACACTTGAAATAATGTCTATTTTAAGGGGCTAATATAGCTGGCTTCATTCATTTTGCCTTTGCTAGGATTCTATAGCTACTTTTTTGTCTTCATTTTAGGATGTGTGGCGACAAAACCTTGGCATAGTCCCAGCTCCAAAGCTTTGTAGAGGGCAGCCTCTTCTGCAGAGAAGAGTCCTGCAGAAAATAACCAGGCTAGCTAAAGATAAAACAATTATATTTTATTTATTATAAGGAGAAAAACCTCACGAAGCAGGAAACGAGAAATCCAAGCACAGTAATGTTCGGTGGGGGGGGGGGGGACGCAGAGTGTGTGCACAGAGGTGTGCACTTTTTTACTTTTGTCTAAACAAGAGCGATCCAAGCCCAATACAAAACTATATACAATTAAAACAGATATTAAGTATAGAATCACAAACAGCATGAGCAATATTAAGCTAATATGGGTGAATATGTCTTGTTAGGCTTCTGCCATTGTGTCTTATTTTCTGTTAGCTTTGGCCATGGATAGCACACCACTTCAAAAAGGCACAGCCAGTGGTGTGCACTTAGCATTCTCCTGATCAGCTGTTCTGCTGGATCAGCCTGTCCTGTTCTTCGCATTACGGGATGCAAGGTGGCTGCCCCCTCAGCTGGAGCCGGATAAACTGTAGATTCCTTATGTCTGCTAGATGGCAGGCTGTCCTGGAGGTTCCTCAAATGGCTTCTTATCCCTGGCAAACCTAGTACTCATTCATATTTGAAACCTCAGGACTCCAAGAATATGAAGCAAGTACCATGTACAAGTACTGGCTAGTCTTTGGTGGGCATTGTTCATCACTATGGTCGTCTCCTGAAGCAGAAGCCAGTAGAGATGAAGACATGCCGAGAGGGAGATCAGCTATCAGCTACTGGAAGCTATTGGTCGCGATGTGCTACCGAGAGCCTTGCCCAGCGACAGTACGGTGACATAGGGCCAATTCAAGAGTGAATTATGAATAAAAGAGATTGCTTCTTCAGTCACCAAGAAAGCGTGCCGCCAAACTTCCATAGCTTTCTCTGTCTAAACATGGAGTACTTCGGCGTTATTTTAAAACAATTCTTGCGTGAACGAAGTTGGGAACTATGGTGGTTTGAATAAAAGCGACCCCCATAGGCGCAGAGGGCATAGCACTATTACGTGTGGCCTTGTTGGAGTGTGGCCTTGTTGAAGGTGTGTCGCTAGGGGGTGGGCTTTGAGGTCTAGAAGCTCAGCCTGGCCAATGTCACTTTTACTCCTGCAGATCCAAACGGAGAACTCTCAGCCACCTCTCCAGCACCACACTGCCACGCTTCCTACTGTGATAACGGACTAAACCTCTGAACTGTAAGCCAGCCCCAATCAAATGTCTTCCTTCCTAAGAGTCGGTGTGGTCATGGTGTCTCTCCACAGTAATAGAAACCCTAAGACAGAAACTTATGCTTTTAAGCAGGACTGGAAAGGCTCCTATCTGTCTGCTTCTGTAACTTCCTATATGTTAGGAACATTTTCTTCATATGAATAAAACATGCTTCCTGGTTCATCATTTGGTTTTCATTGTATTCTATAATTGCAGTCAAATTTCTCAGTCTTTCCTTTAACGCTTATATATTTGGAGCCATTTTCTCCTCTATTCTCAAGCACTGGGGGAGTTCAAGGCTTTATTTTAAAATTTGTGTAAGAATTTGTTGCAATGGCACTATACTAACGCTTAAAGTCCACATTTCCCTTGCTGGTGTAACGTGCCACTTGACTGTAGACCAGATTAATTAGGTCTGTGCTCAGTTAGCATACTGATCCCGGGTGAAATGCTGAAGTCTGGGCTTCTCTCCTCCGTCTGCCCCTCTCCCTAGAGAATTTAGTAACTAACCCCAATCCTGTCTCTGCCTAAGCCCTATCCAGTGTGTCAGCAGGAGCCTCAATGCATCAAGATCACTCAGCAGTTAAATTACAGGGATTTGTGTGTGGGATTTTGTCATTTCCTCCGCGTATGATCTCAGGCAAATATACTCTATCTTTCTGATGAAGATACCGCCTCCGTCACAGGGTCATTTTATAAAGTACCAAAACATAGGGAATTTGCCGGCATAGAAATGGTGTATCGTCAGTGCTCAATAAATTAGTCTATGACAGGGAAGACTCCTTAATCCCCAGGTGATAAGAACGTATGCAAATGGGATGAGATTGACGCGGAAATGATTCTACTGGCCGTGAAACTGCTCAGTGTTGTGAGCAAACACACACAGAGTGGGTAAACTTTGCTAAGTAAGCGATGTGGGTATTCTAGGTATGCCAACTGAATACCCCCTTATCAGCGAATGCTGTGAAAACAGAACAGCATGGGATGTTGGTTATGCATGCCCATACACACACACGCACACACACGTGTGGGAATTGAGCTGAGCACCTGTACTGAAAACTCGGAAATTTCTAGGCAATGCTCTGCTCTCAACTTTCCATCCCAGACTTGGTGCCCTGTCCTACCACAGGGTCCTAGCTGAACCCTCCAGCAGTCAGAATGGTGTGCCCGTCCCCCGTCCCTCTGTCACAGCTCAGCACTGTCTGTCCCGAGGGCTTGGGCCTCCAGGTAGGAATCTCAAGCTATAAATCCCTTTAAACTGAAAAAAATTTTTTAACATTGATGGCTAGCAGGGAACATTGGTTTCGTGGGTGTTGAGAAGCTTAACAGAGAATTTCTAGAGGGTTTCTGGAGCATGAGGCACTTTTTTAAAAAGCCACGAAGCTCACCTAAAATCGGTGCATTTCACTGTATATAAATTTTACACGAAACCTTGAGAATCCCAATGAATAGCCGTGTTGGAATATCAAGAAAAATAATACTGTCCGAAACGGATTCCGATGGATTCACTGGGATACACAGACAGTGAGTGAGATGCTAAGACAAAATGCAGGTAGTGAGAACAGGTATCTATAAAATTCAGCATCTTATAAAATGCTGAAGATGTATTCTATGTTTTGCCCTAAATTGCTTTATGTGCAAGTGCACAGCAGTCACGTCATGTAAGTGGGAATACCTCCTACTGTGCATGCCATTTGTCCCAAGCCACTGACCTGGTCCCCCCGCCCCAACAGTTGCCCACAGGAAGCCCTGTCTAACTACACACTCCTGAGCAGGTCCAGGACCCTCTTGGGCAAAGGAGAATGAAGCCTGGTCCATTTGACCAGGCGATCAGATCTTTGTAATGAAAGTCCAACCCTATGTGCTGTCACAGTAGATCAGCGACGCACGTGCTGTTCTATGCCAGGGAAAGGTGCAGAAACTTAAAGCTTGTTCCCGGGAGCTGGGCCCAGTGGTTCATGCCTTAGGAGGGGGGAGGAAGATCAAGAGTTCAATGCCCGTCTGGGCTGAATACCCCCCACCCAAATATCTCTTTTTAAATTCACGGAAATTTCCTAATATTCAGTTGAATATTTTCTGAATTCTTTCCAAATGGCATGGAGGGATGGTAACATTCGTCTTCCTGTAGCCATGAGGGGCTTTATTTGTTGAGTCTTGGATATGGAGATGCTTGGTACACATTGACTCGGATTCCTCACATAGGGCTTGACTGCCCCACTGTCCTAAGTTAGGTTCCCGTCATGGCATGGGTAAATAGCAGACGCAGGACTCAAATCAAAAGCTCTTCCGCTCAAATCCACGCTACCACTTTACATTCTGACATGGGAGTTTTGATATGCAAAGTTCATACAATGGCATGAACCAGCCATTTGTCATAAAACACCGCTGAGTAACAGGTTAGCTCCGAAGAGCAACTTCACAGAGGTTAGCTCCTAAGAGCAACTTCACGCTCTGCTTTGTTCTCACCAAAACGCATCTTTAGCGACGGTTTTCACTAATCCTAGGACTTGCCAGTAAAGGCTGGAGAAAGGGCTCAGGTGGTTAAGAGCACTTGCTGCTCTTGCAGAGAACCTGAGTTCGGTTCTCAGCACCAAATGGCAGCCAACAACCATCTCTAACTGCAGTTCTAGGGTATCTGGTGCCCTTCTATCCACCGCAGGCACCAGCCACACATATGAAGGCAAAGCTAAACATCAGGGTAAAACACAATTTGAAAAATAGTCTTGGCGGTTTTGCTTTTGTTTTGTTTTCTGAACAGGGTTTCCCTGTAGTTTTGGAGCCTGTCCTGGAACTAGCTCTTGTAGACCAGGCTGGCCTTGAACTCACAGAGATCCACCTGCCTCTTCCTGGGATTAAAGGCTTAAAGGCGTTCACCACCACCGCCCAGCAGCAATCTTGCTTTTGTCTGTATCTTTGGGGCAATTCAATATTTGATCTGCTTAAGGGATTTTCTATTGCCTAGTTACTATGATTACCTCTTAATGTCATGAATTTTCTGAATCAAGCAGATTAAAATTGTTACCCTATGGGATAGTGGACCCTCTTCTCACCTTTGCTAAGCCAGATTTGTTCACAGAAACTACTGAATAACTCCAGTAGATGGCTCTAACGCTGACAATTTTTGTTGAAGTAGCCCAACTGAGTTCTTAGTCTTGGGGTTAAATACTTCAAACTCAGGTGGGAATTGTGCTTAAGATGGGCCTGAGACCTGAAGGTGGAGATGGTGTGTTCTCTGCATCCCCAGTAACGTCAATGCCTCTGAGACTGTTTTTATACTCATTTTTTTATATAGAGTTGAGTGACAGGAGTTTGAGATGCCACATTCACTTCCTGAGCAAAGCTTTAAAAAAAAATGTGCTTTAAGTTTTAACCTCCTTTTCAGGAAGGAAAAGTCAGTTTTAACTAGATATAGGTCAGTGAGCCCATGATACTCCTCTGTAGAGATCTATTCTTAAGTTAGGCACCTCTAGGACAGCCTGAGCCACAGTAAAAACTCCTCTCAAGAAGATCTGAGCTCAGCTTTGGTGTAATTTGAGGGATTCTGTTTGAACCTAATTAAAATTTTCCAGCATTCCTATGTAGAGGGCCTAATGATCTCTATTCAGAAACACTTGCTTCAGGTCGTCGTCAGTCTGGGCTTTTGAGAAACATCCTTCTAACTACATCTTTCCCTGTTCAATACAATTTCTATAGTCTAGATTTACACAGAAGGAAATGAGAAAACAATCCTAACGTCATGCTATCTCACTGTGAAAGGGAGACAGCAAGGACAGGAGACAAGGATCTCCAAGTGTTTGATGCAGGTCTTCCTGACCCAAGCTTCCTTCTAGGTCAGAAGGCAGTTCATAGTGGTGAAAGACTACATGTGTGTTATCTGAGTTATACTTGACATGTATTCAAGGTTACTCCATAGTCAGTCTGTGAATAAGAAAGCTAGCCCAGCTTGAATCCAGATGGGAATGAATTTTAAATACCAATGATCTTTAACTTTATCTGGAAATGGTAGGCACTTTTTTTTTTTTTAAAGCATGCTAATAGCTCCTCAATGTGTGTCAATACGTCTGCAGATCTAAGATACTACAGGTCAGCAGTGAACTGTCTCCTTGCCCTAGATGCTTAGGGCACACCCTAACGTTTTGGATTGTGTTCATGACTCTTCAAAGGACTCCAACACCGATTGGCCGAAATGTTAAATGTTATTACACTGAACACCTCATAAAGGTTTAAAAAAAATTCTTCAGGTCTATTATGGTGCACAAATGCTGTTAGTAACTTAATGGTCTTGATTTTGAGTCTGTGGTTTCAGAATTATCAAGTCTTTGTTCATTCAGAAATCTGGAATAATCTGACTACAGCCTTTGAATCCAAATTGTAGCATATTCTCAATAAACCAAACTTTGAGGCATCTAGAGAACTTAAACATGCCTAGAAAACCATTTTCCAGCTTCTTCCCTGGGTGATGGGCTGTTTTCAAAGGCCACAATATGACGTCAGCAGAAACATGCCTGAAGCGTTATCATTAGAGCTGCCTTGTGAACTGTGGGGCTGTTTAACCACTCCCAGTTACAACCCTCATCTAGGCGCTAGGCATGTGAGGACCTCACTAGCCAGCTCTCTCTGCCCTCAACCTCCTCCTGCCGTCCCTGTAACAGAAAGACTGCAACCACCTGATCCTTGTCTACTAACAAGGATCAGCCTCCAGGCGGTCACAGGTGAGGGCTCAGTGAGCTTAGTGCTTGGCATAGGCTTGTTTGGGAACGTGTTCTGTCGCTTCCGGGGCTTCCTGGTCATCGCCAGAACCTCAAGAGTCACACAGCCTAAAATGGCTTCAAGCAAACAGCCAGCATGCTAATGACACCCAAGAAGGAAAGCATTTCGGCAACACATGTCACAGTCTCTGTAAATGGAAACTGTGGTGCTCGTTTGTACTACTGGACTGCACAGCTTAAAATATATATAGATGGCTAGTTAACCTGCAAACCATGCTCTAAATATCTAGATGGCTAGTTAACCTGCAAACCATGCTCTAAATATCTAGATGGCTAGTTAACCTGCAAACCATGCTCTAAATATCTAGATGGCTAGTTAACCTGCAAACCATGCTCTAAAAACAATCACCCTTCAAGTTTGAACACCAAGCTACTAAGACTGGAGAAAGAGTCCAACAGGGAGTAGGTATGGTATAGGAAAGCCGGGCTGTTTAAGTGCTTCTATGAAGGCAAACTTCAGTGTTTGGCCATCTGGACATTTTTGGACCTTTTCAGTGTTTTGGACCACTTTGTGGCAACTCTGGACACATGTCCAGACAAAAGGGACAAGCTGCCCTGATCATTGTTGCTCCTCTCCAGAACCGTTCCTGGAAACAAGGGGGACCCAATCCTAGAAGTACGTTTCTACACTACATGGTTTTTGTTTCACTGGGTCTCGTTGAAAGGTGTGTCAACGCTGGTAGCTGACGGCGTCAGGAGGAAGGCGGACACTGTCTTCCATCACCTCCTGATGAGTGGCAGCCAAGCAGACTGGGAAGGCAATTAGTCATTACTGTGTGGATGTCACTTGGCTTTGGTTTTGGAAGTGTTCCTTAAGAAAAAAGAAACTTGTTAATACATCAAACCACAGAACATGTCATATTACTGAGAGACGCGTCAGTCATAAGTAAAATCTTAGACCGTGTTCTACTTAAGCTCAGTACCTCAAAGCACACTGACACTTCCACACGGAGCCTGGCATCCCCTCTGTTAACATTCTGACCATACGAGATGTGACTGATCATTTGCCGGAAGTTACTGTCATTCCCTACATCCAAATCCTAACTCCTCAAAGGAGTACCACGGCTGTTTTTCCCAATCACGACTTGCCTGGGCACCACAGTCAGGAAGACAATGCAGTTAGGATTGAGGGTCCAGCGATCCACATCTTACCATCCTTCGATCTGTCAAAGTTCAAATCCTTTCCTTAGAATTACCTTTAACACCACATCTTCCCACACAGAAAAGCACTGCTGCCCCTACCTCTTATAAACATTAAGGTGTAAATTATTTTTATTTAAAACATCTGTCATTACAAAACACAAGCTACTTTTACTCTTAGGTAACTTTTTTTGAAGCATTCAGCAGTGTAAACAAAAATCATAAAAAAAATCACAAAATAAAATTAGCTATAATTATTAATGTCTGAACAAATGACCAATTACCTATAACATCAAGACCCTGCACCTATAAACCATACGTAAATTCCCTGCAGTTTCTCAAATGTTATAATCTCCACGAGGAGCCTAATATATTGCAAACTGAAAATCTGTTCAACGAATGAGAACAGAATCTGGCACAGATTGTACCGAAATGCTACAGAACCTGAATAGAAGAAACTTACTTATTGTACCGTGTGTGAGGTGGGGGGAGAGAGCAGGCACAGAGCTGGGGAGCAGCCAGACCGAAGCTGCCACAGCTTCAGGGAACTGGGCTGTGTCCTCACAGAACAAGACATTAGGACACACAGCCCCCACCCTACCATCTGCAATCGAGGTATATACTTCTTAAGCCGTTTATCTTTGCTAATAAGGCTGTGTGATTTGGGTTCGGAAACTAAAGCGCGCGCACTCCTCTAGAAGAGAGGCCGTGCCTACCCCAGCGTGTTTCCTTCTACCTGATGACCTGTAATGGGTGGTCACGTGGCTGGAATTTATCTACCACCAGTGTTTTGTTTTTAATAAGACCAGCCAGGGGTGCTGGTGCACAGCTTCACCACAGCACCTGGGAGAGGGGGACAGGAAGCTCTGGAGTTCAGAGGCCTGCCTGGACTACAAGTTCCCACCCAGCCAGGGCTGTAGAAGACCCTGTCTCCGAAGGACGACAGCTACTAATGAGAGCACCGCCCCCTGCAGCAGCGTGAAGACTCCGTCCGGTTCCACCGACACTCCACAGGGTCGTTTCAAGAAGCAAACATTCAGGGACTCCGCTGTAAATTTTTCTTCAAATGTTTGTAACCAATGGTAAGTACATTATCTTAAACAGTTTCCCTCTAAAGATAACTTGTTCTATTATTACACGCTTTATTCCATAATTCTGATAAAGAATCTGGGTTTCTGGTAATTACACAAGAATGCAGGATGATTCCGTCCTTGGACAAATCTCAACGGCAGGCCAGTCACTCCAGGCAGGCAGTCACCACGGGGCCACAACACTCAAACCGCTGCCAGCACTGGTCAGGCTTCTGGCTGGGGTGGAGATCACTTCAGCTGGACATAGCCCAGTTTAAGACAAAAGAACATTTTCCATGAAATGTTACGGCAAACATTACAAAATGTACGCAGAAGACTCACCAAGGCTATAGAAAGCTGGTGTCTTAAGGAACTCACCCTTGAAACAGGGACGGGTTTTCAAGTGATACCCAGTAAGTTCTTGCTCTAAAAATAAATGTTCCTGCTTTCAGAGTTCCTATTCTTCAATAGGATGTAACCGAGCGGCTCAAGGCTTGGAGGAAAAACCAACCATTCTGAACAAACCAAAACTATACAAGGAAACCCGTAAGAGACAAACTTTTCACAGTTAACAATGAAAAAAAGTGCACTAAGTGTTCAAGTCGGGCAGGTAGTTTAAAAACTACACGTGTCTCTTTGGCTTAGGTCATCTTTTAAAGGTTCTCCTTGGATCCCTGGCATTACTGATTGTGGTCATGACTGTCTGACTACTCCGAGCTCCTGGTAGCTGGGGATTGGTGGGGTCCCGGCCATTGCTTCTACCAGTATATGGAAGATGATATCCTCTTGATTCGGGGCCAGTCTGAACACCATTTCCTGCGATAAGAATACAAAAACATTAGCATCATTTTTCAGAAGTGGTCTCTATCGTGCTACAGAAACACAATCATTTAAAGCTCTTACGCACATGGTAAGAGCTTATAAATATCACAGGAAACAAGTACCTTTATTCTATAAGGGAAAAAGTGGGTTCCGGGCCTCTGTATTACCAAATACATGACCTCGGTACTGAATGAATAGAAAGGAGAAAACCTAATGAGCAATAAAATTAGGAATAGACCGTAAAAGATCATTAACTGCCTGTCCTGTAAATCAAAGGAGGGGCAGAGAACTGTTTAATGTTCCAATGTGATCAAACTATTGGCAGATTTTCCACGAAGTGAGCTGGTTACAAAAGCCTTCAGCTGCCCTAACGAACTCCATTCACAGAAGGATGCATCTAAAAGACACAGGCTCCGGCAATCACCGGTGAGGGCTGCGGAAGAAAGGCTGTTCTTTGTTAACGCCTCACGGCCGCTACTCTACAAACAGCACCATTTTCCTGGGCAGGTCCCAGTGTGCCAGAAGACCTAGTAATTCTGCACAGATTATCAACAGCCACTACATCATATGCATTTGTAAAAACAGAAAAACAAAAGATCTGTCTGAGGGGTACCAAAAAGAGTCTTCTTACTAATCAAGGGGCCGGGGTTTAAATACAGGGGGTGCTCAACACTTGGCCTGGACAAGCATGCTCTAACTTCTACAGAATCACTTATTTGAGTGTCCTTGCTTGCCAGAGTTCCCATTAAAGACAAAAAATTAGACCGAAAGAGAATTTTCCCTTTACGTTTTTCATAGTTCCCAGAATGTTCACATGTCATCACAAACATGGACAAAGTCTTACCCAGTGGTCCAAACGCACTGACGCTCGCTTTATCATTCTGCACCTGAAAGAAGTTTGAAGTTCGGCAAATGAAGACAGAAGTAACACATGTAGAAAATATTTTTTTTTTTTACTTTTAAGGCTTCAAAAGTGATTTTCCACGATATTTAATGATCTGTCTAAGTCCATGCAATGTTAAGGCTTTCAGAAATCTTACCCAAGCTTCTTAATAGCTTTTATTACACCCAGTATTTCCTGATTATTACCTTTACTCTGCAAAATGCTAAACAGCACATCTATATATTGTTACAAAGCATACGGACTCACAGAATCTATGTGATAAAAGCTACTTTGGAGATTTCCTTTGTCGAGCCAGGGTCTCATGACCTTTCCTCCTCTCTCCAACCTCCCGAGAAACAGGACTACAGGCCTGCACCACCACACCAGTACTGGGGGGCAGAGCCCAGGCCTTCATGCATGCTTGGCAAGCAGTCTATCTCTTAAGCCAAACCCCTTCAATCTTATTTCACAATTCTTTTCATTACAGTTTGGACATCAGAGGTTTAGCCTACTGACAGAATTAACTCAATCATAAAAATATACCATGTACTTGGATTAATTACCGGTTTGTTCTGCTGCCCTCTGTAATCTGGGTTTGGCTCACTGAAATTCGGCACTTCTGAATACACCATACAAAATCTGGAACAAACCAAAGGATAAGTAGACTGGTTTCCCAACGTTTTTTTGTATAACCTCCTTAACTCTCAAGAATGAAAACCTTCGGTGTCAAAGAATTACCTTAACATTAGCGAGCTAATTCAATTAATTTGTGATTTAAAAAAATCCCCTAAATAACTATGTCCCGTATTAACACCTGACTACTTGATTCTCTCATCGAATCCCTCTTGTTCACTGTGAATCTGCAAAGATAATTAAAGGCGAAGAACAACTTCTTCATGACTACGATAGAGAATTGGCTAGCAAGCCACCACGTCAGCCCAGGGCTTCTTCTAACTGACAATACAACTTGGCACCCTGTTCACACAGGGTTTTCTTAGCTCTTCAACTCTAAAAAGAAACTAGATCCAGTTGGGAAATGTCTGAAATTGACCCCGACAAAGACGAGCCACGAGTGAGTGACTTCCTGTGGTTCTTCCCTGAGTCGATCTCCATGACTGTAACATCTCTGTGTGCGTCACATCTAGCCAGATCCTGTAATCCTGACCCAAAGACTTCCTAACACAGGACACTAAAGGGCCGGCCCCATTGGGGCTGCTCTCAACACACCTGAGTACTGACAGGGTTTAAGCCAGTTACCTCCCAACAACATGAATCAAGTGTCCAAGGCTAAGTAGGCAGTGTAGAGTTGGCACCAAGTATTCTGAAGACATTATTTGAAACTTCGTCACACAAAATGGACTTCAATACTCACTCTCCAATTTTTTGAAGTTCACCGCCTCTTCCAGTATAAAGTGTCAGGCATCCTTTCCACATTGATGCATACCTAGCGGGGAAACAGATCAGGTTTTCAGAAGAATGTAGAGCTCTGTTTCCTTTCCAGTGTATTTCTGTGTTAGATACAAGTGCAAATCAACCCTTCTACCCACCGTGTCAAGTCAAATATAGCCCATGTAACTCTTCTGAGAAATGATACGAAGAAAATTCGACTGCCACATTACGACATAATCATCTAAATTATAACCCTAGAAAAAAATTGTTGAGCACTGCCGGAGACTGAACCTGGGCCTCCCTTACATATACTCAGCAAGCACTCAGTCACTAAGCTAGGCTCCCAGATCTTGTTTTTAATAAAAGCCTTATATTCAGACAGCTCCCTAAGCTGTGCAGGCTGGTCTTGACCTTGTTCTGTCGCCCCGGAACCCTTGCCACTTCCTGTCTCAGCCTCGGGAGGAACTGGAAAGCCAGGCATGGGCCCCTGCGCTAGCTAAAGGAAAGCTTGACTGGGCAAGCTGACCTGACCCTGACCGGGAAGCTGAAGCAGGAAGAACTCAATTTCTGCTGCTAGCAGCTCCTCCTCAGAACCCACTTTAACTCCTCGGTCGCCTTGCTTTCGTCTCCCTTCCTCTTCCCCCTAACTGAGCTCCACGCGAAGTCTACAGAGCGTAGAAAATGCGTGTTTGCCTCTAACCGTGCAACGCAGAAGATCTTACAGGCGTCCCTTCTGCTGAAATTAGGTGCCCGTGTTTTAAAATAATTTTAACCGCAGTCCAACAGTCCGTCGAGAAAGTGTAACATTTTCTTCTAAAAGACAATGTGGAGAACTTGGACCAATGGAAGCAATTCTTCACTGACAGCAAAGCAACTCCGCCTGTGCTAACTACTGATAACATTACCCCTTCTCTCCCCTCCAGAATCGGACAGACCAAAGTCTGGTTTTTCAATGTTTCTTTGTTCAACCACCAAGGTTACCTCATGGCTTAAATATGGCCTATAATATATATTCACTGCTATCGTTATTAGTGTTGTTATGGGCCTCACCATAGCCTCCAAAGAAGGACTTCTTCTTGGCTGAAGTGACAAAGATGTAATGTCATGTCACAATGACTCAGTGTTTGAGAATAAGATGTCTGAGTCCTGACTCTCACTTCCTGCTTTGATGACACTCAACCTCACTTCCTGAAAATGCTGTAAGGCCTGCACCACAGTGGCAAAGAGTTCCTGCCCCGGGAGATTCTCTTAGCCAACATCAACTACCAACTGTTTGGTCCTGGTAGTGACCAATAAAATCCGTACAATTCTCATCATGTAGGCTTTCAGATTTCTAAGATTCTTTTCTGGCCTTTTCCTAAGTGTAACATTTGGGAAAAAGTGTAAAAGCTGATGAAAACAGTGCTCCGCCTCTGTAGCCAACAGTCTGCCAAGTAAACGTTCTGAAGGTATCAGACACCCTCTGCCACTTTTTGTGTATTTTGGGTTTTTTTGGAGGGGTGGGGTGTGGTAAGAACACTGATCTTACAGAAGAAATCATTTCCACAACCATTTGAGACACGGTCTTCATCTTTTCTGAGTACAAATAGGACCACAGAACATGTTAAGTTCAAGCTAGGACTCAGATGGCAGAATGCTTGCTTGCCTGGCATGCAGGAGGCCTCTGGCTCATCCCCAGGACATTTTGGGTCCATGCCTGTAATCCCACCGCCTGGGCAGTGGAGGCAGGAAGGTCAGAGGTTCAAGCTCTTTCTCCTGGACATCTTAAAGTTCAAAAACAACCTGGAATACAGGAGACACTGTTTCCAAAAAGGGAAGATAAAAGAGCAAAATTCCCAGCTACTGAGTTTATGCCCATACCACGTAAACAAAAACTGCTGACAGGATTTCAAGGCACTAAAAAGGGAAGGATTTGGAAGACACTGTATCAAATATATGGGCCGATTATAAAAGTAGTGCAGGTCTTAATCGCCTACTAAAAGGGCTCACTAACTCCCATACAGTATTAAAAAAAAAAAAATACAACGAACCTTTCGAATTGGAGGTGAGGAGTTAGTTCTGTACCTGAAATACGCTTAGCCGCAAAAGGTGAGCTGAGGCCAATTCTGCCCCCCCAAAACAGCTCACAAGTGTCTTGAAGTGCCACATGGAAGAGCCAGGCAACTTAAGAACTCTGAGAACTTGGCAGGCTCCCATAACCCGGCCAACCCTGCACCTTCCCCAATTTATGCACACCTACCCTCTGGTCAACCGAATAATATCCCCGGTCTGTATGAGCCCTCCGATCTCATCCCACACAGAAATTGTGATGCTGCCCGTTCTATCAGCTACTTTGCAGGATCTCACTTCATGGCCGTCTTTGGTTTTGGTCACGCGTCCTGTGAAGATTTATAAAAATCCAAAAGAGGGGGGGGAGGTGTGTTAGATAACGAGGCCGTTCAGGGCAGCTGCCTCACCGTCCTAGGACACGGTACAGGACTGGCTTCTGTCCCGGGTTAGGAGCCGAGTCCGGCCTAGGGCGGCTGGGAGCACGTGGGGGCGCGGGCGGGGGTGGGGGGGTGGAAAAGAAGTCCGAACGCTCGAGGGCGTGGGGTGGGCTGCGGACCCCACTTACCTATCTCCAGGACAATAAAGACGACATTTAAGTTTTTCAGTCCGGCCTTAATGTCTTTTATAAAAAGCGGAGGGTCGTTGACCCCGAGCATACTGAGGCAGGTGCGGCTACGCTGCGGACACCCGCTGGGCAAAGCTTCCCACCCTCCGGGGCCAAGGGGCAGAGCCGGGGGAGGGGGGCAACCTGGGGCGGGGCTGGTGACCGGGGTCAGAAGCGGTTAGGCAGGGGGCCGGGGAGACCAGCCCTGGAGGCACCGAGCCAAAAGGAAGGAAAAAAAAAAAGAAAAAAAAAACCGCTCACAAGTTCCAAAATCAAAAAGACGACGCGCACTCCGCACACCGAGCGGGCGGCGAGCAAACAAGGGTGCGGACTGCAGCCGCCTGGGCAAAGGGAAGAGGCAGCCGGGGACCGCCCTGCCCGAGTCTCGCCGTCCCTCACACACAACACACGCACGCACGCGCGTGTCCCTTCGGGCTCAGGCTCCGGGAAGAGACCGCGACAGCAAACTACCGGCAAAGCAGCCGCTCAAACGCACAGTCAGCGACTGCCGAGCGCGCCCTCCGGCCGGCTTTATTACTCCCTCGCCCCGCCCATTTTATGGCGTCACGCGACGTCGCCACGCCCACCAGCCCGCCTATCTGGGAAGCTCGGAGCGCCCCGGCCCGGCGCGGCCGCCCTAGCCCCGCCCCAGACGCACAAGCCCCGCCCCCGGCGCGGCGACCTGCGCTCCGCCACACCCTCCTCTCCCCGGCCGGCTCTCCACGGTCTTCCGGGTCTCGATCGAGCTGGTGGTTTGGCCTCTCGCTGAGAGCTTGGGCTTCTTGTCCCTGTCCTCGGGGGACTTCAGTCCTCCAGCCTGGCCCTTTCGCACCGTGATCCCGTGGAACGCTGCCGTCTCGGACCCCATGGGTAGAGCAAGTGTGCTGTTGAGAAGGAACCGGGCCTCGGGAGAGTGGGCGAGCGGGATCGAGGAGCCAGGCCCCAGCATCCCACCCGAAGGGAGCTTGCCCACCAACTTCCCTCCTTTAGGCGTGTTTAAAATTGGGATCCGGAAAAACGAGGTTGTCTCTTACAGTAACTTGTAAACCTCTTTGCATGCTAAATAATAATAATAATAATAATAATAATAATAGAGCAAAGTGTGGCCAGAAGTTTGGAGGGGAGACTAACCATTCCCTGAATTCTCAGCCATTTGCCCTCATAAAGAATTGGGCTGAACCGTGGTGGCACTTGGTAATACAGAGGCCCAGCACCTGGGAGGCAGAGATAGGCGGATCTCTGTGAGTTCCAGGCCAGCTTGGCGTTCTGAGCTAGTGCCAAGACAGGCTCGAAAGCTACACAGGGAAACCCTATCTCAGAAAACCAAATTAATTCATTAATTAATTAAGGGAGATTGCTCAGAATTATATACACATTTTATAAAGAGTACCTGAATACTTAAACCAGGCCCAGCACGGGTCTGGACCAGATGGGGTCCCATCACCCAGAGGGGAAGTGGATACATCCTCCCATCTCAAACCCAGAAGCTACTTCCAACAGAGTCTCTCTGGTAATACAAACCACTCTTGAGGCCAGGCCCTATGCCCAGCAGTAGGTGACCAATACAAAACCAGCCCGGTGGCATTTTTGGATGTTCTTTGTCAGGGCTTTTCTTATTTTAACCTTAAAGGTCATTTTCATATATTTTATGGTTTCTGGTTATGTGGTTTTGTGGGATTCTTGAGTGCAAATGTGCGTCTCTGTGGCCGTAGGTGTTTCTTGTGCTTTTTCTTTGACTATTTTTTCCATTTGTTTGCTTTATTCTATTTGATTTATTTTATTACTACTTTCCAGATGCCTGTGTGTTTTCTAACTAGAGAAAGAAAAGGCGTGGATTTGGATGGGAGGGGAGGTTGGGAGGACCTAGGAGGAGTTGGGGAAGGAAAATCATAATCAGAATATACTGTATGAAAAAAAGCTATATTAAATAAAATAAACACACACCCCAAAAAAAGAGAAAAGAAAAGCAAGCCTTAAAAGAAGCAGAAGCTACTGTGGAGGCTGGCCCTGCCCTTCCCCGCCCTACCTCCCGGGACACACTCAACTGTTCCTCTCTCACTTCCTCCCCCAACACAGAGTTCCCCCCCCCAACATGGCATCCGCTTTCTCTCTAACCCAAAAGCAAGGAAAACACAGTTCTCTCTCTCTCTCTCTCTCTCTCTCTCTCTCTTTCTCTCTCTCTCTCTCTCTCTCTCTCTCTCTCTCTCTGTGTGTGTGTGTGTGTGAGAGAGAGAGAGAGAGAGAGAGAGAGAGAGAGAGAGAGAGAGAGAGACTGACTGACTGTCCTGGCTGTCCTTGAACTCACCCTGTAGACTAGACTGGCCTTGAACTCACAGAGGTCCGCCTGCCTCTTCCTCCCTAGTGCTGGGATTTAAAGGTGTGCGCCACCCTCACGCGGCTCCATGGGGCTCAGTCTCACAAAACTCTGAGAACACTTAACCTGGATAAAGCAAAGAGTTGGTACTGTCTACTTGTTTCCTGTGGCCTGTGTAAACTTGAAAGTATGAACAAAGACATAAAATAATGTACAAACTCAGCATGGCAGGTCCCAGAGCCCCTAACAAGCCTACAGAAAGTATCAGATTCCCTATGCTCACTGCAGACACACGTGGGTCTTATGACTATTTAGAATTCCCATTTACTAGCCGGTTTGCTGGCAAAGGTCTGCAATCTCCAGCACTTGGGAAGCAGGCCTGAGCAGTATATCACGGCCACAGATTTCTGATTTACTATGGTAATGTCGCTACAATCAAAACGGATACCCATCTCTTATTTTGGAGCATGGTCAAGCTCATACATGCACACAGATACCTTCACCTCTCCGTGAAGAAAGAGTCAGTGCTCTATATTAAGGTTCTCTAGAGGAACAGAACTGATGTATCAAAGGGGAATTCATTAGAGTGGCTGGCAGGGTGTGGTCCAGCTAGTTCAACAATAACTGCCTCCTGACAGAAAGACCAAGAATCCAGTAGTTGTTAGTTCGTGAGATTGTATATCGTCAGGTGGCCTTCAGTCCCAAGGAAGTAGGGATTGCAATATAAGACCTTTTATTTTGTGGATGAAAAAAAAAATACAAGCCAGGAGATGTTAATAGGGATACCACCTATAGTTCCTAATGAATTCCTACATTCCAGTCATAATCACTAATAGTTGATACTATGAAAAAGACATAACTAGACTCTCTCAACGGGATTGACATCAAACCTTCCACATGTTTATAAAACATCCCCGGGTAATGATCAATGTACACCAAGCCTAAGAAGCATGGGAGGTTGAGAGAGATTTTTAGAACAAAATAATTTCCATTTACCTAATAGCTACCTGGACCAGGATTTCCTTGTACTGCTTAGTTATACTGATGAACATTTGGGAGTGGCATTACTGAATACGACTTGATATCATCAAATTCTGTTGGGGGAATTTTGAAAATATATTTCCTCGTGTACTTTGTATAGGCATTAAACATAATTAACCTATTGATACTAAACTTATCTTTGTTAGGATTGAGGCTGCACCAGCATTTTAAAAGAAGTGCAAAAGAAAAGAATATTCATGACTTTCTGGAACTTTCATTCTAAAGGGGTAGACAGAAAAAAAAATTGGTTATATAGTAACTAGTGAATCACGAACAGTAGTGAAAAACAATAAAGCAAGGGATAGACCTGATTTTGTGGGTAGACCCGCAGAGAGTTCAGGGATTCTGCAGGGAAGCCTGAGGCTCCAGGTGAGCATCAGGCTGCTGAAGATAATACCTGAGTAAAGACAGAAAGAAGGGGCTCACCAAGGGGTATTTAGGTCTAGGCAGACTCACAGAGCAGGAGCCACTGAAAAGTTCAAGCATCGTTTCTAGGACTAGCAAGAGTCTTCCATGACGGAAGCAGTGAATGAGGCGAGTTTAGGAGCAGAGAAGGAAGGCATGGAGGGGGGGGTGTGATCATATGCACAGGGTTTGTGCAGTCTTTAGATTCTACTATGAGGCAAGAATCCATTTAAATGTTTTGAGACATGGCCTGTTGTACTAACATGGTTGGAAGCAGGGCCATCTGGAGGCTGCATCAACCCACTTGAAATGCGGCATAGCTGACATTAGTTAGCACAGGGACCGTGGCTCAGTGGGATCAGTGCAGAAGATGTAACCACCAGATGACTGTCCTACGAAATAAAGGAAGAAGAGTTAAAGACGACTCAGCAATCTTGAGTCTGAACGAATACAAAAACGGAGTTGTTGAGAATCCACGTGAACAGTTTTGGGGAGCAGGGGAAAGCTAAGGGGGCCATTTTAGATGTGTGAACACGGCCGTGGGAAGTACACTAAGGAGACAAGCGTTATACCGCTTTGGATCGGACGAGATCAACCAGGCATACCGCTGGGACAAGCAACGCAAAGTCGGTGGTGGCACGGACAAGCGTGGCTTCAATGAAGTTGGTGGAGAACAAAAACCTGAATGGACTGAGTGAGAGGTAAGAAGTCCAGGGATTGGAAACATCAAAACAGGTATGCATCGCTTCCACCAGGGGGCTTATTGCTAGGGAGCAGAGGGGTGGGGGCTAACAGGTATGAGCCAGGAGCCTTCACAGCCAACATGGCTGACTTTAGATCTATCTCCATGGTGCAAAGCTATAACAAAATGTTCAGTAAAATGATACTTTCTCAGCATTTTTATTTGAGACAGGGTCTCATCTAATCTAGGTTGGCCTTCAACTTCTAATCCTTGAATTTCTTTTTTTGTTTGTTTGTTTTTGTTGTTTTTCAAGACAGGGTTTCTCTGTAGCTTTTAGAGCCTGTCCTGGAACTAGCTCTTGTAGACCTCGAACTCACAGAGATCTGCCTGCCTCTGCCTCCCGAGTGCTGGGATTAAAGGCGTGCGCCATCACCGCCCAGCATAATCCTCGAATTTCTAATCCTCTGGCTCTACCTCCCAAGTGTTGTGATTATAACCACTTTTACATGGTATTTATGACTGAGTTCAAGGCTTTGTGGGTACTAAGCCATCGTTCTACTGACTGAGCAATACTCACAGCTCCTTGCTAGCATCAGCTTTTAATTACATTTATTTATATCTCCCTGTGTATGGGGAAGTGGGGAGCAATAGAAAGACGGAGTCAGAGAGACGGAAAGAGATCAGAGGAAAAGCGGGCGCTGGATCGCTGTTCCCCACTATGTGGATCCCAAGACCACACTCAGGGTTTCAGACTTGTTGGCAAGAGCCTTTACCAACCTCGCCACACCCATGGCTCCCAGCATTATTAAGGAAACAATGCCTTGCTCTTTCATTTGAAATATATTTAGAATATAATATTTTCCTTTTCTATCTAATAAACTGTGTTTGCAGTATTAAGGAAACAATGTTTTGCTCTTTCATTTGAAATATGTTTAAAATATAGTATTTTCCTTTTCTATCTAATAAACTGTGTGTGCAATTTTTCCTCCCCCACTGACAGGCGCCCGGTTTCTCTTGCTCAGTTGCAGCTCACTTTTTAAAAGACTCTTTTATCTTACTCAGTTCTTCCAGAAAATTTTGCCATAATTCAAAATCCTTACAGGATTTTGTAAGGGAAAACTGGTGTGTGGTGGGGTAAACATTATTTAGGATGCGTCATAATTTTTTTTAAATAATTAAAAGAATATTTGCCTCAAACTCTCTGATATACAGGGCCTCTGCCTCCCCAGTGCTGGGATTAAAGGCCTGGGCCACCAACTGTGTAGCCCTGGCTGACCTTGAACTCACAGAGATTTCCTGCACACTGAGAATAAAGGCGTGTACCGCCACACTGGCCTTCAGTTTCTTTATAATACTTAAATTCTCCTTTCAGAGCTGGTTAAGACTTCAACTTTAGACTCTAAAATTTTACAAGACTTAAAATGTTGGTCTCTGTTTCCAGTAAAGATTCCTGAGAGCAGTTTCGTTTTGGCTTTGTTGGAGTAACCCCCCTACACACACACACACACACACACACACACACACACACACCACAGACACACACGGTAAGTTTCCCAGAGGGAAACTCCACATGCTTACATATCCAAAGGTCTCAGTGTTCACTCATATATTTTGGGGATGTGTAAAAGTGTAGGATTGTGATTCTTTGCTCAAGATTTGTAAGAAACCAACAGGGAAGATGTTTCTGAACATACATGAGTGTAGAAGGAAATAGACCTCTCAATTCTGGAGAATCAGGGAGACGTTCATTCTATTAAATCAGTTTCTTTAGTGGGGAAGTCTGTGTAAGCGTTTGTTTTACTGTAGGCTGGACAAACAGCCACCCACAACTGGACTCTATTCCCAGCTCTTCTGCACAGCAGTTTCTGTGTGTGCGGGCACATGCACCACGTTGGTTCTTTCCTTACGCATTTATATGAGTTCCAGACATGAGCTCAGGCCCTCAGGTTTATGTGGGCATCATTTTATCAACTGAGCCATCTCACCGACTCTCTATATTATTATTTTTAGATTATAAAAGTACGTGTGTCCTGATATGGGAATGAGGCCGGGATGTGGGGAAATGAGGAAGGGCTTCACCTACCATGCAGAAAGCCCTGGGTTTGAAATTCTGGACCAGCTAGATAATAAATATGTGTACTGTGGTCAGGTTTTTTTTTTTATAATGAAAGCCCACATATCTGTTCTCAAACTGACCATTGGGATGGATATTTACCATGTAATGGCAGGGTACTTGGGGCTTGAGATGAAGATGTAGGAGAAGAATTTTAATTTTCCATTTATCCACTTTATCTGATTTGAAGTTTTTGAATTTTCTGATTAATAACCGATAGGCATATAGGTTTTTGCTGCCAGTACACACCTTTATTTTTCTCTCTTCTTCTTTTATTTTATTTGGCACTGTTGCCCACACGTCACGTGCCTCTCCTCAGTACGTCTTCCCTACGATGTTCTTTTTTAAGTTACGGGAATGTCCATATGTCTGATTGCCTGTCTGCTTCTTCTAGGTACTGAAAGTCTTTGTGTGCTCTGAGGGGATTATGCGTTGTCTAGCTGTCTGGAAAGCAAAGGGCCGTGTACATAAAGCAGAAAGGAGAAGTGAGCTAGATCCTGACAGAAACTGAAGCCACTGGTTGATGAACCAAACCCCCAGGGCAGGGTTCCTGTATCACCATCTAACTAGGGCAAAGGGAACTAGATAAAGGCTTAGGGGAAAAGCAAGAGCTATGAGCTCACTGATTCCATTTAGGGGAGATCACTTCTAGGTAGGGAAGCACCGCACTAATGTCCCTTTGTCCCTTCCCCGTGACTTATTGCTCAGCTGTCCTGTGTGGGTGGGTCGAACAGAAGAGGCAGGGACCCTTAAAAGGGAAACAGTGCAGGTGCCCTTGTGAGTGTAAGACAAATCAAGAGCTTGCTTTTTAAAGTCTGAAAAGGAAAAATACCAAAAGATGCACACAGGCACACACAGACACACACAGACACACACACACACACACGGCGGGGGTGGGGCCAATAGACAGACGCTCGTTTCTTTCCCAGTGTGAGCAGCACAGGTCTTCAAGGGGCTCCTACTCCCATCATTCAAGGACCCAGGTTCCTTCCATTTCCCAGGCAGCTCAGGGCCCCAAAACTGGGCTGTGATCGGGTTTAGCGCTCACACCCACAGAAAGGGAGAGAGCAACTACAAGGCAAATTACTTCTCTTTTAGGCACAGTAGAAGAGAACTTCTCCAGGAGGGACACATTTCAGCCTCCAAAGTGTTGTCATAGATTATGAGAACCATCTACGCCTTTTACAACCCACTGTAGCGAATGGGTAAGTGAAAGAGGCTAAAATCCATATCCCCTCCCCCACAACAATGCTAGGCAGCTGTAACAAGTGATCGAAGCTTCAGGAAAGTTGAGTTAGGAGTGGATTGGCTCTCATATTATCTCTAATGCAAACAAACAAACAAGCAAACAAAATCAGTGAAGCACCAAGAGGCCAGGGCATGTTTTAAGGTCAGAAAATGACGTAATGAAAGGAAAACCAGGACCCAAATCTTCCATTTCTTATCCCTTGTTACTGACCCTCCTTCCCAAAGTCCTTTATCATTTGCCAAACATTACGTTCTTGTTTTGTTTTGTTTTGTTTTTAGACAAGATTATCACATTGTCCAAAGGCTAGCTTGGAGCTCACTGCGTAGCCTGCACTGGCCAGGAACTCAGAGCAGTCCTCCTGCCTCTGCCTCTTAAGTGCTGGGGTTATAAGGATGAGCCACCACACTGGCTGTGTTCTTCATTTAACCCAAAAGGGTGTAAGCTGAAGATGGTGGCATCTCTCTAAGCAAGTGAACCTGAACCGTTAAGCTGTTTCTTTGCCAACACAATTCAACCTTTTAGCCTCTTTCTATAGGAAGAAACAGTCACGAGGATTAATCTTTGGGTATGAATTAGACACGTAAAAATGCTCATCAAAACCTAGTAGCTTCAAAACAGCATCTATATACTTTCATGATGTCATCTAGGAGTGACTTCTGGTGGCCTTGTCTGCAAACATTCACATGCTCAAGTCACCGTGATGGCTCAACTGAGCCTCAAGGGTCTCAGGAGACCTCATTCACACATCCGGCAGCTGGTGGCTCTGCACCGGGACACCTGTTATTCACCATAGTGTCTTCTGTCCTCTGGAAAGTGATACCGGGTTTCACAGCAAGATGATGTCAGAGTTTCAGGAGGGAGCTAGACACTACCATTCTAAAGGCATAGACCCCGGAAATAGCAGCATTTGCATTTGTTGTGTTTTGTCGACTGTCCAATCTAGATCTAAGGGAATGAGATAACATCCGTGTCTTTTTCCTTTCGTCCCCAGCTTTATCCAAGTCACCTGACAAGACTTCAAATGCTACAACTTACTTCACTTAACAGGAACAGGAGAGAAGAGTGGAATTCATTCCAGCCAGGGGATAGCTTCTAAAAACAAGCACACCTATCTCCCTCATACTGTGTAGGTTTGGACTTAGTCCCAAAGCCTCATTTGTCAGCAAGGGGAGGGATCTGGAGAAGCAGCAGGAGCCAAGCCAGAAGCTGGCAAACCGCTCATTCGCTACAGAAGAGCAGATGTAGATTAAAAAACATCTGTGAGGGAAGGGGGAAAAAGAAACTGAGGCAGAGATCTGAGAGAAAAGATACAGACAGGGGAAAAAAATGTAAGAACAAAAGCCAGAGACTGCAGAGCAGGGCATTTGGGGAATGTCTGATGAAGTCAAGAATCCAACAGAGCTAGGATAGGGGAGGGGCACTAGATAAGGAGGAAGAAGGGGAGAAGAGAGCCTTGCCTGATAAGGAGTGCTGGGAGGGAAGAGACCGGAAGCAAGGGCACCGGAAGTCTGGGCTCCTGAACTCCAGCCCAGTGCTTTGCTGAAGGACTCGTGGGACGGTCTTATATATAGCTCTAACAGTGACAGATTCCAATGGAAATGACACACGGGGCAAAGTCTGGAGGAAGCTCTGTTCGAACTTCTCCCAAGGGAGTCACGAGTGATAACACCTGGTAGAAAATGCTGCCCTCAGCGGAAGTGGAAGTGCGGTGCTGCCCTCAGCGGAAGTGCGTTACAGACTTGGTGGGCTGGTTCTGAGTGCCTGGCACACTAGTACTCCCCTTAGGGTGCAGACCCAAGTCCCTGAGTACCAGAAGGAAAGTACTGACTGAGGACTGTGTTGTTTAAGCATAAGAAGTCACACATAATTCAGAGAATGGGTGGGAACTCTCCTGGACCCTAAGCTTCCAGATGCCAGTCAAGGGGCCAGACTTGTAAGCGGATCTTTCTAGAAATAGCATCTTTTTTTTTTTGAAGGCAGGATTTCTCTGTGTAGCACTGGCTGTCCTGGAAGTAGCTCTTGTAGACCAGGCTGACCAGGCTGGCCTTGAACTCACAGTGATCCACCTGCCTCTACCTCTCCAGTGATGGGATTAAAGGCGTGCACCACCACCACACCGCAAAGAGACAGCAATCTTGTGCCTACTGTTAACTACTCTTTGTACACAAGTCCACAGAGAGCGACTCAAACTAGAGTGGAATAGGAGGCAGGAGACTCAGCCAAGAAACAGTCTCTGTAGCTAGTACAACCAAAGGTAAATCACGAGGCAGAGGAGCTAAGACGGAGAGCAAGGACCAAACCAACAGCAGAATTCAGAAGCCGGGGAGTTAAACTGAGCACAGAGAAGTCTTCACTTGCACAGAAGAATGAGGGGCTGTCTATATGGTAACAACCTCAGCAGCGCCTTTGAGGAACTGGAGGTCTTCCTTAACTCTGGAGGTGAGTGACCCATGTTCCAGTTCTACATGAGGCCTGGTTGTTCCACCGAAATACCCACACACTTGCCTTCTCCTTATTCTGCAGAACTGTAGTAAATCCAAGTTCCCCAAGATCAGAGGCACATACATCTGTGTCCCCTGAAACCCAAAGCACGTCAGTCGCCTATCATGGGTGCCACCCACGGAAGACGTCGGTAGACTTTCCTGAGAAAAAGCTAGGATGGTAGTCAAGAGACAATTGGCCAGTCAGATAAAGGACTGTGACCCTCAGGAAATTTTCCTCCAAGACGGCTATGTAGCCATGCCTCGGCTCCATCAAGCTACTCACAAAATATTCTAATGAAAAATCTTTATTTATTTTAACTTGGCTACTAGAGTCCACTCGGCCTTCAGTCTCTGGTCTTCCTGCCTCGCCACAAGGACTCCGTACCCAGCAAGAGTATCGTTTGCATATTCTATGAAGCTCCTCTGACCACTTCCCATGCTCTTGCTGAGTGCTGGGGCCCCTTTGAGTGAGCCCTGTCCACTGCACAACTCTTCCGGGTCTTGTCATATGATGTAATATTTATTAAATATATTATGCTAGGATATTTATATGCTTATCTTGAGCATACTGTGTGCCTGACACATAGCAAAATGCTTCAAAAGGGTAATGCTTTAAAAGATGTGTGCTTTGAACAAATGAAGGCACACATAAACCAAGAAACAGTATAATGTGTTATATAGTGGAGTTCTGATACCAAAATCAAAAATCCTCGATTAAAACATTCCATTTTCACGTCTCATGCTTGAAACAATATCTCTTAACTATTAGGGTGCCTGGTATTCCCCCAAATACATTGCTCCCCCTTTTTGTCTTTTTGTTTTTGGTTTTTTTTTTTTTTTTTTTTTTTTTGGTTTTTCGAGACAGGATTTTTTTCTGTGGCTTTGGAACCTGTCCTGAAACTAGCTCTTGTAGACCAGGCTGTTCTCGAACTCACATAGATCCATCTGCCTCTACCTCCTAAGTGCTAGGATTAAAGGGGTGCACCACCACCACCTGGCTTTTTTGGCTTTTCAGACAGAGTTTCTCCATGTAGCCCTGGCTGTTCTGGAACTCACTCTGTAGACCATGCTGGGCTTGAACTCACAAAGATCCTCCTGCCTCTGCCGCCAAAGTGCTGGCATTAAAGGTGTGAGCCAATACTCCCAGGCTCCCTACTTCTTTAATGAGATTATTAGTTTCCACAGGTTAAAGTGGATACACTGGCATTAACTGTAATAAATCCCCCAGAGAGGAAGCAAATTCTTTTGAATTGTGGAAAGGCTTAGCTATTCCCCAGCTATGAAAGTCTAGTGCCGACTGCACACTGTTCAAGAGTATCCAAGTGTGTTTACACGAGAAGGCAAACACAGCCCAGTACTGCATAGCACTTTCTAGATGAAAGCACTTCCAACCTTGGGACTTCACGTGTGCACGTGTTTTCAAATGGGCTTTCCCAAGGAGGCTGATTTTAAGTACTATCACTTCCCTAAGCTGACACTTCCGGAACTACAATGAATTCCCTAAAGAATTTAAGGTGGAGATATGGCCATAGCACCAATATCACCAGACTATCTTTCGGGGAGGGTCTCTTGAGTCTAGCTCTTTAAACGCTGGTAGGTGTGCATTGTGAGTGCCTTTTATTTGCCCAGGTTTTCAGAACAAAAGCCTTTGGTTGGACACTCTGATCAGTAGTGCTCTGGTTTATAGATGAACATTCATGTGAATTATACAAAATGAATTCCCAGAAATTGGAGACAGAATTTGTTTTTCCGGATAGCATCACCTGAATCTGAAGTTCGTTAGAATTAACTTTACATTTTCAAGAGAATGGAAGCGTGTGTGGACAGCAATGGGCTATGGTTGCTGGCTTCATATGTACATACGAAGGACAGGGTGGCAGGGTCAGAGAAGAAAACACTGTTTTCTTGAAACATTTCCTTTGTGTTAGGCACTTGGCATCCACTCTCCTGGAATCCCCGCAGCACACTCTCTAAAGCAGAATTTATTACCCACATTCCACAGAACTAAAATTTCAGCCATATTTCATTGCCTGTGTCTCTACCAGTCAGCCTGAGAGACAGCAATAGCGTGTCATAAGACTCAAATCCTCCTAGTCAGGTGGAGCTCACACTCAGTAATAACCCCCCGTGGGTGGCAACAGTCAGCAAACCGTGGGCAAGCTGTTTGTCTGTTCTGTTACCTAAGGCTGCATTCCAGATGCAGGGGCAGAGCTGAACACGTGGTCTGCCGAGTTCAAAATATTTACAACCCATCCCGTTCTGAGAGACCGTGCTGAGCCCTGGCACAGAACCAATCAGGAGGCAGTGCCAGTGTAAGAAAAGTAATTCAAAATCCAGCATGCCCTGGAAAGGGGATGTTTTATGGGTGCATGGGAAACCCGCTGACTCAGCTTCAATCTAAAGACAGTGTTCTAAAGTCAGTCAACTCTCCTTGGCTTGCTCTCTCATCTCTAGAGGAATCTCACCTTAAGTACCATTCCAGGATGATGACCACCGAAAATACATACAAGGAAACACACATTTAGTTATCACGAATGTAGCCATGTTATACGTTGTTCAGTATTTTAGATTCAAATCATCACATCATGCAATTGATTAGTATGATTGTCCTATACAAGTGGGATTATATGGAGAGATTAATAAAACAGGATTTATAAACTTTACAGTAGGATTCTCACTGGCCCTAAGGGGGAAAAAAACCAGTTTATTGAAAAACGTTCTAGTTGAGAAAACAGATAATCAACCTCTCAAGCTCCATTATGCTATCAGAATCTCCTTCATATCAAATAACTTCAGATAATAAGTAGACTTAATTGATGGAAGAGGTTTGCAGTGTTCAATGATTTGTTTTCAATAAGTATACTCTTTATTTGGTCCTACACCAAGAGGGCAAAATAAGTCAAAGAACATAAATGCAGAATGAGTTTGTTTTCTTTTTAAACATTTGTGTGTGTGTGATGTGTTTGCATACGTGCATGTATGATATGTATGTATTGTGATGTATGTGTAATATGTGTGTGTGCTATGTATGTGTATTTGTGATGTAGGTGCTTGTGTGTGTAATGTGTATGCATATGTGAATGTATGATGTGTATGTATTGTGATGTATGTGTAATGTGTGTATGTGTGTGTATACTATATATGTGTGTTTGTGATGTAGGTGCTTGTGTGTGTGATGTGTGTGCATATGTGCATGTATGATGTGTATGTATTGTGATGTATGTATAATGTGTGTATTGTATGCTATGTATGTGTGTTTGTGATGTGGATGCTTATGTGTGTGATGTGTATGCATATGTGTATTATGATGTGTATGTATTGTGATGTATGTGTAATGTGTGTATGTGTGTGCTATGTATGTGTGTTTGTGATGTGGGTGCTTATGTGTGTGATGTGTATGTATATGTGTATTATGATGTGTATGTATTGTGATGTATGTGTAATGTGTGTATGTGTGTGTGTGCTATGCATGTGTGTTTGTGATGTGGGTGCTTATGTGCGTGATGTGTATGTATGTGCATATGTTTGTGTGTGTGTGTGTGTGTGTGTGCACGCGCGCGCGCGATGTGTGTACCATGGCATGTGTGTAGAAGTTAGAAGACAGCATGGAGGAGTTGGGTCTGTTATTTCACCTTCACGCGGGCCCCAGGGATGGGATACAGGCTTTCAGGTTTGTATAGCAAGTGCTTCACCCACTGGGCCATCTTGCTAGCCCTAGGAATGATTTTAACAATGATTCACTAGAAATTGCAGAACAGGAAGCAGCAGAGTTGACGCCAATTATCTGGGCCTTACTTAATCCAATCACTTCACTTCTGAATCAATGCGGAAGATGCCATGCTGGGCATGGAACAAGAAATAAAATAGAGACAGATTAAGTATAAATTAAAGAATTTTAAATAATTCTTAAACAATTTTTTCTTAACCTGAAACTTTACAATAACTGGCAATACTAAACGTGCCTTATTTCAGCCACTTTTATATGCTTCTACTTTTGGGCAATTTTGGATTTATAGAAACCTACAAAAGTAATACAGATTTCCTATATATCGCTCAAAGGGATTTCCCTATTGCTGGTATTATACTTTAATGGGAAATACTTGCTATAATTAATGAACCAGTTCCTAATGGCAGCCCATACCGTCGTCAGCTTACTTAAGTTTTTATCTAATGTGCTTTCTAGGTTACCTTATGCTACTTGTCTCTGAACCAATTAAATATTGGCTGGAGAAACTCGAGGACTAAGAGTGATTTAATCTGGGTCGAGCACTGGCCACAGTCGGTGAGCAGAGGACCTCAAGGGTGGGGCTAAACAGACGGCAAACCAGCCAGTGAACTCAGTGAGCTGCACAGGGCTTTCTGAGGAAGAGTTCACTAAGAACACACATCACACACACGCACACACACACACGTATGCACAGACACACACATGCAGACACACGCACGTGTACACACACAAATCAGTGAACTGAAAAGCTTGTTTTTATTATTCATGAACATGACAGATTCAGCAAGTTATGTGTGGCTAAAGGTGTTCCCAATTGTTTAATATTCCTTAAAGGTCTCTCTAGAAAGTTCTCAGATTCCTAAGATTCAGTAAAACAGAAAAATCTCTAACAGTTAGTTACTTAGCTGTCTTTCTAGTCTGCTGATATACATGCATAAACCCACGCTCTACTTACTACCAAGTCTTTCTTTATCATCCTCTTTTAAATTAAACTACTCCTTTTTAGAGAAGAAAATGCAGTCACGTGACTACAAATTAAAAATGTGCCAAGATTTTCCAGGCTTCTCTCCTCTCTCCCCGTTCTACAGCCGTCTGAGTGCCTTCAGTCACCACGGCTGCCGCTTTCTTGGGTGTCCTATCAGAGACGAACTACACTTTTGTAAGTAAGCTTACATGTGTATTTTCTCTATTTTTTGCCCCTCATTCTAAAAGGTTCCTTGAGTGTTTCATATAATGTGTTTGAGCATTCTCGCTGTGTCTCCCAGCTCTTCCCAATCTTGTATACCCTTTCTTCTTTAAACCTGCCAAGTCGTATTCACGCTGCCCGGATATTTTGGATGTGACCCTCACTGGAACACGGGCAACCTGCAAGGGGACATACCCTGAAAACACTTTTTCTCCTCCCTCCCTCCCTTTCTCTCTCCCTTCCACCTTCCTTCCCGCTCTCCCTCCCTCTCCGGAGCTACCAATTGGCAATAGCCTCTTAGCTAGGGGTGGAACATTGTGCTCACCTCTCCTCCCCGTGCTGGGATGCTCTCTGACTTGGGCTTCTACAGATCTTAGACTGTCATTTCTGTTGTGAGTTCCTATGTGCTCATATGTGAGTTCCTGCTGTGTTCGGAAAACACCATTTCCACCACATCTGGCTCTTAGCGTCTTTATGACCCGTCTTCCACAGTGGGCCTTGAGTCTTAGGAAGAGGCCGTGTGATGAAGATGGCCCATTGTGGGCTTTGCCCTCCAAGCCTCATTCTCTGCACCTTAGTCAGTTATGCATCTCTGTGTTAAGTGGCCTCTCCTGCAAGGAGCTATGAGGCTGAGAGATGCATTAATCTATGAACGCAAGTCTTTCGGGAACAGCTTAGCGCTACATCCATGCAACCGAATAATAGAAGCAGGCTCTCCCCTAGAGCTTATGAACTATGTGCATTTTGCTTCTGTTCCCTTAAAATTAGCCCCAACAGTCTTTCCATGACAATGGGATAGCTTGCTCATTCTTGTCTGATCGGAATTTACTAATAATCCTCTATTGATAGAACAAGAAATTTCCAATATTTTGATATTATCAACCGAGAGGAGTTTCATTCACCAACATTTCATGTTCCCTCCAACAATTTGTTCACTGATTAAGAGCAGTCACCAAGATAGTCTTCGTGTTCAATGTCTGAGCAAAGCTACTAGGTTCCTGGGGATTCTAAGGATTGTATATGCCTGACATTTTGTAAATATTCCCTGATAGAGTTTTGTTTTTTTTTTTTTTAGTTGTAACCCACAGTACACTTTAGCTGACTCCCATTGACAAGGGCCAGGAAAGCTAAACACATTCTTTTCTATGTATCATCCCATAGCTGAAGCTAATACACCCTGATTAAGCTCTAAGCAGCTATCCAAATCAGTGCTGACTGCAGGAGCCCAAGACTTAGCAATAAAAGCCCCTTCATGGGCTGGAGACATGGCTCAGAGGTTGAGAGCACTGACTACTCTTCCGGAAGATCTGGGTTCAATTCCCAGCAACCACATGGCGGCTCACAACTGCCTGCGGCACCAACTCCGGGGACACACAAGTGTCACACAGACATACACGCAGGCAAAAGGATCATCTCCATAACCTGGGAGCTCAGTGAGGGACCCACAATGATAAGCAATACGAAGACAACCAGGGATTAGGAAGATGGCTCAGCCATTAACTTAAGCCTGTAGGCCTCTTCGGGAGGAAGTTCAGTTCCCAGCACCCACAATCAGGCGGCTCATTGCCTCCTGCCGCTTCGGTTCCAGGGGTCTGATGCTTCTGGCTTCCACAGGCCGGCACACACAGACACAAACCCAAACAAAAATATATAGATGATTAAAACCTAAAATTTTAAAAAGAAGCCCGCTAACCTTGGGTGAGCATCCACGGAATGCCAGATACTTGCTGAGAGCTCTGTGGCGTTCTTTTCTTAGATCACATCTCTCTGCAGATTTACAATGGGTCCTGTCGTCCCTTCCTTTCCGCCCCGCCCTGACTACCAGCACGAATTCTTGTGACACTCGCTGGCTCCTTTGTCCCGAGAACTATTAAAATAAGAACACCCTGCCACCGAGAACACAGCAAACTGGACCAATCTTGCTTGACACACCTTGTGGACTGGCTTTGTTACGTTCTTCACAGGATAAACTTTTCACGAGGCCGGGAAGAAAACATTTGTTTCATGAGGGTGGGGACAGAATGGTGTGGTGGAGAGGGCTCCACAATCGCAAAGTTGGCACGGGTCTGGCAGACGCTTGGAGGCTTCCTGGTCGTATTGGGGATGTAAGTGCCATTCTTCCAACTTTTAATAATCCCTTATAAATGTATGGGGAAATCAAGGCCCGGGTGGATTTTTCAAGTCGGCAATCATTAATAATAATTAACTTTACTTAATGGTTCATTAGGTAGCAGCACACTCAAGGATCAGGAACGCCTAATCAATGCATTAAACCGTCTCCAGACATTGATTAAGGGTACTTATGAGGGTGGCTTCGGATTGCACCTTTTAATTAATAATTAAATTATAATTAATACTGAGACCAACTGGTTTCCTAGAGATTTCCTTTCAAAGGAGATCCTATGTTGGGGTTTAATTATCAGGTAAGAGTCATGCTTCCCAGTGGTGCTTCCTCAAGCCCCGGACCCTCAGACTGCGGACCTCCACCTAATCGCCGCGAGGCTGGCAAGAGGGGCATTCTGCTCGGGCTGGACAGACAGACAGCCCAGGCAATGACACACTTAGCCAGACAGAAGCAACAGGCAACCTCACTCTTACTGTGTCCAGCTTTAAAACTCATGAGCAACTTGTTGGTTTTCAAACGTCTGAGCTTCCATGGGGTACTGGCCTGGGCTCATTCGTTGTATGTGGTTCCTTTAACTGGATGAGTTCAGTTCGCTGGAGGGAGTATCTGGAGCTGAAGCGGAAGAGACTCCCGTGGTGTCCCACCATAGCTCTGGATATAGTCCGTAAGCAGAAACACACAAGTGGCCACAGCTGATGTATTTCCAGACAGTGACAGGAGCCTTATTGGAAGTGAGCATCCATGTCCAGGCAAAGCTTGTTCCCCATGGAGCATCGAGCCCAGAGAACTTCTATGTTGTTGTTGTTTGGTTTGGTTTGGTTTGGTTTTTCGAGACAGGGTTTCTCTGTAGCTTTGAAGCCTGTCCTGGATCTAGCCCTTGTAGACCAGGCTGGCCTCGAACCCACGGAGATCCGCCTGCCTCTGCCTCCCGAGTGCTGGGATTAAAGGCGTGCACCACCACCTGGATTGCGCCCAGGAAGCTTTAAAAACTTCTCAGCTGCTTGGGAACTGTCTAATGTATCTTGTTTGATAAGATTCCCAAGTCACTGGAAAAATGAAAATAAAAAGCCATTTTGTTTCGGCTTCCTTTTGAGTAAAACAGAACGTGAAAATTGCGTGCCAGAGAGTAGCATTTCAGAACCGTGTGCGCTTTGATAACTGCGTGGAATCCTGTTCCCTATATGGGAGGGGGAGCCCTGCTAAGGCGACAGGCTGAACTTGTACTGTACCTCAAAACCGCACGGGAAGTTGAGGCTTACAGGAACTTAAAAATTGCCTGTTCTTCCTGAAGGTCCCTTATTGGAGCCCCAAGAAATTGTCCCTCAAGGCAGTCAGTCTGTCTACTCAGGCCGTACAAAGAATAGCACTCTTGGAATGACAGAACTGGAACTTGAGTTCAGAGTCCGCCAGTGTCCCTAGAACCCATGTAAAAGCCAGATACAGTGACTTGTGCCTGAAATCTAAGGACTGAGGAGAGAGACAGGAAGACCCCTGGGGCCTCTCTAGTCAGTCAGCCAGCAAGTTCCAGGTTCTGTGAGAAACCTTGTCTCAAAACATAAGATACAGGGCAATTGAAAAACATATTCAACTTTAGTTCCTGCCTTCCCACATATGTGTACACACACATGCATATACTTATACATATCCTACACACAAACGTATATATGTAAACACGCCCCCACAATGTCATGTGTGGCAGTATGGATGTGAGACACTATTTAGTTCTCTTGTAGCTCTTGTAGACCAGGCTGGCCTCGAACTCACAGAGATCTGCCTGCCTCTGCTTCCTGAGTGCTGGGATTAAAGGAGTATGCCACTAACGCCTGGCCGCTATTTAGTTCTCTATAATCCACAGTTATTCTCCAACAGCCAATCAGTGTCCCTGGAGGTTACAATTGAAAGGGTTTGGGCTGGGTGAACAATCTCTACTCTTCCGGGTCACCCCTGCTAACCTTCACATTTCGCCATTTTGGACAGAATGTAGTACTCAAGGTATATTCCTGCGGTGCATCCGTTTCCAGTATAATTCCCCGCGGAAGAAAAAAAATGAGGATAGTATACTCTGAGGGAGCAGAACAAAAGCACCCCTAACTCCAGAATCCACCTAAACTTAAATAGTTTGCATATTAGCAGTAGATTCGTCTACAGTTCAACAGTGGCCCCTAGTTGCCCTGCGTGCTCCCAACCTACAAGTAACCGTGGCTCCCTTGCTAGAAAAGCAGCTGGGATGGTTTGCACCACATCAGGTCCCTTCCCTTCCCAGCAGTGGGGGCCGGTAGAAATCGCGAGCCCGTCTCTGTTGTCCTCCCCTTTGGTGAAATGTCTTGTCTTCCCGAGGCTGGAAATCACAACATTTGCCTTTCTGTCAGCTTCCCACCCCTACCCCGAGGAACTCTGGCTCCTAGAAATCTTGCCACGTTTTTCACCCAGGTGACCTAGACAGACACTTTTCCTGGTCCTCTTCTATCCACCTGGAAGAAATGGCAAGCTAGTGCCTTCACCCCACCCCACCCGGTCCTCCATTATTCCTGGCAAACCACAAGTAAACATAGTGGCTGCCTCTCACACATCCCATTGGAATTCTTCCTTTAGAGGAGCAAACTGCCTCTGGGCACATGACTCAGCCTCCGCTAACACGTCTCATTATCCTGAGAAGGGGTCCTGCAACCGTGCCTGCAGCTTCTTTGCAATCCTGCTCCGTGTGTCGGCTGCTTTCGGAGATCACAGCTCTGCTCCAGTCTTGCAGCTATTTGGGAGTGGCCTGCATTATGTGGCAGACCCCATTCAAGAAGGAGGCAGGCCACCCCTGAGCACAGGGAGGCAGGTGGCTCCACTGGGTACCGACCTCAAACCTCCCACTCGTACATCCTCTTTGGGCAGACGGCTCAGCCTTAGCTGGGTGTTTTACTTCCTGGATCAGGGATCGCCCAACTGTCACTACAGCAAGAAGGCATACTACCCCTTACTAAATGGCTGGGAATAGCCCTAGCCCGCCACCATGGCTCGCCCCAGCACATCTCTTTTCATTAAGTAAAGGCGATGCAACTGCTCCACGATGCCACCACTCCACCCAGACTCATCTTTGCTTCTGTCAGACTTCTGTTCCAGTGCCAGTTTGTTATATGACTTCTTGAGTAGACAGACAGAGATGACGTCTATTCACCCAATAGACTCCCACCAAGTGAAAGAAATGATTCCATCCAAGTGGGGTTACATATAGGATCACTAGTGGCTCTCAGACTTCATCACCGAAAAGCCCCACCCCAGCCTGGATAATGAATGATTGACGAGAGCTGCATGGTTCGATTCCCTATCTTGACTCAAATCTTCCACCTATGACTCTACATTCCGCAGGATCACATGTAGCTAGGGCAGGATAAGGCTAGGGTAGGATAAGGGGGCAGGCGGGAGTGGCTGGAATCTCAGACGAGGGTCTGATGATCCTTCCTATGGGGGCATGTTAACAGGCCCAGGCTCGTGAGGATCTCATGAGACTGATCCCAGCTGCTTTGGCTTCAAGACAAAGGCGGACCAGGCCAAATCGAGAGGACTTTTTGCTACAAGTATGACAAGGAACAGGCAGATATTGTTCACAGCTAGACATGAGTCTCCGTAGCTCATAAGGACTGTGTTTCCTTTCTTACACAGTACTTCATTTTTTTTCAAATTAGTCTCTTGATTTGATGTTGTTACTGTTGTTTACCTACGTTTTCTTATACTTATTCCTAATTCATCCTCTCCTTTAATTTTATGGACCTCTAACAAGAACCCTAATAAGTTCCTCTTCTGGCGAAAAAAACCTGGCTTACCTGAATCTGGATCAAGTGCTCGTCGACATTAACCCTAATAGGAAACTTAGAACTTCCTACACAGTCCTAAGACTTCTGTCTTTCTTCTTCTCTCTGGTTTACAAGGCTTCCCCATTCTCCCTTATTTCCCACCACTTAGGGACTGCCTTCAAAATAGTAGAGAGGAACTAATGTAAGAGAGTTTATTTATCTGAAAACACGTTCATTTATACTTTGTGCTTTTTCAGTAGAAAACTAGAAGCTTGTTTTTTCTTTGAATTTTGAAGTCCCCCCTGTAATGATCTGTCCTGTCCGTTTATGAGACAAGCCCCACCCACTCTCTCCCTCTTCCACCGAGGCAAGCAAATCTTCCTTCTGCTTCTAGCCTGAGCTATCTCCTCTCCCCGCCTCTCTCTGCTCTTCCCCCCCTCCTTTCCCCTCCATAACCCACTAAATAAATGCCCACTTCCTCTGCATGCTGTGTCTATCCCTCTCCGTCTCTCACCTGCCAAGCCTCTGTGGGACCAGCCTACCCACCGAGGTCTCTCACCCACTGCCTCCCACAGAGGCCTCAGGTGGTGAGACCTGGCTTTCCCTCATTGCCCACTGCTGCCCCTTGGGGAAGCGCAGCCTTTTATCTAAACTATAACACCCTCTGTTGGACTCTATAATTGTTTCTGTGCTCTGCATTTGTGTATGTGACCTTCTGTTGCTTGATTTTGTCGATGGCAAATGTGAAGGGTTTCCCCCTTGGGATCTTGCACTTTCGTTACTTCGAACTTGGTTTATTCTTTGACACAGGTTTACACAGTATATAGGGACGGGGGTGGAATTCAATGGTATCGTCTTCGCCTGGCATCCATAGGCCTTAGGTTCAATCTCTAGTAGGATAAAGAAAATAATATAGACCATCTGCCATGTGCCAGCCATGGCTAAAGGTCCTAGGAACAGGTCAATGAAAGTTTCATCATTGTATTCCTATGAGGGCATCTATCACTCACGCTCTGGGAGCATCTGATGGGCCTGCTCATCTGGAAACAGAGTCTACAACCTACTTTCATTAGTTTTCTTCATCTCCCATGCACTCTCTCTCCTTCTCATAACCCTGTTATTAGATGTTGAGCCTCCTGACAGGTCCTCTGATTTTCATATCTTTTCTTTCCCACATCATGCTGATATTAGTCTTTCTGCTTACTTCCTCGGGGGGTTCTCCTAACTTTATCTTTTAGCTTGTATATTGAGTTTCTCATTTCTAATGTCGTATATTAGTGGCAAGCCTCTTCCGAGCTCACCAAATATTCCTTTTGTAGACAGTCCCGTTATTGTTTCCTATCTTCCCCTATCTCTCTGAAGACAAGAGAGTTGATGTTTGAAGTTTTCCATGGGCAGAATTTGTTTCCTTTGAGTTACTGCCTTCTGTTTGTTTCGGTCTCTATCTTTCATTAGTAAGCTTTTTACAGATTCTCACCATCCCACGCTGACCTTGTGCGTCCCTAGCTTTGCTTTGAGAATAGGATTGAAAGTTGGTACTCTTATGCAAAAAAGAAACTCTCTTTTGTTTGCTTTAGGGCGGTGTAACAGAGACCACTACACTGGGCCGGTCAGTGCCTTTCTTCATAGGCCGATGGAGACTGCGCAGGGAATGAGTCCAGGTTTCTGCTGGGAAAATGGAAGCCTGCCTGCCTACCTCTCTACCCATGCTCTGGGAGTCAAGCAAAAGAAGAAAATGGAAGAAGCCACAGTAAATGAATTTCGAACTTACTGTTGATTCCCTAGTTTCTAATACCATAATACACGATTACTTCCTCAGGACCTCAAGTGCGAGTACCCAAGGTGCCTATGTCCCACCCTCTATGAATTCTGCACTGTAGTGGAGGTGCTTACCGAAACTGTAAGATTCAGTCTTCCTGGATGTCCTAATTCAGATGCTTGCTTGTCTAATCTACAATTTTACTGTAACTGTCTTCTGCTCCATTGCCTGGCCCTGTGTGTTTGTACATTTTATCATCCTCTTATGCAAGTTCAAGGGGAAGCGGTTTGAAAGTTTGCACCCAAGCGTTGTCTGACAGCATTGCTTTCTTTCTGAGAAGTTCAGACCTAGGGCTCCTGCTCCAGGCCCCTCTCCCCCATGTGCTGGAATTGCAGCCATGAGCCAGCACACCAGCTCCAAAGTCAACAGCTAGAACTGGACCTGCTGGGACCGTATTCTGGACAAAATACCCATCAGGCCTCTTGTCCCTTTTGTGTTTCCATTCCTTTATATAAAGCGAAGTGTATTTAGCATATTGTTCACCTCGAGTCCAAACTCCGAGTGCTACAATGCCTTTTTATAGTGGTCACTGTATTCATAGAGGCACCTCACATTCTCAGTTACTCCTGTCAGAAACCGGGGAGCCCTTTGACTCCCACATCTTCACGTCACTAAGTCCTACTCCTGAGTACGCCTGCCTGTGACCGTCGAGGACATGAACGTACTTCCTTTCGTGTCTTCTGTGAAGGTACCAGTCCCAGTATACACTACCTCTCCAGTCGTGACCTGCTAATGTCCCTACTGCATGTATTTTCAGCCTCTCACCTATCCACACCACACACTGCAATCACCATCTTTGCAAAATGTCAGCCGCTTCCATCTTTCCAGGACTTCCCAATCAAAGGAGAAAGGGTTCTGTGCAAGGCTCTGCAGGCATTGGCCACACCCTCTGCAGGCATTGGCCACACCCTCTGCAGGCACTGGCCACACCCTCCGCAGGCATTGGCCACACCCTCTGCAGGCACTGGCCACACCCTCTGCAGGCATTGGCCACACCCTCTGCAGGCACTGGCCACACCCTCTGCAGGCATTGGCCACACCCTCTGCAGGCATTGGCCACACCCTCTGCAGGCACTGGCCACACCCTCCGCAGGCACTGGTCACACCCTCCGCAGGCACTGGCCACACCCTCCTCAGCCTCACCTAGAGGCTTCTTCCCCCGCCCACAATCTCTTGCTTTCTGTCCTTGTTTTCTGGTGTTCTCACAAAGACGGAAAATCTCCAGGTCTGGGTGACCCCTCCACTTGGCTCTGGTTACGGCATGTGTCTTGGCTCAAGTCTAATTTCCTCAGAGAATCCTAGCAAGGTCAAGAATCTGTTAGTATAAGAACATGCCTGATTTCTTCACAGCATTTCTCTTGCTTACTAATGAGCTCCGTGTTAGTGACTATCTGATTATTGTATGCCTGCCCCATCCAACCGTAAGTCAACAGTGCCAGGCATGGCGATGCATGTCTTTGATCCCCGCACTGGGGAGTCAGAGACAGGCAGATCTTTGAAAATTTAAAGTGATCCTGGTTTATATGTTGAGTTTCAGGCCAGGCAGGGACACACACCTGTTCTCAAAAACAAAACCAACCAACAAAAATGAAACAAAAAGAGTATCTCAGCCAAAATATCCCTCATATTCATCATGCGTTATCCATGTCTTTTAATGAATAGAGGTCTTTGTTATTTTTAAATGCTGCAATACATTTCTTAGGATCATGCTGCTTAGTTGTTTGCTGAGTCGGGACCTTGCTGCACATCCAGGCTTACCCAGAATTGACAGTCTGCTTTCCTTAGTCACACCCTGGGATTACAGCTGTGTGCCGTAAGCCTCGGCTAACTTCTTAGATGTGTTGAATGTAGGACTATCAACCAGATGTGTTGAATGTAGGACTATCAACCGCGGTGGTAAACAATCGCAGGTTGATTGAGTAGGGGGTGGAGAATCAGACCAGTTTGAAGCTTTCAAAAGGCAAATTAAATTTTATCAGTGTTTCCTAGATATCATAAGCGATTGGGTTAACGATCAATGTCAAACATAGGCAGTGTTTTGTGACAATGCTTTCTTGGTGCTGTTGTTATCATTATGGAGAACCTACCACTCCCTGGCCATAAGCAAGGGCTTGAACTGCATTACTGCATGCCATCCTCGTACCCAGCCCTAAGGTGGTCTATAGGTGGTGTTTCCAGTTTAGCAATGACAAAACCTAGGCAGGGCTAAGAACGTGGCCAATGGTTGACATAGGGGTCACACCCAAGAAACTGACTCCAGAACCTGGTTCACTTAATCCTTCCAATGAGAAAAGTCAAGTGTGTGTGCATGTGTGTGTGCATGTGTGTGTGTGTGTGTGTGTGTGTGTGAAAGTCAGAGGATGGCTTGCAAGCATCTGCTCGCTTCTCCTCACTTGTGGGATCTGAGCATCTAACGCAGCTGCCAGTCTTGTTGGTAAATGCCTCTACCCTATGAACCATCTCACTGGACCAAGCAATCCCTTTCTCCAGAGGAAGCGACTTCACACTGGGGAGGCTCTTTCTTTGGATACAAAGAAGGAACCATTTAGAACCATCCAGCACCGAGACAAGCCTCTCTACAATGACGGATGGGTATCCAGCCCCAAAGAGCAGTGTGTTGTCTTTAAAAGCAGAAGTTGGCCCCACGGTTAAGTAAAGCCCAGCTCTCCAAGTTTGAGAGGTCGTTCATAGCTAGCTTCTGTCACCAAGCTTTTCCCTGGCTGAAAGTTTGCATCGATGTCACTAACTCTGCGTTATCCCAGGGCTGCCTAATCGGGGCGACTCTTGCTTTATTGAGCTCGGCAGTCACTTTGCTTAATGACTTGCTATGTGAACAACTTGGCATATCCTTCACCCGCAGTCAGCGCCTCCTCAGTTTAATTACTTGCTTTGTTGACATTATGCCATCCTCAGGGAAACGCGGAAATCCAAAGCTTGATGCCACGGTTCTTCTGTGCCGCTGTAACAGAACGGACTGCGTGATTTGTCATGAGCCGAGATGGGTTGGTTCGTGGCTGCATTAGCAAATCCAAAATTTGGGGGCTGGCATCTGACGAACGCTTTCTCGCAATGTGTCAGGGCACAAAGGTGAAAAGAGAGTAACAGAACAGGTGGCTGAACTTGAACTTGCCTAACAATGACGTCAAGAATCTGTCCATAAGGGCTGAGCCTTCATGGCCTGCTTACTTCTGGTTCGGCTATACCTCCTCTAAACTGTTATATTGAGGGCTAAGTTCCTAACGTGTGGACCTCACAACACATTCTAACCACGGGGCTAGTGACCATCACAAAATCCATAAAATTATAAATAGTGGTAAGGAGAAAAACACAAGGCAAGAGTTGAAAGGAATTAGCGTGATTTTTCAGGAGGATTTGATAAACTCAAAAGCATAAGAAAGCAGTCTGAGACAGAAGGAGCATGGTAAATTTGAGCCAGCCGTCTCCTCGTAACAAACGCTGGGCCAGCCAGGGCTACATAGTAAGGCTTGCCTCACAAAACCAAAACCAAACAAACAAAAGGTGCTTGAAAAAAAATGGAAAAACAAACCGTGACTCCATATCAGGAAGGCAAGAGCCATAAGAATAGGATTAGGAAAACTAATTCTATTCTGTACAGCTGTCTTGAAGCTTGCTTGAAATACATTGTCTACTTTGAAAAAATGCATAGTATGTTGAAAAACAAAAGGAATCCAGGTTAAGCCTGATGACACAGACCTGTAATCCCAGCACCTAGGAGGCGGCAGCAACAGGAAGTTTGTCCGAGGAAACCTGCGTGCGTGCGTGCGTGCGTGCGTGCGTGTGTGTGTGTGTGTGTGTGTGTGTGTAATTCTGTATATAGAAAGAAATACGTTAGATTGGAATTATTATAGTTCTTCCCAAATGGATGAAGGGAAACGTCCATCTATGGCCCACAAGGGTTTCCCTGGGACCTGGGAATGTCACGTAATCATTCTGTTTCTAAATCTGGCCACACAGGGAGAACAGGCTGGAGCTTTTTATAAAACACAGATTGGTCCTCACATCCAAGCATTCCGAAGAGCAGCTTACAAAACTCCTGCCAACAACAGGGCAAGCTGCTAAATCTGCAGAGTGAGAGGGGAGCCTACCCTCTGGCTTCAGTATCCTCGCTGGAGAATCGCTGACCCTACTGTCCCGCAGGATGTCATAAAGACGAAATACAACAAAGAAGAAAATACGCAAGTAAAGAAGGGACCGTGCTGGCTTTTCAAGGTAACGTAAGAATGCCGGTTGGTCAAACAAGCCTGCCAGACACTACCAGGGTTTTGACTAGATTTCTTGGGTCCCTGCCTCCTGTTGCTACGTGCCTATCCCTCAGTTTTTGCACGTCAACGCCTATCTAACCAGCCAGCCCTCTGGTTAAGAGAGCCACTTGCAGACACTGAAGAGCCCTGAGCCATGGATGTTGAGATTAAGGAGGGTGCGGGAGTTCACGCCCCACCCCTGCCCTGGATCAGCAGACAAGTCAGTCCAGAACTGGGACTGAGTGGAGAAGGAAGCTTCCACACAGGCGCCCTTGACTTCTCCTGCACCACCTCCCCAATTCCCTCCGGGGATCCTTTTCGATTTAAGGACGTCGCTGAGCGTCATTTGGCCACAAATCTTCATCTAGACACATCTCTGAAAATATCATCTCCCTCAGCGGCAGAGGTTGTTCAATATCTGTGTGTTCAATGTCTGTGTGTCTGTGTGTTCGTGAAAGTAAAGCCTATCGATTCTTCTTTTGGGATCTCACGTCTTTCCCCATCTTTCATTCAGATTATGGTTGGTTTTCTTTTTTTTAAGTGTATAATCTACACACAGGAAAGGCCAACTTTTAGTACCTAGCTCAACAGATTCTACATATACACACCCATGCAATCAACCCCCAGATCTAGATCAAAAAGACTTCTAGCACCTGAGGCTTCTCCATGTCTCCTCCCAGACAGCAGGAACTACTCCCTAGCAACCGAGATTCCATCACTGTGGACGAGTTGAGCCTGTTAGGTCCTTAGAAACACAAGCATTCTATGTGTTCTCCGTCCTTCAGTGAGCATTATGTCTGGAGAATTTCCCACTCTTCTACAATACATGGACTTTTTCCCTCTCCCTTCTTTCCTTCCTTCTCTCCCTTCCTTTCTCTTTCTTTATTTTTCTTTTTTGAGAAACCACAGTAATGCTCCTGCCTCAGCCTTCAGCGTGTATGGTTTTTATATTGTTTAAATACTGTAAGCTTTGTCTACCCATTCTATCGTCAACAGAACCTGGGGCTCTCTGTAATTTGGAGCCATTATGAATGAAGCAGACAGGAATATCCTTTACCTGATGTTGCCAGGGACACATGTTCATTTCTGGCTGTATGCTGAGGACTGGGATTGTGAGGTCTGGGTTAAATGACTACCCAGCTGCCACTGTTGTTAAAGCAAACACGCTCATTGTTTTGTTCATATACATACCTACTTAGTTATCTACTCTTTTAGTTACTGTTACCCTTTGTCCGCGAGTTTTATTGTAGTATAATTTCACACATAAATTACACCTTTTAAGGGTAAAGTTTTAATAACTTTGACTAGGATTCCAGTAGCACAATAAATCCCACAATCAGAATAATGAACACCACCACCACCCTAATTACCTTCCACTTTCCCAGAAGCCTTGGCATTGTTTATACAATCATGCGTGACCATCTCCCATTTTATATTCCCCCCCTTTTTTAAAATATTTATTTATTATGTATACAATATTCTGTCTGTGTGTATGCCTGCAGACCAGAAGAGGGCACCAGATCTTATTACAGATGGTTGTGAGCCACCATGTGGTTGCTGGGAATTGAACTCAGGACCTTTGGAAGAGCAGGCAATGTTCTTAACCACTGAGCCATCTCTCCAGCCCCTATATGTCCCCTTTTTAAAAGTTTTCCCATTTATTCTTTCAGACGAACCCAGAATGCCTCTGCAGGTCAGAACAGACATCACTGCTTTCTTAACGACAAAACGCACGAGCCAAAAGACCCATCGGCCTAGGGATCCAGTCACGCACAGCATGGCACGAAGCAAGCCACCATCCTCTCTGATACCACGATTAGAATAACGGGGCCTGGATAAGAAACAGTGCAAATAATGAATAAATCTACAGCAAAGGCTTGCAATTGGCCACACCCGTCTAAACATGTCACCTGCAGTAACTTCCTCAACTCTCCCTACAGTCCTGTGGAGTACAGATTTTTTTTCCCCCTCTCCCGGTTTCACAGACACAGAAACCAAAGCCCGGAGAAGTTAGTAAGTTTCCAGTCCTGAGTCCTACCAAGAGCCATGCGCTGGCGGCTGCTGTGCTCCCCCTGCCTCTGCCTCCCAGCCAAGGGGGCACCTCAAAGAACCTTCCCTCAAAGATACAGCCCTGCTACCTTTATTACATCCATTCATCTTCGCTAGGCTTTCAGTTAGCTATGCAGTTCCTCATTTGTGCCAAGCACGTTTTAAGTTTAAGTCAGCCACACACAGTTGATGCCCTTTTGTACTATCATCGATGGGTACATCTTTTTTCCCATGGTGCTCCTCAGTGGTCCCTAGGGGAGCCAGCCAGAGTTGTAAATGCATTCACAGTGTGTAACTAAACGCACCACCGCATCAGGACCAATTAACAGGTCCACAAAGAGCAGCTTCAAGCAAGGTAACCCTGCCCTGCTTTACTGCTGATTGGAATGAGGGGGTTGACAATGAGAAAAAACAGGCTCGCCTTTCTCACCATTGTCAGAGAATAAAGCATAGAAAGGAAGCAAGACGCTTTCAAAACACATGCTCTACCTGTCCCCAAATTTTATTCTTAAACTTTTTGTTCTTGCTACTTTGAAATCTTATCTGTAGCTTACATTGACTAAGGGATAATTTTAACATCTTTTCACCGGTTAAAGAACTCTGCAGTGAGCAAATAGCTCTTCACCTCTAGATGTTCACGTTATATTATACTTGACGAGTGACTCGGGAAACGAGTTTCGTGTTTGTTTTGAATTTAATTTCTCTTCAGTGTATAAATATTGTTCCCGTTTAGGGGTGGGACTCTCAGGCAGTATGTCGAAATGTTTTGACTTGCGTGCAGTAGCTATAACTAGAAGAGAGCATTTCAGTCCTTCGGAGAGCATTTTACTGTCTGTAAGAATCTACAAATTAGGGTTGGGGCTGGAGAGATGGCTCAGAGGTTAAGAGCACTGGCTGCTCTTCCAGGGGTCCTGAGTTCAATTCTCAGCAACCACCTGGTGGCTCACAACCTTCTATAATGAGATCCGGTGTCCTCTTCTGGTGTGCAGGCAGACATGCAGGCAGAACACTATATACAAAATAAATAAATCTTTAAAAAAAAGATTCTTTAGAAGAGCAGAGAAAGAAAAAAATAAATAATAATAAAAAAAGAATCTACTATGTCCCTGGATGTCCCCAGAAGAATGATTAATCTGCTACCAGTTGGGATAATGGGAAGGGAGGTTGCATTCAGGGTTTAAGAATAAGACAGCCTAAGGAAGGTTAAACAAGGGGCTGTTTGCAAAAGGTGTTGGCTGTGGAGGAGCCCCAAGGAGTGGCAGTGTACACGAGAATCAATGTCAGTGAATCACAGGGAAGGCTGATGGGACAGACATGGCCCTGTGGATAAGGCCACGGTAGGAGGATTCCCAGAAGTCAGTCAGCTCTGGATCCAGCCTGCCAAGTCTAACACACACTCAAAGTCCAAACAGCCAGGAAAAATAAGTAAATAAAAGGTAATTTCCAGTACTCACTCCGCAACATGTTTCTTGCCAGTAATTTGATTAAACACAAGGAAAAAAAATGTGTTACTCGAGATTTGAGGGTATAAATAACAAAAGTATAAACAATAACAGAAAAAGAAAGTGTATTTGGTCCTCACTGGGAACTCTAGGAACACATCTGGGCCTAGGGCAGATGAAGATCGATTATTGCCTATTATGTCCAGGCTTCTCCTGTGGAGACCGATCATGAAGAGAGCGCTCAGAGTCCATGTCCCATTCCTTTCCCCACAGAACAAGGGCAATAACCTGGGTCTGTAGGTGCTGTTGTTGCTGACAAGGTAAGTGGGGGCTCAGAGACAGTAGCTCGGCTCACCCAACCGTGAGTCACAGCTAGAAGGAAGCCACTTGCCTAGGGCATCTGGGAAGGTGACTGGCATATGGCAACGTGTAGCTTGTCCAGGGCAGCGTCCCCACTGCCCACCTTCCAGGTGGCTCTCCTGTCTTGTTCTCTGCTGTTGAGCACAGACTGATTCAGAGATTCCAGCCGTACCAGTGGATGGCCATCAACCACATACCCTCGCCAAAAGTAGAGACCTGTTTTGAGAAGCCGCCCCAAAGTGTGAGCTTCTTAGTTGTTCTGTAGTTAGATGAAACGAAGTCCTGGATTTTAAATTCCTAAAAAGTTCATCACCAAGCTAGCTATGGTGGTCCACGCCTCCCTATAAGCCTAGTCCTTGGGAGGCTGAGGCAAGGGAACTGCCGTGAGTTCAAGGCCAGCCCGCGCTAGGCAGAAAAACTCTGCTTTAACAAAGATAGTCATCAACAGTGTCGCCAGGGTACCTTCTACTAGTTCTGTTTCTCAGCAACGTTCCCATCTCTAAATCTCTTCCTAACATCGATTTACCATGTCTGGTAAACTTATGAAGCTCTGGAAGGTTGTGGGGGAAAATGGTCTCTTTTATGACAGTTCTTCCAAATCTCATGGGGACTTTTTTCACTGGTTCAGCTGGCTCTGTCTTTGTCCTTAGGGAGAACTGGAGCACCTGCTCTGTTGTGTTTCCGATGCCTTGACAACCCCTGCTGCCAGGAGTGAGTCAGCCTCACCTGAGCCGCACGGGGGAAATCGTGACAGGGGGAGGGCCATATCTGTGTGCAGAATGGACAGATGGTAGAAAGGCTTCACCAAATGTTTGCGTCTTCACATTAGCAATTATCAAGCTTGGCTACACATTACAACCGTCCGGGAGCGCAAGGCCCAAGAACAATTAACTCACAAGCTCTTGGCCATGGAGACCCAGAAATCGGCTGGGTTGCAGAAGCAGGGTGTTTCTAAGGTACAGCCAAGGTTCTCAGCGATTGCCTTCTAGACAATAGTATTTCTCAGGCCAGTTAAAGATGATGTTTGTCTTGTTCTGGGATCACTTTTTAACTTGTTGCTCAAATCAGAAGACTGGGAAGATAAGGAAGCTGAAACCTAGCTTTTGAATCTTTCTGAATTTTTTCATAGAAACAGAAGAACCAAAGCAAGTGGGGGGAAATCCATAGATGGCATACACACCAAGGCAGGTACAAAATCCACCCACAAACCACAAAATAAAAATAAATGCTCGCAACCCATAATGTCTATGCAGTCGGTTCAAAGGGAAGTCAGCGGGTGGCTGAAAGATGCGAGACAGAGCAGATGCTTCCCAGCTTCTGATAGGTTGTATCACAATGGTTTTGTCGTGAACTGAAATTGGCAGAAGTCAAAAATGCATTAAGGCATCAAATTTAGCCAATCCACAGCTTCGGAGCCGGTGCGAGCCTTTGCGGCTCCGTGGCTGACGCTGAGCATCAGCAAACCGTATTGACTGACAGATTGTCGAGCTCCAAATTCAAATCTGAAAGCTTGAGGGCTTCGCTTGATTGTCGAAGGGCTGGCATAGCATCCCCAATGCCCTGGGTTCCATACCCAGCACGATTTAGACCAAGCTGGTGGCACAAGCCTGCAATCCCAGCACTAAGGAGGCAGAGGCAGGAGGCTCAGGAGCTCGAGGTCACTATTAGCTAAGTGAGTTCGAGGCCATCTTGGGTACATGAGACCTTGTCTCAAGAAGGAAAATAATCAAAATTCAAAGCCTTATTTCTGCTGAATGAACACTGCTCTCCCACCATCACAGATGGAAATGGTGCACACGTGACCTAAGCTGGGAGCTGTCTGTAGTGGCTTAGTACTCTTTGAGAGCAGAGCCCTGGCCAGATAGGGTTTTGACGGTAGAAGCAAACTAAGCTGGCGTCCAACTTTTCCGTGAATTTTCAGATTTCTTGCTATTTAATAGTTTCCACAGCGATCATGGATTATGAGAACATAAGCATGTAATTACATATAATAACATGTGCATTGTGTATGAACATACATGTTACACAGGGGGGTGTCTCCAATAGTAGAAAACAGAACCGTGAAGCATGAGTGTGAGTGTGTGGGCCTGGGCCTCCTGAAGGTCATGCAGGTAGGTCCCGTGTAGATTCCACACCTTGTGAAGCCAACCGGGAAATCCAGCAGGAAAGTGGGGCTTACACAGAAAGTCTGTATGAACACAAGGAGGTGACACCCACCACGCACAACAGGCTGGAGACATCATCTGGTCCAGATGTCATAATGTCACTGAACAGAACTGCCATGGTCAATGGCGAGAGGCTGCCAAAAAGTTCGGATTGGTTGTCTCCATCAAGCTAAAATATAAACCAAGCATCAGGAGAATGAGCAGAGGAACAAGTGAAGTTGATCTAGATTGAATATTTAAGCTCTGGACTAACTCAGCTCAAGAAGGGTGCTATTAACAAGCCTCTACTATAGGCTTCTATATACTGTCTTATATAGGCTCTATTATACTGTCTTCTAATCCAGACAAGACTGACACACATCATGAGCATCCCACCGTCTTTCTTAGTGACCCTTACCTTCTTCTTCCTCAAAACAACATATCAGAATGCAGCTGTGTCTCAAGGCCCTTGACGGACAGGAGGACTGTCACAGAAGACCTCAGCGTGACGGTTGTCAGGAACCATGGAAAGGATCACCACTTTCACCATGGAAATCAACGAGAATTTGAGTCTACGTTGAACTGGTAACCCGTGCGATTCCCTCAGCCTGTGTCCCCAAGCAAATATTATCTCGAAACTTCAGGTTCTCTGTCTGTAAAACAGGCTGACTAACTGTATTCACAGTTGGGGATAGTGGCTGCCCCCTGTAATTCCAGAGTTTGCCTGGCGGAGGCAAGAAGAGGTTGCACAAGTTCAAGGTCAATCTGATCAAGGTCAGTCTGAGCTACAAACTGAGAGGCAGAGCTACACAGCAAAATCCTACCCCCAAAACCAGGCAATAATAATAATAATAATAATAATAATAATAATAATAATTTTATCCACGGTGTAACAATGAAATCACAGTGCCTAGGACAACACCAACATAATGTTAGCGCTGACTTACTAGTGACACAGGGCAGACACCAAGTCTCTAGTATGAAGGAGAAAACGCCACGGGAGATGGCTAATCTAAAAGTACCAGGCTTCACAAAAATGATTTCACCATCTAAAGGCTTCCCTTGTGGCGCTCATGTTAGTATACCATGTACTCACATGTTGTTGTGGATAGAACACATATGGCTAGCAATTAGCAATGTTGTCACCTTCAGTATGTACCTTAAGTTGCACTTTATCGCACTGATGGGCACGGGGGACTTGAGCCTCCAAAGGACCGGGGCAAGGCAGCTGAGATGCAGGGCCAGCAGAGACGCCTGCCCAGCCTGTTAGGTTCGGGAGCGGCCTGTGAGATCACAGAGGGACCAGCTCGTTACAGAAAGCCCCTCCCACATCTTGTTCGTGCATTATGAGCCACCGAGGCCCCCGTCACCTGGTAAACAGGCAGTCCTCAGTCCTCGGTGTTAATCAGGGCCCTCAGCAGCCACCTGTTTTCCTGCGCGTGGCTTCGGATGACTTGATATGAGTAACTTCTCAGTGAGTTGATTACATCAACAGATCGGCTCAGGTCTTATGCAGACTTAGAATCTATTTTGCCTGGTGGAGTTTTACTGCGGGCCATCTTTCCAATCATTTTTTTTTCTTTTCTACAAGCTGTTGGCTCTGGGAAGTATTTACATTTTAATTAGCAGCGCTCAACTCCCTTCTACTCCGTCAAACCGCTTATTTTCTTCCTACGGGCAGCTTTGGAGGAAGCAGCAGCTTAGGGTGCCTTGCCACGCCAAGCCACTGAACCAAAGCAGGATGCCTTGCAGAAGCACAACACCACGTCCTCATTCACCAGATTTGCTTCCTGTCGGGCTTTATCATAGGGACTCTGAAATGAGCTGCTTTCTGGAACAAGCAGGCCTCTCTTCTCTGGGTGAAGCTATATTTTAATGTAGCACATAAACACAGCACTCACTCAACTTCTCTGGGAAGGAAGTTTGTTTTCTGTGCGTCTTTCCAGAAAAGTCTATCCTCATAATCGTTCGTCCTCCTTATTTCCGAAGCTATACTATTAAACGTTATTCAACCTCATCCCGCTTCTGAACCAGACAGCTCTCACCGCGCATGCGCCCTTGGACTACGCGCTGTCACCCACAAGAGCTACAGATCCAAGGGACTGCTGTCCCCAGCGGTGCCCCTTGCACTCCAGTTTCTGGCTTTCCGTCTTCCTGTTCCTTTCTCTGCTTCTCACTTGCGGTTTCTAATCTGCCTCATTTGCTAATCACCTAAATGTGTTTCCTAGAACGAGGGGGCTAGCCCCGCCTGTTCCTAGAACTTGGTGACTGGCAGAACACTTGACAGGAGAACGACACAAACTTGGGGGCGGACTTGTTATGAGCCAGCACGCGGCTAGCTACAGATGACTCACGAGAGCTTCAATACAGGAATTTATTTTCCCCCAGCTCTGATTTCTCCCCCATGATCGACTTCATCCTCCAGCGGGTGGCAATATGACTTGGTGGCCAGAGGCGCGCCAAGATACCTCAGAGTTTCCAACAACGGAGGGATGGCAGCAACTGCCCTGACTCTCTCAGGATAAAGCAACTGTTTCCCAGCTGGCTGCTCTCCTCAAGGCCCACAATTGCCTTCTCTTAAACTCCCCGTGGCCTCTGGCTCGGGATCTAGAATTTCTAGGCCCAGCTCAGGCCGAAGAGGAACGCCCTTGGGAAAAGAGGAGCTATGTGCACCCAAGTGAGCCAGAGCGCTTCCTGGGAATGGGCTGCTCTGCCTTCGACGTCTAAAAATAGCGTTCCTTGCTGGAAACTGTCTCTGCAAGCGGCTCAGATTTGGAGCAGATCGCTTAGAGAAATGTCAAGGATTGTTTGAGACAAAACTGAACGGCTACCCGGGGACATTTAGTTGGCATGAACGTGGAACCGGAGACAAAGTTTGGTGTGGATCCTATGTGACGTTTGTGGCTTCCGAATTAGACAAGAGATCAAAATTCTGCACAGAGCGTTACAAGATCTTCAAACTACGGTGCTGAACATGGCTGTGGATTTTTATGCTAAGCCGGAATCCTTCCAACCGTTGCAGGCAAATGGGTCAAGTGAATGGCCCATCCACCAGTGGATTCTTCTTACAGTACGTTACACAGATGTTTCAACTGATGACAACTTAGGCTGGAGAGGATGTGGGGTAAAGGGAGCACTCCTGCATTGCTGGTGGGAGTGCAAGCCGGTACAGCCCCTTTGGAAATTAGTATGGCGATTTCTCAGACTATTAGGAAACAACCTTCCTCAAGACCCAGCAATACCATTTTTGTGTATATATCCAAAGGATGCTCAATCGTGCCACAAGGACATGTGCTCAACTATGTTCACAGCAGCATTGTTTGTCATAGCCAGAACCTGGAAACAACCTAAATGCTCCTCGACTAAAGAATGGATAAGGAAAATGTGGTACATTTACACAATGGAGTACTACACAACAGAAAAATAATGACATCTTGAAATTTGCAGGCAAATGGATGGAGCTAGAAAACATCATTTTAAGTGAGGTAACCCAGACTCAGAAAGACAATTATCACATGGACTCACTCATAAGTTGTTTTTAAACATAAAGCAAAGAAAACCAGCCCACAAACCACAGTCCCAGAGAACCTAGACAACAATGAGGACCCTAAGAGAGACTTACATAGATCTAATCTACATGGAAAGTAGAAAAAGACAAGATCTCCTGAGTAAATTGGGAGCATGTGGACCCTGGGAGAGGACTGAAGTGGAGGGAAGAGGCAGGGAGGGAAGCAGAGAAAAATGTAGAGCTCAATTAAAATCAATTTAAAAATACCTGATTGGTTGAATAAAGAGCAGAACAACCAATAACTAGGCAGGAGAAAGGATAGGTGGGGCTGGCAGGCAGAGAGAATAACTAGAAGGAGAAAAAGAAAAGAGATCAAGGAACAAGAAAAGGAGGAGAGGAGGAGTCCAGGGAACAGCCACATAGCCAAACAGCCAGACATGGAGTAAGAAGAAAAAAAAAAAAGACATACATAAGCCCAGAGGCCAAAGGTAGATGGGATAATTTAAAGTTAAGAAAAGCTGGCAAGAAACAAGCCATGCTAAGGTCAGGCATTTATAAGAAAAAATAAGCCTTTGCGTATAATTTATTTGGGACCTGGGTGGCACCCTCCCCCAAAACAGCAAAGAGTTAAAACAACCAACAAGACATATTAATTGCAATTATGGATATTTGTCATAGGGAAACTTTGCAAAATGCATCTGAAGCATTTTATTTTGACTCTTTTTTTAAGTTTTTATTTAACTTTATTTTATGTGCATTGGTGTTTTGTGTGCACTCATGTCTGTGAAAGGGTGTTAGATCCTGGGAACTGGAGCTATGGATAGTTGTGAGCTGCCATGTGGGTGCTGGGAATTGAACCTGGGTCCCCTGGAAGAGCAGTCAGTGCTCTTAACCACTGGGCCATCTCTCCAGCCCCTGTTTTGACTCTTTTAGTTGACTCTTTGCCAATTGCTTATGCTTTCAGAAATTAGGAAAAGTAGGAAAAATACTCATAACAGTGTATACCTGGAACAACTTACATGATCAACAACAGAAATTACATAATCAAAACCAATAATTCTGTTTCAATAGATTCCCCTGTTACTATTTTTTGCCAGATAGTAACAGGGAAATCTATTAAAACAGAATGTTCATATATTTTCTTACCCTTTGATTTTGTTATTTAAATTGTCTTTCTTTGCTCCCGGTATATAAAGTAATGCTACCCCACTTTGAGAAAAATTGAAATATTGAAAATGGGAGATGCTCAGCCGGTAAACTTCTCACCTTTGCAGCACTTGGCCAGAGCTCAGCCCCCCAGAAGCATGTACAAAAGCCAGGAGCAGGCCAGAGCGATGGCTCTGTGTGTTAAGGGTCCTAGTGCCCGATAAGAGTTCAAGTTCCAGAACCCATTATGGTAGAAGGGGAGAAACAGCCCCCCAAATCTGCCCTGTGACCTCCAGATGTTCTCTGTGGCGTGGCACGGGCGCGCGCACACACACACACATCTGAGCCTTGCAAAATAGGATCATGCCTTACTGCTTCCTAATCCCCCAAAGAAGCTATCCAGCAAGGCTTTTGATCTCTGAATAGATCCGCAAATATTCTATTGCTCCGAAGCAAATTAAGAGTTTAATTGCAAGTAGCGAACCGTAACCGAGATAGGGGCGCAGTGCTTAGAGTCACCCAACCCACCCCCGTAACAGAGAAAAACCGCTAACGTTTTGAAAAGTCCGGTTCCATCAGTTTGGGGTTGGAAGCTTATCGTTCCATTGGCAGGCTTTCTTGAGCTTCTCTTGCTTGGGACCAAAGTGCGCGAGCTGATCACCGGAAGAGCCTGGCCCACTCGGTTTGAAATGGCATCATCTTCCTGGTAGCACAGCGCCTGCCGTGTCTTCATCAGTGCCTCCACTCAGTTCGCTCTGAGGAATACGCAATTGGATGTCCACGTCAAGTCACACCGTGGGCCTCGTTCCAAAAGAGGATTTCGGGGTGACTTTCACAAATACATTCAACAACAACAAACAAACAAACACAAAGGAACGCCCGCGCTGAGTACCAACGGTTTCCGCTCTACAGTCACATCTGGGTTTGGGTCTCAGGTTGGTTCAAAGCGGAAAAAGTCACAAGACACACCCTAAAGTATTCTTTTAAATTTCTTTTGGAAAGAAGTCTTTTCCCCCAAATTAGGAGGAGTCAAATTGCTATACATAGTACTGCCCAGCCTGCCCCTGCGCCCCCCCTCCAGGAGCAAAGAGGAAGGGGAAAGAGAGATGCGGTCGGGACAAAAATGCAGAAATGAGAGCTAGAGTTCAGATGCCAGCCATGCCCAAGGAGTCTAAAGGTACAGCAACTGGGCTGTCCCAAAGTTAAGAAGGAACACACTGTTCCAAGAACATCACTGCCTGCATTCTGAAAGCGTGCACTAAGAGGAAGAGGCAAAAGATTTCCTGAACTTGAGTCTCAGAGAAACTTCCTTGTATGTTTTCTCAACATGACAGACAGGGTGTCAGGCGAACTTGCTGATGCAGGCCTCTAATCACCAGAATGGGGGATGCTGAGGCAGGAGGATATCTGCTTAAAAGCCTGCCGAGACTAAAGAGCAAATTCAAGACCAGCCTGCTCAACTTAGTAAGACTCCGTCTCAGAATGAAAGGTTGAAACAAGAACCGGGGTTTAGGTCAGCAGGACAGCATCGGCTGGTTCGTGGGCACCGCGGTGGCTCAGTCAGCAATACTGGGGTAAAGGTGATTGAGTGTCTGCCATACTCAACAATCTATTAGCCACAAAGAAAACGCTGTCCCTTAGAAGCATCCTGAATGCAGGGCCCTGGATGGACAACCAAGAAAAGGAAATCCTTTAGACTTAAGCCATTTGAGATAGAAGGCGTATGCTTTAGACAATTTTCTCTTTAAAATAAAAAGCCTAATCATGGGTAGGAAATATTAACTTACCTGCCGCGTCAGGGAAGCTTTGGGAAAAAAAATATTCATGACGGGGACAAGATAGAGCAATAGGCCAGCAGTTCACAGTCAGTCAAGGCTGAAAAAAACCAGACTCAAGCTTGGGAAAGTTTAAAGAAACCAGAGCAGCCTGAGGCTCCCTGGGAGCACATACTCCCCCCCAGGGGCACCACAGCTTCCTGCCGCTCGGCCTGGAGCTTCAGTTTCAACTGATCCAAGCACTCGGGGGCAGAGGTAAACCCTCCAAGGAGTAGCCCAAAAGTCACTCAAACCGACTTAGCAGAGCTCGCTCTAAGGAGAAAGACGATCCCGTGGTCCTCCTTTTCCGGCTCAATTCTATTCTGAAGAGCCTCTGAGCAACCTCAGGGGTCCGAGTCCCACTTGAGACCCACGGTATCCTCCCGTCTTTTACCCCACTTGTTAGTCTTTATTTGCCCTTTAGTGTGAAGGAGGTTTTTATGAGAAATCCATCACCCGAATCTTTTAGCTACCTCATCCCACTGAAGATTTTACAAGAGAACCAGCCCTTCAGGAGGACACTAGAGAAGAGACGGAAGTGATAGAAGCATACAAACATCCACGTTTCCTGGTAACGAGCCTAGACATCGGAGCGAAGCCACGACGAGGACGGGTTCCCTGGCCTGGCCGCCTCTCTCTCTCTCTTCATCCTCTTTCTTCCGCCTCAAGATGCAGACATGCGAGATTTCTCCTTCCACTCAGTTCTCTTTACTGCCCACGCGAAGGCCTCGCTCTCTCCTGCCCCTCTTCCTGCAGCATGGCGACTCAGCCATCAATCAGCTTCCCCAAAAAACGTAGTCCTGCTCCCTTTGAGACTGACCGGGCTGCTGCGCAGGGGAGGGGACCAGAAATCTTACAAGCTGTCACTGCTAGATCATGATATAAAACACACTGAGAAGGAGGTAGAGAATCCATGGGTCTTACGCCAGCGTCCTCATTTATTGCCACCGTCGAGATGACAGTCTGGCACACGCAAGTACCACTCAAGCGAGGTGGCTTCCCTATGCCACGAGCCGGCAGAGGGAAAGCTAAGGTCCTTCCAGAAGCGCCCAGGGAAACAGAGTTATAAGACAGGTATTAGGAAAGCTTTCTATTGGAATTATTTACAGACGTGATCAACTGATTACTGAGACAACCCAGGTTGACGTTTTACATCTTTCTGTTGTGGTAAAATAATATTTATGAGGAACATGTCAATACAGGGTAAAAATATCTCATGCATATTCACCACACAAGTCTGAAATGCTGCTTCCATGTTTTCATTTTAATATTTCATATTAAACAAGTGTTTAATGAGAAGTAGATTTTTCCCCACCGTTTTTCCTTCCCTCTCAGAACCAGGTGTTGCTTTGGCAATCCCAGTCCACTGAAAACTGTCTGTCAAGCTGGTGAAGGACTTTGAGGGGGAAAAAATCCTATTTTAAAACTGCATGGCAGCACTAAGCAGAGACATCAACTTCTAGAGGAATTGTTTTGAACAGTATATGCAACGAGATTTAAAAGACATTTGGGGCCAAGCATGGTGGTGCACGCCTTTATTCCCAGAACTCTGGAGCCAGAAGCAGGTGGATTTCTGTGAGTTAGGGGACAACGCAGCCCACATGGTGAGTTCCAGGCCAGCCAGGACTATACAGTTAGAACTTGACCCCAAAATGAGCAAAAGTCATTTGGGGGCCTGGATCATTGGTAAAGGCAGTGGGTAAAAGCGTTTAGGAAGCAAGCCCGATGACCTGAATTTGACCCTTGGAGCATAGGTAATACAAAGAGAGAGGATTGACTTTATAAAATTATCCTCTGACCCCTGCACATGTGCCATGGCAATGCCATAATTAATAATAATGATGATAATAATAATAATATAATGATCTTAAAACAAAAGCATTTTGCCGGCACTTCCTCTCCTGACTGCTAATCAAACGATTTTGCTGTTCTTTTCCACCCGTGTACGCAAGTGTGGACCCGAGGTTTAGTCTCCACTCAGAATACCAGGTGATGACCTCACAAATACTGCATCGAGAGGTGGGGACTAAGAGAGGCGGGGCAGCTGCCACCAATGACAGGCAGGTGTAAGGGCCTATGGGAATTTAAAGAAAGGAAGTACCACAGTACACAAGTTTCTGTCAAAGTCTGACCTACAGTAAGTGAGGGATTTGCTCGAAGTGGATGTAGGCTAGTTGCTGGGATAGCAGTAGCAGGTGAAAAAAGGCTCCAAAGACCCACCCCTGGGCTTGCCTAGCTCTGGAGCACACTCAGAGTGTAAGGACTTAGCACCCCTGGGCTTGCTTAGTTCTAGAGCACACACAGAGTGTAAGGACTTAGCATCCCTGGGCTTGCTTAGTTCTAGAGCACACACAGAGTGTAAGGACTTAGCACCCCTGGGCTTGCTTAGTTCTAGAGCACACTCAGAGTGTAAGGACTTAGCACCCCTGGGCTTGCTTAGTTCTAGAGCACACACAGAGTGTAAGGACTTAGCATCCCTGGGCTTACTTAGTTCTAGAGCACACACAGAGTGTAAGGACTTAGCATCCCTGGGCTTGCTTAGTTCTAGAGCACACACAGAGTGTAAGGACTTAGCATCCCTGGGCTTGCTTAGTTCTAGAGCACACACAGAGTGTAAGGACTTAGCATCCCTGGGCTTGCCTAGCTCTGGAGCACACACAGAGTGTAAGGACTTAGCATCTCCAGGCTTGCTTAGCTCTGGAGCACACACAGAGGGTAAGGACTTAGCATAACAATTTTTCAAAGTGACCAAAACATTTAAATTTCATTTCTCCCTTGACATAGTTCTTTTGACTGTGATGAACTTGCTCCAAATTCCCAACTCTTAGTCATTTTTATGGCTTTCACATATGAAAGCAAAAGCATAAGAACCCCGTCAGCCTAGGTCTCTCCTTTTTGTGTCATGGACATCCTGTTTCCTCTGACCTACACAGAACTCGCGAGTATGCTTAGTCTGACCATGAAACTACAGAGGGCTTAATTTACTCACTCCAAAGCTACTTGGTGAGCGGCTGCTATCTTCCAGGTTCTGCCAACAAATCCACCTAGACGGATGAATAGAAATCACCAGGAAAATGTCAATCAAAACTACCATAGAAGAGCATCTTACTGCTGTTAAGATAGCTTTCTACTTTTCGGAGAGATGAGTGTTGGCAAACAGGTGGGTATATTGGACCCCTTGGGTAACACTATTGCTTCTATGGGAAACAGTTAATGTGGGCATTTCTAGAAAGTTAAAAGTAGAGTTACTGTGTTTACCAACAATCTCACTTTTGTGTATATATCCCAAACAGGTGAAATCACGTCCTAAACAGCTGTTTTCCTCACTCTTGCATTTATTACAGGGCTACTAATAATAGCAAAATAGCCAAGCAAACTAAATGCTAACCAACACACTGGCTAAAGAGAACACAGCGAGAATGCACAGTAGAACATAAAGACGGGCATCTTAGCACTTACGGCAGCATGGCAGCACTGGTGGCACATGCCAGTGGCAGGAGGCCAAATACCTCACAGCTCTGCAGGAAGTGTCTCAAGTGTCAGATTAATAAACGAATAAATAAATGTAGAATGGTTGCTGCCAGGGGGTGGGGAGGCAGGGAACTGTGAGGGGTGTGAATATATGTTATGCAGAATGAAACTTTTAGAGAACTATTAATCACCACAACACCTAATACTTGATGATACTGTGTCAGGCACTAGGTATTTATCAAAACTGTTGACCTGTTGTTGTTTTTGAGAGAGGGTCTTGGTGTGGGAGGTCCTTCTGTCTATGTGTTGTTTTTATTGGTTAATGAATAAAGAAACTGCCTTGGCCTATTGATACGACAGAACTTAGGTAGGTGTGAAAAACTAAACTGAATGCTGGGAGGAAGAAGGGCAGAGTCAGAAGAAGACGCCATGGAGTGTGCCAAAGTTTTGGATGTGTCAAAACTTTGCTGGTAAGCCACGACCTTGTGGTGATGCACAGATTACTAGAAACGGGTTAAATTAAGATGTAAGAGTTAGCCAATACGAAGCTAAAGCTAATGGGCCAAGCAGTGATTTAATTAATATAGTTTCTGTGTGATTATTTTGGGTCTAAGCTAACTGTGTGGCCAGGAACCAACAAGAAGCATGCTCCTACAGGGTCTCACTCTGTAATCTATGCTGGCCTAGAGTTTATAGTTCCCAGACATCTCCCACCCTGCCATGGTTACTTTCCTATTGATGTAAAGAGGACCAAATTACCAAATAGCAGCTAGAGAAACAGTTTATTGGAGGTTTAGAGTCTCAGAGGGCGAGTCCATGATCATGGTGGGAGAAAGCATGGCAGGCACGTATAGACTCTGGAGCAGGGCTTGGAGCTTATATTTTTTGGGCAAGAAAGAAGTAAAGGGGTGGTAGTAGGAGGGAGAGAGGAAGAAAGGGATGGAAGAGAGACAGAGAGAGAGAGAGAGAGAGAGAGAGAGAGAGAGAGAGAGAAGATATAAGCTTCTGAAACCTCAAAAACCTATCCCCTCAAAACCCACCTTCCTCAAAGCCCACCCCCAGGAACACCTCGTCCTACAAGGCCACAGTTCCTAACTCTTCTCAAACAGTTTCATCAATGGGAGAGGAGGCATTCAGATTCATGAGCCTAAAGAGGTCATCCTCACTCAAACCACCACACCACCTTAGCATCTCCCATGCTGATGCGGGAGAATTGTCTGTATTCTGTCAATCAGGCCAGGCAGGCAGTATAGGCAGGAAAACCAGACAGGAAGTAGAGGTGATGCAATGAGAACAGGAGAATTCTGGGAAGCAGGGAGGTTCCTCTGCCACTCCTGCGCAGACCACTGAAGAGGCAACATGTAAGCTGACAGCTGAAATAGGTACCAAGCCATTATGGCTAACGTAGATAAGGATAATGGGGTAACAAAAGTTATAAGAGCTAATAAGTAGCCTGACCTAATGGGCCAATCAGTTTATAACCTTATGGAGTCCTGTGTGTGATTTCTCTTTGGGATTTGCTGACTGTGGGGTACCGGGCGGGATGGAAACCCCAACAAGCCGGCCCTCGTGTTACACCGTGCTGAGATTATAGGTAGGTACAACACCGCCAAAAAAGTGTTTGGGCACAATTAAACAGGAAAACGTGAAGCTACATGGAAAGGGGAAGCAAACACACATTTTAAAGATTGGATATAGGCCGAGGAGTCAAGAGACATTAAAACAAAAAGAAACTAGCTGGGGAGACAGGTAGGTATCTAGGAGTAGACTCAGCAGGTCCTATGTAACATATGTTATCATCATGACACTTGGGTAGGTGTCTAGGAGTAGACTCAGCAGGTCCTATGTAAAGTTTATGCTTAACTTGAAGGAGTTGCCACGTAGTTTCCAAAACAGATGTACGAGGGAGGTCTCCATCCCTAACCAGCATTTTCTGAAGTTTCTACATTTTCACCAACAAATGCTGTCATCTATATTTTCTAAATATAGGCTTTTCAGTGGTTTGGTTTGGGGTGGATTATGAGTAAAAGCTAGTTGTTAGGTAGCTAGCTAGTTAGTGGTTGGTTGATTGGCTGGTTTTGAGGTGGATTTTCCATTTATCTCAGACTGTGCTGGAGCTCATGACCCCTTCCTCTGGCTTCTGAATGCTGGGGTTCTAGGGAAGCACCAGCTTTGACGTTTGCTTCAAAGACTCAAGTTTTTCCCAAGCTTCAACTCCCAGAAGCATATGCTCCTATGCACGCAATTTGCTTTGTAACTGGCTAAGGCTTAGGAGGCCATTGTCATTCGGAGGAGACACAGGAAGAAGATGGTCATAGTATAGAAGATGCTCGCTGTTGTCGCAAAGAGGAGCAAAGCCAGGCGCCATCATCATCCGATCCCTGTCCCTTATGGCAGGAAAACCGCTTCCTGTTTACTTCATTTGAACTAGGGATTAGTCCAACTTGCTTGTGCAACAGTGAATATGTCTACCTGTAGAGGAAAAGGGAATTTCTCCACTGCTACAGAAACAAGATTTAGCAGGGCAAATGTTTTCGACTATCTGTTATCAATGAAAAACACTGTGTGAGAGAATAAAATACAATCTCAGCCTTTATGTAAAGGCTCAGTTAGGCCTGTTCATTTTGGTGTTTGGAGTAGAGTGCTGGGGTTAGGACTTCAATATATAATTTTGTATGGGGGAAATGGGGTGGGGGGAAGATGAGGTGGAATGGTTTTATTGCCTCCTAGATGAAAATTACTGAGTCACAAATGATGTGGTGTGTGTGTGTGTGTGAATGAAGTTGACAAATGCGTAAAAAAAATTAAATCAAGGTTACTAATTATGACCTCTATGTCAGCCAAAGCTTCTGATTGCTATCATCTTTGTGGCTCTTTAGGAAACTAAACAGATCCTTTTGTGACCCATTCCCTATGACTTTGATGTCATTTCAAGGTTTGCCAACGTCTTGTGCAGTTAAGCACCGGCAGGAGGCAAGCTGGAAAGAGGAACGCTTTTGTGGATCTGTTCTATAGGCTTGAGCAAGTGGAGACAGCATTCAAGTCATGCACCTAGCTCACAGAAAGCTCCCTGGCCCTGAGTAGTGACCTGGAGATGTGTAGGAGCCCTCTGAGTGTGTTCGGGTAGCAGGAAGCAGCTGTGGTCATCAGTGCCCATCTCGGAAGTCAGCGTAGCCTATAACCAGCAAACAGGAGGTATCAGGACGTCCTTCTCACCAACGTCCCAGAAACACGCACCATCACAGCCCAGCGTGGGCCATACGTTCTACAGCAAGACATTCTTGTTTTTCTCTTTCTTTGAGCATTGGAGTATTCTGAGAATTACCTTGGAAGACAGCTGTAAGAAACACTACAAAAGCCGGGTGGTGGTGGCCCACACCTTCAATCCCAGCATTTGGGAGGCAGAGGCAGACGGATCTCTGTGAGTTCGAGGGTAGCCAGAGATACACAGAGAAACCCTGTCTCAAAAAAAGAAAGAAAGAAAGAAAGAGAGAGAGAGAGAGAAAAGAAGAGAAAAGAAGGAAGGAAGGAAGGAGAAAGAAAAAGAATAAAAGAAACACCACAACAAAAACCTCAAACGGTTTAAAAAGTCAAAAAAAAAGTACACGTACAGTTAGACTTTTCTGTGAAAATGATGTTCATGGAGTACCCTCGGATTTGATACCACAGCTCACATTTATGGTGGGAGGCAACCAAGGGAAATTACATTCACAGTCTTTTAAGATAAACAAAACAGTTTCCCGAATCGTGACGATTAATTCGAAACTGAGTTAGTCAGAGGCCGATCACAAACCAGGAGGCTGCTCAGAGGAAGGCGGACTGCGCACACAATCTGCTCAGGTCCAGGCCCCTCTCTGCCGGGAAAGACCCAGGCTGACACCATGTTTCAGACTCTCAGTGTCCGCGAACAGGAAGGAACGCTGAAACGGGGTTAGGAAGACTGTGGTGTGTTTTAAAGCTTCCCGTTAACTCTGTCACTAGTTTTGCCCATGTGCACACAACATACAAAGGACCCCATTGCGCTAGCCATAAAAGATTGCAGAAGCAACTGGAATGTTAGCTCACGCTATGACAGGAGGTATGACTTAAATTAACCTGAGGACAGCTAGAGAGTGTATGTAGTTCCTCCTCTGGGAACGACACCTCAACACAAGAAGCAACATGACGGGAAAGCCCCAGCCCTCTGATCGGGACCATCGGAAAGTCCTCCTAATTTCCAGGGAGAACCCGTGAGCGCTTATCCAGAAGAGCTGGGGAAATCTGGCTGGGTAAAGGTGAATTACTCAGGATGTCTCTCCTTCAAATGCCAAGACAAATTTACCCACGTATTAAGTGGCAAACATCTCCGTAGCCTTCCGCTCTCAGGTCTCTAGAAAGACCTACCGAGGAGCACTGTGCTCTCAGCCCAGGGCAGTGTGGTCCACAGCACAGATGGTTGGCTCTTCAGATCCCTTCCACCAGCTCCCGGTGCGCAATTCCTTGTCCCCAGCAGCGTGGCTTGCTTCTGATCTGTAGGAGCTCCGGGTCATCATCTCAGCAGCTTGTATAGACCAGATGAGGCCCATTCAGCATGGTCTGCCCATAACACTCAGCTTGTTTTAAGGGTTGTAAGGAACAACCTGCAAAGAGAGGGGGTTGCAGCAGTCAGCCCTGGAGAGGCTCTGTAATCTACCTCCACATCTGTATTTCAGGCTCTGGTGGTATCCAGTCTGCTGTGGCTCAAGTTTCACCTCGACGAGGAGCTGGCATACTAACATCATCAAGAGTTGCATTTTGTCTCCCCCTTCCCCTCGTGATAGAACTGTATTTGGATTCGGGTCTCCAAGCAACAAGAGTAGACCCCAGTGTCATAAGCAGAGATGCACACGCAGGCATGCACAGAAGGAAGACCACGTGGATATGGGAAGAAGAGGGGTATCTACAAGCCAAGGGACACGTTGATCTTGCAATTCCAGCCTCCAGAATCATGAGAAAATATCTCGGTATCATTTTCTTCTACGGCCCTGACAGGCTAATGCCCTACCCAAGCCGCCTTCCTTCACAGTGTAGTGTCCTGATACTGTCTCCTGACAGACATGTGACAGCCGGTCCGACCCTATAGGCTCCCCACACCGAGCTCTGTCTTAGGCTAACGCTTTTATTTCACCTGTAGGGAATTATTGCTAACATTAAGGGTCTCTAGGCACTACACTCTAAAATCGCTGAAGGAAAAGGAAGAGGTCCTTAAGCTTGATGCAAAAGAAAAATGGACTTTGAAGTGTATGGAGTAACTGTTGATACCAGGAGGAGGAGGAGGAGGAGTGAGGAAGAGGAAGGGGAGGAAGAGAAGGAAGCATTAGGTAGAAGGAGAAAGAGGAGGAGGAAGGAACAAGAGTGAGGAAGAGGAGGAGGGAGGAAGGTGGAGGAGGGAGGAAGAAGAAGGTATAGAAGAAGGAAGGAAAGAAAGAAAGAAAGGATGAAGGAAGGAAGAAAAAGAAAGTAAGAAAGAGAGAGAGAAAAGGAAAAGACATAACCTGGACTTGTTATTGTTTTCTCAAATGAGGATTTTCTTAAAATCGTAAGGCGGCCAGGCATGGTGGCACACACCTCTACCCTCAGCAGGCCCATGGTGGCACACACCTCTACCCTCAGCTGGCCCATGGTGGCACACACCTCTACCCTCAGCTGGCCCATGGTGGCACACACCTCTACCCTCAGCGGGCCCATGGTGGCACACACCTCTAACCTCAGCGGGCCCATGGTGGCACACACCTCTAACCTCAGCGGGCCCATGGTGGCCCACACCTCTACCCTCAGCTGGCCCATGGTGGCACACACCTCCACCCTCAGCAGGCCGATGACTGAGTTAGGGAGCAGCCTGCTCTGCTTAGCACTCAACAAGTTCCAGGACAGCCAGCACTAAATAGACAGATCCTGTTAAAGAAAAAACAAGTTAAGTAACGGACTGGCCAGGGGACACAACACAACGAACCCCCACAAGTAGTTTCCTGACCTTTACACCAACATACAAAGAAGCCACTATAAAGCATTTAAAGTTTAAGCCATTACTGTGCCTTCAGATTAAAACGATGGTGGTAGATCGGAGTGTGCATGGGATTCTGAGCTGGATACGTTACTAAAGTACTGAAGAAGGTATGTCAAGGAAGTCCTTACTCAGGATAAAGAAAATGCACTGAATCTTTGACTAATTGGTAGTGAAGCATGTTCTCCCTCCTTCCAAATATTGATCAGACTACACATCTATGCGTGCTTATACACAGACAGACACACTCACACACACACAGGAAGCCCGATTATATCAGCAGATTGCTGGTTAGACGGTTGCTGGCAGGAAATTCCTACTCGTGAGCTAATTCCAGAAAGAGCTGAGTCCCTTCCCACTGGGGCCAGCCCCCTGGAATAGAACTCCTTCACAAATGCAAAGCCAGGAGACTCCAGATATCTGGGTGGAGCAGCGGACATGCAGGACTGGGAAATTCTGAGGTTTTTGTACGCCCTCACAAAAAACTTCCTTCCTAGGTCCAGGTTTGTCCTGCCTTTTCAGAAGCACTGGCAGTCCTAAGAACACACTAATAGTAAAAGCATTTCTTTACCTGCTCCTCAGTGTTAACACAGAAAACACTCAGACCCACTCGGATGCCTTTGCAAGTGAATTGTTTGCTACTTAAAAAACACCGTTCTTGTTCTACATCATGCCTGGCGGATGTGCTAAGACAGGATCCACCTGGCTCCTGGACCCTTATCCCTGGGCCCAGAAACATCCCTGGTGGACTGAATCCCAAATGCGCAAGCAAGTCCAAACACAGCCCGGCCAAGCCCTCCGGCAACGAGTGACTGACTCACTAGCTCCAGACCCAAGAACCTGCAAGGAGGCTGGGCAGGCTGAGGTACTCACCAAATTCCAGAAAACCTGACAGACTGGAAAGGCAGTCACGGTGGGCAGGACCAGGTGTCCATAAATTGACCACTTAACCTCACCTGATTTTACCCCGCTGGTGAACAGACTAGCAAGGACTTTAGCCACATAGCTCCCCTGCCCTGCGCTCTAATTAAAGCTGGCTGAGAGCTTTATGATTTGCCCAGATAACCATGCCGGTGATGCTGAAGTGTTGGCTCATTCACAGGGCTCCTGCGAGTGTTTTATTGCATTGTTTCAGGTTGAGAAAGATGAATCAGACCATAATTGGCTTTGGGATTCTGTCTTGGCTGTTTGCGGGGTGGGAATCTTGGCCTGTGGTATGCCGTTTCCTTCCAGTGAGCCATACGCATGCGCGTACTTCGGGCCAACACCCTTCCCTCTCCTGCCTGCGCTGAGCACAGGAAGGAGGTGATATTGAACAGTCCAGGAGGGTGGGGGTTCTGGATGTCCTCGATCAGCGTTGACCACTCACGTTCAGTCTTGATTCCTAAGATTTCTTTTGTTTCTGATTCAAAGACCTACAAGTGCTACAATAAAATAACCAACTAGGGGCTCAAGATTTAACTGTGCAATCCATTTCACCCACAGCCTCTGTGATACACCCACTCACCACACACAGAGACCCAGACAGCATACCGTTGCTTGCTTGTTATCTGTTGCAGAAGCCATTTTGGGGTGAGGACAGCAGGATCAGACCTCAAACCTAAGCCAAGACTTTCTTTAAATTGTTTTTTATTGAGCTCTACATTTTTTCTCTGCTCCCCTCCCTGCCTCTCCCCTCCCCCCTCTAACCCTCCCCCAAGGTCCCTGTGCTCCCAATTTACTCAGGAGATCTTGTCTTTTTCTACTTCCCATGTAGATTAGATCTATGTAAGTCTCTCTTAGGGTCCTCTTTGTTGTCTAAGTTCTCTGGGATTGGGGTTTGTAGGCTGGTTTTCTTTGCTTTTTGTTTAAAGACCACTTATGAGGGAGTACATGTGATAATTGTCTTTCTGTGTCTGGGTTACCTCACTCCAAATAATGTTTTCTAGCTCCATCCATTTTCCTGCAAAATTCAAGATGTTGTTATTTTTTTTTCTTCTGTGTAGTACTCCATTGTGTAAACGCGCCACATTTTCCTTATCCATTCTTCGGTCGAGGGGCATTTAGGTTGTTTCCAGGTCTAAGCCAAGATTTTAATGAACTCAAAATCTTAGGATCTGGAGAAAATCTCAGAGTCCATATTTCTACAAGGGTCATGAAGTCTTTTTAAAGCACGCCATTGTACGGCCAGGCCCCTGTTCCTGGAACCTCACGACAACAGGTAGATTTATTCACCCTGAAACTAAGGAAATATCAATGCCAAGCCCACGCTTAATTTTGGGTCTATCAATTCTACTTCTTTGGTAAAGAAAGTCTCTAAGACCTGTAAACTTGTGGCCCTGGGAAACTTGAGACGGGAACAGCGAAATGATTCAAAGGAACATTGAGGAACGCGTCCACACTGATGTATCTCCTGTCCCCAAGATTGCTCAAGCAGCCAGCAGCGTGCTTTTGATGACACCCATGTATTTGTGGGATTGTGAATAGAGTGTTCCAAAGGACTATCTGAAAGTGCCCCATTTAAACTGAAAACTAATTGCTCTTTAGTCCTGAACACTTACTTAGGCCAATCCCTCTTTCTGGCAGCTTCCACATCCTTTTCTGATTGTTTTCTATGCCTACTTGGCCTTCAGACATCACCTCGTGGCCTGTCAACCTGTCGCACTGACGTTCAATCGTCTACACGGCCGCCACATCCTCCCTGTCATTTTACACGCTTGTATCAGCGAATCAATCCCACACCAGTTATGTTTTAAGGGGTTATTTATTTTGGGGGGGGTAAAACTTACATACACCATAAACCGTCAGGAAGGGAGCCTAGTCGCTGGAGCAGGAGCCGGGACCAAGCACCGGAACCAAGAGCCGGAACCAAGAGAGCCTGATCCGGATCTGCGTCTCTTTTTAAAAGAGAAATATACCACGCCCCAGTGGGCTGGTATTTCAGCAGCTATTGGCTGACGGAGCGGAAGTCGCTCCCCGCTGCACTGTGGGCTCGTATTTCAGTGACTATTGGTTGAGGCAGCGGAAGTTACTCCCACAACACGCTTGCATATTTTTCTTACCCTCTACCTTTCCCACTAACAGGAAGGTACACGAAGCTCATGCGACACGTAATCCTGAGCTCACCCCTGCAGCCGCAGGTTTGGCACAGAACCTAGCTAGCGCACGGCACACGCTCAGCACATGCCTGTAGACAGAAGCAGTTATGAACCTGCAAGGAAAACTCAGCTGCACACAAATCCAGTGACAACTGATATTGATAAAGTACATTCTCTGATAATTATTGCTACTCCACAGTAAAATAGGCTTTCTTAAAATGTAAAGAATCACCATCAAAAATACATTTTCCACTACTGGGCAGGCTGAATAGGAAAACTTTTATAGTTTCGGAGTTGCACTAAGATCAAGTAGAAAGTCTTGTAAGTCTACAGTCATGGAAGCATTTCTGTGCCTGGCACTGGTGATGACCTATAGAGCTGATGATTTGGTGGAACTTTAACACGGAAGACTTTAAGAAGAACCGATCAGTTTCGGCGGCACGTTTATGTGCAAAGTGGGCGGAACCAACACACAAGAGAAAGGACAAGCAAGAAAATGACAACATAGCGAGGGATGCAAACAGGACCTGCTGCCTCGACAAGCAAGGAAAAGAAGGAGCAGAGTCCCGAGTCACTGAGATAGCTAGGATCTGCATCCCTGAGGGTCAGAGAAGAGGGGATGATGCACTGGGAGAGACAGTGCGCTGGAAATGGATGTGGTCTTCCCAAGTCTTTGCCTGTGTGCTAATCTATAGGAGAAAGAACTTAAAAGTCAGTACACAGGAAAGCGAGTCTCATGTAAAATTAGTAAGATTGCATGATCCTTTCAGACAGAGTTAGAAAACACCATGCAAAGAACTTTGGGCAGACCAGGCAGTGGCAAATGTCAGCTAATGAACCAAGCCTGTCAGACTGTTCCTGAATCATTCACAAGCTGTAGAGGTTTGAATAAGAATGTCCCCCATAGGCTCATATATCTTTTCTTAAATATGTATTTATTATGGATACAATATTCTGTCTGCATGTATTCCAGAAGAGGGCACCAGACCTCATTACAGATGGTTGTGAGCCACCATGTGGTTGCCGGGATTTGAACGCAGGACCTTTGGAAGAACAGGCAATGCTCTCAACGGCTGAGACATCTCTCCAGCCCCAGGCTCATATATTTCAATGCTTAGGCATCAGAGAGTGGCACTATTTGAGAAGGATTAGGAGGTGTGACCTTTGAGGGAGCGTCACTGGAGGTGGGCTTTGAGGTTTTGAAAACTGGCGCCAGCCCCAGTCTCTCGTTCTGCCTGAGGAAAAGTAGCTCTCAGTTACTGACCCAGTGCCTGTCAATGTGTCTCCATGCTCTCCACCATGGCAATAACGAACAGAACCTCAGAAACTGTAAGCAAGCCCCTAGTTCCTTTTTTTTTTTTCATAAGAACTGCTTTGGTCAGGGCATCTCTTTACAACAATAGAACAGTAAGACATGACTTGGTAAGGTTTGGATATTTTCAAAGGATTGCAAAACAAAGAAATACATGAGAGAGAGTAATTTCCAGAGCCTGAAACGATAAATAAATAAAACTTTGCAATCCCTCAAGTAGCCTCCTTAAGCTTACACGTTGAGTGCCGAGGATAAAGACCCTGTTGTGTAAGGCCTTCCCTGGACCCAAACCTGCTGGCGCTCATCAAGAAGACCCTGGTAGTCCCGAAACACAGCTAACAAGGAAAAAGGACTCTGGTTTGATTTAATAAAAGTCAACGAAATTTGGTGTCCCAAGACATAATATTCACATCGATAATTTCATTAAAAATTGCCAGGTCTAGAAGAGAAAAACACTCCTGCGTTTGTCATCCACTGCTGTGTAACAAACCACTCCAAAGGGAGCATTTCTTTCCTTGCATGGTTCCTGTGAGGCAGGAATTCTTGCAGAACACAGCAGGGAATGTTCCCCTGGGCCCTGTACCCTTTAATGGCTAAGCTGGAAGGCGAAGAGTAGGGGTGAGAATTATCCACCCCCACACTTATTCCTTTATCTCTTGGCAGTAGGTGCTGGCTAAGCCAGGCATCATTGTGAACATGGCCTTGGTTGACCGCATCTGTTTGTTTATTCCTTGCACACGTCCAGGAGGAGTGGAGCTACTGTTGACATTGACTGGTACCAGGCATATCGCCCTTGGATGCTGAGGATTGATGGTTGTGTTGGTACACCTGGAGCAATGGGCTGCGTCTCTGCAGTTTGTCAGGTTTTTTTGCACAAATACCGTGATTAATGATCCACACCAGGTTCTGCCTTGGGGTTTCAAGCTTCAGCTGCATTTCCCAAATGCATAGCAAGTTGTGTTTTTGTGACGTGACCAGCACGCCAAAAGCCTTGAACACAGAGGTTCCGACATGCGTCTGGACGCACACTCCTGTTGTTTGCTGCCAGAGAGGATGCTCAGGTCTCATATCCTCTGACAAAGATTCCATCCAGAGCCTGTGCTGAATGCTGTGTGCTCTGTCTATCCAGGGAAAATGTCTCATGGATGGCTTTGTCTATAGCCTTTGTCACAATATAGTCTCTGTGGCTGTGATAACCCTTTGAGTTGTATTTTCAGGCAACCACTGAGCCTTGGGGTTCTCAAAACACTGTGAAAGCCAAAAGAAAGCCAGATGGGATCTGGGGAGATCCTCAGCAGCTGAGAGACCTCAACTCTTGCAGAGGACCCAGGTTTGATCCCCAGCGCCCGCACGGTGCCTCACAACTGTCTGCAACTCCAGTTCCAAGAGATCTGATGCCTTCTTCCGGTCTCTAAGCACACCAAGTACCCATGTGACATACATTCATGCAGGCCAACACTCACTGACCAAAAATAAAAATAAAGGCTAGATGTACAAGCTGTTCACTGTTCTCTAACATATTAACTGAAATTTGGTTGGGTGTGTCTGATCAGCAGGCTACGTCACCAGCAAGGTGTTGGCCTTTGCTGATCTGCACTTAAGCCTGCTTATGTATTGGAGGTTTTAGCTTCTCTTCCATAGGAAGGCTATGTCATGATTTCTCTGGGAGAAAATAATGAGAGACAGAAGATGGAAAGGGAGGGGATCATGACCGAAGCTAGTTCAACGAGAAGTTAAGACTATTAACTTTGCCACATTTTATCGGTTACACAGACCAACTTTGGCACAATAAAGGCAAGGACCATCAAGGATGTGGCTGCCAGGAGAGAGAGGTCATTAGAGACGGGCTATTAAACTAGAATACCAGTGGTAACCAAGAGTAAGCAGATTCTATCGGAAGGATTGCAATAGCCGAGAAAGAGGTCTATTAACTGCGGACTGGTTAGTCACTGAGAAACTAAGACTGTCAGGTAGAACGGCTGTTTTATTCCAGTTCTCAGAGGCAAAAAGCCAAAAGGTCTTCTTCATGTGTGCTTACAACAGGTTATTTTCTGTCATGAGTGTTTAGCACGCATGTCCACATCAACCTATGCACAAATGTCAGAAGACTTAAAGAAAAGGTGTTGGGGGCTTAGCAAACAGGCAGTTCTGCTTTGAGCAAAAGCATAGTGGGAGACATTGCAAACACGTTAAGAAACAGCGTGAAGACCTCGAGGATTCGGGCTCAGCAAACAGGAAGCCATAACCACAAACTAGAACCTCAGCGGGGCTGCAGAAGGTGATGTCTGCGGGACCTCTAGTTGTCCTAATTCGCCAGGAACATCTGACCTAGAATTCTAGATGACATCGTCGGTGAGAGGGGAGGACGACGCTGGGAAGCCACCAAACGTGCTGCATGCACTGTGATGAGAGACTGTTGGCTTAACACTGTTTGAGATTAAGGTACTGTCATGGTACCAGGCCCAGGAGACAGTACAGGGGCAAGTTAATACTTTAGAGGTTTTTTGATTTGTTGGTTTTTTAGTTTGCTTGCTTGCTTGGATGATTGATTGGGTCTTTTTAATTTTGTTTTGTTTTGTTTGGTTGCTTTGTAAAGGAAAAAAATATTTCAATGAGGTAGCACAAAGATATTAACTAAGAACTCCAAGAACACAGACTTCCATATTTCTCATTAGGTTACTGTCTTAGTTAAGATTTCTATTGCTATGGTAAAACACCATGACCGAAAAGAGTGTTGGGAAGGAAAGGCTTCCACTTTCATATCACTGTTCATCCTCAAAGGAAGTCGAGACAGGAACTCGAACAAGGTAGGAACCCAGAGGCAGCAACTGATGTGGAGGCCATGAAGGAATGCTGCTTGCTCCTCGTGGCTTCCTCGGCCTGCTTTCTTATAGACTCCAGGATCGCCAGCTCAGGGGTGGCACCACCCACAATAGACTGGGCCCTCCCCCATCAGCTGCGCATTAGGAAAATGCTCTACAGGCTGATGCACAGCCAGATGTTACGAGGGCATTTCTTCTTCTCAGATGATGAGAGTTGTTTCATAGTAGACATACTATGATGTCATATGTGTCAGAATCCAGCCAGCACAGCCACCAGCTTATCGTTTGTGAAAAGAAGGAGAGAACGATCTGGAAAAGAATGAAAACGACACATTTCAGACTGACCCTGGTGCGCAAGACTCGAAGCTTAGACTCCCGTATTCTTACCAGTTCAGCTTCCTAAACACCATCATTCTGGTCGAATTGGCCAAACATCAGCCTTTCCGGATGCAGTGTGTACATTCCTCTCTACTCTTTAACATCCCCAATCCAGATGTTCCACAGTCTCTGCATCTGCATTCGATGAAACAGATGATCTTCTGGGAACATTCTGCAGCCCCGGCTTACCTGCAACTCACTGTGGAGAATCAGGTCAGCCAAAACATCGGTGGCCTCCTCCTGCCTTAGCCTCCCAACTGCTAGAATTGCAAGTGTGATCCCTGTGAACCCCCTCACCCACTAATATGCTCTATTTTTATTTGGCTAAGGGTATTTTCTCCCTCTTGTATGTTAAGTAATGTCAAACCCAAATTTACAGATCCAATCAAGTATTAAATCTATAAAGATTAATTAATAAAATAAAATTAATATTATTAAATTAATAAAATAATAACACTCTCCTTGTGCGTCTTTCCGGAACTCACTTGCTCTCTTTAGAGAGGCCCTACAACCCACACTTACTCATTCTGAAATACTTTAAATATCATTATATGTGTTCCTGGCTCGCTCATCTTTCTTTACTTCTTTACATTCTCCGGAACAAAGCACAGATACCGTCCTCGTGGTGATGGTCACTGTATAAATACATACATACATCGAATGGACATATTAAAGGGCACACCGAGTAATGTTTAAGGACTACAGACTTACTGTAGGCCTGGGGAGATGGTTCAGTGGGGGAAAGTGCGTCCCACAGAAGGATGAAGATCCGACCTTGGATCCCCAACACCTACATCAAAACCAGGCCTGGCAGCATGAGTCTGCACCCCCAGTGCAGAACAGCTGAGACAGGCAGAGCCTGGAGCGCCTGTCCAGACAGCCCAGCTGATCGGATGAGCCCCGTGGTCAGGGAAAGGTCCTGTCTCAGGAAGCAGGTGGAACGTCGGGGAGATGACAGCTTAAAGCATCTGCCGTGCAAGCTGGAAACCACAGCGCAACTCCCGGGATCCATGTGAAGGTACAGGAGACATCTGGCTTCACACCCCTGCCTTCAACAAATCCACCCACACCTCCCCCACCTACCGTACGAACATACAATAATAGTAGATGAACACCGCACTCGGGAACCAGAGGCAGGCGGATCTCTGTGAGTTCCAGGCCAGCCTGGTCTACAGAGAAAGTTCCAGGACAGGCTGCAAAGCTACAGAGAAGCCCTGTCTTCAGAAACCAAAAAAAAGTAGATAAATAAAGTTTTAATAATAACAAAATAGAGGAATAGAGAGGATGCCATTCAACATTTACCTCTGGCCTCCATATGGCACACACACCCTACACACCTACAAAAACATGTATGAGCACCACCCACCACATACATCTCCCCAAAAATAATAACATGACTTACTGAAGAAGAAGGAGAACGCCAAACCTGTAACACTCTGAGATGACTCTGGCATATCATCAAGGTGGAGCAGGGGGCAAGCCATGGAGTGCCTGTATAAAACTGTCTGACTTTTCACTAAATGAAAAATCTTCCCCATAGCATGCAAAATATGAACACCTAGAAGGTCATTTGGAAAGGTACTTAATAGTAGTTATCTCTAGAAAGGAGAATTGACATGATGCGATGCTGAGAATTTTCTTTTATCCTTGTTGACTTCACACACACACACACACACACACACACACACACACACACACACACGCATTCCTATGCTACCGATCTTTGAGTATTAATATTTCAATAGTTTTTCAATTCCTCTCGCAGTCAACACTCACAGGGGAGGGGCTGCTTCCCTTGGCATGCCGCCGGATGGAAAAGACTAAACCCAAAGCTCTAAACTCAGCATCGAGAAGAGCGATTTATGACATGTGACAACCAAGAAATAAGATTAATTCGGAAAACCACCAACGCGAAGAGGCTTCTGAACCAAGATGTGAAGGAATTCTTGAGCCTAATCTTATCCATTGGCTGATTTAAAACTCACAACAACAGAAAACAAAGCAGAAAGTTGAAAACAATGGGCCAGAATAGAAAACGCGGTCGGATTCTTCTAGCGGAAAAGGGGCCACTGAAACCAGACCGCTGTTCAAAAGACACCTTGGAAAGGGATTTCTCGTTGAGAGTGGTGATGGTCAACTTGCCACTACAATGCCCAGCTGGTCACGGTGGCTCACACCTGCAATCCCAGCATTTGGGAAACTGGGGCAGTGGAATGTGGTGGGGGTGGGTAGGAGTGGTGGGGTGAGTGCCCAGCTGGTCACGGTGGCTCACGTCTGCCATCCTAGCAATTGGGAAACTGAGGCAGTGGACCAGGTGGGGGTGGCTGGGTGGGGAGGTGGGAGGATTAACATCTTCAAGTCCAGCCAGGGTTATCCAGGAAAAACCTCATCTCAAACCTCAATGAAACGAATAGACAAAACCACTCAAACACAGGAGATAACCAAACTATAATGGGAGAAGGGTTGTTTGGCTCATGACTTGGGAGATTGCAGACCCTGATTGTCAGGCCCACTGCTTTTACGCCTGTGTCAAAGAAATATGTTACAGGATGAAGCACATGGCAAGATAAAACTGCTCATCTTGGGACTAAGCAGTGACGAAGAAGGTGCTGGGACCCATGGTTCCCTGTAGGGGTGCGCTACAAGTGTCCCCTACCTGACAACCTCCACTAGTCCACACATCTGAAGGGTGCCACCACCAACTAAGAGTGTCCAGCTGAAAGCCAAGCTGCTGACCCAGGACCCCTTTGGGGCCCAGGGCCAAACTCTTAAAAGTAGCCTTGTCACAAGAGGCCTGTTGCTGTTGGAAAACTGATCAATATCACGTAACGTATTGGCATCGTTGATGTCAACCAAATATACATGAGTGAGATGCTCCGACCTTTACCATGGTAATTGGGGTTTTATCTTTTTCTTTCTTCCTTTCTTCCATCTTTTTTATTTCCTTTTTCTTTCTTTTGAGTACTATGCTAAATATTTTGTTTATGGTTTTATGTGGGGTGTGTGTGTGTGTGTGTGTGTGTGTGTGTGTGTGTGTGTGTGTAGCTGAAGATTCTACCCAGGGCTTGGCTCATTCTGGGCAAGTGATCTACCTCAAAAGGCAGCACCAGCTGTAGCCAGTTAGGTGAGGTCTCTTACTTCGCTAGTGTCTGGTTTGTCAGCTTCTGTCTTAGTCAGGGTCACCATCTCCGTGATGAAACACTATGACCAAATGCACCTCTGGGAGGATAGGGTTGATCTGGCTTGCACTTCCATGTCATTGTTCATCACAGAAGAAAGTCAAGGTAAGAACGCAAAACAGGTCAGGAACCTGGAGGTGGCAACTGATGCAGAGGCCACGGAGAGGTGTTGCCGACTGACTTGCGCCACACGGCTTGCTCAGCCTGCTTTCTTACAGAAACCAGGACCTCCAGCCCAGGGGTGGAAACACGTGCAATGGGTTGGAACCTCCTACACTGATCACTAATTAAGAAAATGCCTTATCACAGAGACAACTTCCTGAACAGAGCACCAGCAGCACAGACACTAAGATTGGCAATTAATAAATGGGACCTCCTGGAACTTAAAAATTTCTGTAAGGCAAAGGATGTGGTCAATAGGACAAAACAGCAGCCTACAGAATAGGAAAAGATTTTAACCCACCCCATATCTTTCAGAGGACTGATCTCCAAAATATATAAAGAACTCAAGAAACTAGGCATCACTATACCAAATAATCCAGTTTAAAAAATGGGGCACAGACCTAAATACAGAATTCTCAACAGAAGAATCTCAAATGGCTGAGATAAACTTAAAGAATTGTTCAACATTCTTAGCCAACAGGAAAATTCAAACCAAAATTACTCTGAGATTCCATCTTGCACCTGTCAGAATGGCTAAGAGCAAAACCACAAATGGCAATTTATGGTAGAGAGAATGTGGAGTAAGGGGAATGCTCCTCCATTGCCAGCGTGAATGCAAACTTACACAACCACTTTGGAAATCAATATGGCAGTTTCTCAGAAAATTGGGAACCAATCTGCCTCAAGACTCAGCTACATCACTCCTGGGTATATACCCAAAGGATGCTCAATCATACCACAAGAACACCTGTTCACCTATGTTCATAGCAGCATTTGTAACAGCCAGAATCTGGAAACAACCTAAGATGTCCATCAGTGGAAGAATGAATAAGGAAAATGTGATACATTTACACAGTGAAATATTACTCAGCTGTAAAAAAAAATAACATCATGAATTTTGCAGGCAAGTGAATGGAATGAGAAAAAAACCCCGAGTGAGGTAACTCAGACCCAGAAAGGCAAACTCACTCATAAGTGGATATTAGCTTGAAGGCTACAATCCACAGCCTCAGAGAGGCTCAGTAACAAGGAGGATCCTAAGAGAGAAGCATGGATTTCCCTGGGAAGGGGAAATAGAAGTGATCACCTGGGTAAATTGGGGGTGGAGGGCGTGAGGGATCGTGTTGAGCAGGTTGTGGTGGGATGGATATGTAGAGTAATGAAAGAGATGTCTTGATGAGGGGCCATTTTGGGGTCAGAGAGATACCTGATGCCAGGAAAACTCGCAGGAATTCACAAAGATAACCCCAGCCAAGAGTCCGAGCAATAGTGGAGAAGGTGCCTGAACTGGCTATCCCCTGTGGTCAGACTGATGACTACCTCAATTGTCTTCAGAGAGCCTTCATCAAGGAACTGATGGAAGCAGATAGAGAGCTCCAGAAATCCTCTTGAAGAGAGAAAGGAAGGATTGCACTAGCCAGGGGAGTCATGCTCACCACAAGGGATCCCACAGAGACAGCTAACCTGAACTCATGGGACCGACTGCTAAGGAGCCTTCATGGGCCCTCTACATATATGTAACAGCTGTGTACTTTGGTCTGTTTATGAGACTCCTAGCAGTAGGATCATGGGCTATCCCCAAAGCTTGAGCGGGCTTTTGGGAACCTATTTCCCATGCTGAGATACCTTGCCCAGCCTCAGTACCTCAATACAAAGGAAGGAGCTTAGTCCTGCCTCAACTTGATATACCACACTTTGTTGACACCCATGAGAGGCCTGCCCCTTTCCAAAGAGAAACAGAGGAGTTGAAGGAGGGGGAAGGAAGGAGAAATAGAAGGAGAGGAGGGAGGGAAAACTGCAGTCAGATGTAAAAAATGAAAATTTTAATTAATAAAAACAGGGGGAAAAAGAAAAGAAAAATGCCTTACAGGCTTGTCTACAGCCCGAACTTATGAGGGAGGCACTTTCTCAGTTGGGGTTCCCTCCTCTCAGACGACTGTAGCTTGTGTCAAGATGACATAAAAACCAGTCAGCAGCGCCTCCTATGCAGGTAGACATGGCTCTCTGACCCTCTTCTGGTTCTGAGTGCTGCCTGAGCCATATTTCATTCTTCATTCAAGCAAACCCTGTCCATTTAAATCTGCCTGAAGTTTGACTTCTAGAAACGTTCATTGCTAGCCATTGTGTTCATTCCCACACAATAAATCATAAAACATTTTTCCCCATTTTGCTTTCTTATCCCTTGCTGTGTGCAAGCTTGTCCTAATTTTCCAACTCGGTGCCCACACCACACAAGAATCACTGTCGTAGCTATCAGACACAGTGGTATATGCTGCAGTTCTTACCCCACCAATCCTGAGGTTCAAAGAAACTGAAAGATGGAAAATTTCCCATAACTCTCCTGGCCAAAGCCTGACACACCTGAACGTCAGTTGGCAACCAAATCTGTCCTGATGTGAACTGGCTTAAGGCTGTTTGTGATCTTCATCATCATCGTCACTGTGAGTACTCATACACTTTGCTACCACGATGCCCAAGTGTTTCTCAAGGCAGCTCTGCTCTCCCGGGCTGATGTCTTACCTGTGATACGGTGTCCTTACTTCAGCACAACCTTAAGTTCTCAAAAGCCTAAATTGCAAACACTTCTGGGTACCCAAGGTGCCTATTAAGCAGTTTCTTTTATCTTCCTTTCTTGTTTTTTCAACTAACTCTCATTTTCTCGAGTTGTTTTATTTTATTATAGAGAATGTCTTTGGGCTTCTTACATAGACACTTGATGACTTTAGAAAACTGTCCCAATGAACGACACTTTCCTTTTTAATTTTTATTATTTTATTTTATATCCTGACTTAAATTTTCCTCCTTCCTCTCCTCTGAATCCTTCCCCCAGCCTCCACCTACTGCCCCCACATGCTCCTCTGTAATTGGAGACTGTACTTTTGTTTCCCAGCTGCTTAGACCCAAATAATCACACAAATTTATATTAATTACAAACACTGCTTGGCCAACAGCTCAGGTGTATTCCTAGCTAGGTCTTACATCTTAAATTACCCCATTTCTACTATTTTATATTTTACCATGAGGCTTGTGGCTTACCGTTGAGGTTTTGGCATCTTTCTCCTCCGGCAGCTACATGGTGTCTCTCTGACTCCACTTTCTTTCCTCCTCTCATTTGGTTTAGTTTTCCTGCCTAGCTCCATTCTGCCCTGTCATAGGACAAAGCAGCTTCTTTATCAATGGTAATTCTTTATGTAATGGTAATAATATACGTTCATAGCATACAAAGGGGAATTCCGCATCTTCTCCCCTTTTCTGTCTAAATAAAAAGGATGGCTTTTAACTTTAATATAGTAAAATTAAATATAGCAAAACAAGTATCAAGAATTACAGTTACAATGTTTAGGCTACTTGTATTTGGCAAAATTAAGGAAAATATTTTATCATCTAGTTTTTCTTTGTGAGTCTAAAGTTTTATATCTAGTTTATCTTTTACCACAACGAAGAAAAACTTTAACTATAACTGTCTTCAATGCCATCAAAAACTCGAGAAGGATATAATATTACCTAAGTAGACAGGAAGTACACTGTAAGCAACTTCCAAAACTTTAGAACTGACAGAGATATCTTGCTTCCTGGACAGAAAAGTTTTCTGTAACAGTAGGGTACCCATCTTCAGTCTACAGGTGTATCATATCTGGCAGACTTTTCCAAGAAGCAGGAAATTTGAAAAACTGTTTCACCTATATTGGCAGTTTGTCAGTCACTTTCTTCCGTATCCTGCAGAATGTCTGGCAGACCCTTTCATGAAGCAGGAACCCTGAAGGCCTCACCTCCTTTTGGCAAGTTCAGCAGTCATTTTTTTGTGGGTCCCTCCATGTCTAGTGTAGACAGCATGCCATCAAGCAGTTCAGGCAAGAATAGCTTAGCCTTGTCACATTGAAGGCAAACCCTACACTAAGCTTCTTCAATGCCCATCAGCGTCTCTGAAGTAATTGGTGCTGCCAGAAGCAGACATGTCTCACTGTTGAGAAAAGTCTAAGTTCTTAAAACCTTCTAAACGCCATAGTCTGTAGGCCTTTGAAGTGTTGAAGATTACCTAACAAATATATCTCTGCATATCTATAAACCCTAACTAATATAATTAAAAGTTTGTTTATTATAGATGACTATCTATTAATCTGTATTTTTAATTGCTCATTGTATTTTTAACTCTGATGTATAAACCTAATACCTTAAACAAGAGTAGAAATACATAGATAGATAGATAAAGAGAGAGAAAGAGAGAGAGAGAGAGAAACAAAATTGACTTTATATTCATATCAATAGATCAAAATCCATACCAATGTAAAGTATTCATTTTATATCATATCCACTTTATTATTTTGTTTTTTTTAGAAATTGATTGTGATCATTAATAATTTATAACCAACCCTTTTAAAATGAAAATAAACATTTGTAAACAACCATTTGGGGAATTTGGGTGCAGTTTTCTTCAAACTACTTCCTGCTCTTTGTTGGGTGAAGTATTTTTAGGGTTCATGGAGACCTTTCAGGGGGTCTTGTTCCATCAAACCACATTAGCCTGGAAGGAATCCACAGTTTCTTATTTTCTGTGGAAACAAAAACACAACCTCTTTTCCAAAGTAGCATATCCTTAGACTCAAATTTTGAAGTCAAAACATCTTTAAAATATGTGTTGGTTCAATTTAGCAGCTCCCAGAATGAAATGTCTCTCTGAAATTAACTCAGTAGCAGTCAAAAAATTCTAAGAAAACACAATAGTATACATAATCCAGACTCTCTGTGTATTTTCCATTTTATGTGGCTTCTTTTTTTACTCTATTACTTTTTAATATTTATTTTATCATCTTTACTCCTTTAATCTATGACTCTCTGCACTCTTTCTTCTCTCTCTCCTAAGCCCATGTACATTTATCTAACACTGTGACTCATTCAGAGGTGTGTGTCTTCCCAAATTTTATTTTCCTACTCACCTACCACATTTTTCAGTCTTTCTGTGTGACCTCAGAAAGACAGGTGCTAACCCACAGCATTTGAGCGTCCATTAAGCCTGACATTTAGAAATGTAGAAACTACTGAGAACTATCATTCAGTAAGTGAAATTTTGCATCATAGCATGACTGACTCATTAAGTTTAGCTCTAAGAGACAAGAAAAGATTCCCTAACAGAGGTTGACGGAAAACCCCTGGGTCGCAGACATTTCCTGGCTTCCTGTGGTAAGCCAGATGCTTTCGCAGTAGGCACAGTCCTAGAACACACAGCAGCGTGCTTATAACAGGCAGAGGAGCGCTTCCCCTTTCTGAAGCAGAATTGACAAGGAATTACCAAGTCGCCTCTGTCTACGGTTGTTTAACAGCCAGTGCCTAGGTTTCCACAGTAGGGTTAAAAATTCTATTCTTTGGGATTCTGAATTCACTAGGATTACCCATACATAATTGTGTGTGTGTGTGTGTGTGTGTGAGAGAGAGAGAGAGAGAGAGAGAGAGAGAGAGAGAGAGAGAGAGTAGAGCCTTTATTCAGTTCAAAGCTGAAATAAATTTATTTGAAGTCCCAGTTTTACAATCATTTATTAATTGATAAAGGATCAGCAGAGCACGAGTTAGCACAGGCCTGACGATTTCACAGGGACTGGTAAGCATGTTAGGTGTGTTCCCATTTTAATTTCTTACTCAGAAATAGGTCAGAAGACCTTAGATTCCTAACTCCCTGGCTGCGATGGGATGCAGCTGTTTTTCCCGTGTGCCAAGCTACCTCCCTCCCCTAAATGCTTGTCAAGCAAGCAGTGGGGTTGGAAACCTAAAGTGAATGGAGAGGGCACAGCTCGCTCAGAAGTGGGAAGGAGGCCATGCCAGCAGGGTGCCTTGTGCATTGCCCGCAGCTCTGCGGATTGCTATCCTCGTTGGCGAGTATCCATGGCACCAGGTCCCTCAGCCGCCTTCTCTCAATCTGCCCAGGCTATTCTCACACCTGAGTCCTTCTGCAGAGCGTCCCTCATCAAACCTCGCTGTGTCCAGACTTCTCTTTGCCGCCAAAAGCCGCAAGTGACCTTCCAGACTTGATGTGCCCAGAGCTCTGATCGAAGTGGCATCACGAGGCGGAGAATTGTACCTCTGTGAGGTACCAGAGATGTTTCCGAAAGCAGAAGTGCCCCGCCACCCATTAAAAATATCTTCAAAGAGTAACTGGAAAATGCCAAGGAAACCCCTTAGGAAAATCTAAACGAATGTACCTCAGTTGGGAAATTCTGAAAAGATGAGACAAGCTGCCACATCCCGGCTTCTCGTTTATGTGCTAAGCTGACTTCTCACCACAGATTCATTTAACCTCTTTCATAAAATACATTTATTATCTCTCCTTTCCAGATGCTTCAGCTGTATGAATACAATCAAGCCATGAGTATTTTCTAGCTCTTGAGCCCAAACAGACTAAGGATGCCGAGAAGCTGTTGAGCTCTGCAGGGGTGACTTTCTTGCAAGTGGCTTCCATTCCGGGAACCTGAGTCGATCTGAGGAGCCAAGCCGTGAACAAGACACTTGTGGAAGCTGCTTTGACAGCTTGGCATTTGTTGGAAAACCTTATAGTCTCATGTCTGTTACATATTTGAGATCGAGTACCAAAGCGAAATCCTATAATAAGCTTTGGCAAAGGACCAAATGTGTGTCGTGGTAGATAAGAGTTCTTGGGATGAGCGTGGGGTGTGTTGTTGTTGTTATTTGCTAGAAAAGAAGATTCTACAGCAGTATCCAAATTCATGCTAACATCACGGGTCTGAAACCAAAACATTAAAACTAACAATCAAAAAATTTAGTAATCATTTCTCTGTGTTCTTTGGATGGAATTTGGCCACGGATATATGTTGATCAATTAGTTATTTCGGTCAACAGGACGGCACTAGCTGCTTATTTATGCAGCGATTTTGTGAGGCTTACATGTAAGGATTATATTCAGTACATCTAAGGGGGCTACTCTTCCTTGAGATCAGTCCTTGACCTCACTGGCGTGGAGAAGACACTACATGCCCTCTCTCTCCCAAGCCAACCCATAGGCTTGTGGTCTTTGGAGAGGTGACAATACCTCTCCTTGCAACCTTCTGTGGCCAACTTCACCCCAGAGGCATGCTTCATTTTCTCAGGGGATCCAGGCCCATTTTTATCTCTGCTCCAAGTGCTCTGTCCCAAGCCAGCCAACATCCTGCCAAGGAACAATTTCCGCTTAAATCTACTAAACAAATAATCCAGCTCTGCCTCTAACAGTCCTGCGGGTGCGTGCTAAATGCTTTTGCTAATATAGTTGTCATGTTAAGGACCTGGCCTGAGAAGTCGTCATTGCGCTCCGCAGCTGCTGTCCTGGACGACCAGATGGAGGTTGGCAGGGCAAAGAAGTTCAGCATCCAAACAGGTCCACCAGGCTTCTGGGTCCTGAATGAGATTGAAAAAGATAAACAGATTCAGAGAAGCATTTGGGCAGTACTCTTGAATAATCATATTAAGTCTTCAATCATTTACAACACACACACACACACACACACACACACACACACATACACGAATCTCAAGTTAGCACAGAAACAGACAAGCAGTCAAGTTGTGAAGTTACTGGGAGGTGCTGGTCCTGACACAGAAAATGATCAGAAGCCAGGCCAGTAAAACCATCCGACCCATGTGTAGCAATAAACACACTCTCAGGACACAGGAAAAAGTTGGACCCCTTCAGCAGAACCTCCTCAGAGATGATCAGGCAACATTAACACAAATGGTTCACACTAGCCAAGGATCCCGACACAAAAATACCAAGCCATGAACAGAACTGCTGGCATCCCAAAAGCAAATTGTTCTTTCTCCCCAGAAGAAGAGTCCAGACCCTGGTGTGGCTTGCCTGGGCAGGATCCCTCTGCCTGCCTTCTGCCACAACTCCAGATGCTTAGCTGTTAGCCTCATCAGTCTTAGGTCAAGATTGAAGCCGAGGGCTGTCGAGAAGGCAGGCTGAGCAACGCGCTGAGCCAAATTTGAGATGGCCATCCATGCAAGATGGGACTCAGGGAGGACCTTTAAAGGAGCAAATCACATGAACACCTTCAGAATCTATGAAAGTAAGCAAAAAAAAAATGTCCTTCTGCCAGGTTAAGTGGCGAAGGCAACTCGAAACGACTTTGGGGTATTGGAATAAGCAAGCTTCAGAAGCAACAAAAGCAGTTACTTATATCATAACAAGTAGATGGTCACAGCTGTGTATTTTTGAGTGAAGGTCACTGAGACAGGGTTACTGGGGACTTATCTTCCAGGGACTGGAGTCAGAGACAAACTGGCTGGTGGGTACCAAGATGAATGTCTAGCATAAGCAGAAACTTCTTCGGCTATAACAAGTACAAGCTCCCAAAAAGTGTTCCTTTGATCACTAAATACATGTCATAGAATTTGACACACACATACACGTGTGTGTGTGTGTGTGTGTGTGTGTGTGTGAGAGAGAGAGAGAGAGAGAGAGAGAGAGAGATCATCTGTAGATAAAACAAAAACGTTCTTCATCCAGATATCCTTGGAACACTCTTCTAAGTGCTTTTCTTAGTTTCTTTTGTGTGTTGTATGCGTGGAGGGGTCCTGCCATGCATGTAGAGGTCAGGGGACCACCTGTAGGATTTGGTTTTGGTTTTCTCCTTCTACCATATGGTTCTGGGGAACAATTCTGGGGAACAGACTCAGGTCCTCAGGCTTGGAAGCAAGCATCTTTACCCACTGGGTCATCTCATGGGCCTAGAAAGCTCTTTTAAAAAAATTAAGAAAAAAAATGATTAAATCAAATTTCATATGAGAAAAATGCATTTTCATGTTTGATACCAGATAAATCAAATTTCATATGAGAAAAATGCATTTTCGTGTTTGATACCAAATAAATCAAATTTCATATGAGAAAAATGCATTTTCGTGTTTGATACCAAATACGGTACAGTTAGTCCATAGTACAGTGTCCTCCTTGAAGTAATTTTGTTCCTTCTTGAAGCTATCGGTTATTGAAGACAGTCAAGCATCAGTTATTGCAATAGATAATTCTTCTATTCTGTCATGAAAGCCTATGAGTTCCTTACATTCCTTCCCACAAAGTAATGCACTTTTTAATGTATCAGAATTGGGGGGAATTATAGTCAGAGAATGCAAAAAAATGGCAAAGTTCTACGTTCTCTTTTGACTGAGACTATAATTATACCTATACTTGAATCTAATGGGCTTGATTTTGTAATCAGTAATTACTAAGCACTAGGGGACATATTTTCTATCGCACACATCCATCTTTGGTACCTCGTGTCTACTAAGTTATGTCAAATATCGTAGGTTCTGCTTTGTGAGCGATCGGGCATCCAGAAGTTAAGATCTGAGATAATCATTTGTCCATTAGATATAAAATGTGCTTTCAAAACATTCATGTAAATACGGTTAAATAATATAGAGCAAGTAGTTCTCACACACTATCACCTAACAGAGGTACCTAGAGTTTTACACACATGCACATGCGCGCGCGCATGCGTGCGCACACACACACACACACACACACACACACACACACACACACACACCACTCACTCTCTACTCCAGAGTTAGGAATTGCAAATAGGACTCAGTTTCTTCTTTCCTTCCTTCCTTCCTTCCTTCCTTCCTTCCTTCCTTCCTTCCTTCCTTCCTTCCTTCCTTCCTTCCTTTCTCTTTTTGTAGAAAATCTTTTCAGTTACCTAAATTTTGTTTTGGATATGTTTTTTGATTTAAATATAGTATATTGTTAGTTTTTTTTACTTTCATGCATGCAAACATTATATTTTGATTGCAGTCATTCCCTCCACAGTGTTCATACTCACTCTTCCAAAAGCCACTCCCTCACTCCAACTTCATGACCTCGTATTTATTTCATTGTTTCCTGAGTCACCAAATTCACAATATGGACCAGTCACTGGAGCTTGGTTGGCCTATCATAGGCCGGACCCTGACAACTGTCTTCCCCAGAAGCCATCGGCTGTCCACATCTCCTCAGCGAGGGGTGGAGGCTCATAGGCTCCACCCTCCTCCAAGCTACAGTGTTGATCGTCTTGATTGTGGGCAGATCTTGGGATAGGCCAGGGTAGCTGCTGTGGCTGCAGGAGTGTGATGGTCCTTTTGTGTTAGAAGACACTATTGTCCCCCGAGTCCTTCCTGACCCCAGCTCTAAAAAGTCTCTATTTCCTGTCCTTCTTCTCTGACAGTTCTTGAGTCTTGGGAGAGGGAGTGTGGCACAGATACTCCACTGTGGCTGAGCATCCCTCTAGCACCCCACCATACACTGGGGGAGGGTGTGGCTCTGGTAAGGTTTGGGAGCTGCACAAATCTATAGGGAGAGAGAGAAAAATGTAGAGGGGAGCTTGACACTATGTTTATTTAGAAAAATAGTAACAGGTAGGTACATCCCTGGAACATATAAGGTCCCTGGCCAAAGGTTGTTGGCCAGATTTATAGAACAGGCTTATGTTTCCTCCTTACAGTCACTCAGAAAGCGGTTGGTTGCACATGTAACGTCAGCATCTGTGCCACTACGCCACAATGAGCACATGCTGCCACACTGATCATCCGATCATCCCTGTCGTTCACGGCATCCAGAGCTGGGTAAGACTGTTGCTAATTTCCTTCCAATAGCATGCATAGCAATTCTGTACTACAAAAGCTAGCCAGTAGGTAGGCAGCTTCTGGGTCAGGACCAACTTGATTTATCCGTGTGTGTCTAGGGGAGGTCTCCCACACCTGCACACCTGGCTTGATCTTGTGTTTTGGGTTTTTTTTTTTTTTTTTACACCATTTCTCGTGGAAGGAAACCAGTACTCAGCTGGTGATTGGGTGATTGGTTAACTCTAGAACGAGAGCAAGACGACAAAAAATGAGAATATTTTTTGTCCCACTCTACCGTCTCGCCAGCAAGAACCACGCGGGACACAGGATCCTTCTGCAGAAATAGCTTTAATGCCCCTTGGGAGAGAGAGCATCAGCCAACATGGCGGAGACCCAGATATGAAGGAACCCATCCCTTATATAGGAAACAGTCCTTGCTTCGGACGTGTCACTCTTGGATTGGTCCTCTGCCCATAATCCCAGATGATGCCTCAGGAGTAGGCGGGGACAGCAGTGGGAGGTTACCGAGCACATGTGCGCTCACCTGGCGGTGAAACCGGATGTCAGCACCATCTTGTGATGGAGTATGTGGCTGCGGTCCTCTACAATTTTTTATATTCCTCAAGCAATAGGGATCAGGTTCAGGTCCACTGAAGCTTGCTTGAAACGTGTCTTTTTGCACGTGAAGGAAGGTTTGAATGTGGAAATAACAGATTATATTCTGATGTTAAATGGAAAACCACATGTGGGGATGAGAGGAGTGGAGAAGGACTCCCGGCCTCAGAGAGAAACAACTGCCAAGAACCGTCAGCAGCTAACAGGTCTGTCTTTGACAAGGGGCAGGATTTTTCCAGCCAGACCAAGGATGGTCTCGCAAATTGTTCTCTGTTTGTTTGGTTTTGGTTTTTGAAACAAGGTCTTATTGTGTGGTCCTTACTGACCTGAACTCATATTGTAGCCCAGGCTAGCCTCAAAGAGGCTCTCCTGTCTCTGTTTCCTGAGTGCTGGGATTAAAGGCGTGTGCCACCACACCCAGCTCATAGACTGCTTCTTAACAAAGAAAAATAGGACTTTTATAGTGGGGAAAAAAATCCTTGTTTGTCTGAAGTGGTGGTCCCAAATCATATCTGCCTTAACCCTCAGGACCTAAAGAGTGTGGCCATATCCAGGAATATGATCTTCACAATTAAGTAAGCTCCAGACATGATGAGGCCACCCTCTGTTTTGCTGTTAGACTCTAACTCCTAACCCACAGAAAGGAGAGACGGGGACACGGGAAGAAGAGGACAGTTGTCTGAAGACAGGAGCAGAGGGTGGAGTCGGGCAACCAGGAAGAAGGCAGCCAGCAGTCACTGGGCTGGGTTCTCTCCTGTACCCAGCAGAGAGCATAATATCTCAGTGGTACATTGATTTTGGACTATTGACCTACAGACTGTGAGAGAGAAAATAAAATTTGTTTTATTTTATTTGTTTTATTTATAAGCCGCTTGATTGGTGTCAATTGGCTACAGCAGTAACAAGAAATTAATGCACCTGCCTAACCAAACAATCTTCACCAATATTACCAGTAAGGAAGGGACTTGAACTTCACCAAATGACTCTGGAAGTGACTGATAAATTACGTCACTCACTGCTCTCGCTTAGGAAGTCTCCAAACCTGATTGAACCATGAGGGAATGACAGCAAATCAAACTGAGAACCATTCTACAAAATAATTAGCTTGCGCCCTTGGGGGAAAAAAAATTGGAGCTATAAAAAAAAAGTTCATTGAGAAGTTGAGGAACTGTTCTAGATTTTTAAAGGACTAAAGAGATTATGACAGCAAAATATGATGTATGTCCTTTAACTGAGCACCAGAAAAATAATGAAATGCATTAGTCAGAGAGGACATGTTGTGGTCGTTGGTAAAACTTGAATCTGGACTGCTGGCTAATGTTACATTTCCTGATTAGTCACAGCAGGATATACAGAGAATTTCATCATTCTTAGGAAGTGTATCCTGAATAGTAAGAAATAGTGGAAGTTCTGTACTCAACTTAGCTCTAAATAATTCAATAAAAAAAGGTTTTTGTCTCTATATAGGAATTCTCTCATGTGACAAGGATCACCACATGGTATGAGAATGCTGAGTTCTCACACTGTGATTTTTCAACAACTTTAGAATTATTCAAAGTAAAATGTATAAAAACAAAGATCGCTAAATTATTAATTGCAGTAGGAACCAGTTACGAAAACAACGGCATCAGAATTCCCTCACTAAGCCTTTTCGCCTCCCAGAGGACGTTTGCAAAAGTCTGAAGATATTTCTGATGTTCTTAGCTGTAGAGCCAGAGAGCTGCGCAGCCTGCAGATGCTACGGGCACCTAGTGTACAGGGATGCCGCTAAACATCACAATATGCATGGGACAGATCCCTGCAGTGACTAATCAGCTGGCCTAAAATGTCAAGAGAATCAAGAAGCGGCAGCTGGAGAGATGGCACAGGAGTTAAGGAGACACAGGGCTCTTGGAGCGAACTGAGTTCCTTTCCCAGTGTTCCTGTCAGGCAGCTCACAACCAGGGAATCCAATGCCCTCTTCTGGCTTCTATGGGCACTGCACTCACACACACACATACACACACCCTAACACACATACACACACACACACACACACACACACAAATTAAATCTTAGAAAAAAAGAGGTGAAAAAGTTAGGAACCCTTCCTTTCATCAGGTCTGGTAGCACACACCTGTAATTATAATGGGCAGGGTTCTGAGGCAGCGGGGCCTCAAGTTCAAGACTAGCCTAGATTGTCAAGCAAGACTGTCATACAATGCTCAGATATCACTCAGATGGAAAAGAGTCATTTAGCATGGGTGAATCTGTGGGGTTCATCCCCAGAAACTCAGGAGAAAATGACGGCAAAGATATTTTCTTCATTGGGAAATATTATATACCTTCATGGATATGGATCAGATTTAAAATACTGATGCAAAAAGCACCAACTTGATATATACTTAACATGCTATTACAAAGGTTTTCATTAATGAAAGATTTTCACTTTATATCCAGAAATATATTTGTACTTTGAGACTTAGTAATCACATACAGACATCATGCATTGGACAAGTTAAGTGTTAGTATGGAGACTAATGAAAACAAACAACTTATTTATATTATATAATACTGCATAACTGTGTAATAGTTGTACTGTGTATGTGATTTCAAGATACTAGAATATCTCTGTGAAAAAGCCAGGCTTTTCTCAAACTTAAGGGTGTGTTCATAAAGCAAGGTTAATACATCAGATTTACAAGTTACCTAGGTAATTCATGTCACGGTTTCTGGTTTCTGTAGTTTGGGCAGAGCAGAACTCCACCAATATCACATAATGGGCGACGGGTCCCACACCATCAGTCAGGTTTCTGCGTAACAAACAACCCCAATTCAAGTGACATCTGTCAAGAGCACACAGCCATTCTCACTTTGAGACCTCACTGCTTATAGCTCATTCTGCTCTGATGCCTGTCGTGCTAGAACCAATGGTTACCACAGTGGCATGCTAGGGCCGATTGTCACCAGCAGGGCATGTTAGGGCCAGTAGTCACCACTACAGTGGCTTGCTGAGTCAGTGGTCACTAGAAGAGAATGTTAGGACCAGTGGTCACCAGAGTGGCTATAGCTGCCACCTCCTGGCAGATCACAGAATTCAGGAAGCAGACCACACCCATCCCCAAGGGCGGGGGAGGCTTCATATACCTTACATCATCTAGGACCTGGTTGACGAAAACACATGACAAACAAGCCAGAAGTCACCAGGGCAGAGACACGGGCTGTGCCTGCCTTGCTGGTGACCCTGAGTGAGAACGTGAGAACACCGTTATGGTTGACCCCATCCTGCACTTAAAAAAAAACCCCATGGTTTAAGTGTTTGAAAAGAATCTTTCTTTTATATTTTTTTCCATATGCTTAATATGGAAGCGAAGAGCTGATAGTTTTTTCCTATTATGAACCAAACAGTAAATGACTACATTCTTGTCTTTGTGGACTATACAACCTTTGTTTCAACTCTCCCATACTAGCATGAAAGCAGCCATTGGCAACACATAAAGGACCCACTAAATCCACCATATAACAAGACCATGTGTGTTCATTGCCATGTGAGTTTCAGGTAACTGTCACAAGTTACAGGACATTATGAATATCGGTTTGACTTTGTAAATCTGTAAAAATGTTAAAACCGTTCTTGGTTTGGGGCCTACATAAGCTAAGTGCTTAATTAAAGCTGATTAACCCACAATGCATGAACTCGAAATGAGCCCATGGGCAAGTCAAGTACTTGACATTTACAGAGAAGACAGTGCACTAAGCTGGGAGTTTGCATAGGTTGAGGATGTAGACCACAAAGACATTTACCTGGGGACCTTTGAACATGCAATTTCTGTCGTAAAAGTCCTACACTACAAATGCTAGAAGTCATGATACCAGGAGCTTATTAGGGTGCAGCGAGGAAGACAGAATCCCTTGAAAGAGCCTCCTGGGTAAGCCATGGTCTCATTGAAGGATCGCACATTACCGCTTTGAAACACTTAAAGGAGGCAAGGGTTTCCAGGCTGCTGCCGGTTATATTAATCTCTGTTTCCTATTGTTATTAAAGTATATTTAGTTGACAATAAAGTTGTATGCCTTCAAAGTGTATGGGGTGATATTGGAGGCATGCATACATTGCAAAATGATTGCCATAGCAGATGAACATGTCACTCCAGAAAGACCCTCTTGCAGGTGGGGGTGGGCATCTGCTTTCCTGGGATGTTTCGGCTTAAATAAAATAGCTAATGTTATTACTCAGTACAAAATTAAAGTGTTAAAGACAAAAACTGAAAGCCACCCCCTTCTTAGGTGAACCTCATTGACAGCATGACACATAATTATATATCTATATATATCTATATATATGCATTTTATTTCTCTATTATATATATATAGGCATGCTGCTGTTTATTAAAATATTCTAATAGACCCAGTGTTTTATGTTTAATATGCAATTGTGGTTATGCATGTGCCTAACATACCTGTACATACATGTAGAGGCTATAAATCGTCTTCGTGTGTCTTCCTCTAATGCTCTCAACCTGATTTTGTGAGACAGGGTCTCTTACTGAGCCTGGAACTCATCCTGTACGGACTGGCCAGTGAGCCCCCAGAATCTGCCTGTCTCTGACTCCCTCACCCCCAGTGCTAGGGTAACAGGCACACGCGGCCACACCCAGCTTTTTATGTAGGTGCTGAGAAGCCACCTCAGGTGAGCATGCTTTCCCATCCCTACTCACTGAGTGTAACATGAGAAGGCCGGGCCTGCTTGTTTGTGTTTCTGTCCTGCCCTGCCCCCCAGATGTTTAATCCCAGAAAAATCACACACACACAGCGTAAATTATTAAGCTGATTGGCCCTTTAGGTCAGGCTACTTATTAGCTAACTCTCACATCTTGATTAACCCATTTTTCTGATCTATGTTAGCCATGTGGCTCAGTACCTTTTTCAGCAGGGCAGCTCACATCCTGCTGCTTCAGTGGCCTGGGAAGGAGTGAGAGGAATCAAATTCCTCCTTCCCAGAATTCTCCTGCTCTCCTTGCATCATTTCCACTTCCTGTCTGGGTTTCCCACCTACACCTCCTGCCTGGCCAATCAGCGTTTATTTAAAACATGATTGACAGAATACAGACAATTCTCTCACACCAACTGAGCCTGTAACGATAACTCCTACAGACTGTTTTTGAATGTAACAGTAGGTTTAGCAAATCTTATCATAATAGTACGAACAGATTTTGCAATGTATTGCAAAAACACGGCATCGCCATCCTTTAAAACTCACACTGATATCCCTTTTGGTTCCTTCCAGTTTCCTCCTACAAATGTGATTCCTCCTACATTAAATTCCTCCTACATTAAAGTGAGCATCCTTATAGTGAAATCTCTCCCTAAATTAGCCACTGAGCGCTAACAAACTCGTATCTAAAAGTCCAATATTCTTGACCAAAGTACACGAGGTTGTTTTATCAACTGGTTTTTTTCCCCCCAGTGTTGTCTGGTGAAGGATAAGGAGATTGGGAGTTTGGATACGTGGGCAACAGAGTAATAATAACAAATTAACTAATGAATAATTGGACGAGAAGGGGGAAGAGAGGGGAGGACAGGAGAGAGTGAGAACATTTGGTCTTGAGACTTTTTATTTGAGATTAACTACTTATCTCCGTTTTCATTGAATCACAGAGAGCAGAGGTTCTGAACAGGGGTGGAAGGATGTTATGGTTCGGGTCCTCTGTAGAAAATCATCCCCAAACAGAACTTATGAAAGCCACAATAGGGTATTAGCTCCCAAGGTCCTGGGTTAACTCCACTTAGGTGAGAGATTCTTGACCAAGACTCCTCTGGCAGCTGTAGTCAAAGTCTGGGGTCAAAGTCCTCTACTGGCTCCATTGGACTGACTGTGAGTCACCTCCCGGCCCTGCCCCCACAACTCATTGACAACTGTGAACTGTGAGCTCACCAACAGGTGAGTTTGCATGCTCTCTCTCCCGATAGCTAACAACCTTCGCAATATGGTGACTGTGTCCATCGCGGGGCATGGACCAAGAGTTAGTGGTCTAAAATCCCATAAAGTATTCTGTATTCATTCTAGTCTTTTTATGCTCTAAACCTGGGAGTCATAAGACAGTACTGTTTTGAAATTGTTCTACTACATTTGAGCTGGGGAGTGGGGGAGGATGGCGCTAAAAATGGGTTCTCTCCTTCTGTTACTTGAGTCCTAGGATCAAACTCAGGTTGTCAAACATGGCGGCAAGTGCCTTTGCCTGCTGATCCACCTCACCACCCACCCACCCACCCCATCCACCACACTATAACTTCTGTCACATCCCCCATGGATAACAAATGTCTTGGAGATACCTAGAAACAAGAGAAGACACCTTCTCTTGGTGGGACAGCAACAAGTCACCCTACAGAAGAGCTGACCTCAGCTACTCTTGGAGGACAGCCGGCCACCCTCAGAGAGCAGACGGGAGTCCTCTGAAAGTGTGGACAATCCTGTCGTGTTTGCGTTTTCCTCTAAAGACCGTCCTGATGATTCCCGAGACTCTCAAAGGACCTAGGGGGTAGGGAGGGATAGTGACGGGGAAAGCAAAGACACAAATGTTGATCCTGGTAAATTCAGTCTATTAACTATTTCAATGGCTATTGCACCTTAATATTCATCTAAAGGTTTCGGTAGGTTTCTTTGTGACTAACTTGGATTTGACTCACCTCTAGCTTGTTCGTTAAAACCTCATCCGTAAAAAATCCGCAAAAAAAGAGATTGGACTGGTTTTGACACTGTGACTATAATTGAAGTGAGCCTGAATGGAGATTCACACACATACATAAGTTCTTAACTGTACAAGACCCTGATTAAATGAACGCTGTATTTTGGACCCCTGTTCCCATCAAGAATACCTATATTTGACGGAGAAAGCGTTAATTGGCTGTTAATATTCTGTACACAGTCAGGGGGGAATTTCTTGGCAGACCCCTGCAGCCCAGTCCTGGTCAGAACAGCACCTGATTTCCGTCATTAGAGCATGAAATCTGATGACTTTTTTTTTTTCATCTCAGCACAGGTGACTTTAACCACGATTACCGGTCACAAAATTACCTGGTTTTTATTAGGGCATTTGGTCCTTCCAATCTCTCAGGGTCTGTGGATTGGGGGAGCTGGGGAGGAGAAACTATAATCAGAATATATTATATGAAAAAAAAGTCTATTTTCAACCTTTTAACAAAAGGGATAGGGCAAGGACTTGGGGTGTGGGTGCTTTCTATGGCCCTTTGCCATAGAAAGTCCAAAACATAGTTTCAAACAGCCTTTAGCAATGCTAGGGTCAACAAGTTGATCTTTGTGCTGATTGCCTGGCCCTAGTGGGTGGGTGGCTTTTGGACTGCTAAGAGCCCAATTCCACATGATAAAAAGACCTAAATGCTAGACACAAGCTGTGTGCTGCACCCAAAAATATCAGGCTGGTGCTCTATGCTGTCTGGGGAAAATGTTTTGGATGACCTGGGGGAGGGGAGGAGAAGCATCTTATTATATGGCATATAAATGTTCAGTTTTAGCATCTACTGATATTTATTTCCTGAATGGTTTCCTCACATTTTGTAAAATGGTGATTTTTTTTTTCTCTAGTTATGAGAGACCGGTGAGCAAAGCCTTTCTTTACATGTTAGGACTATTTTCTGACTTCCAATAAAGCTTTCACTAAGACAGGCAGATGAGGACTCCTTTCTTTCCTTCCGGCAACGGCTGCTCAGAGTTCAGCGTGGGCCGGGTCCCCTCCAGATGGACAAGGTGAGCTCGCTGCTTTGACTTTCTCTGAGAGCCACTGCAGGTTCAAGGGCTTTTTTTTTTTAACCTAGTATTTTCCAATCATTTGCCGTTTTTATTCTTTCTGATGGCCAGATCTCCTCAACTGGTCCATGGCCAGCAACTCACCTTCAGGTATGATGACCTCACCCACAGCACACCTACAGCCAACGATTCTTCCAAGCTTACGCCTTATTCCCTCAGCATCTATTTGGTTTGCTTTAGACGGATATGCCCGAGTCTATACATGTGTACCGAGCTTGTGCAAGCGTCTGTGGAAGCGTGGAAGCGTGGAAGACAGAGGAGAATGTCGCATATCCTGGACCTGCCCCGTGTGCGTTCTCCACAAGAGCAGCAAGTGCTCTTAACCACAGAGCCTGTTCTCCAGTCCCCCCAAATAACCTACGTTAATAACCTACGTTAATATACATTTATCTTTCTCTCACTGGAAATTATGATTCCTAATAGTCTCGACATGAATATGATTTTGAGCCCATGAGACAATACAGACATAATTTCAAGTGTGCGTAGCGGGGTGCGTGTGTGTACGCATTTGGAGCAGGGCGTCGCACTGTAACCCAGGGTTGGCCTCTGAGCTCGCTGGATAGCAAAGTTTCAGCAATTCTGCCTCGGTCCTCCTGAGAGCCACATTCTAGCCATAAGCCCTAGGTCTGGTTCAATACGATATAGTAAAACAAAACTGATCAAATTTCTACTAATGGTTATAGTACTGCCTACAACAGCCAAATGAAGGCGAAGTGTGTTATGATACAGCGTGAGTTGAGACCTCTGAGGTGTCCCATGGAGGGTGGGTCCAAACCGCAGCGGGTGGCAGAATATGCCATGCGGACAGAACTTCATTGTGGAGTTTATTAGGAGGAAAGAGGGGGAGGGAGAGGGAGAAGAGAGAGAGAGAGAGAGAGAGAGAGAGAGAGAGAGAGAGAGAACCTCTTCAGAGAAAATGGCAAACAGGAAGAGAGAGGAGGGGTGGGCGGAGTTGGCCTCTTAAAAGGACATTTGCACCTGTCAGGGAACGGCTTGCCATGGGCAGAGAGGTGGGTGAGATGCCAGGTTCCCAAGGGGCAGGGCCAAGGTGTGCCCGGATACTAACATAGTGGCCTTGTTGTTTGGGTTTTGTTTCCATTTTGTTCAAAAACACAGGTGCCTAGGAGGTCAGAATTCACTACTGAGGAAATAAGGGGTGGATGGCATTGGTACCCTCCTCTTCCTTCCCCTCCATAGTCCCTGGGGAGAGAGGAGGGTTGGGACTAGGGTGAGGAACAATGAGGACTCATCTGGCAACACTTGGCCAGAGACACTCTGAGCCCCACCTTCCAGGGCCAATGGGTGGCAGCTCAGGGTAAACAGGCCAAAAGACACATCGAAGAAAGCCTCCTGAAATGTGAGACGGGTTGATCTGTGCCGTGTCTGAGCCGTAACGGCAAGCGTAAGATAGGCAGACACGTCACCATCAGGCAATGGAACTTTTCTCGGCAGCTTGGCACTTAAAAAGAGTGAATGAATCTCACAAAGAACAAATTGAATAAATGAAAAGTTGATGCTCCTCCCCCCCCTCCCCCAGTTCATCCAAAACATTCTCTCCAGGCAGCATGGAACACCAGCCCGGTATTTTTGGGTGCAGCGCACAGTTTGTAACTATCATTTATCTCTTTTTATCACGTTGGCATCTGAGCCCCTTATCACCATATGGAGGGAAGATCTGGTTTTCCTGGGCTGCGCTTTCAACCTGTGACTCAGGAGCCCTGCTGGGCTCATCTGTCCGTTCTGAACTGGGCTCCCCGTTCTGCTGGGATGCAACAGGGGGAAAGGGGTGAAGCTCTCAGTCCTTGGGAGGCCCCGGGGTGGAGAACAGCAAGGCCAGGACAGCGAGGTTCATCGCTGGATAAGCTGAGATATTGGGGACCTACAGAGGCTTGTCTTGGGCAGGGTTTCCCTTTTCTCCCGCTCTCCCCCCACCCCTCCCCCCACCCCGCAGGAAGGTGAACCGGCTTGGTCAAGCCCCAGGCTCTGGCTGCCTACTAATTAGTCAGGCCTGGTCTCCAGCACATCTGCTCCGCTCACCTCACGTCCCCTTCCGTCCTTTCCAGTTCAGGAGCCGTAATTATCAGGAGCTAAGTGGCTCCTCCTTCCAGCTCCTTCCTTAACCCCTGACCTGGGTAAAGTGGTGGTTATCCCTGTCGGAGCAAGGGCCAGCGAGAAACATCAGTTCATGCAACCTCTGTGTAAAGCCAGGTCTACGCCATTTACAACGGAAGCGGGGATTCCTCCCTTCCGCTGCTCTTGCTGCTGCTGGGTTTGGTTTTCCTTTGAGGGTTTTAAACGGGGGCTTCTGTAAGCCAGGTTGACCTCGCATCTGTTAAGTTGCAATGGCATCTTTCTGCCTCCACTGTCGGGTGCTGGAATTACAGTTTTGCCCATTGGGATGATGTAATCAAGCTCGGTACTTGCTCTTTCCTGGGAAAGCGCCCATCAGGCAGCTTGGCCCAGCTCGCGCCCTCCTTCTTGATGGAGGCAAGGTTTGCACGTCAAGAAAAAATGGCTTGAGAAATAATTCTGTTTAAGCTTCATTTTTATTATTTTATTTGTGTGTGTGTGTGTGTGTGTGTGTGTGTGTGAGAGAGAGAGAGAGAGAGAGAGAGAGAGAGAGAGAGAGAGAGAGAGAGAGAGAGATCTGTGCTCAAGTATCTCTTTAAATACCAGAAGAGGGCGTTGGATCCCCTGGAGGTGGAATCACAGGTGGTAGTAATCTAATACTAAAAACCAAACCAGGCCAATCCCAGGCCCTCGGGAAGCTCTTCACGTAGCCCAAGTTGACCTTTAACTCACTGCGGTCCTCCTGCCTCAGTCTTTCCATTGACCGAACACTGAGTGTGCGCCACCAAATACACTCCAATAATATGACTTAAATCAAAACAAGCAGAGGGTGTGAAAGCGTAGTTTCCAAATCCTGTCTGAGTCGTGGTCAGGAGAAGCTTCATGGGATAAAGGAGGTTTACTTTACCTACGGCCTGCTCCCTGGATGCTGACTAACAGTAACTAAGGCTGGTCCACAGGAGGGAACAGCTCCCAGAAGCCTGTGCTGAGTGAAAGAAGCCAGGCACAGGGAAGGCACACAGAAAGGAATCTCGAACCGTGGCTCGTTGAGAGCCAAGAGGAATTGCTTAGAAAGTGATCTCAGGAGCCTTCCAGAGGACGAAAATACCTGTGTCTGGACGGATGAGGCCGAACTGCCTGCCTGTCTCAAATCCACCTAGTTGTCCGTTTCCGGTCTATCTATGCAACGCAGACCCCTCATAAACTTTTACCAATATTGTGCTTATTTATGTGAGATGACCAGAATTTTCGTTAGCAGTTTATATCATTTGAAGGATAAAAACTGAGAGAAGAAAATTTTCAACCCAGAAAATGATCTAATGCCCACAGTTGTCCCCCAATCCAAACACTGCTGATGATGAATAGTGTCGCATGGGCTGCTCATGACGAGAGCTCATTCCTTGCTTACAAGAGACTTCCTTTCAGCCCAGAAATATAGTCAAATTCAGCACCATACACAAAATTAAATTTTCTAGGATTACAGACATGGGCCTCCCCACCCAGAAGTTCATTGTTAACTTTCCAAAGGAGGAAGAAAGAAAGAGAAAAAAAAAAAAAACCTCTTGCTCAGCTAAGGAGAGGAACCGGGTCTGCCGAGTGAAAGATAGTGAATTCTGAGGCTGTGCGTCTCTGCCCATCCCTGCTTGGGGCTCAAGGATGATTCGAAGTCTCTGGGGTCAATGATCTTCAGTCCCTCTGTGATTAGTTTCTGACCCAGTCATAGCCACTCAGAACTGCATGCCAGGAGCCCCCAGCCTTCCTCCGTAAACACAGTTATTAACCCTGCTTCCTCTTGTCTTTAAGCATCTTCCGCAAGCACGGGATGATGCCATCTCACGCACACTCCTAAGAAAAGACAGCGTCCTGCGGGCCTTCACAGATCTGAGACCATATGATAAGGGGTGCAGATGCAGCTTTTCCTCTTAGATACCCCGAATTTCTTTGCTGTGTGTATTTCTTTATATCTATGTTCAAAAAAAAATCACAGCTGTTTACTGGCTCAGTTTTTCTTCTCACACTTTCCCGATATCACCTGTTAATAGCCTACACGGATCGTAACATTTACTTTCCTCGTCTTTGCCTAGAGCCCAGGACTCTGTAACTGATCGGCCTGCCGGCAGCTCCGACGATGGCATCCAACACATTTTCCTGCTGCATCACCTGGCTCTCTAGCTTCCCATCCGGCTCCTGTTTTCCTTGCTACCCAGAATCAGACTACACACTGCATATCATAATTTCGCCAACGACGAACCAAATCCCCCAGATCTCAGTAGCGCAACAGACTAGAGCACTGTTTCTTGTTCCCATAACAAGCGGGAGGCAGGAGCAATCTGGGACGCCGGGCTCCACAATCCTTCAACAACAAGCAGAATCATGCTGCCTGTCTTCCAGGCTCGGCCTGAACTAGCAGCGTAGAAGAGGCGCGACTGGAAAATCTCGTGACAGGTGGTTATGAGCCAGTCCTGGAAACATCTCTCGCCACTTCATCACTTTCTCCACACACTTCTGTGGGGAAAGATCGCTCCTCAATACCGAGAGACTGGTAAGGGAGGCTGAGAGATACATCTCATCAATGGTCCCGGAAGGAAAATCAAAGGGGCCTGGAAGCTAGCCAGAGTCTACCACTGAACTGTGTTCTAAAGTCACCGAAAATCTAAGGCCAATAGAGAAGCAAAGGCTAGCGATCGAGTACCCAAAATGGAGAAGAACTGGTCGCTATAAAGAAAATTAGGATAAAAGTTTGTATTATAAATATACATGGAATTTATAAGAGTAAAATTCTGGAAGGAAATATACAAAATGCTAATATGTATAATTTGTATGATAGGAGTATAGGTTTGTACAATTTTTTCCCTTATGGAGTTTTAATATCCAAGCTACTTACAATCAACTGCTACAATTATAAATAAAATAGATATTCTTTTAAAGACTAATAAATGCATAGCTTGCATCTCTAGCTTCCGTATAGAAGCTACTTCTAACCTAGCTAACCCATGTCAACATCTGTAATAATAAATTAGAATAAATAGAAAAACTGAATATGTCCAGTTCTACTTAATAAGATTGGAATGATTAATATTATTTAGTTATATATTCCAGAAAAGTGTTTTGAGATGGAAAAGATTAATGCGATTTCTTCAAAGAAGGCACTACTGGAGAAATGCAGTTTTTATTTCATTTTCCTAGTAATGCTTTCTATATGGTTTTATTGTTTTAATTTCACTCACCAAAAAAAAAAAAAAAACCTTGTAATTTCTAAAAACCTCCCTCGCAACCTCCCTTCCCCCCCCACCTGTCTCTGTAATATGTGATTGACAAAAATACATTTCACCTAGCATCTGGCCCCTAAGAACGGTTTGTATGACCCTTACTTCTCTGTCAGAGCGGACAGTAGAAAAGACATGGGGATATCCAGGCTTACGATCACACCATCGCTCTCTCAGGCTCAGAGCAGACCGGCCGTGCTTTGAGTAGCTTCTCGGAATATTTACCTGATCAGTTTTAGGGCCCTCACTATCAATCAAGTACCTCCATGACTCAGACATTCACCTAAAAGGAAGCTGTTAATCTATGGATCAGTACAGTCAAACCAGGCGCTGTGGTGCTTACGTGAGGGCTGAACCTTCTGCTGTCCTGGGGGCATTTTTATATTAGAATGAAGAGTACCCATCTTATCTGGCCCACTGTGAAGACAGGACTGTTGGTCTGCGGGTTGGGTCAATTAACCCCTGCAATCCCATGAGATTATCTGTTCTCATCCCAACGTGTTTCCTGGGAATTAGTTAGCATTCCTGGTGGACACTGGGAAGAGAAATCAAGGCGCTGTGCACAGTACAGTAGAAGGAGAAGCTGCTTATTAGAGGAAGTAGCTTGGGCTTCGTGTCTCCTCTGTGCCGTGGCAGATTCACAGCCTGTCCCCTGGCTCCAACTCTGCTGTTTATAAGATTGTCTTGTATTGGAGGTCTATTTATGGTTTTTCTGTTTCCAAAAGAGAAAGGAAAAACTTAAATGCTGCATATCTTATTAAACACCTGTTTGATGGTTTCCACATTTTCATCTGTCTGCTGACCGTGTCTGCCCCATGCACGGGAAAAAGCTGTGTAGAGCTGCTAACCCGATCCTGAGATCTAATCTTTGCCAGGGATTATGAAGAAACTTATAATTATGTTCTACTTTGGATTTACCCATCTTTACTTATCTCGCATTGAAATACAATCAAAATCAGCCTGCTTTCCATTCGGTTGCAAATCCCCGTCTTAAAGTTCCTATTCAAAGTCTCCCCAATTTTCATTTTCTCTGTCTTTTCTTATTATATTAAATCCTGATATCTGAAAATGGAACTATATAGCAGCATTACCCTGTTCTTTTTTTAAAAAAAATAAGATCATATCTACTCTTCCTGCATTTTCTACATTATAACCATTTTTTTTAAATCCCTGACAGGTTGCAATTAGATTTCCAGCTTGCTATTGTATTATAGCAAATACTGTTATTATGGTAGAAATAATTCACTTTGTTTAGTGAACTACTCAGATAGTCTGCAAGATGCCTCTGATACCAAATGTCATTCCCATTCTTTAATTATAATTTTTAATCTTTTCTGGTTTGCCATTCTTTCAGTAGATTAATTACTTTTATTTTAAAATTCAGAAATGGCCTGAGTTTAATAATATTTATTAACATGAATTATTATATCCCACCGCTTTTCCCGTGTAGAAAAGTAGAAGTAATTTTGTTTTTTCCAAACTCTTTGACCTATCACATAGTGAAACACACTGCCAAAGACCAACACAGATTTATTAAGTAATTGAATTATTAGAAGAGTTTTTCAACTTTGTGTATATGTCTGTGTGCGTCTGTATGATTGTATATCGCAGGCCAAGATGCCTGACAAGACCAGAAGAGGGTTTTCGAGCCCCATGAAGCTGGAGTTGCGGACAGTTGTGGGTCACCATGGATCCTGGGACTACAATCTTGTCCTCAAGAAGAACTTGTGTGTGCTCCTAACTGCTGAGCACAGCTGCTACTGACATTTAAATAATTATCTGTCTAAAAGATGTGCCTTCAAAGGCTGTGGCCACCCTCTGAAAGACGTGCGTTCTCTAAAGATCTTCCCTTTGTTCAGAACTGTTTGCAAACAAGAGTGTTGCAAACGAGCGGAAAGCAAATGAGATGTCAGGCCTGTCTGTAGCAAACACAATCATGGTGAAGGAGGAACTCGAGACTTGTCTGTGGCTGCCAGGATCATGATGACCCGTCCATGCCTAGGATGTCCCGCGATGCATCGATGAAGGCATTCTTTGAGTATGTGTTGAGAGGGCACATGTACTAGGTTAGACTGTGTTTCCGGTTTGTCCCTCTTGCTGAGTACTTGGGTAGAGCTTTAGCTAGGTTCAGTTCAATTGAGCAAGTCCATCAGACTGAGGATTCTGGGAGAATGGAAGGTGGAAAATGAGCTCTACAAACTGGTCGCTGACTCAGGTTCTGTCCCTCCTCGTTCTGTGATGGAAGCCAAATTACTTTCATCTCGAGGCGCCAATTGATTGACCTTCACAGTAGGTGTGCGGTGAGTTTCTTGCCAGGTTAGCTGTAAGGATTTAAAAGATCCCATTTACAAAGTGTGGGTAGGCTAATGTGATCCGAGCGCTTATGGTCATCAGGTGTCAGCGGTATTTAATATTTACCGTCTGTATGCCGGTCAATTACTGCTACCTACCAGGACCAACCACAGCAACAACCACAAAAACCACAGAGCTGATTTCAGATTCTAAGCAGCAGCTCAGTTCTGGTCTGTACTATATCTCTCTAAGGACCACACCGAGTACGTTTCTATCACAGTCTTAGCAGAGATGCCCGGGGAGAAACTTCACAAAACAGGCACAGCACCATCTGAGCCACGAGCAAATCAGACTAGCTGAAGCATGTCCTGTAGCCAGAGTCAGGGGATGGGCAGGGGGACTCAGCATGGTGCTTCAGAGCAATAATCCGGACACACAGCCTTAGCAACTGGAGGGGAGTCAGAACCTTAGGACTGGCTTTTTCCCCTTCGTAAGTGAACTGCAGACGGCACTGTGGTTTGGGTCTGGAATGTCTCCCAGAGGTTTGTGAAAGCTTGTTCTCTAGTGCGAGAAGCTAGCAGGAAATGACAGAAACGTTAGGAGGCGGGGTCTGTGAGGAGCAAGTAGGTCACCAGCGTTGTGTCTTTGAAGCCTGCTGGAACCCCAACCGCTTCCTGTCTTTCTCTTTCCTGACAGCCGTAAGGTAAAGGGCCCCGTGTCATGGGCTTTCAACATTGTGGTATTTTGCCTCACCTCAAGCCAACCTTGGGCAGAAACCATGAGGCCAAAGGGACCTGTCCTCCTTTGTATTGTGTAGTGCATACTTTGTAACAGTGACAGCTGAGGGACACGGAGGAAAGGCCCAGGAAGCTGCCACAGAGACTGCTCTGCAATCCTGATGGTGTCAGGTCTCCACCTGTAGTGATGAGGCGAGCAGGCCTGCTTTTCATCCCACCCGGCTCCCCCACAGCTAGCTTAGTCCCAGAATAATTACACGGAAACTGTATTCATTTAAACACTGCCTGGCCCATTGTCTCTAGCCCCTTATTGGCTAACTCTCACATATTAATCAACCCATTTCTAATAATGTGTGTAGCACCACGAGGTCGTGGCTTACCAGGAAGATTCTAACCCACGTCCATCTCGGAGAGGAGAGCCATGGCGTCTGCCTGCCTCTGCTTTCTTTCTCCCACAATTCTGTTCTGTCTTCCCCTCCTACCTATCTTCTGACCTATCAGGCCAAGCAGTTGTCTTTATTAATTAACCAATGAAAGCAGCAGATAGATAGAAGACCCTCCTACATCATGCACCCACTTCGGATGCCCCAATAGCTCCTTGCATCTGAACCTTCAAGATACTTGCAACCCTGTCCCTGCCAAAGCAGCCATGCCTGGACAAACACACAACAAATCCTCAGTTACCATGATCAGTCTTAACAATGGAGTCATGAAAGCATTTCTTGTGTGCAGAAACAGACTCCCAAGAGTATACCCATTGGCAAAGTTGCTGGTGTATAACAGGGAGAAGAAACTGGCTGGCTTGGGGAAGCAGCTCTCCTGGGAGCTGAGTCTTATCTCCCCATCTGGAAGCCACCATTTCTAGAAGATGAAAGGAGATCCATTCTAAGTAATACAGGTAGATGCCCCGAAGGGCGTCATTTCTTCTCCAGCCATTGTAGCGCAAGTTTCTGGTAGACTGTCATTACAGTTCTAAAAACAAAACACCCAATAGTCACTAGGCACTTGTTGTTTATCCTAAGTATTACCAGAACTTCCATGGACCTCTTATTGATTCTTTGTTGTGTCATAGAGCTAAGGCTCTATGTTGGAGCTAATGATTAATTACGATTGCTATATAAAAATTTGCGACAAATCGCCACGGTCAGGTTTTATTCAGCTTTCACTGGAGAACAAAGTGTTAGGGAAGGGCATTAGAATCTTTCTTGGTTTGGATCACACAAAATAAGACAAAGAAAGCAATAAATCTACGTCAGAGGTTCTCCTTCAGGCTGTGAGGTTGTTCCTCCTCAACCATCTGGGCAGAGATCCTGTCAAACAGCTCGGGCAAAGCTCACTCTCAGTCAGGGTTCTCGGGAACGGCCCTTCATTTTAAGACAGGAAAGGAAGATGGGAGAGGTCCCGAGGCTTTGAAAAAGTTGTCAGGACACAAAGGGAGATGAGGTATTTTCATCTTTGGTGGGACATAAGACCCCTCAGTCCCCAGGGAGGACGTTCTACTCAGTGTGAGGCCACACAGGACATAGTTAGAACAGTATGACAGAAACGCTGCCTCAAGTGGACAAGGGTCCACTGTACGATCCCTGCTCACTTGACAGTTTGCAGAACAGACTTGTGGAACCTCTGGGGAGCCCGGGCTGACGAGCCTCTTCCATCCATGCTCAGAAGGAAACAACTCAGAACAGGTGTGCTGACATATGCCTTTAATCTCATGACTTGGGAGGGAGGCAGAAACAGACAGATCCCTGGGAGTGTGAGCCCAGCCTGGTCTACAGAGTGTGTGCTAGCTAGATCAGCCAGGGCTGCACTCTGAGACCCTGCCTCACAACATCGCAAACAGAAACTAGGCCTTCTCGCTGCTTTCTTTTCTGTTTGTCCGGCTTCCCTTTCTCTTATCCCTTCCCTTCTCTTCTTATGAGTATGAATTTTTCTGGCCAGGAACCCTTCTGCTGTGCCCCCGAGCCTCTGATAACCCTGTGAGTCTGGTGCTAGTGATTACTAGCTCTGTTTCCCAAAGGCAAGCTTTTGGTTTTTATACAAACGTCTACAGAAGAACAAACCCACTAGAGAGTTTTCCTACGCCTTCTGCTTCTACCCAATCTTTAAATTCCTTCCCTGGGGCCAGGCAGTGGTGGTGCGCACCTTTAATCCCAGCACTCGGGAGGCAGAGACAGACAGATCTCTGTGAGTTCAGGGCCAACTTGGTCTACAAGAGCTAGTGCCAGGACAGGCTCCAGAGCTACAGAGAAACATTATCTAAAAAAAAAAAGAAAAGAAAAGAAAAATCAATCTGTTATATAGTAGGCAATCCGAATTTTACATTCTTTCCTAAGCCCGACTTTTTGCCTCATTTGTGAAAGCCATTTTCTCTTCTATATGTAAATTTTAATCATAGAAACATAAAATGTTTTAGTTATAGAGTTTTATTCATAATATATATTTAGCACACTGCCATTGGTCTCTCTCTTATAATTTTTCCATTTGTTGCAGTTAAATAGAGATGCTTGAGGTTTTAAAATATGCAAAACCAGCTTCATGGTTAACTTATTAGCTAGACCCCCTCCTTTCATAGTTTCTAAATCCATGAAATAGTATTGAAAGCTTTTTAAATCACGCAAAATTAAGGAAACCATTATTTTTCTGGTAATAACTATTACCAGAAATACCAAGCATGCCATTGATTCGTAAATGTTATCACTAATAGCAGCATTAACATAAGGAAATTCCAAATAATTGTAACTCAGTGCTCAGTTTTTGTTACATTTACTTTGTGTGGGTGGGGGTGTTTGTTTGCACAGGCGCAACTTCGGTCAATCTCATGGTGAACTGGGGAAAGTTCCACGCTCTGGCCTCAGAATAGCCACAAAGTACTGGGCCTGGCGGATGCGCTCCAAGGCAGTGGCCACTTTAAATGTGATCAGCAAAGGTGCTCCGTGACCTGTGAGCTTACAGAAATCCTCACCCAGGGGTTCCTCCCAGGAGAATATGTGGTTGACCTTGTCAGATTCCCAGAAGCTCTTCCCACGCAAAGCTGGTGGGACTTGACACTCGTTCATTAATGAAAAGCTATTTTTACATCTCTCATCCTAATGAGCCAATCCTCATGTGCGGATTTTACAGAAAACGCTGAAGTGCTCCGTCGTGGTGCCTGGAGTGCGCGCTTCTCATCGCCGTACTTCAAACGCGAAGTGCTGCCGGGACGCAAATGCAAAATTAATTTTGTTCATAAATCATACTGTTTGTCCTGAAGCACTTTCAGGCAAAGTTTTTATAAAGATGGGAGAATAATCTAAAGCCCGGCTAGGACAAAGCTTTAGACTCTCCCTCGCTCTCATGACTCCTAACGGAGTAACCATGATGGCGCCCCTGGAAATCTCAGGGCTGAGTAACGGGACACAAAATGGCGAGGTCACAGCTATGCTTCCTCTGAGCTATAGCTTGAACGTGGTGTCCAAACCTAAACGACAGAAGCGGCATCCCTTCTGATGTCCCCTCTCCAGGAACCGCCCACCACAATATCATCCACTGCGCTGCTGGAGGGGTTGGGGTTGGCCCTTGCTAGGTTTGACTCAACAAGCTTGTTCGCTTGGTCGATACGGTGACTTAAACAGTGGCCTCCGAGCAAATCTCCAAGTCCTACCATCAACCTGCTAATGCAACCGTATATGGCAAAGGGGCTTTTGCAAATAAACAGAAGATCTTCAACTAAGATTGTCCTTCATTGACTAGATGGTGCATAAATCTAGTGACAATCTTTATGAATCATGTGTTTCATAGCAGAAAATGATTGGACACCATCAATGGAGAAGGAAAAAAAGGGGAGGGGCCTTGTCAAGGCAGGAGCGAGCCTGGAGTTACTTAGCTACAAAGTTAGTCCCTGGAAACGGGAAGAGGCAGGGGCTGTCTCACCTGGGTACTCCAGAGGGAACAAGGTCTGGCAAACACCTTGAATTCAGATTTTAGCCTCCAGGATCACGAAAGGACAAACTTCTATTATTTAAGCCACCGAGGTCGTGGTCACCGGCTTTCTCCACCCTTCAAAAGTAAAACCGCGTTCCAAGTCCTTCTCACAACCACGTCAATATCTTTGACTCTTCCTCTGTGCCTCCTGTGCTACCTAACGCAATTCAGACCACCACCAATCCCAGAAACATTTTAGTGAGAAAGAAAAAGAATCCCGCGGGCCGAGGTAAAGGATGCCGGTGCCGACCGAGCTGAGTTTTACTGGAGCTGAGCCCCTGGCATCCCAGACTTTGTGTGCATTTTCTGCTCAAGCTGAGCGCTTCTGCAAGGGAACCTGGGGCATCCCTGCAATCCTGCCCTCGTCAGCTGACGTCTGCAGCACACCTGGCAGACGTCCAGAGCAGAAGCAGTGTGTGTCTTTCTCTGAGCTTGAGAAACTGCAGAAACCGGTCTTCTCGGCGCTGAAGAAAGACAGGAAATTGCTTCTGTTTTGCCATGCATTTCTCAAGGCACTGCTGTGGGCTGGAAAACAGAGGTCCCGGTAAATCCAAACATGCTTCCCTCCTCTCTTTTCTGAACCTAACCAGACTCACCCGGAGCTGACTCAAGGAAGGGAAAGGGACCTCAGCAAAGCTGCCTGTCAGAGGCGGTGGCGACTGTCACTGTAAGCCCAGTATTCCTAAGACAACTTCCGAATGAGCTCGAATTTCAGCGCTGAAAAAAGTAAAATAAAATAAAAACCTTTATCTCTCCGCTAAGGTGGGCGCCTCTGGGTAGACAGTGTAGAATCTGTGCCGCCTGCTAAACCCAGGGATCCAGTCTCCTGGGTCTAATGAGATTATTGATTCCCACGAGCCAGCTGACTTCAGGCAAACCTCCTCCTCCCAGAGCAGAAAATCTATTCTGCAGTGAAGACAGCACTGTGTTTCCCTCCTGGCTTACTGCAGTTTCAATAGCCCTTACCTATAATGGAGGAATTTAACAAATGCCATATCAATGAACTGCTAATTACTGATTAGCGGCAACAATGCCAAGAACGAACTCTCTAAACATCCCCCAGCATTAACACGGTTCTTCTGAATTGGTCTTGACAGCTGCTTTCCCATATTTCGACTCCTCTCGTCTCCCTCCATATGATACTTCTCCACTCCAACACTATAATAACAAGACTAAAAACATTGCAGCAGATCAATTGTGGAGGGAGGCTTGAGAAAATCTGGGGAGCCTTCCGCAGAAGCCTCTTCTGGTAGCGCCTGTCACAGCTTCTCGTTACCGGAGAACAGAAATCTCAGCGAGTGCGGCTGTCATAACACAAGCAAGAAATCACAAACTGGATCGTAAAGAGACAGTTTTTATTGTGCTTGGATTTGGGCGGGCACAAAAATAAGCCATCAAGGAGCATGTATATGCGTATAAACACAGATATACAGTTTGGCAAAGTAAAATTGCATTGTCGTAGACATGCGGCCACAAAGCAATGAGATTAATTTCCTTGTCGTACTGGTGGAGACCATTTGCCATGTACACGCTCTGTGATTGTCTCAAACACAGCAACCTTTAAACAGCTAGCCTCACAGATATAGCAGAGTCTTTGCTCAAGTCAACACCCAACCAGGTTAGCTTTATGGTTCTCACAAATGCTCCAAAAACCTAAGCTCCATGATTAGACTAGCCAAGGTACAAGGGCACAAAACACAGAACCACCCCTACTATAGAGACAGCTACCTCTCCCTGTGTGCTGTGTGACCTCTGGTCTCTTGTACTGAAGAAGTCAGAAGATTTCCATGCCCAGCACTTATAACAACTGTGAATCCAGCATTCTGTCATCACGTGTGGACCAGGCACTTGGCTGGTACCATCTGGGAACCCTGCAGCCGCTCACAAGTGTGCATGCAATTTTACATGCACATTTTACAGACAAGGGATAGACCCTTAAAGGTTAAATGCCTTCCTAAGGGGCCACAAGTTCTGCATGAGAGTGGATTAGAATTCCTGTCTTTTTTTTACCAAGCCTGTGACTCCAAGACAATGTCCTTCTCACCACAATTAATGTTAAAAAGCAAACCGAAATGGCAGAGGCTACTTACAATCCTATAGCCTGCAATGAAGATCTAAGGAACAGCTCTGGGCAAGGATGCCAGAAATCTAACTTCATCTCATCCACAGAGACAAAAGTTTGCTTTCATTCTAGGTCTTCAAAGGTGGCAAACACGTTTAAATGGCCCAATTGAAATATGGGAAGTATTGTTAGGAACATGCCTAAATTATCAAAGGGAATTAAATTTTTGTTTGTTTGTTTGTGTTTCTGGTTGGCTGCGTTGGAGATAAGCTCTCCTCCTCTTCCAAAGGCTCTCTTGGCTCCTGTTCTCTCCCAGGTTCCGCACTGTGGAAGCAGCAGTCTCAAGAAGTCAGCAAATGTCAGCTGGGGTTCAGCCTGGTTGAGTTCAGACGTTTAGTTTTGGAGGACAGCAACACCAAGATCGCTGAAGCTATAGCTGAGAAGGAAACACACCAAGTCAGGCTTTGTGGCTTCCTCCCCACGTACCGAAGAAAAGAGATCTGGAAAAGATTACCGGAATAGCATCTATGGTCGCTGTTAGCTCTGTCCAGAGTCCTTGTCTCTATGGTTCTTGCTTTGTTCCAGGTACATCTAAAAATTTGAGGTCACTGAGAAAAAGTAGCCATTCATAAGATGAAGAAAGAGAAACCAGTAGTGACAACATTCTTAAGCAGAGCTGTATTAAAAACACAGTGAAGTTAAGAAACTCTGGGGGGCGGGGAGCGGGGGACGGAGGGGGGGGAATATTTGTTAAAGTAAAATAATTCTAATCACAAAGGACTGTCTTATTTTGTTGCCTTTCATACCAATACTTTGGTAACAATCACAAAAAAGAAATAAAGAGAAGGAGGGGCTTGTTATTAGTGTAGCTCAGGATCCCAGAGCTAGAACATTATCTTTTCCTTAGAAGGCAAAGTGGTTCGTGTTCCTGATGGCTTCAGGTTTCACGTGGCTGATGTTACAGTATCAACATGATGTAGGAAAAGAAAATCTGAATTTAAAATTTACATCCTCATCTCCTATGACCTTGAACAAATGATTTCAGTTAGCTGGGGGTGGGGACGCGATGTTGCACACCCAATATCTCAGCACTAAGGAGGCTGGAGCAGTCTAGGCTACATAACAAAAATGATCTAAAACGGAAATGACTTGGTTCGGTCCCGTCACATGGGGTATGAGCTCCCTGGATTGGATTTGTCAGAGGCTGGTATGACAAGAGCCACTCCTCAGGGCCAGTTTTATTACTAGACATCAATAAATCACCAGCTGTCAAAGTCTTGAAGAGCGCTCTGGCTTCAGGTAACTAACCTGCAAAATGGAGTTCTTGGATAAGTGATCTGAGAGCTCTCCCAGCTTTTCAAACTATGGATTTACAGAATAAAAGGAATGATTGCTCAATACATAAACATAATAAACTGGGGTAGAGCCGTAGAAATGAATTATCCCTCCGCAATAAGAAAAGAATGAACCTTAGATACACACAACAGTGTGGACAAATCTCCAAATACTGTTATCTGTACTGCGTGAAATAAACCCTACCCCCTCATTGACATAAAACCCTAAACTGAGGACCTGAACCAAGAAAGAGAGCGTTATCTGGGGTGTCGTGAAACTTTCAGGGTGAGAGATACCTTTGCTGCCACTGTCTTGATTGAGCTGATAATTTCCCTGAGTAAATGCATACGTCAAACCTTATGACAGTCTACACTGTAAGTATGTGACATTGACTATGCAATCTGATCTTAACAAAGTTAGCGAGAGGAAAGAAAAGAAACAGACGGGGAGCTTGGGGGAGTCTAGAGATCTGGAAAGATAACTGGATGGGAAGTCTAACTGGAAGGTGGAGGTGCCTGAACAGAACAAAGGATGGCCCATAAACACAGAAGGGGCTGCCGGCATCCTTACTGTTCCCCTTCAAAGGCCAGAGAAGCAATAAAAGCAAAGCCGAGGCTGGGGTCAGCACAATCTGGCTTTGCTTGCTGCCTGGTCGTCAACTCTGGCTGTCAGTATCACCATAGATGCTGCTAGGCCTGTTCTAGGGTTGAACACTGACTGGTCATTCTCCATGCCAATCACACTCAGCCCAGAGCACTGACTAGGCCTTCTCCACACCGACCAATCAGTCATACTCAACCCAGGCAGTTATTGAGCTTTCAGTCAGTGATACTGGAGACGAACTGTGACCCTTACGTTGACTAGACAAAAGGAGTGTCAACATGGCGTCATGTTGAGGAGTCATTCCAGATTCTTCTGGAAGATATTCCCAGCTCCCCACTGCTGCATAGACCAAGACCAGGAGTTTAGTCTCTGTTCTTTTCTTTCTCCTAACCTCTGAATTGGCTCTTCCAACACTTTTCTTGGGGAGTTCTGGGGGATTGCCACAACTGCGGTGAGTTCCACTTTCTTCAGGCTAAAGAACTTTACCGGAAGCTCTGGTAGAAAATCAAATTGGACAAAGATCAAAGTCGGGAGAATTCCTGGTAAGTGGGTCCACTTTAAAGGCAACAGTCCCTTTCACTTCTGATTAAAATGGAAATTGTCTATAAAGAAACTCCTTGGGACAAAGTTGAATCCGGAACCAGATTGAGCAAGCAGTTCATTACCCTTCAGTGAAAAATGAACGAGGTTCGTCTTTCAGAGGCAGGAATGGGGTCGCGATGGTAAAGTGGTAATTAAAAAGACGTAGCCTAAACTCAGCTGCACAGTTCTGGAGATCCTCCAGGGCACTGGAAAGAGAACGTAGTCTCCTCCAAATATAAGCTCTCCTCAGCCGGCTCTAATAAGATTGGCGCCGCCCTTTTTATATAGACCCAATTACCTCGACATGCCACAGAACAAATACTACAAACAGACTGTGCCTATGGCCACTAGTTAGACTTTACTGCTTTTAGGGAAGACATTGGCTTCCACTTGGTCCTCATTGACCAAGTGGCCAATACTTGGCTGCAGGTATATGGCTCATCGGACCCATCCTTTTCCCTCCGCACCTTATTGCCGTCTTCCCGTGCTCCAGCTCCATCAAAAATCAGTTCCGTAAAATTCTTACCGCTGTCATTTATTGAAGAAGGGAAATCCACGGCTAAATACATAGAAGCTGTTGGCAGTATTAATTAGACTCCAGACCATCACCGTGGCTCTTGTTTTTTCTCTTTTTCTTTCCTTTTCAGTAGAACGTGCAGCCTCGGTTACAGAGAAGACTTTCCCAGGAGAAGCCAATAATATAAGACTCCCAGTGGTCTGGGTCAGCCAGCCACTCCCCTATGAATCTCGGCGAACCCTAGTTTGGTGGAAAGAGCAATAATCTTACAGATTAATGAGATACAGATGGGAACTGAAGAGACAGCCCTGTGGCTAAGAGCAAATATTGCTCTTTGAGAGGACCCGAGTTCAGTTCCTGCCACCCAAGCCAAGCAACTCATAGACAACTGTAGCCCCAGCTCCAGGGGTTTGGGCACCTCTGGCCTCTCAGCCACGGCATTCACATAGACATACCCCAACAGACACGCACACACATACACACAATTAAAAATAATAAAATAAATCTCAAGATATTAAGAAGGAAGTTTAAGAAGTGCCCATTCCTTACACACTAGAAGGGGGAAGTGTTTGGCAGTGGAATGATACTTCCTGAATATACACCGATGAACACAAGAAAAGATCAGGTGAGCCTGCCTTGTCATAGACAACAGAGTTTAGGCCTCGAGTCTAAGCTAACCTTAACTAAACATGACAAGCCACCCAAACCTCCCAACGCCCATCCTAACTGCTGCTTACTGACGCATCCAGATGCCATCATTATAACTCTATATCCTTCCAGCATTAACTGCCAACCTCCTGGAGGTATACTAAGAACTAACTAGAAACATTTTGATTTTCTAAAATGAAGAAGAGTCTAGGAAGATTACTAGAACGGAGCATTATAATTCTTAATTATGGTGATCTCTCAAGCCTGGCAGGTTTAATGAAATCACGATCAGCAAATAAACCGCAGGGTGAGGGTCCAGGGCAGGCAGCAGCCGGAACAGAGTCAGGCAGAAGGCTCAGCTGAGGAACGAAGCCTGGAGATGCTCAGCGGTAAAGCGCCCCCTAAGAATCAGGCCGTAATTATAAACTAAGATTCCAGAGAGCTCTTTCCTATCTCGGCGAAGAGCTCATTTTTGAAGCCGTTCATTAGGTTCTGCCCCCATCTGTTGTGGTGGTGGTTGTTGCGTCTGCAGGGCCCAAAATGACACTAATTTTGGCGACATTTTCTTCAGCTTCTTACCTTTCCTAGGAAAGAATTTTCCTTAGAGAATCTAAAAGTCGAATTGCTTAGTAATGCATACTTTTGAAGACAGAAAGAAGAAGAAGAAGAAGAAGAAGAAGAAGAAGAAGAAGAAGAAGAAGAAGAAGAAGAAGAAAAAGAAAACCTCCGTTGAGTCTCTCTCGCGAACCAACTAAAGAGGCATCACTAATGCAAGCCACATTGTCAGAGTCACGGCTGCCTACTGAAATAGGGATGGGACAGAGAGAATTAAAAGGCACAGAAGTCAGGACTCCTATTAGTACTTAGGGTGAGAAATAACTGCGCCCTTGTCCTATGCTAGCGGAGAGCTCAAAGGAGCACAATGGCTCGTCTCAGGCTCCTCTGGCACAGCCAGGGGACATCAGGAGATGCCTGTTTCCATGCACGATGTTGCTATGGGAAATACCTTCATTTGCAGCAGTCTGAAAGAGATGTAAGCCTACTCAGGTGTTCAGCAACCAACAGTTTTCGGGTCATTTTCTTCCTATGTTTCTATTGGTTTGATCCGCCGCAACGGTAAATCCTTCTGCAGCCCTGAGGAAGCGGGACCTCCAGTTTGAGCCCCGGACAGAGGGAAGCTGGGTCCGTCTGTGGTGCGAGCGAGCCGCCCACGAAAGCTAGAGCAATCGGGCAGATCCTGGAACCATGGACAGAGGCAGGAGTGACTCTGCTGCCCCCAAGCGGATTTGGTCACCTGGAACCCTCCAGGCACAAGGTCGCTGGCTTAGGATGGCGTACAGTGATCAATATCTTGGGACGGTTGGGTTCCCGGGCCAATACAGCTTTCGCACTCACGCGGACGCAAACCTAGTTCTGTCACGTGACCCTGGTCCTGCCGACCTGCTACTGGCGCCCCTCACCTTCATGCCGTACATATTTCCTGAGCTCTGGTCACAGCGGCGCGGTAAGCCATTCCGATGGTTTTACGGCAGAGCAGCAGGCCTTGCTCAATCATCAGGTAGCTACGCCCTGCGATAAGACTTCAAACAAAGGGGACAGCATTCCGAGAGCAGGGAGAAGGCAGAAGATCGGATCCCTAAGGATCACAGAAGCAGCTTGAGGGTGTGCTTTACACCCAGGAAGGTAGTGCCGTGTGGGAGAGCGGGAAGGAAATACGGAGAACAGAAAACACAGCCTGAGCCATAGCGCAGAGGCATCACCAGGAACACCCTGGAGAGCATGTGGTAAAGCGAAGAGGCGTCTGGGTAGGAGGAGTCGGCAGGAGGCAGTGCGTACAAGGCGCAGACAAAATCAGATGTGTCCTTCAAATGGTTGAGTTTCGCCCTCATAGACAGGGGAACTAGCACAGGTAAGGTGTGGTCCGGCCTGTGTTTTCAGAAGCTCGTGAAACCTGCCGGGTAGAAAAGGAGTGCAGTGCGGAGCCTAGGGGAAGAGAAGCTGAAGCAAAAATAGGATTTGCCAGGGGAGTGGGGAAACCTGGGCGGACCATGTGCACTGACGGGTTCTGAAACACTGATTCTGACAGGCGTGTGATGGAGCTGCAGATCTATTGGCTGTAGAGACTGAGGGAAGCAAGGGGATTACTGCCGGGCTTCCTGCCGTGTCTACAAAGAAGATGCTCACAGCACCCTTGAGCGGGGGTTGAGAGCCGTGGGTGCTCAGGCTTTTGCATTGGGTCGTATCGCATTTGCACCTAGAGATGAACTACGGGGAATTGGAAGTACAGATCTGGGCCTCATGATCCATAGGCCCGTTTTTGGATGAGAAAAATTGAAGCTTAGAAATGTTGGATACTGTCTCTAATTCGGTCCCTAGCAGAGGTGATGTTTTAGGCATGCGTGTGGCTGGTCTTAGCCTAGTATCAGAGATGAAAGGCAAAAACGACTCCTGTATGGCAAAGCCAGAGACAAAAGAGAAAGGCAGAACCCGAGAAACACAGGTTCTGAGGAAAGCAGAAGACCTCTGAGCCAAAAGCTGAGAAAACAAAGCAAATTCTACTGAAGGAGGAGGAGCCAAAGGGCCAAAGGGAGGATGAAGACTTGATGCTGGACCAAGGAAGGAGGGGGGGGTCAAAGGACTGAGGGAGGATGAAGACTTGGTGATGGGCCAAGGGAGGAGGGGCCAAAGAATTGAGGGAGGATGAAGACTTGGTGATGGGCCAAGGGCTAGGTGGGTGATTTCACGTGCCGCAGTAGTTTAAATTGTTTAAGCACAAAAGTAAAGGAGGTTCTCTTGGGCAAAAAGAGGCCAGGCTAGGTGAAGTCAGACTAGAGAGAGGAGGTGTGGAATCACTTCTGCCCGAGGACTGCTTACATCCACCCCTCTAAGGTAAGAGGAGAAAGGAAAACAGAAGACAGGAAGTGTTCCTGTAAGGTCAGCATCTTGCCCCATGGGAACGGTGTACCTTGTGCCCGTGCCCAGGCAGAGGCCCCTCCAAATATATACCCCTACCAACTGGTGTTGAGAAGCCTAAATCATTTCTACCCTATTCAGCGCAGACCACAGAGAGTTTTACTTGCTTTTATTTCCAGGTTTTTATTTTGTTCCCTTTCAACCTCGAGTTAACGACTGAAAACATCAGACACAAAGGGACATAAAAGGGAAAGACACTCTATTTCATCATTAGTTCAGCCTTCCAGGAAATAGGACCACTAACAACTACAATAAGCCTTCAGCAGCCTTCCCCTCAACGCCTCACCTCCTGCTTCCACTGGGCCAATGAGGGGCCATTGACATCCCCTTGCAACAACTGAGTTCAATCCTGTGCGCTTGACATCCCAGACAATAAAAAATAAATTGCTACCTATTCTTCACTTCACCTCAGAGTCCTCTTCCCAAGAAGGAGCCAAAAAAGAAAAAAAAAGAAGAAAAGAAAAAAAGAAAGAAAAAGCAAGCCAAGTCTTTGGTCTTCTCCACTCTGGTGTTACGACATAGACTGATGGAGAAGAATTATTTGTCTAATATTTTGACGACTACTTCCTTGTCTATATATGTTATTACAATAATCATAAGACAATACTAGATCTGGGTTTCTGTATAAATGAAGCTTTGGTTGGAGAATTAGCGAGGTGAAAAAAAACTGGAAGTATTTTTCTTTCTAAATCATCCGCCTTCATGGGCCCCTGATAAGTGCCCCGTTTACACATCCCCCACCTTCAGCTCCTCTCAGATGGACCTGCCTTACACAGTCCCACAAATGGCAGGGGACAGGTGTGCCACACACCAGCTGCCTTTACTTTAAAACAGCAAAACTTATTTTAACACCAATTGTCCTGGATAGCTTCAACTGTCAACTTGGCCACTATACAATTATCTAGCGAGAGAATCTCGTGTGTGGAATTGTCTACATCAGACCATTCCTGTGGGCACATCCTTTGGGGATCATCTTAACCATTGACTCTTGTAGGAGTGCCCAGCCTAGTGTGAGCAGAACCATTCCTAAGCAATTGGCTCTGGTCTGTGTAAGAACGCTGAGTACAAGCCTGCCTGGCAGCCAGCAAGCATCCTCCTCCGTGGTTCCCAGCACACCTCTTTGCCTGCAATGTGAATTCCTGGGTTGGAGCTAATGCTCTTTGGAATATCAAGCACATCTTTCTTCAAGTGCTTGCCAGATTCCTCCCCTCAGCAGTGGACAGTACCTGACGCTATAAGCTAATAGATGCCTCTCCTCCCCTGGGTCGAATTTAAATCACGGTATCTGTCACAGCCGTAGAAGTCAGAGCACCAGAACTCTTAACAGATACCACCATGCGGCTGTCTGGCTGCATACAGCATCCTGCAGCAGGAGACAGTGACCTTAACTCTCCGAATTTCCCCCGCCATGGCCTGCTTTTCACGGCTTCCTTTGGCCTCTTTGGCTCGTCCGTTCCCCTTCTATTTCAAATCCTTTATCTTTCCTTTTGCAGATCAGCGTTCTTTAGAAGAAACCAGAACATTCTAGGTGAAGAGTGTATCCTTTGTGAGACAGAAGAAATCTCTCAATTGCATCTTTTCCTGTAGTCTTTCTAGGTCATGGACTGCAGCGAGATGGGTTGATAGTGACACGGGAGATGGCGCCCTCTAATGGAGAAGACGTTTTCAGGCACTTAACCGCTCGACGGTGTCATCCTCGGGGGTCAGTGAGCTGCTTGCTCTGACAGCCGCTCATCAATCACATGCTTCCATTTTTTTTCAAACCGAATTCTAATTCTGTATTTTTTCCTTGAGTCCAAGCTCCTTACTTGTTTCTTCTCTGTTTCTTCAAGGAATTTTTTTTTATAAATTACGTTCATAGCTATTAAGTTGCTATTCAGAAAATATAGACCTATGAAAGCCATAAAATCTTCCATAACTCAAAGTAATCTTGACCTTTTCTGTTTTTAATAGTCTGCCAAGGATCAAAGCTAGGGCTTCATGAATTCTAGACATGCGCTCTACCACTGAGCTATATCCCCAGGAACATTTAAATACTGTCTTCTCTGCTGCCACACGAATGAGTATACATAATACAAGTTTCAGGTTGCTTTTATTTCCATTTTATTTTATTAAAAATAATTTTTCATACAATATGCCCTGATTATGGTTTCTTCTTCCCCCAACTTCTCCAGTATCCTCCATACCTCCCTTCTCGTCTAAATTGGCACTTTTTCTGGAGCAAATGTCTGGAGAAGAAAAAGAGAAAACGAAAACAGACAAGACGGGACAGGACCCAACAAACAGACAGGCAGACAGAAAATGAGTCAAAGGAAAAACCACAGATAGACTCGCAGACACAATGTTTACACACAGGAATCCTATTAAAAACACAAACCCAGAAAGAACCTGTAAGGTAAAAAGAAGAAAGAGGAGGAGGAAGAGGAAGGAGAAGGAGCCCCGACAAAATATTACGAGATAAAAAAACTTCCAGAGAGGACCCTGAGCTCACTCTGTGTAGCCCATCTCCCGCTGAGGATGGGGTCTGCCCTTAAGAGCGGTTTGTATACCCAGTAAGACTGCAATGGAGAAAGTTAATTTTTCCTTTGCAAGCATTTAGCAACTGGAGATAGCTCCCGGGTTAGGGAAACCAGGACCAAAAGAATGCAGCAAGCCCCTAGGCTCAGAGCACACCAGAGGTATTCAGCTTCTCCGTGTTCAATGAGTCATGTAAATGTTGTTTTTAGGAATGAGAGCTTACTATCCGCAAAGTAACCAGTAGCCCTGGCAATCGCTTAAGTTGTTTTAGGGTTCCCATGGGACCCCTTTGGCCAACAATGTGATTAGATGTAACCCATTCTCGGTACTGAGTGCTTCATTTGGTGACAAGGGTTGTCCAGCCGGGACACTGTCCCACTGTCTCCCCCATTATTTCGAGTTTTCATTTAGATCATCTTCATGCATGTCTATATTTTAGGAAATTTATATTGTATTAAGTTCCCATACGATCCTTCAAATGGTCCTTAGTTGTCCGTGTCCATATTCTCTTCCTCAGCCTCCTCCATTTGGTCCTCCCGTTCCCGCCTTCACCTCCTCCACCCATAACTGTCTGTCTGTTCCCCCTTCCTAGGGAGATCCATCCTGCTGCTTAGTCTCTTACTCCAACTCTGGGGTTATACGCTGTGTAGCTTGCTTACCAAACACTTAACAGCTAGCATCCACATAAAAGCGAATACACACCATGGTTGTCTTTCTGGGTCTGGGTTACCTCACTCAGGATGATTTTTTTCTAGCTCCACCCATTTACCTGTGGATTTCATGTTTTAATCGCTGAGTGATATTCCATTGTATAAATGTTTAGGTTATTTTTTAAAATGTAAGATGCGTGTGTATTTCTTTTCGTTTGGCAATAGATCATAATTATTTACTGTCATTTCATGGTTTTCTTTAATGAAATTTAATTTCTAAGTGTTAAATGCTTGATGTAACCCATAAAGACATGTAAAGGCGTGAGTGTGCACGTTCACGCACACATTCATTTAAGCTCCTTTCTCAAGTTAACATCCTGGTTTGTAGCCATCCATTTCTCCACGCTTACAAAAACTTTTCTACTAATACAGACAGAGTCTTGCTTGTTTTCATGAAATGTGGCCTTTCTGTACACACACGGTAGAAGCAGTTCCTCTTCACATTTTTTGTTTGCCGTACAAGCTTTACTATCTATAATACAGAGCCCCACAAAAAATACCATTATTCAAGGAGCTTTAAATATTTCAGAAGTTTCTTGGAAGGGATCCCACTCCCATCAGCTTGGAGGAATGGACGGCTCTGGGGATGGTGCCGGCACCTCCCGGTATGGCACCCTTTTGGCTTTGCCTTCCGACAGGCAGAAAATTGCATCTGTTTCTCATTTCCATTCATGCTTCCCCAACCACAAATGCACTGAAGGAACCCAGATTCATAAGGCTGATAGAGAACAGGACAGGCTTGAGACCAGAGCAAAACTTACAGCAAGACCCTGTCTCAAAAACAGATAAAAAATGAACAATATGGTTAAACCATCTTGGTCTCCGCATATGGCTATACCAAGCCTCAGCTAACTTCCCGGTACCAAGAATATTATTTAGACTGAGGTGTTTGGGTTGCTTTTTTTTTTTTTTCAAATTATTAGGAACCACGGTAGCTACAACCCAGGCGCATTATTTTTTATGTTTATCTGCATTTTCTCAGACTAAGTTCACAGAACTGAAATTGCATTCATGAGCACTGACAAACCCAGTGGACGCCAGAGTCAGACTGTCTGAATTAAATTCTGGATTTGCAGCTATTTAGTGATGTGGTTAGACGAACAGGGTTTGGTGTTGCTGCTTTGTTCTGTCTTATTGTTTTATATGTGTGGTATATACATGAAAACATTTCATGCGTGCGCCTGTGTGAGGATGCATGCACACATGCATGCACACATGCATCCTCACGTGTGGAGGCTAGAAGTCAATGTGAACCCCTGCCTCTGTCACCCCACCTTATGTTGGAGGTAGGGACTCACACTGAATCAGCTGACGACTCAGCAAGACTAGTTGACCAAAGTGCTCCAGAGAGCCTTTCGCCTCTACCTCCCCAGCCTTGAGAACACAGGCCAAGTCACTGCACCCAACTGTTCCATGGATGTTTACATCCCAACTTAGGTCCTCGTGTTTGCACAGCTGAGACTTTACCTACTGAGCCATCTTCTGACCCTGTGAAAGAGTCCTTTGCACTCTGTGAATATATGTCACGGTGATTGATTTAACAAAGAAGCTGATTGACCAATAGTGGGACAGAATAAGGTTAGGTGGAAAACCCAGACTAAGGATACTGGGCAGAAGGGCTATATCAGAGGAATTGCTAGAGAGACATAGAGAGGAAACGGGGGTGCAAGATGAAAGACAGGTAGGAAAGGATGGAAGGAGGGAGGGAGGGAAGGAAGGAGGGAGGGAGGGAGAGAGGAAAGGAGAGAATCATGTGTATCCAGTGTGAAATTCCCTTATTATAGATTATTGCATTCCAAGACTCTGGAGACATGACTCAGCAGTTAAAAGCCCTAGTGCTTTTTCTGGAGGACAAAAGTTTGGTTCCTAACACCCATGTTGGGCAGCTCACAAACACTTGTGACTCTAGTTCCAGGGGATCCAACACGCTCTGCTAGCCCCCACAGACACAAGTCACACACACACACACATACACACACACACACACACACACACACACAAGCACATAAGCATCAATCAAAATAAAATAAAATAAATCTTTAAAATGTAGATTGTCTTCTAGAAAGCATGTATCACTTGATTCTGAATGAACAGTATGCCTGAGTTAATCAGTCTGCCACTAAGAAACTTCATGATCCATAACTGGGTTGCCCCAACAGACTTTGGTTGTGTTAAGGCAATGGTGTGGCTGACACCAATATATTGCTTGGCAAGAATATTTCAGCAGTGAATGAATAATCTGTCATTTTGCTTTATCTGACAGTCTTCCATGAGATTTGTTGACTTGAATTAGCCTATCTAGCAGGGAACCACTTCCCATGTAGAATGCCATGTGGTACCATGACCAGCTGAAGCCGGACCCACATCCCCAGAGACCCCCAGTGCTGGGGGTGGTCTCCAAAGCCCTCAGGGAGGCCAGCTGTCTGACGACTCTAACTCTCTTTAGCACCATTTAAACCGAAACAAGCGGAACCGCCGGGTTTGAGGAGGAGAGACGGGAAATGGCCTCAAGGGACTGAGAAACTGGCTGTTCACAAAATAAGAAATCCAGCATCTAATTGCAAGGCAGCTAATCGTAGAGCGTCTAATTGAGAGGGAGCATTGGAACAAGGAGCGGAAATAACCCTGACTCCATTCAGCTGAGAACGAGGCCCCGGTCGGGCCCTGAAGGGCTCCTTTCCCCACAGAAACATCAGGGCTGCAGGCCACACACAGGTGCCGGCGATGGGGCGTGCGCACATTACCGTAGCAGGCAAACACAACATCGGGAAAACACTTAATCTTCCTGTTTATCCCCAGAAGGATTAATAACCAGGGGGACAGGGGAAGCTGCATTCTTCTTCATTTGGAAACGAGCTACTGCTAATGCCGAGCTCCCCTGGTCCATAGACCAAATACCTGCTCGCACTAAAACTGCCACATATTATAAACCTCACCGAGGAAGTGAATCCATCACGTTCAGGCTCCCTTAAGAGTGGCTTTTCCCTGGAGTACCCAACCCATTACTGCATATCTTGTAGAAATCAAACGCAGGCTCTAGCCGCTACCACAGAACAAATCGGTTTCGCGCAGAAATGCACAAATCATGACATTTTGCTTGGCTTTGAGGCTTTTTTATGGTTCTTGTTTTTGCTTTGTTCCCCTTGGGTTCAGGCAGCAGTCCGTAAGATTCACTGCCCCTGGATTCAGCCAGGGGTGAGAAAGGGTTGGCATCCTTGCCTTGGTCTCCAGACGAGGCACCGAGCTGGTACTAAGGCCAGTTGTGAATCCTATAGAGGAGTGGGGTCAGGTAGGTGCTCACGGCTCCCTTTCATCTGCCCTAAGCCATTTTCTGACTCAGTTTCCCCTCCTTTTATACAGATTTTTTTTTCAACACAGAATTTCTGTGTAACAGACCCGGCTGCCCTGGGAACCGGCTCTATAGACTAGGCTGGCCTCAGACTCACAGAGATCCACCTGCCTCTGCCTCCTGGGTGCTGGGATTAAAGGCATAAATTACCACCACCCAGCAAAGTATAGAATTATTCTGAATGTGATCACATCAGCACACAAAGACCTCCTTGGACTTCACTGAAGAATGTGCCTAATATTTACATAGTAATAAGACTTTTAAAAGATTTAAGTGTGTGTGTGTGTCTGTGTGTGTGTGTGTGTTTGTGCATGCGTGCATGCACAGGTGGTATCAGATCCCCTGGAGATGAAACCTCTTGACATAAGTACTGGGAACTGAACTTGGGTCCCCTGTGAGTCATCTCTCTCTCCTCCAAGTCCTGGGTTTTAGGTGCTAGATTTGATCTGTACTTCAATTCTTCTCTTTCTCCTTCATCTAGCACTTAAAACCTGAAAATAGAGGAACAAATCTCCCCAGGGACATTGTCCTGGGTGTCCTCCAAACACCTGTCTCTGTTTAATTTTCCACATTGGCAAGCAAAGGAGAGAGCGTTGTGCAGCGGAAGCTCAGAGATCTGTGGCAGAAACGCACAGACACCCCATTAAACAAACCCCTGATTTTACTGCCTACACCGGGCCTGGTGTGAAGAACAGGTGCCTGTCAGGGCACTCCTTCGCCCTTCACCAGCCACCGTTCAAGCCAGTATTGATTCTACTCAAGTTTCAGAAGCCCTGGGCAATCTCCTCTGTGCCCGCTGCGTGAATTTTTTTAAGAAGCTCCGAACAAATGTATTCACTCCCAATAGGACACCCCAAACAGCAGACCAAAGGAATGCCTCTTCCCATGTCTTAGTGAACCAGCGAGCTAACTGGGCCTACCGAGGAGTAAAGGGCTGCTTACAGGAACATGAATGACCCAAAGGAAGTTACATGGTAAAAAGAAAAGAAAAGAAAAGAAAAGAAAAGAAAAGGAAAAGAAAGGAAAGGAAAGGAAAGGAAAGGAAAAGGAAAAGGAAAAGGAAAAGAAAAGAAAAGAAAAGAAAAGAAAAGAAAAGAAAAGAAAAGAAAAAGCCCACCTAAGCATGGGCTCCACCTCGGGAGCTCCCTGCATGACTCAAAGGTACTTTCCTCTCTATAGAAAGTCCTTATTGCTTATATAACTTCGGGGAGACAGGGGCTTGCGAATCTTGAATTTTCAGGAGGGTTACGAGTCTTGTAAGCTTCCTTTGCTTCCTGGGCCTTGTGTGTTTCCCTAGTCTTCTGGGATGGATGAGTCTTCTGCCTCCGTCAAGGAGAGGATGTTTTAATTGGAAGGAAATTGTGATACCTTATTTCGAAGATGAAACTTCACTGTCTGAACCCTTTCTTTCAGTTAAGTCCGTGGAAAGTACTGGGAGACAGCTAATGTACCAAAGTGAAGGCGAACTCCCTTTTCTGGAAGCTTCCTTGACTTTTAAGGCTTTCTTTTTGTATCCTTTTAATGCTGCATACAGATTTCTGCCTTTCTGAGGTACCCCTGTCTTTCCCTATCACACACCTGAGTGGATCCAAATGTGACCCAGCTTCTCCTTTCTGTTTCATAGCCATTTAGGCCGTGTCAAAATCACTTGTTTTTACTTAAAATCCATTTCCTCTACTTCATAACAAGACTTTGGAAAAGGACCCTGTACTCCCTGAGATTCTCCGCCATGAACCTTAAATGACTACATCTCTCTTTGGCCGTGAACATGCCTAGAGGGTACAATATGTCGGGTGATACTGATGTCTGCAGCACAGGGGGGGCTTGTTAGGGACCCCACCGTGCTCTTGGCTCTCAGCAGAGGATAAATCACTTGATTCTGTACAATAGTCCTATAGCATAGATGCGCTGGTATCTTCATTCCCAAAGGTGGGTGTCTTCAGCAAGGGAGTGTGTCTTTAAACTCAAGGAATGTAGGCAACATGGACCAAGGTTACTCGGGACAAAATTTGAACTCAGGAAGTTTGGCCTTAAGAGCCATGCCCTTGGAAGTAGAAAGCAATGGGAAAGGCTACAGGAACTGGGGACCAAATCTGGTGTCTCATGTATGCTAGGCCAGGGTTCTACCTTTGGGTTGTATCCACAACCCTGTAGCCATATCCTGACCGCAGAACTAAGCTGCCCTCATGTGTAGAGGGGCAGGGAAGGCGGAAGGGGGGGGGCTGCTCTACTCCCCCGGCCCAGGAAATGATAGTGTAGTCATTGGATTATTTGGACTTAAAATCCAGCAAACATTATGACTTGAACAAATTTCCACTTTACTTGAAAGTATCTTGAGTTCTCTCAGCTGAAGAATCAGGGTTTTGACATTTTTTTTTCTTAGTGTGCTTTCTTTTTTAAGACTCTCACTACACAGTTCTAACTGACGGGGAACACACTATGTAGACCAGGCTGGCCTCAACCTCCCAGAAATCTGCCTGCTTCTGTGTCTGGGAAAAGACCTACAGCTCCACACCCAGCAAATACTAGTCTTTTTATTCTATAAATAACAACGGGCTAGGTCGTAATTTTAAAACCTTCACCATCTTCTCCTTTTTCTTGAGAGGCAAAGATGTGTTCTGAAGCTTGTTGGAGGGAGGTCGCTTGTTGGTTCCCGGCCGTCCAGCTAGCTTAGACCCGAAATAATAAATTTGTATCGAAAAACCAAGATCCATACCAATGCAAAGTATCCATCTCTATAGCAGAAGCTAATCAGCATCTTCGGTCAGGCTGGAACTCCATGCAGATTGGCTTCTAAGCCAACTGAAGACTCTGTTTTCTAAATCTTGCCCTAAGACTCGTATTTCACTCAGTTTGAGACCTACGTGGTTTCATACCAACTATTCTGCTCCAAAGCAAGAGTGCATATGGTACTCAAAATTGATACTAGAATAGTAGTCTTTTTTAACATTTTTTTCAAATTTGGTCCGTGGGAGTGAGTGCGGATACGCATGCGCATGCGCGTGCGCTATGTACGGTGTGCGTGGCGGCCACAGGAAGACTTGAAAAGCTGATTCCTTCTCCTATATAGGCTCTGAGGATGGAATTCAAATCGTCAAACTTGGCGGCAAGTGTCTTTACCCACGGGGTCGTTGTGCTATCCCAGGAATAATACTTTTAAAAACAATCCCAGAAGGCATTGCAGCAACGAAATAAAACGTTTAAGAAAAAGATGTCTGGGCTGGAGAGATGGCTCAGTGGTTAAGAGCGTTGCCTGCTCTTCCAAAGGTTCTGAGTTCAATTCCCGGCAACCACATAGTGGCTCACAACCATCTGTAACGAGGTCTGGTGCCCTCTTCTGGCCTGCAGACATACACACAGACAGAATGTTGTATACATAATAAATAAATAAATATAAAAAAAAGAAAAAGATGTCTAGCTGGTGTTACTAAGAGAATATTTATATAAATATATATAAGGAATATTAATATTTATATAAATATATAAGGAATATTTATATTTATTAGAAATAGCTTTTTTTAAAAAAAAGACCCACTTAAGCCACAAGTTTGAATCGCATACTCTTTTATTAAAAGTAATAATGAATAAGTCTAAGAGAAATGAGCTAGGTGTAATGACTTAGCCTTTAGCCCCAGGAGGCTGAGACGGGAGGATTGATGTGAGTTCAAGGCCAGATTATGATCTACTTAGTGAGTTCCAACTTGGACTATGGAGACTGTTCAGAAGATCACCTGATCACGATAATTACATTAATGCTAAACTGAAATACATAGAAACTACGCAGTGCAATCAATACACCGTACACACAGTAATTTATGACTAAGTTAAAAATGAGACATTGCTAGGACTGGTTCAGAGGGGAGTGAAGAAAATATTACCCCTGAGAAAGTTCAGTCTAGGTGGAGTAAGGGTCAAACACAAAAACCTTTGAAAAATACCCTTCCTATGCAGTACTTTCTGAAATTAGTAAGGATGTATTTTATCGAAAAGAAAAGCGAAACCAATTTAAAAGGAAGCCTGAGATTTAACAAACAAGGAAACCAGCCAAGCAGTGCCAAAACAGAACACGCGGGGACTGGTGTGGATAAAGCCATGCAATCCACGGCGAGCCGTTCAGCAGTCTGTTCAGTCGGGCGTAGTAGGGTACGTGACAAGTGAGGGCTGGGGCCAATCGCCTACCAAGAAGCCATCTAAGGGACGGCGCAGAAGGCCAAAGAGACGCCAGAAGTACACGGGCACACAGTCATACTGCAGATGGAGTCAGGGAGTGGATAGAGATGGATGCTGTTGTTTAATTGGCTTTTCTTTCTTCCCCTATTTCTTCAGTTCCGGATTCCAGCTCATGGGACAGTGCTGCCTATGCTTAGGGTGGCCATTCCATTCTCAATTCAAAGCTCTGGAGAAACACCCTCACAGACATGCCTAGAGGTGTGTCTGCTAGCGGATTTCAAATCTGATGAAGGTTAACCATCAAAACAGCCATGTTTTCCTAATAATAAAACAGAGAAACAGAATCCTCTCTCTCTCTCTCTCTCTCTCTCTCTCTCTCTGTGTGTGTGTGTGTGTGTGTGTGTGTGTGTGTGTGTGTGTGTTGAGAGACAGATGGGGGCGGGGAGAGATGTACATAGCTGCAAATACACCAAAGAGGCCCCAGTTTTGAGCATGCTAGAGATAAGCATCCCTTGACCTTGGCACGACCCCCACAAAGCCAGCCAGGAAGACCTTTCCCGGAGATGAGTCAGCACTCGGTTCACAGCAAACCCTCTTCAATCCTAACACAACCACCCCTTCCAAAGTCGGGGAACACGGTGCAAGTAATGACCCTTGGGGACACAGACTCAAAGGCTAGCCAGCCAAACTGTGAAGTGTGCCAGGACAAAAAGGACAGGAAGCTAAGGAACGGTGACTTCATTGTACCCAGTGAGAGCGCAGGGCACAAAGCAGAGGCACACGCGCACGTTCAGATATAGAGACGACAGGAATGGAGGAAGCTTGCATTAACACATTTTCCTATTGACACTTCATGTGACATAAAACCTGTCACTTCAGGCTCCTGATGTGCTGGGAGAAACACTCTCTGCTCTCTTCTAACTCCTCCCATTCCAAGAAACCCCGCTGAGAATCCATGCGCTCTGAGTTTAGAAAGCACCCTTGACTCTGACAACCGTCAGAAACCGTGGGACCCAAAACAGGTGAGCAAATAACAATATTTTCTCATCGAAATTCTGCTATTTGGGTAGTTAATGCTCCCACACATACCCTTAACTATACTGTGGTCCAATCCCAGTCCATCCAAAATCAGGCTGACAAGATGCAATGATCCTAGATGTCTGGCTGAATCCTGCCCGGACTTGTATCCATACCCTATGCCTGCTTCTTGCTTGGTGAGACTTTAGGCAAGTTTCTAAACCGACTGCAACAACTATAGTTACCCCCACTATAAAATGAAGGCATTAATATATATCACCCGCATCCTCGTCGATGATTCAATGAGATAACACATAGGTTCGGAAATGTTACGATGTCTTTCCCTTCGATAGATTAAATTTGTTGCATTTACTAACAAGTGCTACCATGTTCGTTGCGTTTCCTCCATTTAAACATCTGTGACTGTCAGTGGGTTTGTTACAATGCGCTGATTCCTGCCTCAGGTAGCCCAATTTTCTATAACCAGAACACTAACCGAAGGAAAGCCATCTTAGCTCCTCCCTGGGCTGGCTCACAAACTGGATTGCTGCTGCCACCTGGTGGCCACAGAGACATGCGGCGGCTTTTCCCAGGAGCTTGTTGAGCCCCAGGTGGAGACCTTATTAAGTAAGAAAAGACCCTTCCAGAGCCCCTGGTGAGGGCAAGAGCCTCTCCTTCCCGTCTGACACTGTCTGGAGAGCGACATGCCCGCTGGTTTGCTTCCATCGTTCCCAGACGGAACACGACTGAAAAAACAAACGTGGCAAAAGCTGACTCCCAACATTCTGGTGTACTGCGCCTCCTTCCTGTTTTTACATAGTCTACTCTCCCTGACTTTACAGATACTGGGGGAGGGGGAGTCCGATGAAATGATTCAGTCTCAGAAATGGTGTCTAGTGTTAACTAATTGGCATTCGACTAAGGTGGCACCCGTGCCCGGGTCCTACATAAACGTAATAAAACCCATCCCAACACAGTCGTATTCTAGGAGCCAAAGACTGACTTACTAATCAAGAGCTGCCAGCCAGCACTGGCAGGATTTCAATATGGCCCCACAGAAGCCATCCAGTCTGCCCCATGTGAAAGCAAGCCTTCTCCCCTGGCCTTGGATAGGAGCTTCAGACCAGTAACCATTCAATCTGCCCCTGTGAAAGCAAGCCTTCTCCCCTGGCGTTGGGCAGGGGCTTCAGAGAACCTGCAATCTGGTGCTGCCCAACTTGTGGCCTGCTATTTGTCCGAATCAACTCTCTAGCGTTTCAATACGCCCTACTTTGCACTTTAGCAAGAGTAAAGTTTGATGGAGCTTCTCTCCCTGTTCCCATTTCCAGTCGGTTTGTTTCTGTTTTGTAACAGAAATTCTGTGCACTTGAACGCATCCCGAGCATGCCTACAGGGCGCAGCCTTTTGCAAAGGCTGTAGCGGCTGTCCAAAATCGTATTGACTGTGCCCCGTGTAACCTGGCCATTCTGTCTTAGTGTTTGCACGTGCACAGGACTGTAAACGCCAGCTTCCATAGGGCAAGGAACTCTCTGTGGGAGCTGAGGGGAAGTTTTGGGATGCGGGCCTCAAATACAGCCAGGGCTTGAATCAAGAGCAGGTGGATCCCATTTCTGAATGAGCAGGTCTGGAGAAGGCCCGGCTGGGGATGATAGATTTAATGAGGGGCATGACTGTCCTTAACGGGGCCCGTGGAACCACACTTGAGTGTCTGTTTAAAGCAAGAGGGTTTGTGTGTGGGAATCACCTGGTGGTGGGGGGAGGGGAGGGGACACGACACGGGACGGGATGGGGAAGGGACGACACGGGGGAGGGGGATGGGGGGGACACTTTTGAACACTATTCTGACTCCCTCCGTCTGGGCCCACTCTAACGACCCAGGGGAATCCTGCAGCAAGCAGTGGATTTCAAACGTGGTTCCCTGCGGGAAGCATTAAAAGCTACCGATGCCTACGTCACAGCCCTGCTGACAATGCTGTACTTGGTCTGGGGTGGTGCTGGGGTGCAGAGAGACATCGGTGCTACCCGGGCAACCCCCCGTGTGCAACCAAGGTCGAGAAGATGTGGGCTAAGAACAAGACTACTGTGACGGGATGTTTGATGGCACTGTGACATTCAGAGACTGATAATAAAACCCGCCTCGAATCAGGGGGCGGAGTCAATAACTAGCGGACTGGAATTAACCATAGAGATTTTGGAAGACCCAGGACGCCACAGGATAGAGAGGCACAGGAAAGTGTAGGGAGGGGCTTGGAAGACTCATGGGTCTTTTCCATTAGGGAAGTACGGATGGAGAAAGAGAGAGTCAGTTGGTTGTTTCTCGGCCACTTTCTTGATCTGTCAGGTTTCACCCGGGTATCTGACTCCTGAGTTTTCAATAATAATAGAACAATAATAATAATAGAATAATAATAATAATAGAATAATAATAATAATAGAACAATTTAGATAAATGCTTCAGCCTCCCAATACCTCCAGAATGGACTCAGGGGAGGTTGACAGGGGGAAGGATGTGTCTTTTGCTTGTGCCTTGATTCTGACCGAGGTGGGAAACCTGAAGTAAAGATGGCCTCTTGCCCCCTTGTGGAACCCCTGTTTGTGCGAAGAGGCTCTCTCATATTTTAATATGTGCTAGTTTACCCTTTAGCACAGATGTGATTTAATGTGACTCCTCTCCCTGTCTGCATTTCCCTTGCCTTGGTTTTCTTTCTGAGTACAGGAATCCTGTGCACACGGTACAGAGCGCAAGCATCCCCCACGAGGGTACACGCCGCTAACCCTTTGTACTGTTCAAGGGGTTTTCTGCTTGCCTAATAAGCAGTCTGCGCTACCTCGCAAGTATTTATAGACTCGGAGCTCTTATTTTCTGTCACACGTACAAATGAAGACAATGGCCAATGTGTTAAAGGTGCAGAGAGGACCAGACCTGACGTCCAGCAGCGACTCACGCGAAGGGGTTTCTCTGACCTGGCTCAGAGGCTCCCCATCTGTAGTTCAGCCTGTGGGGCCTTTTCTGCGGCATCCCGCACAAAGCATCACTGCTGTATCATTGCCTCCATTGCCTTCCCCTGGCAGAAGGCATCTTCTTCATCCCCTTTGACAACGATACTTTGGCAAAGCTTTGACGGGAGAACCATAAACCAGCTTCCCCGAGATTCCCTGTGATGAGGTCCAACGAACACTGTCTCTTCCCAGCTCTGTGGATTGTGTTCCGTGCACCCCAGCTTGGGGCTGACTACAGTACCAGCCTCCTAACTCCGACTTGGAGAAGAAGGTAACAGTTTATGTTTTTAAGCACCCTTTCTAAAGACCTCTCTGGAAGGCAAACCGGTTACTTTGTTTTTTTCTCTTGACTGTCTGTTAGAAAGTGCGTCAATAACATTCACTGAGTGTGAGTTTTTGGCAACACACCAACAGAGGCAGTTTAATTTACAGCAATATGACTGCGGGCAAGTCAGCTAATGAGGGAGACTAAAGATTTAGAGTCAAATATTAGATTTATCTTAGTCTTTATTTCTCGCTGTTCCAACCAATAAAAAGAGATGTCGCCTCTGGGGTATTCTGTCTAGCTCATGGTGCCTTACACACAGCCAGAAAGACATCTGCGTCTACATGGTGCACAGAGCAAGGACGGTACTTGTCGCCGTTTGGTTTTAGCTGGGTGTCGCAGCCTCTGCTGGTTGGGATCATGATTTACTAACAGTTGATGGCTACAACTGTTTATCTTAGGTACCGCTCCACAGGGTAATAGCTGGTCCCTCTCAGGACTGGACAAGAAGCCAGGGCCTTGGGCAAATAAACCAGCAAGGATCCAGAGAAGGGGACAATGATAAGCCACTCTCTTTCCCTAGGCTGGTGCTTATGAAATCCACATTCATGGCTGAATAATGAGTCTCTGGGGACTCGGGAAAAGTGTGGGAGGAGTGCTCCCCAGGGTGTCAATATTCTGCTGGGACACCCACACGTAAAGGTGCTCAACGAACTGAAGGCCAATTATCCTTTTTGTCCGCACCCTCTGAGCAGCCTCCCCTGATTCTGCTGATCCATCCAGCTTCTGAATACCCACTGTTTGGGGTTGACTTTTCGTGTTTGTCATTTGAGACAGGGCCTCGTGTAACCTCTGAGCTCACGATCCTGCTGCCTCTGCCTCCTATGTACTAGGATCCCAGTGTGTGGCACCCACCTCACCCAGCCTTGGGTTTCTGAACGTCTCTCTTCTTTAATAGTCATGGCCCTTTGTGCACGCCACAATATGCATGTTCCCAGATTCTGCCCTTTGCCTCTCTTGATCTCCTCTTTCTTCCCTGTGTATTTCGCCTGAGTATAATGAGCATCTTTCTTGAGCCCTGGAAGCCCCGGAATCTGTCTCATCACATTGCTACACCCTTACTCAGCCTGGTGGCACACACCTGTAATCTTAGTACTTAGGAGGGGCAGAGGCAGACAGACCTCTGTGAGTTCAAGACCAGCCTGGTCAACATAGTAAGTTCCAGGCCAGGTAAGCCTACATGGTAAGATGAGGGGGGTGGGGTGGGGATGCAATACAACCTTGAAAACTCAACCAAATGTATTGTATCCGTTTGCCAGCCCCTGTAATAGTCCACAACTTGGTGCTGGGTTTCTCTTTTCTGTTTGTTCCCATGGCTTTGGGGTGAAAAGATGTCCCGGTGAGTGAACATGCTTGTCACAAAAACCTTCTGTGGTTCACAGAAGCCACATTGAAACGCCGGATTTGGCGGCATGCATCTGTAATTCGGGCACTCCTAAACCTCCAAGGGGAGAAAGGAGAACTGATCGGAAGCTCCCAGGCAGCTAGCGTGGGCTACTCTGTGCAACAGAAGCAAGGGAATCCTGCAAGGAGAAATGGGGAGCAACTCCTAAGTTGTCCTCTGACCTCCATAAGTACACCGTGTGGTGCACACACAGCTGAGCTCCTTCCGGGAACACAGCAGAAAGGGCCGTTGCTATCAGCTGGTCTACTCGGCCTGTGTCACTTGGTTTTAGCTTGTCTTCTCCTGGCTCTTTTATGCCGTAACAATGTCGACCTATTTTGACCTACCTCCATAGTCAGACTGGACTCTTCTTGTAGAATACCATGCAACAGTCTGTTAAATCAACCCAGAGTGCGGGACACCATGTGATCCAAGCTTCAGTTCTCCTATACACGCTGCATGTGTTTACGAAGTTGCTCCAAGCGGTATTGACCTCCGCTCCTGGCTCTTTTGTTTCTGCCCACCATCCCTGTAACTGGCAGATTGCTGCTCGGAGAAGGAAATAGGCGGCCAGCAAGAACGAGAGCAGTGCCAACATCGATGGTCACTTACTGCCTGTCCTCCCCCTGTGTTGAGTACTGTACTTCATTCAAGGTTGGACACATTGAACCTTCCTGAACCCCTCCCAGGCAGGTTTTGCTCATCACATAGTTGAGGCAAACGAGGCTTAGAGAGAAGAACCTGTCCAAGCTCCTCGGCTCCAGCCCTGGCACCTGATGTCAACACTAACCCTCCTTCTCATAAGGGCCAAAACGAGTAGGGCACCAAACTTATCTGTGCCATGAATAACGTGGTACCCCCACCTACATCCGCTTCCCGTGGCTCCAGCTACTGCAGTCTGAAAACAGTAAGTGAAAACTTCGAGAAATAAAAATCCGCGTTTTAAACAACTTTCCTGCGGCGGGCATTGTCCGGCGTGTTCTAGTTCACTCCACTCATCTCTTATTTGCTTCGTTTAGGCGCTGAACTTCATTTACGTCTGTCCAGCAGCGTGAGGGGCCTGTGCCATTTGCTACCGCAGACCAAGCAGACCGCATAGGAGGTTGAGCTGCGGAGAGGCTAGAGCGAGACCCAGCAGCTGCGGCTCTCCAAGGGGACCCAGGTCCTGTTCCCGGCGCCCGGGTAGTGACTCAGAACTGTCTGAGCTCCAGCTGCAGGGCATTCAGTCCCCTCCTCCATCCTCCACGGACACCAGGCACACCTGCAGTACACACACATTCCAGCAAATGCTCAGCCCCATTAAAAAAATAATTTTTTAAAAAGATTACACTACCTAGATGTTGAAGGCATCTTCATCTAATGTAAGTACACTCCGCAACGGCCTTACAATGATGAGGTTGCCTAGCAACACATTCCAGGAAGCAGCCCCACTGTCACGAGGTGATGCCTGGCTGTATCTATGGGATCCCTACACGTAAGACTAACTTCTCTACAGCCACATAAAGCATGCGTAAGAAGGGAAGATTGGTGAGAAATAACACAAAACGTGCAGTGTCTGAGATGGTCCATTCCCCACCCCCAGGAAAGGCTGTCTTCCTTGCCTCTGGCCCTTTCTGTACATCCCGGCTGCATTATTTATCTCATTATGTGTTTTCCATTGACCTTACTCCGTGTTGATAAATTGAACTCTCCAGGAAGGTTTGGTGCTCGTATCCTTCAGCTTTCAATGCTAGCAGAGTGCCTGGCACAGAGAAGGGGACTGGTGGGTGTTTGATGAATGAATCGCCTCTATTTGAGGCTCTGTGAGCCGTATGATATCTACAGCCATCCACTCAACTCAATAATGCAAGAGTGAGCACGAGCCCCTCATAAAGGAGGGTGTGTTCCGATAACATTTTTCTTATGGGCAATGGGGCCTGAGGTTCATCTAATTTTTATATGCTATAAAATAATTTTTCTGCTTTCTGACCACTCAAATGTCTTTTTTTAATAAAAATGCTTATAATAGACTGGTGGGGGTGGGGTGGGGAGACCAGGAGATATAAATTGATCCAAGGATGTTGTCCATAGTTTGTTATTTCCTAATCTGAGCTTTTTGAGTCAACCTTCAGAGGCCTCGGCATTGACACCGCCCCATCGTCTGACTTGAGAAAAGACCACGGAGATGGGGATATGGGTGAAGCCCACCTGTTGGAATAGCCCCCATTTGTACCCCCAGATCGGCCAGAATCTGAACCGAAGAGCCTGCCTGAGAGAGCCCACTCAACAGCACAAAGCAGCCTGGCAAGTCTCAGAAATACAAAAATCACACCGACCTACACTCTGACAAAGTTACCAGCTAATCTCTCTCTCGGAAGAGGACTCAAAGGTCCCTGAATAGAGGGGCTGTTATTGAAAAGCGAAAAAGCGTGGAGAGCGGCAGAGAGTGAATGGCTACCTGAGACCTATTCAGGCACGCGCGTTCAGGGAGAAACGCAAGATGCATCAAAGTGTCTGCCCGTGAATGCGGCCGGTGTGCAGGTGGCTTCCGAAGGGCCACACAGAAAGGGATTTGAAACTCCCAAACAAAGGCCAACTCCAGAGAACAGTGTCAGCTACCGGGAATATAGCCCTGGAAGCAGCGTGAAGACACCTTCCTGCCATTCAAACCGACATAAATAGATCAGAAGGGCTGGGCTCCTGCTTCTTTGAACCGCAAGTGTTTCTGAGCTGGGATTTCTACATAAAATGCATTTTTCCTGTTTCTTGAGTGTCTCTCAGTGGTTACCACAGGGGGTTGCCGGTCTTCAGACCAAGGAAAGGAGACCCTTAGCGATAACATACTGGGTCATCCGCGTGAGTACGTCCACTGCCTGCACCCCCATATTAGTCCCAAATACAGTCCAGAAATGTCAAAGAGAGCGAATGCTGACATTAGGAGAGCTTAGGGGACATACCAGCACCAGAAACTGCTCCTGGCTCTGCAGGGGGACCCTAGGACTCGGCATGTCCTTTTATAACTAGAAATGGCTACCGCGTGTCTCTTTCCTGTTTTACCAGAGACTCTAATAAATTCCACACTGTTGTAGACCAGTGGGAAACTGCTCTCCACAGGGCTTGGGTAGAAAAAGAACACAAAACCACTGACTACCGGCCTGACAGGATGTGGAATCGTGAAGGAAACAATCCTCTGGACGTGTTTACAAAGGAGTTTCTAGACTGACCTCATTGAGGAGATTCCCTGAACGAGGGTGGCACCATTCCGCGGGCTGGGATCTGGGACTACATAGCAAGGTGAAACCAGCGCTCTAACTAGCTGCCTCCGGCTCCTGCTGCCGTGGACTCCCGACCACAGGCTTCAAACGGTATGGAGAAGTAGGACTCTGGCAGTACTAAATCTGACAGTACAATTCTAGGTCTTCGGGGAAATGGGGGAGAATTTGTACTCTTGGACTAGAAACATCAGGGAGAGCTTCGAGAAGAGCTAACTCGTGTCTTAGGGTTTCTATTGCTGTGAAGAGACACCATTGTTATAAGGAGGCCATTTGTTCTTCCTGGCCACCCAACTAGCTTAGACCCAAAATAATCACACAGAAACTGCATTAGTTAAATCACCGCTTGGCTCTAGTCTTGTTGGCTAACTCTTAACATCTTAACTCAACCCATCTCCATTAATCTGTGTATCGCCACGTGGCAGCGGCTTACTGGCAAAGTTTTGGCATGTCTGGCTCTGGCAGTGGCTCCATAGCATCTCTCTCCCTCCACCTTCCTTCTCCCAGCATTCAGTCCAGTTTTCCCCACCTATCTAAGTTCTGCCCTAGCAACAGGTCAAGGCAGTTTCTTTATTCATTAACCAATAAAAGCAACACATAGACAGAAGAGCCTCCCACACCGCACCATGACCACAGCAACTCTTGTAAATGAAAACATTTAATCGGGGTGTCTCGCTTACAGTTTCAGAGGTTCAGTCCATTGTCATCATAATGGGGCTCTTGGCAGCGTGCGGGCAGATGTGGTGCTGGAGCTGAGAGTGCTACATCTTGCGGTCAACGGGAAGTCAACTGATAGCCACACTGAAGGAAGCTTGAGCAAACAAGACCTCAAAGCCCACCCCCCACAGTGACACACTGCCTCCAGCAAGGCCACACCACCTAAGAGTGCCACTCCCTATGAGACTATGGGCGCCAATTGTATTCGAACTACCATACCAGGCCATTATGGTGACATTCTGGAAGATTAGAATGCCCAAGAAGTAGCTGGGTGGTGGTGGCACACGACTTTAAATCCCAACACTCAAGAGGCAGAGGCAGGCAGATCTCTGTGAGTTCGAGGCCAGCCTGGTCTACAAGACTAGTTCCAGGACAGGCTCCAAAGCTACAGAGAAACCCTGTCTCGAAAAACAAAAACAACTAAAAATAAGAACGCCTAAGAAGTATGTCCAGTGAAGGTGTGGTTCACCAGGTTTTAGAGAAAACAAAGACTCCATCAGGAACTACAGTTCAGCCGCATTCTGCCTGTGTCCCGAGAACCTCAGTGTGACTAAATCTAATGGTAATGGACTGATGTGTTTGTCAGAGATGTTTCTAAGGAGGGGGGCATCCCGGCTGCGTCCTGGTTTCTGCCCATGGCTCTTATCCGGGTCTACAGAGAGACAGAGAAACGAGCAAAGCGGAACCGTTTGACGAGGACACGGGCGTGGGTGAGTTTAAAGCAATGGACAACGGAGCTTCCAGGCAGCTGTGGTTCTTAAACTAATTAGCACCATTAAAGGGACCCCAGGCCTTCTTGCCAACATCGCCTCACTTATTGCTTGTCACCTCCCTGGAAACCGCCTTGCGACCGTTACAGACAAGGAACCTGACGTGTGGTCAGGCTGAATCCTGGTCCAAGGTTAGAAAGCAAGCAAAGACAGTAAGTGCCTCTCGTTACTCCTTCCAGAGAGGGGCGGAGGTTCCACCCAGACATAGGACAAGGGCGCCCACTGCAGAGGGATACGCCGTGCCATGCCTCTGACCCCATCATCATGGCAGGAAATGTCCCCAGTCCCACACAGACCTATTTTCAACTCAGTCTTCGGAGCTAGCAATCCCTCATAACGAAAAGAAAGTGAAGCAGAATTCTTTGGCACCTCGCCTTCCTCAAACCTGCTGCCTGACAATTGAGACTGTGTGTAGATCCAGTCTGTTTTCACCGTATAATGCTGAGGATTGATCCAAAGACTCCCGGATGGTTGCTGGTCCCATGTGGACAGGAACCGGAGTAGTGGCTCTGACCAAGGCTAACCGGGTACGTGTGTTGGTTAGGAGAGGCAGGCAGGCCTTGCCGAAAAGGAAAAGCCTACAGCGTGGGCTTAAGGAGCTTTGATCGGTTTGTAAAGCGGGTAAAAACTGCTCTGTGGGAACCGAAGTCAAGTTCAATAGCGTAAGGAATGTTTCCGAGAGAACTACACCTCCTCTGGGCATGTATCTGCATACGGTGGGAAATTGCTTAGCATGTCAGGGAGAAAAGCACTGGGTAGCTTGGCCAAGAGTTGCGCTGATGCTGCAAGCCAGGTTTAACCTCTACAACCACCTCAGGTTTAACCTCTACAACCACCTCGAGCCCTGTCACTGGGCTGGGTTAAAAGCTGGGTTAAAAGTGAAAAGCTGGGTGACTTTTAACTTCTCTGGACCGCTGGATCACTTTAAGCAAAACTACACACACACACACACACACACACACACACACACACACACACACACACACTAACCACGAAGGAAGTTGACCTCTCTCGGTCCCTTTTTTGGGAATAGAAAATGTAGAAAATGAACTAGAAATGCACGCCAACTTGTTACAGTTCAGACCTTGGTCTTGACATCCGCCCCTCCCTGCCGCTGGTGTATTCTCAGGGAGCTCGTTTCTGGACAGTAGCGAGAAGCTGCGGAAGAGTAGTGAGCGCAGACACACACACGGAGTTAGCAAAGCATGAGAAATCATAGCAAGGACGGTGCCCTCCAAAACCGCATGTCAGACAACAACGCTCTGTGTATCCCCCTTGAGCCCCCGGGACAGGGAGATCACCAGCCTCAGAGAGGGACTACTGGCCGCCAGAATCAATTCAAAGCAACAGGAAATCAGGGCAGAACAAAAGTAAGTTCGGCAACGGAGACTATTTCAGAACACCTGCCACGGTAAATTTCCTGAGTCTAGGGTTTATTCTCAGTCATTTTTTTTTAATCTATCTTTTGATCCTATGCCAAGGAAGTACTGGAAGCAGGTGGTGGGCTCAGAATTGCTGCAAAAATGGCAGCGAGCCTACAGTGAAGCAAGCAGAAGCAACGTGCCATAAAAAGAACCTAAAATCGTATTATTAAGAAACATTAGAGAGAAATCATTGCTTTTTAAATATTTTGTTTGCAGTTGTGGAGCAAACATAGTCAGGGAGAGCTACACACGGTGCCTAAAGTCGTTGGGTAACCCGTTATCGTCAGCTCTTGGAAGCCGTTCGGCAAGGTGTAGCTGAGAGATCGCCACTAGAACTTCCACAGAGCATGGTGACTTTCATTCCCAAGTGACACTCCGCTATCCGTGTGCTGTTCCTAAGAGGTGAGAGAGATCCAACCTGTGAATTCAGGAGATGAGTCAATCACACCCAGGGTGGCCCCTTTCAGCCCGTGGAAGTGGCCGGTCTCCTCCTGGACCACTCAAAGGGTGTCCAGCTCGTCAGGAAGGAAAAATGTGAGGGCATCACTCAAGTGATTCAAAATCAAGTGGTTAAATATTGGGCGGCCCACTAGGGTCAGATCCACTCTGTTCGCGGGCCAGTGTTATCTGGAGAAGAGAACTTACAAAATGGAAAGGCGTCAAGGTTAAGAAAGAGGTGGCTTGGCCCGCAGTGGTGGCACACGCCTTTAATCCCAGCACTTGGGAGGCAGAGGCAGGAGGATCTCTATGAGTTCAAGGCCAACCTGGTCTATAAGAGCTAGTTCCAGGACAGGCTCCAAAGCTACAGAGAAACCCTGTTTTGAAAGAAAGAAAGAAAGAAAGAAAGGAAGGAAGGAAGGAAGGAAGGAAGGAAGGAAGGAAGGAAGAAAGAAAGAGGAAGAAGGGAAGGGAAAGGAAGGGAAGGGAGGGGAGGGGAGGGGAGGGGAGGGGAGGGGAGGGAAGGGAAGGGAAGGGAAGGGAAGGGAAGGGAAGGGAAGGGAAGGGAAGGGAAGGGAAGGGAAGGGAGAAAGGGAGGGAAAAGAAAGAAAGAGAGAGAAAGATAAAGAAAGAGAGAGAGAAAGAGAAAGAAAGAAAGGAAGGAAGAAAGGAAGGAAGGAAGGAAGAAAGAAAGAAAGAAAGAAAGAAAGAAAGAAAGAAAGAAAGAAAGAAAGAAAGAGGTGGCTCACAGACTCAAGGACATGAGAGCTTCAAGTGGATCTTGTCTTGAAGGCCTTCATGGGATCATTTAGTCAGGGAAGGAGTAGGGTGTATCTTGTTTATCCATTTCTAAACATTTTAATATATGTGCTGTGGCTCCATTGTTTCTTGTCCTGGCTCCTGCAAACGTTCGTGGCAACCTGTTGTTGAAAAGCCCTACCAATGCACGTGACTGTCTCTTCCTATGGGACCCCACGTGACAACCTGCAGGACGTGTCTGCCTGCAGGACAGGTCAGACTGGCACAGGTCAGACTGGCACTCTAGTCTTTTCTGACTACCTTGGCTGTCTGCTAATGCCTCCAGTAAGCCTGATGCTCCTCCCTTCCTGTGCGTTTTGAAATGTCCAGAGACATGAGATATGCTCGGTCTCTCACATTTGGGATGGACTCGCTCCTGGCACAGCAATTAGGGACCTACTCCCAGCCAGAGCGCTGAGAAACAAAACTCATTCATTCCTACCAAAGCCTGTGGTTACAACACTCCTGGGAACGGGAATCTCTCACTCAGAGATGAAGCCAGAGATAAAGCAGAGAAGGCTGAGGGACTCTGAGTGGCTAGGGAAGATGACCGGCCTGTTTCCAGATTTGTATGCAACACCTTCCTCCGTGTAAGCGTCTGAAGGGAAAATCGGTCCATTGAGCTAATCACTAAACGGAGTTCTTCAGTGTGCCCCAGTTCTGACATCTAATCAGCGGTACAGCTGCATTTAAATACAGCCGACTTAAAGGACTGCAGCTTTGGAAGCCGGGGATTTTCTAGATAATCTTGCCTATGAGGTCCTCGACGCGCGCTGCCGGCGCTGCCAACCGTGATCCCCAGTCAATCACAGCTCAGTCATCTAGTGGTGCGTGTCCTGCTCTGCCCCTGCGTGGGAGGTTTTCGATATAATTAGCACTTGCTGGGAAAAGCTTGGTTCTCCATTTCGCTATTGACTTGATTAAAAACAACAACAACAACAACAACAGCAACGAATTTTGCAGGAACATATGCTCACACCCTCCGGCTCGCCTCTGCAATTAGCGCGCCATCACCAAGAAAAGCGCTGTGCTGCACACGACAACGCGGTGGCCCTTACTGCAGGTCGGGAGGCTCTGACCCAGAAGCTCCCAACGCCGGAGCTTGGGCCAAGATTTTGCTTTCTCTGTGATCTCTTTAGTCTCTGAATGGGAAGACTCTCACAGAGCAAAAACCAACATTGACTGTTGCATGGACATGAAGGAGCGCTAAACTTTTGCACAGAGTTTGTGCAAAAGAAAAAGGAAAGGAGGGAGGGACTGAGGGAGGGAGGGGGGAGGAAGGAAGGAAGGAAGGAAGGAAGGAAGGAAGGAAGGAAGGAAGGAAGGAAGCCTTAGAATAAGGCTTCAGTTTCACTAAGTAAGACTGAGAACAGAGACAGATGGGAGAGAGGAAGGAAAAGACCAAAAGGCAGGATGCACCATGATGCTCCTTCCTGTGCCCCCTACCGGAACACTGGTAGTTATGCTTGTTGGAATATTTAACATAATCTTTCAGTTTTGCTCAAGACACAAATGTTAGCTCAGAGCTGTTAACAACCATGATCTTGGGAGACAGACACTCAGAGGAGAGCTGTCCAGGTACAAATTCACTGTCGGAAACCACACCCACCCTGAATCCTGCCTTGTGCACTGGCTGCACACACTAACTACCATAGTTCTTCCATGGCTCTTACCCTGTACTGGTTGACAGTCACTATAAAATAATTCTGTGAGCCACCATCTCCCCCCTTCAAAGGTAAAAACTGAAGCCATGGACCTGACCTATCCGTTCAAAGTAGTTATGTCCCTAGAGAGGAGGTCTTTGACCCCTTGGTCAGGGAGCCCTTCAACGTGGCCGGCTTCCCTTGGTCCTACCCTACTCACTGGTCCACCAGCCCACCTCACATACAAACGGGTTTTATGTACTCCATGACCACATGAGCATCATGAGCTGGAGTCATCAAAAACTGGAAGCTGGGAGCAGAGGAGATGGATCAGTTGTTAAAGATGCTTGCCACCAACATCAAATACATGAGTTTAATCTATGGCACCCACTTGGCGGAAGGAGCATGCGCACTCCCCAAAGCTGTCTTCTGATCTATGCATGCGCATAGTTGTAGACTCATACCACTACACATAAATAGCAAGCAAGGAAATAAATGGGAAAACATTAAATGCAGTCTGGTGTCACAAGGAGAAGAAGCCCTTGTACCTGCTTTGGAATGACTACAGGTACTTTTCCTGGGAAAGGTGAACTGCCCTTGGCTGAGAGGCAGGCTTTCGTTTGCCCGGGAGCTTCGGAGAAACTTTCATGCGCCCCCAGATCTAGGAGTACAGACACAGAGTCCAGAAAAAGAAAGGGACATGCTCCCACTTTCAAAGGTGCAGCTTGAAAATGCTCTTTTAGAATCAAGATGCACCAAAGGCAGGCACACTGGACCCTGTGAGAAGGCGGGCACACTGGACCCTGTGAGAAGGCGGGCACACTGGACCCTGTGAGAAAGCGGGCACACTGGATGCTGTGAGAAGGCGGGTGCACTGGACCCTGTGAGAAGGGGCACACTGGACTCCGTGAGAAGGTGGGCACGCTGGACGCTGTGAGAAGGCGGGCGCACTGGACTCCGTGAGAAGGGGCACACTGGACTCCGTGAGAAGGCGGGCACACTGGACGCTGTGAGAAGGCAGGCACGCTGGAATCTGTGGACTCACAGGGTCCTAAGCCCCATCCTCTTCAGTTAACAGGTGGAAAAACTGAGATGAAGGTAGACCCTTTATCTAAGATAAAGGGGCCATGGCAACGTCATCGTGATGTGTATATGGAGATCTTTCCTCTCATATCCCTATTCACAAAAGCAAAACAGGCTAAGGTCTACTCAGATCAAATGGGCAAGCAAGAAAAAAAAAGTCTTAGTTTTGAAATCGTGCTTTTGGACGCATGCAAATCCAAGCTGGAAAATGAGGTACAAACACCATGTAAATGCATGGGACTCCACGAGCAAGGGAGAACAGTGTAAACGGGCGAGGCAGATCAGAAGTCCAACCCGCTTTTCCAAGGACATATCACCTTCTGATTGTCTAAGAATTTTTCCCAGTGGTCTGCAATTTTGGCTCCATAAACCTTGTTTAGTGGACAGGAAGAGTGGCTCAGAAATGATGGTTGGTTGAAGGGGAGGCTGAATCTACAAGAAGAGAACTTTTCTAGAATGGTCCAAGCAAGGTGTGCTGCCCACACTCTGTAAGTAGGGCCCAGGGACCTTGTCTGGTCACAAGCCAATTAAGTGACTCGCTACTGAAATTGCTTTCTGTCCTCTAGATAAGAAACGTCCACGCATGCGTGAGATGCAAGGCTTGAAACCCAAGAGCTTATTCACAAGCCTGAGTCTTGAGAGTCACACTAAGACCCACGGAGCGTATCTGTGCCTTGGAAATGAGTTGTCAAAGAACAGGAAGGCGCGGGGGCAGGGATTATGGATATTAGGACTTCATAACAGCTGCCTGTCTCCATAAAATTACTCTGAATTACCAGTCACGGCTAATAATTGTACCAACGGTTAGTGTCTACTTACGTCAAGAAACTGAATCCAAGCTGGGTGATGGAAAAGGTGCTGAGCTAGGCAGGAAATGACGCTGTCCTCAACCTGGGACAACCAGCAGTCCGTTGTTGTCACTGTCTAAATCCCCCACGTTCTTGGGGAGCGGCTTGCTCCCCAGGCTCCCTTGTTCACACAGAGGAGGATTTTGCCGAGCTCCTTTGGAATGCCGGAGCGCTGTGCATCCTTGCCGGAAGACAGAGCGTCATCTGCTTTTCCCAGACACTGAGAACCTTTCTTGGGGCACAAAAGCAAGACACACAACCCTTCCACCTATATGGAGCTTGTATTTTGTTGGAAATGGCAAAAAAATAAACATGTAAATTAACAAATAAACAATACGTTTCTTTTTTGGCTGTATATAAATTTTATTTGCTTTGTTTAATTGCTTTTTATACATTTTTTATTGAGCTCTACATTTTTCTCTGCTCCCCTCCCTGCCTCTCCCCTCTCCCCTTCAATCTTCCCCCAAGGTCCCCATGCTCCCAATTTACTCAGGAGATCTTGTCTAAACAATACATTTGTAACTGTGGTGTGTATTGGGAAGCAGAGTGGAACGCTGGGGGGTGGGGGGAATGACATTGGAGTCCCAAAGGACCAGAAAAATCCAGTTACGCGATACCCAAGAAGGCACATGTGATCAGCCAATGAAAATTCCCTAGCCACAACAGCTGGTCCGGAACTAGGTAAGTGGCCCACATCAGCCAGAGACTTTTCCCTGGAGGCCAAAAAGAGAGCAGTTGTGAGAAGTCATGGAGAACCCGCCAGTGCTAGTCTCTTCTGTAGGGTGGAGAGAACAAAGCGAAAAAGACCTACCTTGATCCAATCGGTCCTGAAGCAGCACCAGCAGATAAGAGTGTGGGCCCAGCTCCTCAAAACAAGCTTCAAGAGGTGGCCTGCTCTCTGTCGGTGAGCAAGACACCGCCCTGTGACTAGTGGTCACAGCCTCTAGCGATTAGATTCAGCGGGACACATCCTTCTTCAGATTGAGACACTAATCTTCTTAGGAGACCCTATCTGATGATTTCACTCCATGACCCCGGTCGAGGGAGATAAATAAATATATCTGTCTCCACAATCTCCAGGTGCAAGATCTGACTTCCATGATTCTCAAGTTCTCTCAGTTCATGACCCTTCTGGTGCATTGGCATTTTTTTTTTGTTATTGTTGTTGCTTTTTTGTTTTGTTTTTGGGCACCCCTTGAACCTCAAGAAATGCCCACATGTTTCTTTGCTTCATATCCCTTTCCTAAATAGTGAAGTTTGGGCAAGTGAACAGTAGGAACTTGCCCGATGTCAGGCATATTAGTGTTTTCTGGAACGTTGAAAATGTCCTTCAGTGGCCTTCTGTGCTGCTATGATACCTGGAGGGTCTCTGGAAGGTCGGGGACCATAATTCTACCCTGTTGCTATTCTGTGTTCTTCCCGGGGCCCCTCTGAGCTTTGTCCCTTGGTCTTTCCCCATGTGACTACCAGTCAGTCTCTTACACTCCGAAATCCAGCAGGATGAACACAAAAACCAAACAATCAGTCAGCAGCTTATCACTTTCCTTGAAATCTTTTTGAGAAACAAAATGGCCTTTTGTGTCTGAGATTTTTGTTGTTTTGCTTTTTGAGACAGGAGCTCACTGTGTACCCATTCCTGGCCTGGAACTCAGTATGGAGACCAAGTTGCCTGCAAAGCCACAGAGATCCACCTGCCTCTGCCTCTCAACTGCTGGGATGAAAGGAATATGCTACCATGCCCAGGGGAAAATTCCTTTTCTCAACTAAATTTAAACCTCCAATGGTCTGTAATCGCCTTACTGCTTTGCTTGTTGTCAGAGGTACCTTAACTACAGGCCGGAGCAAAGAGTTGGCTGTGGGCTCCCCTCACACGGGCTTGAAAGCATGGGCAGACTCTAATTTTCACAACTAAGAGATAAACAAAGTACAAAATGAGTCCTGGACTTTTTTTTTTTCTTTTTGGTTTCTTGAGACAGGGTTTCTCTGTAGCTTTTGGAGCCTGTCCTGGAACTAGCTCTTGTAGACCAGGCTGGCCTCGAACTCACAGAGATCTGCCTGCCTCTGCCTCCCAAGTGCTGGGATTAAAGGCAGGCGCCACCACCGCCCAGCTCCTGAACTTTTGTGTCAACAAGCACTATACTATTTCATGGTCCTTATACTTCCTAACCACGCCAATCCTCTCAACACAGGGTCACAACTGGGTGTATATTTTGAGTGCTGGGGAGAAGAGACATGCAAGCCGTATCTATACTAGAAGCTGCTTTGTTGCGGGATACCTGAAAGATTTCTCAAGACACAAAACAGTACAAGAATTGACAGGGAACGCAGACTTGGTACTCCTTAGTCCCTCTGGGATAAACAACAAGTGAGAAATTGAAGTTAGGGCAGGAGGAACCACCAACCCCCATCGTGTGAAGTAGGCAGACCCCACCAGAGTTCCTGGGCCGTTTTGATGGGTATTCATTTAACTCTGTCTCCGAAGATGGCTCAGCAGTGAAGAGCACTGCCTGCTCTTCCAAAGGTCCTGAGTTCGATTCCCGGCAACCACAGTGGCTCACAACCATCTGGAATGAGGTCTGGGGCCTTCTTCTGGCCTACAGGCATACATGCAGACAGACTATTGTATACATAATAAATAAAAAAATTAAAATTTTCAAAAAAAAAATCAACATGATACCTACGTGACTCACTGGTCTCGGCTGTCACCATGTGACTTTCTCAGCTACTCACGGCACTTCAGTCAATGAGCTCAAACACGGTCATGAAATCAGCTCTTCAGCAAATGACTGGTATTCCGTGATGAACTGGTGAGCGCCCTCCCTGTGAGCGGCTTCCTAAGCCTCCAGAACTGGGCCCTCAGTGTCATCTCGCCCAATCCGCTCCCTGTCTCTCTTAGCTTTGCCCTTCATGTCCACATCCCAGCCCAGGGTCCAGCACCTCTTTATTAGAGAGCTGTAAAATCTTGCTGTCTTAGTTAGGGTTTCAACTGCTGCAACGAAACACCACCATGACCGAAAAGCAAGTTGGGGAGGATTTATTTGGCTTACCCTTCCAGATGGTAGTCTGTCACTGGAGGAAGTTGGGACAGGAACTCAAGCAGGGCAGGAACCTGGAGGCAGGAGCTGATGCAGAGGCCATGGGGGCATGCTGCTTATAGCAAAGCTATGCTTCACCAGCTTGCTCGGCCTGCTTTTTTATAGAACCCAGGACCAGCAGCCAGGGATGATGCCACCCACCATGGGCTGGGCCCTCCTGCATTGATCACTAATGGAGAAAATGCCTTACCGCTGGATCTCAAGGAGGCACTTCCTCCTGAGGAACTCTGATGAGGCTCCTTCCTCTCGGATGACACTGGCCTGTATCAGGTTGACACACAAAACCAGCAAACGTTAGCCCCGCTCCTTCACAGCCACCACACCGGCCAGCTGTCTCCTCTGTCCAGGGCATCTTCATTGCCCTGCTTAAAAGCCAGCCTAACCGTCTCGCCCCACCCCTGCCGCCCATCTTTTTCCCTGCTTTGTGGTCCTGTCCAGCCACTGTCTGCCATTCCCTTGGCCATACAGGGTTTTCCAGGGTTATCTAAACATCCGAAAGCCATGGCCATCTCACACTCTTTCCCTTTACTAGCCCCTCCTACCCCCGACTCGCTCCGGATCGCTCGTTCCGTCCTGATCACATGTTTCCTATACACTTCCCTATGCGTGTGCATTTGTGTTTGTGTGTGCACACACTCACATATGTTGAGGGCAGAGGCTGACACCAGGGGTGTTCCTAAATCACTCTCCACGCTCCTTTTTGACACAAGACTGCTTACTGAGTCACCCAGTGTCCACCTACTGGTTAGAGTGGTTAGTGGGCGGGCTCCAGGGACCCCGCTGTCTGCATTCTCCAAGAGCTGAGGACCCAACAGCACACTGCCATTACCTGTTTTTGCTGCCGCACCCCCATGGGGATCTGAACTCACGTAGTCATGTCTGCATGGCAGGCACTCTGCTGATCAAACCCTCTCTCCATCCCACGAACACCCTGTTTGTAATTCCCATGTCAAACGTAACTTTACCTCCATAGGTCTCTCCAGACAGAGTAGATCACGATACTTTGTACTTCCCATTTTTAAGCTTTTTCCACTTGCTAATGACTCCTTGCTAATCCTCCCAGAACCGCGAATAATTCCTGGGGTGGGGGAGCACAATGGGCTCCCCAACCCACATCACTGCTTCCCGCATAGAGTAGTGGTTCAGTCACAGTCAGAGAGAGTTTGCCTGGGTCACAGGATGAACTATGACCTCATGGATTTAGCCTCAGCCTGTGAAGATCGTCAGCTGGGACAATGAAAGAGGACATCAGGAAATCTATTCCCAAGGTCACATATCCCCAAAATGATAGATCCAACAAACCTATGCGCTCAGAGTCCTTCTCTGACCTGCTTGTGAGTGGTGTGTGGGGTGTGTGTGTGTGTGTGTGTGTATGTGTGTGTGTGTATGTGTGTGTGTGGGTGTGTGTGTGTATGTGTGTGTGTGTATGTGTGGGTGTGGGTGTGTGTGTATGTGTGTGTGTGTATGTGTGGGTGTGTATGTGTGGGTGTGGGTGTGTATGTGTGTGTGTGTGTGTATGTGTGGGTGTATGTGTGTACGTGTGTGTGTATGTGTTTGTGTGTGTGTATGTGTGGGTGTGTGCGTATGTGTGTGGGGTGTGTGTGGGTGTGTGTGTGTGTGTGTATGTGTGTGTGTGTATGTGTGTGTGTGGGTGTGTGGGTGTATGTGTGTGTGTATGTGTGGGTGTGGGTGTGTGTGTATGTGTGTGTGTGTATGTGTGGGTGTGTGTGTGTATGTGTGGGTGTGTGTGTGTATGTGTGGGTGGGTGTGTGTACGTGTGTGTGTATGTGTTTGTGTGTGTGTATGTGTGTGGGGTGTGTGTGTGTGTATGTGTGTGTGTGTGTATGTGTGTGTGTATGTGTGTGTGTATGTGTGTGTGTGTGTGTGTGTTTGAATTAACAGCTGCCAGCACACTGCTGGTCATATTGCAAGTGTTACGTTATTATCGATCAGATATTAGAGGAATGAGCAAATCATACATAGAATGTATATATCATAACTCAAGCATTTTAATATGGGTGACAAATCAAAATAATGAAAATAGCTATATTCGGTCAGTCTCTGCTGGAATCCATCTAAGGCTTCAGAAAGTTCTACCCTTCTAAAAACCATCATACATCAGCAACCTTTCTCACAGAAAATGAGAATCTGTATGGGGCCTGAAGAGGTTAATTTTCTACCAAGTGGGTATGACGTCATAAATATTGAAAGCAGTCAGTCTCATCAGTAAGATTAATAACAAGGAGACTGTATTTTTTTTTTATATGTAGGACACCCAAGTGAATTTCATAGCTCGGTCTTTAGTGGAGGAAGCCAAGCTTGAAAGAACAACTAGACAAGAAGTTATGTCTGTGCTCTGTCCCTGGGAACCTTATTGCCATATTTAATATACATTCCAATAAGCACCGAGTCTAAGGGGAAAAGGCATTTAATGAAGGCAAGCTCAACTTAGAACAAAACAATTTCCAAAGACAGAGACGTTTAAGTCCGTGTAACTGGAAAGTCAAACCTGAGCAAAGGCTCTGGAATCATTCCCCTGATGCCCAGGACTGTACACGCGAGGGGTTCTTCTCCATCCGGCCAGCCCCAAGAAAGGGTCAGATAAATCTGTACCTCAGTTTCCCCCTCACTATCCTGGCCTCCCCTTTGCAAGCCAAACCCCACTTCATTAGTGCTAAATGTCCTTTGAAAGTTAAAAGGCTTACAGTAGACTAGCTACAGGCGGACCCAGCCCTGCGTTTCCCTTCCCTTCAAAGCCTTCCCTGCAGGCAGCGGGAGAGCGCTGCTAGCCCATCAGGGCCTTATTGAACGCCTCCTCAGTTTTCACAGGTCTTCAGGAAGCTCCTCCCGGGCTCCAGCTCAGGTGTGTCAGCAGCTGCCCTGGGACTTCACACCTGCCGGGATGCGCGCGAGTTAATTAAGTCTGTTCTTCAAACAATTTGTTTCTCGCCAAGGTTGACTCACTGGAAGGCGTTGCAGCTGGGTCTTTCCTTCGCCAAGCCTTCATCGCTGCGGTGTGACTCCTCCCTCTTTAGAAATGCATTTTCTTTCTGAGACTCCCAGGTCGCTGACGGTCTAACACGTTTTTAAGGATCCATCGCTAATGGATGACAAGCTATTTATTCAGGGTTTGGCACCTGTGTATTTTTTCCACATTCATAAAGCTCCTCAGAGTAGTATCACGGAGGTAAAGCCAGAATAAGACGAGCGTCCAGGCTTTCGCATTATGCAGCGTTCTTACTCAGAGTCAAGGCGAAGACAGCCCTTGAAAGGTTCTCACCGTCTCCCTGACAGAGTGAAGCGTGGAACACGAACAGAAGGTCTCCTAGAAGAGAAATGGAGAAGGCGGGAAGCAAGCTGCTTTGTTTCTGAACAAAAGCATCAAAGGACCCTCTCCACCACGTTAATTGCTTCTATTTTTACTTCGCGCCCACATTGTGTCCCCGTTCATCTCTCGCTAACGGATGTTCTAGAAGCCCTTCACGTCCTCGCGCCTCTCACACGCCCTGTCGTTTCTACCCTGGATCACCTGTCCCCCTCGCTCATCCTAGTCTACAGGACAGGGCAGCGGGGAAGGCCAGTCCCGGGCAGGGTGCTGCTCCTCCAGGTTGAAGGGATGTCTCCGGAGGCCGCTGGACCTCATTTCCCAGAATCCTTGGAGGGATGCTGCCAAACGATCAAGTTGTTCCCTGTGGGATGGGAGCCTCTCTGCATCCCTCAGCCTCTCCACCTTCTGTCTTAGACGGAGGACGACTGATGACACCGGAAGTCATCTCTTAGGACGGCAGAGCCTCCGCCAGACTGGTGTCCTTGTGGGGTCCCTCCTCCATCTTCCTTCCCAGCACCAGACTTCCACGAGCAGGAGACTCATCCGTGTTACGCATTAAGATTGCCAACAAAATATTAGCAGTACTCAATTAATACACGAGGCCAGTGAAAGAAACCTAGGCTCCGGGTGTGGTCATGCTGTCATTGTTGACTGAACGCCAAGCCCTGCAGAAAGCTTGGGGCCACAAGACAAACAGATGAACTCCGGTCCCTGCAGAGGTCACCCAGACCCGTAAGATTACGGAACGGGGTGGGGGGGGGGGGGGGAAAGGCACGTTTTAAAGATGTGGTCTTATTTCTTGGGCGCGATTAGACTGTGTCTCACTTACTTAAAAGGACCCGGCATCTCTAGAGCAGGAAAGCCAGTTAGCCAGTTAACATATGAAGAAACTTCAACCCTGGAGTGCGTGTGCGTGCGTGTGTGTGTGTGTGTGTGTGTGTGTGTGTGAGAGAGAGAGAGAGAGAGAGAGAGAGAGAGAGAGAGAGAGAGATGAGGTAAGACAGATTCATATCAATGTAATGCAGCATCCTACACGATAGGATATGGAGCCACCAAGAAAAGGCACAGGGCACCGCACCTCAGTCATTCTTTCCATGATACACTGTAGGACCGCAGCTAGGGACGGCCGACCCCTAAAATCCAGTAACTTGGATTTTTGGTTGACTGCGACCAGAATGTAAGGTTTTTCTCCTTTGTTCTCCTTTGTTGTCTCTTTAAATAGCTCGAGGTGCTGGTGCATTTTAGGCACTATATAAATTTAATCATCTGTTCGTACATGTTTCTACGACAGCAGGCAGAGAAGGGAGGTTTCTTTAGACAGGGCTGAATCTAGGTTTGTAAAACCTGAAACCTATGCATCCTGGAGACCTGTATAAGAAAAAGAATGTATAGTTAAAAAAAAAAAAAAACTTTAATATAGGGCCTGGAGTGGCTTGGCAGATGAAAGCCTGTAAAACTTAGACTCCGTGAGGTTTATGACAAACCTACATGCAAGCCAGAAGTATTCTAATTTGGGTGAATACTTAAAAGAAAGGTCGAGAACTTTCTAGATATAATCCTGCTTTGATCCCAGCTCCATTAATTGCAGATCAATTGACTAAAAGCAGACAGAGGGGGAAAAATCTATCAAAACTAGGTTCTTAACTCGCATCTTCTGAGCCATGCGGCATGTTGCATAGCTCTGGGGGGTGTTTGTTTAATGGATGAAGATAACATGATTACGCCGTGAGAACATGGGAAAGAGTGTCACACTCTGCGGTAATAACAGTGGTGGTCTAGATGCATGGAAATCTCACTTCTCAGCCTCACTGAAGAACCGTCCTGGGGCCGGAGAGATGGCTCAGTGGTTAAGAGCACTGGCTGCCCTTCCAGAGGTCCTGGTCAATTCCCAACAATCACATGGTGGCTTATAGCCATCTATGATGAAATCTGGTGCCCTCTTCTGGTGTGCAGGCATACATGCAGGCAGAACACTGAATCCGTAATAAATAAATAAATCTTTTAAAAAAAGAAAGAAAGAAACATCCTGTTCTTCACACTGATTGTTAGACGTATAGAAAACCAAACCACCATTTCACTGTGTGTATAAATCAGTCAGCTGCATTCACCGGAAAACAAACTGATTTAGAAGAAAGAAAAAAAAAAGGCTCATTTGCCTTCTGATTTCTAATCGCTCCCAAGACATAAGACCACACCTTTAAAATGTGCTTTGTTCTTCCCTCCGTAATCTTCTGAGGATCAACGACTTTGTGCCTTGTCGCTTAGGAAAACTCAGTTTCCAAATGTGACTTGTCTGCGATGAACTGCCGAGTACAACCCAGGGAGCAGTTAAGTGGAGCTGTAGCTCATCTTTGCCACCAGGGGGCGTGGGGAAGCCCAGGCCCGCTAGTCTTTGTCAGCTAATTGCCTCTATCACCTTGAATTAGCTATCAAAGAAAAACTGTAGCCACCAGAAAGCAGGCACCGTCCTCCAGCTACGAAGACAAACGGGGCCTTGTTAATCCCCCAGCTCTGTCAAACACACATTTCTGTTGACCGGAAGAAAAATGTTCTTCTAAACCTCTCCAAAGTGAAGCACTACCAAGATGTTTCTTGGTCGTGACTTTCCACCTCATACAGGAAAGGTCATGTAGTTTACTCAATCACAAATTCTCACCAAGCCCCATAGTTTGGAACATTGGTTTCTTCTATGTGGCCAGCATTTAGGAAACCACCACTGAGACCACCAGCCCTTAACCTCATTTTAGGGAGCCTGGAGCAGCATTTTCTCTCAAAACTCACACATGAGGAACACAATTACCAGTCTACACAACCTATCTTCTCTCATCAACATACCAGACAGCCAAGACCGAAGCAAACAATCAAGGTTTGGCATGCAAGAGATTGCCAGCTCCTTGGATTGCTAGAATGGTCTGCCTGTAAAGACAGGGCTGGGGGGCTCGAGAGATGGCTCAGTGGTTAAGAGCATTGCCTGCTCTTCCAAAGGTCCTGAGTTCAATTTCCAGCAACCACGTGGTGACTCACAACCATCTATAATGAGGTCTGGTGCCCTCTTCTAGCCTGCAGGCATACACACAGACAGAATATTGTATACATAATCAATAAATATTTTTTAAAAGAAAGACAGGGCTGGGCGTGTCACTTGTGCGGCAGGGAGCTTACAGAGCATGTGCAAGGCTCTTGGTTTGCTTCTCAGCCACCACACACTCACACGCAGCAAGGCAAATAGCAAGGGTTGGGGACTACCAGGAGAATTAGGGTGCTTAGGCACTACTGGAGGACCGTGAGAAAATACAGTCGCTTTGGAAACAGAATCCAATTCCCTCAAAAAAGCAGGAAGTAGCTATCACCTGACTCAGCAATCCCTCTCCTTCACGTGCTCCCCAGGGAAATGAAAACGCATGATCTCACAAGAAAAATCCCACGTGGATGCTCACAGTACTGTTCTTGATGTGGGAGAATTGTCTGTATTCTGTCAATCATATTTTAATAAAACGCTGATTGGCCAGGCAGGCAGTATAGGCGGGAAAACCAGACAGGAAGTAGAGGTGATGCAATGAGAACAGGAGAATTCTGGGAAGCAGAGAGGTTCCTCCGCCACTCCTGTGCAGACCACCGAAGAGGCAGCATGTAACTTGCCCAGCTGAGAAAGGTACGGAGCCATTATGGCTAACATAGATGAGAATAATGGGTTAATATAAGCTGTAAGAGTTAACAAGAAGCCTGACCTAATGGGCCAGTCAGCTTTATAACCTATAGAGATTTCTGTGTGATTGATTTTCTGGGGCTTGCCGGTTATGGGGTACCCGGGCGGGACAGAAACCCAAAGGTAGAAACAGCTCAAATGGCCATCAACTCAAGGATGGGTAAAAGAAGTGCCGTATATTCACACCACAGGAGAGTATATGGTCGTAAGAAGTACTGATTCCTACTCCAACGCGGATGGATCTTAGTGAAAGAAGTCAGACAAAACAGAAAACATATTATATTATTCCACTTGTGAGAAATGTGCAGAACAGGCAGATCTATGGAGACAGAAAGTAGGTTAGTGCTTGCAGGAGCTGGGGGAAGGCACAGGGAACTGCAACTGAGGAGTGCAGGGTGGCAGTAAGGGTGAGACGTGTTTTAGGGTGCATGCTGACAACCACTGCTTTGTGTGTATTCTGAAAAGTGGGGGCTCTTAGACTTTATAGGGGTGACTTTGGGGTCTGTGGGGTGAATCTTAATAAAGCTGCTATTAAAAAATCAAAGTTCTGCAATCAAGGAAGAGGGCTCCTCTTTCTTGGTCAAGGAGGTGGGTGTGGCCACCAGTCAACCGTGGCTTTCAGTACTGCCAGGATCTCATTGTAATTTGATTTCCTGTAATCAATCTCTCTCTCTCTCTCTCTCTCTCTCTCTCTCTCTCTCTCTCTGCCTCTCTCTCCCTCTCCTTCTCTCTCTCTCTCTCTCTCTCTCTCTCTCTCCCCTTCTCTCTCCCTCTCCCTATCTCTCTCTCTCTCTCTCTCTCTCTCTCTCTCACACACACACACACACAAATACACAATATGCTTTTTCACCAATGGCAATGAGAATTCCAATCTTCTGTGGTGTGGGAGTTCCTTCTGTCTGTGTGTTGCTTTTCTTGGTTAATGAATAAAGAAACTGCCTTGGCCTGTTGATAGGGCAGAACTTAAGTAGGTGGGGAAACCTAAACAGAATGCTGGGAGAAAGAAGGCAGAGTCAGGGAGAAGCCATGGAGCTACTACCAGAGACAGATGCCGGAGCTTTAGCCAGTAAGCCACTGCCACATGGTGATACACAGATTAATGGAGATGGATTAAATTAAGATGTAAGAGTTAGCCAAAAAGAACCTAGAGCTAGTGGGTCAAGCTGTGATTTAACCAATACAGTATCTGTGTGATCATTTCAGGGGTCTGGGTGGCCAGGAAACAAACAAAGCAAGCAGCCAAAGGGCCTCCTCTTACACTTCTGTCATTCCACTAGCTAACAAACATTTTCTGAGGTTCACTATGCCCTACACTGAAATATGCACAGGAGACTGAGCCTGTGTAAATGCCAGAAACAGACTCCAAACTCCCCGTCCTTGAAACTGAGGCAGGGAGATGCAATAAAGAACTGTGTCAATGGCGTTCTTCCCTTAATGCACACTCTAAAACATTTCCTATATCCAGATTCCTACTTTGACCTCACATAGCAAATTATTGTCATCTTCATATCCTCGTGTACCTGCCTGATAATATGCCATTACATGTGTCTCTGCATAGAACCTATCAGTTGAGATTAGTGCCTGGAGCTACCCTGAGTGTGTCACACTCGCGTGAGCGCTCAGTGGATGTTTATTTTCCTTGTCCCCAAATGATTACAATCTTTGAGAGCCATGGGGTCCCCTCTGTGGGTTCAGACTGACTTAACCCAATGGTTCCCAGAAGTTAACCTGGAATAATGGCTCAACTGTTGGAAGAAAGGAACCGCTTGTTGGTTCCCGGCCGCCAGGCTAGCTTAGACCCGAAATAATCACACAGAAACTATCAATTAAATCACTACTTGGCCCATTAGCTCTAGCTTCTTATTGGCTAACTCTTACTTCTTAATTTAACCCATTTCTATTAATCTGTTTATCGCCACGTGGCAGTGGCTTACCAGCAAATTTTTGGTACGTCTGTCTCTGGCAGCAGCTCCATGACGTCTCTCCTCTGCCTTCCTTCTCTCAGCATTCAGTCCTATTTTCCCCACCTACCTAAGTTCTGCCCTATCAACAGGCCAAGGCAGTTTCTTTATTCATTAACCAAGAAAAGCAACACATAGACAGAAGGACCTCCCACACCAGCCCACAAATTCATTGTCTTAACATTTGTAAGTAATAAAGAAATGAGCAAAGGAGGAAGGAGTGAGGGAAGAAAAAGGGTGATTAAGAAGAAGCAGAAAAGAAGGACTCCCATAATGGAAAGAGTCCCTAGGTGTTCCCATAATGAGAAGGGTCCCTGGATGTTCGCCATAGAGTGGTAAGGTAGGATAGTCTTTAATGGGAATTATGTGAAGAATTGGACAATGACCTGGACAAACAATGAGGTCATTTTCATTGAAATTGCCAGAGCATATCAAAAACTGAGCCGATAACAGGCTGACACACACTAAGCCTACCCCTTTAGCCCAAGTTGAATGAATCACACATTGCTTGCTCAGTTGGCAAGGGTAGTCATGCATTGATGTCCTTCTCTGGGCATCTTTTGACTTGTTTTGTTAGCTTCTGACCTTGGCTTGCTCTGCTGGTTACCAACCTTGCTGGCCTTGCTGGGTGCAGAGCTAGGTGGGTACTGCTGCCCTCTAGCTGTGGCCTGTTTTGTTGTTAATTCAAGGATGCTCTTTGTTCTCTGGTTGCATCTCCAGCTTGTAGTTCACCAGGAACCTGTTTCCTTACTGCCTCAGGGGAGCTAAGTCCTGCCTCACTAAATAAACGTCGCAGTTAATACTGTTATAACAAATGAAGATTATTTCAGCTCTGCAGAGAGGGCAAGGTGTGTAGCCGGTTCCTGTAAACTGGTACATTCTCCCCTGGAGGGACAAGAGAAGCTCAGAGCATTTGTCAGGGGCAGGAAATTCCAAAAGCTCCCTGATTTGCCAGGCCTTTTCGGGGGAGGGGGGACTAAGCAGTAGCAGACTGACTGAGGAGCACAAGGAGCCCCAGGGATGCCGCTTCTGAGAGCTGTCACCCGCGCTGATGATGGCACTTCCTGTGAGCTGCCTATGTTCTCATAAGGGACCCCGATAAACTAACTACTCGTTGGCTGTATAAGCTAATACATAGAACCATTGCTTGGATCTATTGCCAGGGTCCTCTCTGGAGAGAATGGTTGTCTACGCATGGCACGCATCTCCCCCGGGGAGGGGGCACCTCCTGAGGGGGAGGTGACTGTGGAGAAGGTTGTGTGAGGAGATCTACTCCCTGACTTTACTTGGATCAGGACTTGGACTTGCATTTCCACAGTCCGATCTGTGGGACTCTTTGAGGGAAGTTTGTTTTTGTTTTTTTAAAAATATTGTCCCTAAACCTGGGGACATTCTAATAAAGTAAACTTGGGATGTGTGAGCTCAGACTAGTTTTGAATGGTAACTGTTTCTCCAAGAGCCAGGCCCAGATTTATTAATATATATATATATATATATATATATATATATTATGTATACAATAGTCTGTGTGTGTGCCTGCATGCCAGAAGAGGGCACCAGACCCCATTACAGATGGTTGTGAGCCACCATGGGGTTGCTGGGAATTGAACTCAGGACCTTTGGAAGAGCAGGCAATGCTCTTAACCTCTGAGCTATCTCTCCAGCCCCCAGGCCTAGATTTAATCCATTCTATTTTCCTACTAAGGAATCCAACCGAAGCAGGCAAACTGTGTGGCAAGCCCTTTATTCTTCCCAGCACTGCCAATCAAAGCCGAGGGTCCACACTCCCTTGGTGTGGAAGGCTGTGGGGCTATGGGTTAACTACAGTGTCAGAGAAGCAGCCAGGGACCCTCCAGTGGGGAAGGAAGAATCAGGGACCATCCTTTCCTAACCAGCTCCACACGTCAAGGCCCAGCGGGGCACAGGGGAAGGAGGGTGTCGCTGGTTTAGGGTTTCATACTCACAGAATAGATCTCCGCCTCTGGAGTCTCAGACGAATGGGCCAACAAGATGTCAGTATGGCCATACCTCAGCTCCGTTCTTCTTTACCATGGAATTAGAGTTCTCACACTGGTTCCAATCCAGCTGTGTCGTCAGGAGCAAATGACTTTGAGCATCAGGCTCTCCAGCTGTGAAAATGTAGCCACGTCACCACAGACTCACCTCAGAAAACGGTCCTGAAGACAAAGGGAGATAAAATGTGTTCAAAACAATGAGCCCAGCTAGTGGCCTCACTCCTAACAAATGCTGGAGAGACAGAAAGGGTCCTCAGAGCACTGTGGACTCATCACTGAGAGGGAGAGGCCTTGAAGGCTTCCTTAGCGACCCCCACTCTCTCCCCAAAAGGAGAAACAGTTCAGACAGGAAGCTGTCGAAAAGAGGTCTTAAAAACAGTGATAAAGATGCTGAAGTGTAGCTTTTCACAGCTGATTGCTTCTGGTAGGGGTAGGGGTGGGGAAAGATTTGGTTTTCTTTAAGGGGTTGGCCACTGGGAGTTTGACTATGCTCCAGTGAGTATATGGGCAACAAGTATATGGGTATAGTTCTTTTTTTTTGCGTGGGGGGACACAAAGATAGGAGGGTGAGTCTAGGAGGTACAAGAAGCAAGCGTGATTGGGGTACATTGTGTGGAATTGCCAAATAATTTATAAAAAATACTACGGTGGGGAGGGAGGGGAAGAGCAGTCATAGCGCAGCAGGGAGGCAGTGATAACATCAGAGATTTAATGCAGAATTTAGGTTCTGAATCTACAGGGCTGAGAGGCAGAAGTCTAGCCACCGTGATTCACCAGGGCGCATCGGTCATCGGCAGACTTTCAGCTGGGCATCTTCCGTGTCTTTACTTGAAGATTTTAACAGCATGTGTGTGTGTGTGTGTGGTGTGTGTGTGTGTGCGCGCGTGCGTGTGCACACATGCTGTGCCTCTTTTGTTTGTTTTTCAAAATAGGGTTTCTTTGTGTAGCCTTGGATATACTGGAACTCCCTTTGTAAATCAGGCTGGTCTCAAACTCACAGAGAGCTGCCCGCTTCTACCTCCCGAGTGCTGGGATTAAAGGACACCACTACCAAATTTAACAGTATATTTTTTATTGATATTTATTGAGTTCTACATTTTTCTCTGATCATCTCCCTGCCTCTCCTCTCCCCGCTTCAAGCCTCCCTCAAGGTCCCCATGCTCCCAATTTACTCAGGAGAGCTTGTCTTTTTCTGCTTTCTACTTCCCATGTAGATTATACCTATGTAAGTCTCTCTTAGTGTCCGCATTGTTGTCTAAATTCTCTGGGATTGTGGTTTGTAGGCTGGCTTTATGTTTAAAAACAGTATATTTTAAATAAAGCCATAAATTTTAGTTTTTTACAAATTTTAGAGTGTTCTTTTTTTTTAGTTATAAGATTAGGTAGGGATAGAGAGAGAAATAGGCACAGAAAGATATAGATAAACAATAAAGAATCGATGGATAGATAGAGAGATACACAGATGATGGATGGATGGATGGATGGATGATAGATGGATGAATGGACCAACCGACCAACAGACAGACAGATAGGCAGACAGACAATCAGTGGTAGATGCTAGGCACATACCTGTGACAATGGCTATATGAGAGGCTAAGACAACAGGTCTGTATGTCTGAGCCTGATCCTAGCACCGAGGAAAGGTCCTGTCATTTTTTAAAAGTTGCAAGTTAACATTTTAATTTGAATACTTTTTTTTAAAATTCAAAGTTTATTAAATTATAAAAGTTTCCATTTCCGCCCCTCCTCCCAACACCCTCCCACTCCCCCCACTCCCTCTCCTCCTCCCTCTCCATCCCTAAGAGCAGTCAGGGCTTCCTGCCCTGTGGGAAGTTCAAGTTCCTCCCCCATCCCTCCAGGTCCAGGAAGGTGAGCATCCAAACAGACTGGATCCCAAAAATCCAGTATATGCAGAGGAAACAAGTCCTAGTGTCATTGTCAATGGCTTTTCAGAAAGACTCCGGGCCAGCCACATTCAGAGAATCCGGCCTCATTCAGAGAATCTGGCTGGATCACGTGCTCGTTCAGTCCCAGTCCAACTGGCCTTGGTGAACTCTCATTAGATCAGTCTCCTTGTATCAGTGGGTGATCGCACCCCTCGCGGTCCTGATTTCCTTTTTCATGTTCTTCCTCCTTCTGCTCCTCATTTGGACCATGGGGGGGCTCAGTTCGGTGCTCCAATGTGGGTCTCCATCTGTATCGCCATCCATCGTCGGATGAAGGTTCCCTCTGGTCTTGCCTTCTTTGCTCACGTTCTCTTTCCTTCTGCTTCTCGTTTGGACCTAGGGAGTTAAGTCCAGTGTTCCAATGTGGGTCTCTGTCTCTATCTCCATCCATCGCCAGATGAAGGTTCTATGGTGATAAGCAAAATATTCATCAGTATGGTCATAGGCCAAGGCCGGTTCAGGCACCCTCTCCTCTGTCCAGAGAACAATCTAGGAATCTCTCCTTGGACCTGGGATCCCATTTATAATCAAGTCTCATGGAAACCCTAAAATGACTTCCTTAGTTGAGATATATTCTTCCCTGATCCCATATCCATCCTTCCTCCCTCCCCCATCCCAGTCCCCCGAGTTTTCCCCATTCCTCCCCTACTCCCTTCTCTCTAACCCTCTCCCCTTCCAACAACCCTCCCACCCCACCCCCCATGCACCCGAGGTTACCTGGGACTCTTGTCTATTTCCAATCTCCAGGAGGATAAGTACATGATTTTCTTCAGGTTCACCTTCTTATTTAGCTTCTCTAGGATCTCGAATAATAGGCTCAAAGACCTTTAATTATGGCTAGAATCCACTTATGAGTGAGTACATACCATATTCCTCTTTTTGGGTCTGGGTTACCTTACTCAGTAAAGCGTTTTCTATGTCCATCCATTTGCATGCAAAATTCAAGATGTCATTGTTTTTTACCGCTGAGTTACCATGCCAGTTCTCACTCATTTATCTTCCTCAACCAATGCTTGTTGAATATTTATTATGTGCTTTCTAGATGCAGAGGACATCGGTGAGTCTGGCTGTCCGTGCTCCCTGTACTCATGAATGAGCCTGTCTGACTGTGCTCCCTATATCCGCGAATGAGCCTGGCTAACCGTGCTCCCTGTACTCACAAATGAGTCTGGCTAACCGTGCTCCCTGTACTCACAAGTTTCAAAGCCAGAACGGCCTGGAGTTTAACCGCAGGGCTGTGCTATCTCTAGGTAGGTGAACCCTAACGAGGCTCTTTCCCTTTCCTACTGTATAAGCCCCTAAGGGTCCTCCAAAAATAAGCATTAGAGGCCAGTTAGTCCCAAGTCTAGGCACAGCTCTCTCTAGGAAATCTTCCCACAGTCTGGAAAGCGAGCGATCAGATTTGTGCCTGGCGCCTTTCAGCACCTCACTGAAGTGGGAAGTTTGCGGTGGGCTGTGGAGAGTTACCAACAACTAGCGTCAACTGTCACTCAAGAGGTCACCGAGGCAACCGCGTTCTCAGTGCGGGACCAGCCCCACTAATATGTCTACAAGTCTCCTTCCAGTTTCAGAATAAAAATCCTTTCCCTGCAAAAACACATCTTCCTCAAAAACCGGCTGCTCCCTCGGGTGTCGTGCTAATCCGGGCTGTGACTCACTCTGAGAAACACAATGTCAGCCAATGCTGGATTCTTCAGGCAGCCAAGCAAGGCAGCCTGTACTCTGGTCGGGAGGAGCCTTCTCGGGGTTCCTCAGGCAGCTTTACCACACATGTAAAAGCAGGTTCTTGACCCAAAAAGGGGTCGTGGCTGCAATCATCAAATGGGGAAAAAAATGGGGTGGGTCAAAACGCTGCTTGGAATTTTAAAAATGGTAATTAAAATAAATCCTCAGGCAGGTCAGCCTCCAACCACCCCAAGAGATACCTGAAGGTCACACATAAGCTGTAAGCTAAACTAAAGCACAAACAGCATTTGGATTTTTTTAAATCTAATTTTAGTACAGATTAAGGGAGGAACAAGGCTAGAAAAAAAGATGTTCAATTAAACCAAATGGAGAATAGTTGTGGAATTACAGAATCCCAACACAGGCACAAAGCCCTAATTGATGGCGTAATTACTCCTCGTGTCTGCGCTAGACCCTCACTAAATCCTCCTTTGTCAACCCTTCTAGGGAGCTAATAAATGTGACAATCTAGAGACAAAGGGAACAAACGGTTTAGTACTGGGTGGTTTCACTGCAAGTGAGTTCCGCACAGTGTGAAGACGGTCGGTCGCAGGGATGTGCATTCCACAGCCTTCTCCGGGACTCCCAGCATCTGGGTTTCTTTCAATCGTCATTTTAAAAGTTATCCATTTAACCGCAGCCTCAACCGTGAGCCGGCGGGTCGTGAGCATAAAGGTACCAGCCCAGATGCAAGAAGCTGGTCACAGCCTTGCTTCGGGTTTTCATTTTGCCGTGCAATGTGGACCTTTAAACGCCAGAGGGCAGTGCATGAGACCTGCTCCGGCTCCTCGGCTCACTCAATTCGTCAACTTCAGTGGATCCAAGTAAAATCTTAATTTTAAGTACTTCCCCCCCAAAAGACATTTTATGTCATTTCATGCTTCAGAAATTAAAAGTAGAGTTTGATAGAAAATGTGAATCGTGAGCCCAACTAATGAAGTTAATTTGAATCATAATGAAAATTACAAAGATTAATTTCATAAGCAATCATTAATAATGGAAGCTCTCATGTACGGATAATCAAAGCTTTAAATATTCTATGATAATTAATTCATTACTACGGGTTACATATTTTAAAATAACTCGAATCCTCCTTGCTTTGGGTGCTTATTAATAGCCATCCTGAGGGAAGACAAACTTGCAATTTTCATTAGGATTTTTTTTTTGTCTGTTTTTAAACGGGCAAGAGAAAAATTAAATTATGCTGCGAACAGGCTCGCTCACCAGTAACTCACCTTCAAGCAGAGAAGTCAGTTGTCAAAGCTTTGCAAAAGGGCATGGACAAGCAGATGGGTTCACAACTCAGGGTTAATGGCATGTTGACCAGACCTGATCTGAAAACCTGAAGTACCAGTGTGGGCTTTGCCCCACTTTTTTTTTTTTTTTACTATTCCAGAAAATTCTACACTACACTTAACATGATGGGGTCACAGAAAAAAAAATACAAGTACACTAAAACTGCATGATAATGTTATCTGTAGGCTGTGCGTGCAAGGCATGTGTAGAATGTTATGAATTCATGCCTCGACTTACGTCTCACCCTCAAGCCCCCTCTGTATGTCTATGCAGATATTTCAAAACCTGAGAAAGACCCAGATCCAAATCACGATGGCCCCAACCATTTGGAATAAGGAGCAATGAGCTTATATGTTATCTTACTGTCTGGCGATATGATTTGGACGATGGTCATATATACTTTCTCCACTTACCTGCATTCAAAAATCAGCTGAATGGTTCTATTTATCAAGGGCCCTCTGCTTTTCCCATAGTCAAACTGTATGCAAAACACTTGCTGTTGCTTCTTACCTATGCAAAAATCAAGTGGACTTGGAACAGACTTTCAAATACAACCTTTTGTTTGGTTTTTTTTTTTTTTGAGGTTGAGATGTGTTTCTTTTTTACTATTATTTATCAAAAATTTCCACCTCCTCCCCACCTCTCTTTTCCCTCCCCCTCCCCACCTCCTCCTCCCTCTCTAGTCCTAAGAGCAGTCAGGGTTCCCTGCCCTGTGGGAAGTCCAAGGTCCTCCCGGCTCCATCCAGGTCTAGGAAGGTGAGCATCCAAACAAACCAGGCTCCCACAAAGCCAGTCCATGAAGTAGAATCAAAATCCAGCGCCATTGTCCTTGACTTCTCCGTCAGCCTTCATTGCCAGCCACATTCAGAGTGTCCAGTTTGATCACAGGCTCCTCAAAAGGTTATGGGAGCTGTTGGTGGCTCTATTGTGAGACGTGATCTTCAGATTTCGCTGTGCCCTCATTCCTTTGTTGAAAGGGTATCGTGTAGAAACCATCTGTTAGGTAAACAGGCCTGACCTTGGTTTCTTCTTAGATTGCCAAGTGTCTAGGTGATCTGAATTTGCCCTGGTCTTGAAGGTACCCTGACGATAAGATTGGACTTCCACAGTGCAGCCTGTACACCTTCTTCGGCAGGCAAGCATTGGTATCCTGTCTGGTGCTGGAAATGCCGTGACACGTAAGACGGCACAGAGGACCATTTACAGGATTCACTGCTCTCCTTCCACCACGTGGAATGATGCCAGGGATGGCACTGAGGTCACCAGACTTGGCAACAAGCACCTTTACCCCCTGAGCTGTCTCTTCAAAACATAAATCATCATCATCATCATCATCATCTCCCTAAATTACCGCACCCGCACGATCTGGAACCACGAGTCTCGGCGGAGGGTGTCCAGGTTGAATGAAATCCACAGAGCACAAGGTTGAGGTGAAACAGCAGCTTGTTTATTGTTCTGCTGGAGCTAGCTTTTATACCATGGCACCAAATGGGGAGGGGGCTGTGAAGGGACTGTCACCTGACCCAAGGAGGGACTCTCACTTGACCCCAGTAGGGGTCAAGGACTGATGAGGTGCATTCAGCCGTCACCTGTCCCCAGTAGGGACTGTCACCTGACCCCAGCAGGGATCAAGGAATAATCGCATGCGCTCAAACTTCCTCATCCAACTCCAGGAGCAGAGGGAAGTTATGATTCTTTGCAGATAAGCACCTCAAATGGGGGCAGGGAAATATAACTCGGGGTAGCAATTCCCACACTAAATAACCCAAGCCAACCTCAAACTCGCGGCCCTGCTGGGGCAACCTCCTTGGTGCTGGGATTACAGATAGGTGCCACCAAGATCATCATTTTCAAACAAACATTATACCATAAGCAATTCCACACCCAGAAGTCAGTAAGTGTGCATGCACCTAAAACACAGAAATATACCCAGAACTGGCCAAAGGGCACGCACATATTTTTAGGTTTGGGCTTATGCGGCTTCTAAAACCTTTCCCAAAAGAGTAAACTGAACCATAAAAATATCAGGTGTGGGGCTGGAGAGATGGCTCAGTGGTTAAGAGCATTGCCTGCTCTTCCAAAGGTCCTGAGTTCAATTCCCAGCAACCACATGGTGACTCACAACCATCTGTAATGAGGTCTGGTGCCCTCTTCTGGCCTTCAGGCATACATGCAGAAAGAATATTGTATACACAATAAATAAATAAATATTTTTTAAAAAAAATATCAGGTGTGTAGCTATTTTTACTGTATCAAATTTGTGACTTCTCGGATACACAGTCTGATCGAGCCATCTACCCACCAGGTCACGCCTGATTTGAGAAGTTCCTTTGCTGAAGATGTAAGCTTGCTTTAAAATGCAGTCATAGTCACAGAGCCTCTGAAGCTCCCACTGTATATAGCCTACAAAGAGACAGTTGGAGTCCATGTCCTTCTGGAGGATGCAGGTCCTACAGGGCAGAACTATTTGGTTTCCCCCTTTGCCACTAGAATGCAGGGACCTTGAATCCAACCTCTGTGTCCTTAAACACAGTAGGGCTACGCACACGTGGTTAGGGAATGGGAGCCACCTGTGCTAAGTCAGCCTACGCCATTGGCCTTTATCCACTGGAAGAGCTGCTTGAACAAAGACTTTGAACTGTTTTCTTCAGGCCCTCCAGCCAGCAGCGTTATCCCTAAAATCCACGACAGCCTTAAGCGTAAGAGGCACAAATAACGGAGCCATGGCCCTGAGGTTTCACTTCCGCAACAGCGCGAAGGTCGACCCGAGGCACCCAAGCTCGCGGGGTTGCCCCAAAGAGTTCTCATCTGTGCGTCAATCAGCAGCTGACACACAGGATCGCTAGTGTGCTAGTGTCCTGTCTGTCCCTCACGTCGCTCCACTCCACCCTCTCTGCGCAGTCATCCGTGGACACCTCGCTGTCCCCACGCCAGTTTTCACACAACTGCCAGCCATGGACAGCAGGAAGCGAAGGCCAAAGAGCGCTCCCATATCCTTCATGCATCTGCAAAGATTGCAGGATCTTACGTGGCAAGAAAGACCGATGCACTGGACTCGGAATCCAGATCTCTGGATTTTGAGAGGAAGATAATAGAAGGCAGTGTCCGTCCACGAGAGGAGGAAAGACTACAGTTGTCACGTGTGGAGGTCTGGTGCCAGTCGGGACCCACAAATTATTTCTCTGGACCAGAGGGGAGACATAGGATTAAAGACACAACTTACATGGCTTTATGGTGGGGGGGGGGTGTGGGAATTGCTGCCCCGAGTTAACATTTCCTTGCCCCCATTTGAGGTGCTTATCTGCAAAGAAAACATAACCTCCCTCTGTTCCTGGAGTTGGATAAGGAAGTTTGAGGGCACGTGATCATTCCTTGATCCCTACTGGGGTCAGGTGACAGTCCCTTCGCAGCCCCCTCCTCTTTTGGTGCCCGGTATAAAAGCCCCAGCAGAACAACAAAGAAGCTGTTCCACCTCAACCTCATGCTCTATGAATTCATTCAACCTGGACACCCTCCCCCGAGACTCTTGGTTCCAGTCCGTGCTGGCGCGGTAGGGGGGAGATTTTTAGTGTTCCCTCCTGAAATCCTGAGTTCTTCCTGCTCTGTAGGCTAGCTCTGTCAGGCAGGCTAAATTAGCATCTCTATTTAGCATCCTCCAAATTCCAAAAAAAAAGGAGCAGAACAGCATCCTGACCCTTTGTTAGGGATGGCAACAGGCTAAGGAACCAATCACCTCCTGTATGACCTGAGATTCTGGTCACCATACCATGTAGAAATTTGGGCCTACAGTCGCGAGCCCTGAAAAGGAGCCTGTGAGTGTGGTAATTGTGAAGATAGCGCAACACAGCAGGATAAACCAGGCCGGATCCCCTCAGGGAGTGTGCTAGGCTTTTGTTCAGATGAATTCACTCTGGGGGAATCTCCCGAACTTTTCCTTTCACACGTGTGTCCCTTCCCTTCCCTGCTTCCCTGCCTTCCCTGTTGACGCAGCCGAGGTGTTCTCACAGAAGGCCTTCTGAAGCTTCCCACGGGCGATCAACTCTGCTACCCACACACCTTCAGAAACCAGGGAGCTACCTCTCTAATCAATGACACATGCGTGAACCACACAGCCCACTCTACCTCCCAAGCAGATGGCGCCTCAAACAACCTCAACGGCACTATTAAGACTGACTAGGAGCAAGGCCTCGGGAAGGCCCAGGCAGGGTTGTGTAAGTGGGCTTTGGCGATAGGGCTTTGGGCTGTCTTAAGCCAGGAATGACTGTGATTGGTAAGAATAGCTATCACTTTTTAAGTTCCGCAGGCACCAGCTGCTTTATCTATGAGCTATGGATATCAGGTAGCAGCCACTGGATTTATGTGTTATGAGCTAAGCCGTCCTGGACGCATTTCATCCCTACCCCTTCAGTAGCTTAAGGGGTTGATACTGAAGCACCAAATGCCTGAGGAAACTGTGGGGTGGGGCAGACAGATTCAACAACCTGTGAAGCTCTTTGGACGCTCAGAACAACTCTGCTTTCACACCCGCTTCACAGGTGAGGAAACGGTACAAGAAACAAGCTAACAACAGCTAACAGTAGGGATCTCCCTCCGATCCATAGGACCCCCCATGGCCTTGTCTTTCAGTCACAGAGTTGTGTGGCTCCAGAACCTTGGTAGCTGTGTGACTTTGAAGAGGGGACAAAGCTTTCTGCCACAGCTACCACGTGTCTACCCCCAATCTTCACCCTACCCTGGGAGTATTCAATCCTCTCATCTGAAAGCTCTCCTATGTCTCCTTCTGGGTGAGAAGGGCGGGGGTTACAGGGGTACTCAACAGGGTGGTAATAAAGTTTTTATGCCCAGATCATGGAATTCCCCCCAAAACCAACCAGGAGACCAAGTTCTGTATGTAAAAGGAAAGAGCCTTTATTCTTATACAAGTTTGCAAACTCGGACTCTCCATGTGTCTGACGTATTGGGGTGATCGGAGAGCCCCGAGCTCAGCTGGGGTTGGGTTTTTATAGTAGCAAAGGTGGGGGTGAGGGATTTCCAAGAATCAGGAGCCCTGACTGGCTGGCATTTGTCCAGGGGTGTCCTGGTGAAATGCGATGGGTGAGTGCTGGCAGGTGATCCTATCTACAATGACTGGAACGTTAGGAATTTCCATCAGGTGGTCTCTTCCTGGGTAGAACATGGGTGGTCTCAGTTTGTGGTCTTTCTTGGAATCAGGTGTCATCTAGGGTAAACTACTGAGACTCGGACCTCTGTTGAGCTTGTCCTGGCTGAGTCCTACAAAGGTAACCTTTTAATGTTCCACGGTTTCATCCGCCACTTTAGAACGCCACGTCTGTCACAAATGAAAACATCGGGCCCTGAACTGTGGTGGTGGTGGAGGGGGGGATTTTCAGTCCTCCACTTGAGGGCAGCAGCTTCCTGTGCCGAGCATCCCAAGGCTGTTTCCACAGAGCTCCTCAGAGGGATTTCCTCCTAGCAATTTCAGGGCAGGGAGACAGATACCTACCTCAGAGCTCAACCGTCTCTGTTGCTTCTCCGGCTGACCTGTGAGGTCTGGAAACAGTCTCTCGAACATTCTTCTTTTGTTAGGCGTCAAGATGTGGTCTTTAAAAATCAAACACAGAATGAAATAAAACCTCACGTTTACTGCCTGGAATTTACTGAATTTCAATTTTCTCTCTTTTGGTCATTAACTATCTCGTGCATTGCACAGGTAAAGGAATCCAAGTCAGAACTCACGAAGGTGTGTGGGGGACTCACATCAAAACTCCTTCCCAGCTGCTAGATAGGCCACGTCCTGCAGGTGACAGACCGTTTACGGCCCCTGTTTCTTGACCAACGCCAGAAAAGTTCCGTTTTGAAAGAATCTAGCACCTTTCATCTGTCGGTGGGCGAACTTTTCCCCAACAATTTCCTACGTGAAAAAGACAAAGATCTTCGGGATCCGAAAAATAGAGAGAATGTAAAACAAATAGGGTTACATTCGTAAGGTTGGAAGGTGGAGTGTTAATTGCCTTGAATTTTTGGACACCACCCAAGAAACTCAGCCCAAAGGGATCTGACAATTGTCAAGGCCAACCTATCGTATCATAAACTGAACTACAAGAAATACTGATATATGGCCTGCCTTTTTATATTATATAATTTATATTATATACTATACATTATATATTCTATTATAAAGAATATATAGCTTTCTTGTAAAATTCTTATTAGTCATGAACTCCCTTGCTACCATGGTGACCTCACAGTTCAAAATGCTGGGGTTTTTCTTTTCTTCCTTTCTTTTTTCTCCAGCCAACTTTGGCTATGTTCTGCCGGTTGCTTCCGAAATTCTCTCCCAGAGCCTCCACTGGTTGACATCTGCATAGTCATTTGCATAATGTTATTCCTGATAAAGCCCTGGTTCTCTGAAGAAGAAAATTAGCAATTATTATTTTACCACTGAGTGAAGGATAGCACGGGATGTCAGCTACCAACCTCATTTCAAAACTTCTGAAAGAGGCCATAAAAAAAATAATAATAATACGAAAGCATGTAGGATTAAAGACGTGCCGTCCTGTCACGTGACACGGACTTTCCTGGCGGTGATTAAAGGGCGAGGAGAGGAGGGACCAGGTTGTCAGTTGCTGGCGAGAGAAGGAACAGAGGCGAATTATCCCAAGCAAACCATTTAATGAGGGCTTTGTCAGCGTGGCGGGCTGCGATGCTTGGTGACAGCTGGCGCTTAAGAGCCTCATTATTAAGGTAACATAATTCTGTCCATCTGCGAGCTCAGAAAAAAGGGGGGGGCAGTAATGGTTCACGCTAGCCCGGAGCCACACATGGCTGTCATTACAACATTGTCCCATCGAAAGACCCCATACATATATCCTCTATACACACCCATACTCCCATCAAAAGACACCATACACATCTATTCCATACACACCCATACGTGGACCCGTTTTTTTTTTGTTTGGAGCTAAGGGAGGATCTTTATAATTTCACGCCCCTTTTGGATGACTCCACGGCTTCAACTGGCCATTACGGAAATCCTTTCCTATTACTGAGAGAGAAGCGCCCAGCTGTGCCTCCTCCCCAGGGACAGGTGACAGCCATCAAGACGTGTCATCGTTAGCAGGTTGCAGCAGAGGATTCATCAGGGAGAGGGCGTCCAGCAACTGCGGAGCCAGATTGTCTCACACATCCAAAGTATCAATGATCTCGGCCTTCCTGGTGGGTTGAAAGGCCAAAGGTCACCAATGCTGGTTTGCTCACAGGGTAAAACTCTTTAACGGAGGACCCTTAGGATATATTTAAATATATCCTAATGAGTACTGAAGCTTTTAGATAGTAAAAAAGAAAAAAATTATGTAGCTCTACTACCCAGAGATAAACACTAATATTCTAAAAGTGACATCTTTTTATTCCATGTGATATTTATTTGATGAGTGTTTCTCATTATGTATATTCAAAATCGGTTTATAACCTGACTTTTCTACACAGTAATAGCCTGGTAATACATTTCCCTTGTTTCTCAATATTTGAAACTCATTGTTTTTAATGACTGTCTAATATTTCAATTGTAATGACCTTTCCCTAATTTAACCAGTTTCCCAGAGTGTGCTTTTAGATTTTGGGGGGGGTCTTTGGGTATTTATTCAGCTTTTCTAGACATAAAAGGAAACGATCAGGAAATCTCATTTGCATTGATTTCTAGGATCAAGAATTTTCCGATGCTTTTCAATGAATTTGTATTAATCATATGGTGTCTGTTCATGTTTTCCAAGTTACCAGACAAAGAGACAGGAAGACAGTCCATAGGGTGTGCTGGGCAGGGTCAGAGGCCCTCAGCCCATAGGTGAGAAAGATTTGGTTGTAGAGCTAGTCTAAAGAAGACATTCTGGGGGCTGGAGAGATGGCTCAGAGGTTAAGAGCACTGACTGCTCTTTCAGAGGTCCTGAGTTCAATTCCCAGTAACCACAGGGTGGCTCACAGCCATCTGTAATGAGATCTGGTGCCCTCTTGTGGCCAGCAGGTATACAGACAGAACACTGTATACATAATACATAAATAAATCTTTTAAAAAAAGAAGAAGAAGAAGACATTTTGTGTGTTGGTGCCAAGGTAAACGCAAACACTTCCTCAGCTTTTAAAGCTACAGTGATCTTAGCCTTGGCCCTCTAAAGGGCGGGCATGGGTGTGTTGGCAGTGATCCGACCATGCGTTATGTAACATTTAAGAAAATAGGCAGTCCTGGAGATTGTCCTATGAAAGGAAATAAGCCACTCCCAGAAAGACGAATGTCCTCGTAAGGGTTGCTGGCCAGGTGGCTTTTAAGCCTGTTGGTGGAGCTATGAAAGCCTAGGATGCTCTAAGAGCTAAATGGGCCATCCTAGAAGGAGCGTAAAATAGAACGGCGCTGAAATTAGAAACCGCTGACAATGAAGGGCCCGCCCGTGAGGTTTCAGAAGGGAATAAGTACTCTCCTGAGGACTGGGATAATGCCATTCATGTAGTGTATTAGCCAAGAACCTGGCAAATTCTGCCTGTCCCGAAAACTTGACTGGGGTTAAATCTGAAGGTGATAGGCTGCTTTGTTTGGCAGAGAAACATTTTAAGGCAAGACGGTATTCAGGCTGGTGCTGAAGGAGCAGCTGTAGGGAATAAAGAGATGGGTACCGTTGTAGAGAAACTCCCTGTGCTTAGAAACAGCAGTGTTAAAGGGTATCCTGAAGGCAAAACTCTATCCCTCAGAAGAGGCTCTACTTTGTGAAGGTCTATGTTCATTGAAAGGAAAACAGCCTGAAATAAAGGTGTTCTCTGCTCCTTAAACTGCTAAAGTAATTGTTTCCCCCAGGTCAGCATAGAGAAGCTGATTTAGTAGTGGTTCATGGAGGCTGGGCTTGCATCTTCACCAAGAGGGCTGGACTTGCATCTTCACCAAGGGGGCTGAGCTTGCATCTTCACCAAGGGGGCTGGGCTTGCATCTTCACCAAGGGGGCTGGGCTTGCATCTTCACCAAGAGGGCTGGGCTTGCATCTTCACCAAGGGGGCTGGGCTTGCATCTTCACCAAGATGGGCTGGGCTTGCATCTTCACCAAGGGGGCTGGGCTTGCATCTTCACCAAGATGGGCTGGGCTTGCATCTTCACCAAGGGGGCTGGGCTTGCATCTTCACCAAGATGGGCTGGGCTTGCATCTTCACCAAGCAGGAGGACTTGGCAGTATTTAAGCACCATCCATGTGCTTTCATGGAGGAAACAGTATCATGGAGCACTTAGAGAGCAGCTCAAGCCGGGAGCAGTGTGGCAAGTCTGGCAATCCCTGTGGAGATGCTCTGAGAGATGAGGGTATGAAGCTGTGAAGGCGAAGCCTCGCTTGCAACAGACAAGCCAGGATGCTGGAGATGCCAGCACCGCGGGATGTCAGCCAAGAAGAGCTACAGTTGTGGAGTGCAGCTGGCCTATGCTTCCTAGAGGAGCCTTCAGGTGGCAGCGCTGGGGGCTTGAGCCTACCTGAGCCCTTGGGGACCAGTTCACTTCCTTATACTCTCTAGAGGATAGACATAGGGCTACAGAAGTCAGCATTTACCATGCTGGATTTGGGTTACGTTTTGATGTAACGATCACTTTTTATGACCCAATTTTTAAGTTTTGGAATAAGAACATTCGTTCTGCGCTGTTGTATATTGGAGGGATATGAGTTGCTTTTTATGTTAAGGGATCTCACAGTTAAGACACTTTGGACATTTAGAGGGCTGGAAATTTGAAAGAGTGTGGGGACCGTCAAAGTTGGACCCTATTTTAATAGAGATACACGTGAGATGTTGAGGACAGGGGCTATGAGCTTATGGCTCAGTCTCGGGTATGGAAGCCTCCACTGGACCCTGGTCCCCCTAACAGGTTCATAAACTTGAAGTGTCCCTCCCCTAGAAGCCACACTCTCCACAGCTCCTCGCTGTGGGTAGGGACCCATGAACCCCTTCCCATTCTACACTAGGATGTTGACTGGCTGGGGCTGCTCAGGTCTCATGCAAACAACTGCCCATGGCTTGAGCTCACGAGTGCACCCACCTGTCATATCCAGAAGAAGACACTATTTCCCACCTGTCTTCCCCAACCTCCGGCTCTTAAGATCCCTCCAGATCTCTCGTGGGATGGTCTCTGTAATCTGGAAATGAGGAACAGCATGGATCTTCCATTTGTGTTCTTTGGCGCGGTCTGATGGCTACACTGACCTACAGATGAAGGGGTACAAATTTAGAGGACCATTTAACGCCACATCCACTTAATAGATTGATAGTAGTCGGTTCGCTCCTGTGGAATATGCAGTCCCTAGCCAGGGCTTGGGGCCATCGTTACAGTAGTAGACACGTGCCTCTTTGGAAGAGAGCAAGCCAAAAGCACAAGAAAGCATTGGTCAGCCTCAGAACAACCATGCTGCTAGCACATTTCTGACCATGGTTGTTCTTGTAACTCGCACAGTTCACAGCTGAGTAAGACTGTGGATAACTTCTGTAGTAATAAGCGGGCCCTTTTGTTCCGGCTGCCCGGCTAGCTTACACCCAAAATAATCACACTGGAACTGTATTCATTTAAACACTGCCTGGCCCATCAGCTCCAACCTCCCATTGGCCAACTCCTACATCCCAATTCAACCCATTTCCATCAATCTGGGCATTGACACATGACTGTGGCTTACCGGCAAGATTCTAACCGGTGTCTGTTCCAGGCAGGAGATCCATGGTGTCTTGACTCTACTCTTCTTCCTCGCTGCATTCTGTTCTGTCTACTCCGACTACCTAAATGCTGCCCTATCAAAAGGCCAAGGCAGTTTCTTTATTCAACCAATGAAAGCAACACATAAACAAAAGGACCTTCTACACCAAACTTCCCTCTGACAGCCTGCACAGCATCTTCTAGTCCTCAGAAAGCTAATCAGCAGGAAGGGAGCTTCCTAGTTGGTACCAAGTCAGTTCGTCCTGTGCTGTGACCAATGTGTGTGTTATCTTCCACCATGGGATCTTATCACCAAGCCCTAGTGGGCAAGAGCGAAAAACAATGGTCTGTATTGTTTTGGGGGGAGTCTTCGGGACAATCTCGGATTAAACTCAGAGAGAAATATTGTACACCTGGTACTGGGCTTTGTATTTAGCAACTTATGGCTTCTGGGAGGAGCATAAACCCTGTGTAAGTCAGTTTGGTTATACACCAATTAAACTCTTTATGTGTGTGTGTGTGTGTGTGTGTACATACATACACACATATATACATATAGATGCATATACATCATAAAATAGTAGGTTTCCATACAGCTTTATCAAATATCCTTAGTGGTAGCTATCCCCTCCCCCATCCTTGCCTCTGCCTACTCTCCCCTTCTCCCTACTTAAACCTCTCTCCTCATCACTCCCCTTTCCTCGCCATATAATAACTTTTTTTTGAAGTTTTTTTCTTTTTAATTGAGTACTTCATTCAGACGTTTCCTCTGCTGGCTTCTGCTGTGGAAGCAGCTAGGTCCCCACATCAATGTCACAACTGACTGGACCGAGTGAACATGGATCCCAAACAAGGGCTTGTGGAACAACCAAACAATAAAGCAAAACCCAAGCCTCTCCTTTCACTCAGGAAGGACTGGGAGTCACTGGGTCCAATCCCACCCTGCAACCTTGGAGTCTGGACTGCACAGAAACTTAGGAGCTAGGAACAAGGTAGCAGTCCCATGCAGTCTAACTCAAGCATCTGACCACTAGCCTCTTCCAATAGGAATGGACCTATACCCTTGAAGGAGTTTTGGTATCTACTTAATTTCCCAAAGAGGTGTAAAAATCTACCAAAAGGAATACAACGGGTCAGAATAAGTCAGCTTTTTCACGATGAACTTTCCTGAGTAACAACTTTTGATTGCCGAGAAGCCACAACACAGTATTTCAAAGTGACAAAATCTGGGGCAATCACAGAGTACATCCCGCAGTGGCTTAACGTTCAAGGACAGGTTTACACAGGGCATAGGTGTACACACCTCTTCAGTGTATATGGCAAGTAGCCAAGACCCCGATCATTAAAATAAGTTATTTTGTACATAACAGTGCACAGAGGAAAGGAACTTTCACAGAGGTGACCAAAAGGCATTGTGCAGAAGAAAGTCTCATGGTGAGTGGCGGCCAGGGCCTGCGGCCTTCAGGAGCTGGACCCCTGCTCTTTGGCTACAGAGGCCTCAGAAGCAGCTGTTTCCTCCACCTGCTCAACTGGCTTTGCCTCCTCTTCCTCCTCCTCGTCTTGGGGATAGAGGTCTGGGTATTTCTGCATGCATTCCTGCACGGCCCGAAACTGGTCTATCCAGTCTGATCCCTTGATTTCCTCTTTGCTGGAGTGGAAGCAGGAAAAGGCAGACTTGAACTGTTCGCCACAGGGGCCGCTGGCCATCCCCCCAAGGCATGGGCAATTCCAGTTAATATCTCCATTGGGCAGTATCAGTCCGTGCTCCTCATAGGGATCATTGGGGTCATCAGCCACCAGCTCCACACTGCTAGGAGTTTCATGGTCTTCTTTGGTCACAGATATGATCCGATCCTTCCCTTCTTGCCGGCAGTAAGACATGGTTGTTCCCGACGCTCGCAGCTCTCCGAGGCAGCCGGTGCGGCCGTAGAGGACACACCTTCAGGCGGTGACCTCCCTTATCCTTTCCTCACGCCTGGCGAGCGGCACTCTAACTTTTTTTTTTTAAGAGAAATTAGCCTTTTTAGATGGAGTATAAAGCACACAAGCCAAGCTCCGCATTGTCCGTTTCTCTTTCGTTGGACTGTGCACCAATGCCGGCTGCTACATCCTCCCTGAAGATTGTGATGGTCGCATTCAAATACAGCTTTGCATCCGCAGGGAACTCTGTGGCAGTTGTTTGCAGAGCTAGGGTTTCTTCGACCGGATGCAAATGTCACAGCCCATGCTTCCTCTTCCCCACACTGAGCCAGACATGGAATTCAGCCACTGTTACTTCCTCAGACATTGCAACACCGGCGTGCAGGACAAGGCAACAGCCAGTTGGGATGAGGAAAAAGGACACGCATCCATAACTCTGACTGAAATGAAGACGCCTTTGAAATTCCTTTGATGGTGCTGTGGTAGGAAATCTTCCAGATTTGCTGCAGGCGGTTTCTTCCTGTTCGTGCTCGGGTCATTTTCACTGGCTCTATTTTTGAAGTCGCAGGGTTGCAAGTCACTGTTTCTCTGCTGCTCGCTCTCCAGTGAGCTCTGGAGCGTTGCTGTCCCCTTAGGAGAGATTCAGTAAGCCCTACAACTACACACACACACACACACACACACACAATCGCGTGTGAGCCCTCACACACATTCACACTTCAAAAATACAAATTAGTCATTAAATTTGTTCTTTAATAGTTTAACACATATATGTAATGCATACTGACCCCCACTCACCCCTCACCCCTTCCACTCTCTACCTCCCTGTTTACCGCTTCCATATGTAAGACTTTAAGACAATTCTGAAGCCATTTCTGAACCCTCTCAGCCTCTGTGCCTTAGTGCTTCCCCTCCTCCCCTGGGAACCAAGGACCTAACAGCTACACATGCACGTACTCAGTTCCTGAACAATTACCCATACACGTATGTTTTGACTCAGTCCCCTGGGAAACGGGGTCAAAATGACCTCTTACCTCATCTGATCTGACAACAGTTCTCCAGTCAATTATTGGTATTAGTCCTTTTCGAATAAGCCAATCATAATGATCAAGGACACAACCCCTCTTGTTTCTATGGGGCCTTCTCCTTTAAAAGTAGACTGTACCAGCTAGTCGGGGTCTCTCGGCTTCCCGAATGCTAAGGGACCCTGTCATGACAGAATTAATAAAATCCTCATGCTTTTGCATCGGCTGTGGTGTATGAGGTGGTCTCTGGGGGCGACTCCTTCTCGGGTTGGACACTAGAGTACAACACATACAAATGTCTCTCTGTGTTTATGTCTATTCACTGTTTTGTGACCCACTGGGGTTAACCAAGCCGCTTGTGTGACCGTGAGTTTGGTGCTGATTGTTGGACGGAGTCTAGCAGGCTCGGCGGTGGGTTCTCAAATTGTTGAGGACCGGCCCTGACAAAAATACCTCTTTCCAGAGTAGGGCTGTGGGAGTTTAGAAATATAAGTAAAGAATATGAAGACGCATAAAAAATAATAAGAGAGAAACTGTAGAGGAAAAAAGATTCCACCTCTCTCAAAACCTATCAATAGCCAATAGTTCAGAAGGAGGGGGTACAGCCCCAGGACCCCTCCTGATCCATGATTGATTGCACTAGCTCTACCATTACTCAGTGAGTTTCATTTTATAATTAGAGAACATTATTTAAGACACCCTTTAATATGGAACCGCTGACAAAGGTGCTGGGGGCATGGTCGTTGTTATAATGACTATGGGATAGAAGTGTTCTTCACAGCCTGCCAGTGCTGAGAGAAGTGAGCAGCTGACTTCCCTCCCTCCCTCTCTTCCCTTCCCCCGGAGTAAGATGGAGTAAGATGTGTTTCACTCCAAGTTCTTAGAGGGATCAGGTGTAGTTATGTCTACGACGTCACCTTCCAGATGGCCCAGAGTGGCTCTGGGCTCGAAAGAACGCCCTTAAAGACCTTAAAGACAAGGCTTTCAAAAGGAAAACACATGCGCTCACACATTGAAACCGTGAGAGCCCCACCCACTGCCCTTCTCTGCCTCGTCATGTTTAGAAGATGGCAGAGCCTGTGGTTCATGCCTGGAGGCTATGCCTCTTCCACAGGATTTAAGCATAAATCTTGATTGGTCTACACCAACTGTGGTGGATCCTAGACGGAGCTTTGTTGGCAAGAGACAACGACATAGTTCCAAACACTACATGATGAGCAAATATTTACTGAAAGTAGGGGGGCTTAGAAAGCGGTTTTCTCATTCTTTTTTATTTTTTTGAGAATTTATATACATATAAATATGGTATTGTATCATTTCCACCTCGTTCCTTTCCAGCTCCTCTCATGTTCCAACACTACACCTCAAATTCATTGCTTCTTCTTTCATTATTATTTTTACACATATGTGAGTATATGTATGTATACAAACACACACCTATAACTTACAGAATGCATGTACTTTTGCCCATATGTATGAGTGTTTAGGATAGACCACTTGGGATTATATAACCTATCAGGGGCTTGTTCCTGGAAAAAACTGATTCTACCTTTCTGGCAGCCACTGACAGCCTGTAGTTATTCATCTGAGGTTAGGGCATTGTGAAATTTCCTCTGTCCACATTTGCGAGCCAACTGGTTTCGCCATGGTTCAGGTCATGCTTAGGCAACCATATCGTGGAGATTCACGGGTACAGATTCACATAATATCCAGATGATACAATTAAAACAGGCATCCTAGCTCTCTCTCTCTCTCTTCAATCTTAAAGGAAAACAACAAAGAAGCAAAAGCAAAAAGTTTTCCCTCCACTGATGTCTTCATGTTTGTACCTAATGAGATGTGGCAGCCATGTTGAATCTGTAGGTTTGGAGTTTGGGCTTCTTATGCCGGAAGCATCCTGGAATGTCATGTTCAAGATTGTCCAAAAGCAAGCCCTTCTGGACATACTATTTACTTTAAGTCAATGTGAGCCCATTTTTCTGGGGCTGTCATTTCTATCTGAGTACTTACAGGTACCGTGGCCCAGTGCCCCACCCACCAACAGCACCGCATAGTTCCATGCCCATCCTCCCTTCCTGGCCACTAACAGCAATTTTGCTTAGGAAAATCAGTACTGACCTCTATGGTTTTTGGGTTTTTTTGTTTTGTTTTGTTTTTTTAATTTCCTTTACTATGCCAGCCAGTCTCGGGATGAAGATGTGAAGGGGACCATCCCTACACATTCTGTCTTTGGTATGTAGATCTAAGTCCAGTTCAGCAAGAGCAGAGTGGCATTTTATAGGACATTGATAAAGTGCCTCAGGGAGCACTCAGAGGACTCACCAGTTTTGGAAGCGCCTTCATTTTCCTCCTCTCTCTTGCTGTCATTTCCAGCTCAACAGCATTGTCATGTCATGTGCCATGCTGTGACTGACAGGTCTCTGATGATCCTGGTGTGGCTGGAGTGGCGGTGGTGCCATGGTGACAGGCAGCCTTCCCCACCTTCTAATAGCTCTCCTCTTCTAGGATGAGTGATGTCCTGAGGAATAGTCCTTGACGTCACTGTGACTGGGTTAATAGAGAAACTGACTGGCCAATAGTTGGATAGGATAAGGTTGGGGTAGAGGGGAGAACCAGACTAAGAAACTGGGAAGATGAGTCGTCAGCGAGACACAGAGAGGACGCAGGAGGTGCAAGATGAAAGAGAGGTAATGCCACATGGAAGAATGTGGATTAATATAAACGGGTTAATTTAAATTGCAAGAGTTAGGTAGTTATAAGCCTGAGCTATTTGCCAGGCATTTATAGTTAATATTAAATTTCTGTGTGTTTATTTTGGAGCCAGCAGTCCTGACAAAAACTCTGCCTGCATGTCCTTTTGTCATTAACCAAAAATACTCCGTGTATGAAAGTTTGTCTTTCAAATAACTATAAAGCATGATCCAGCCCCATTTTTTAACAGCTGACTGCTGTGTGACTTTTCCTAGAGAGATGTGACTAAGCCTACTCACCCCAGGAAGGGCACCAAAAGCACACCAGAGAAACAGTTTCACCCAAATCTGTCTTAGTGAGCCAGCGTTTATGGGGTTTTCAGGGGTGTAGGTAAGGGGTTACTATAGAAGTATAGAGGGATGGCAAAAGGCAGCTGCCTTTGTCCCCAAACAAGTCCCTCCTCCCCCACACACACCCCTGTGACAGGCATGAGAGCAGTTTCTCTGCAGCTCCCTGCAGGACTGGCAAACAGCTTAGCTAATCTCCCCCCATCCCTAGCCATCATCCCTGCTTATGTAAGGGGGTGGGGGCCAATTCTTGTAAATTTCAGATGCTTCCTGGGGCCTTGTCAATTTCTTTTACTTCCTGGGTCCTTTGGAGTCTCTTCCCAGGAAAAGATGTTTAAAGGAAATGGCTACATGATACTGACTATCCTTTAAAATCCTTACAGAAGATCTACCAATGGTCCAAATTTGGGAAATCAAGTTAATATGTTTTCCTCTCTTGTCTCTTTTAAGTCTCCCTTTCAGATCATGGATATTAATTCCATTTAAGCCCCAGCAACCAGGAATCTGACCTTAAGCCAGTGACCTAAGCCTCAATATTCCAGTAAACCTACGACTGATAATTCTGGTGTCAAGAGCTGGAAAGGGAATGCAGGGGTCAATAAACACGGACAATTATAACATGAGCCATTATTGCTAAGGATTCTATAGAGAACATGGCCACAGAGACACAAACTCACATCTACCACAGTCTTCCTTAAGCATAAAGCAGAGGTGGAAATGACCGTAACATAGAGTTCAATCGTCTTTAAAATGAGTCTAAGCATTTAAGTATGAAGCCTGACAGGCCGAAGTTTAGTTTTATTAAGTGCTGGAATAAAAGGTTGATCCAAAGCACTTGTACAATTCAAAAAAGTAAATCGCTTTCTTGGATAGCTAGTACTTCCTTTTGTTAAGTTTTAAATCCCCGGTTACGGGGAATCCGCGCACCACTGATGTAATAAGTCGATCAAACCGAATTAATAAATAATAAATAATTTATTAATAAATTAATAAATAATAATTCTGAGCAAAGTATTCCTGGGTGGCGCCAGGAGAAATTGAGAAGACCGGGAGGGGAATCCATGAGGTGGGGGCTTTTTAATGCCCTTCGGGGGTGGAGCCGCCAATGGCAGGCTTTTTCGGGGTGGGGGTGGAATCTGGACTGAAGCAACTCCAGGGGAGGGGGCTAGGGGTGGAGCTTCCACCCAAACACCTTTCTTGGGTCAAGAACAACGGAGTAACAGACACGGTTCAGGCCTCTTGAGCTCCCCTTGCCTCTGTGGACTACTGTACCAAGCCGTGACGCTTACTCCACAAGGGGGAGTCAGATTCATGTTCAATTTCCTCGGGGAAACCAGAGAGGAACAAAACAAGATTGGCTCCAGAACTTCCTGAAATTCCCCCAAGACACTTTAGGATTAGTCTTTTCAAACCAAAGAAGCCCTTTTCCAAGCCAGTTTTCAACAGATCCAAACCTGTTTCCCAAGTCAAAAAAGGCCACACCCGTCTCCCGGTGAAGACTTCGCTCCTCCGGTTAGTCCTTGTCCCTGGGACGTCTCCCGGTGACCACCTAGTTCCTGTTTCCTCCTTTGTGGCTAGTTCTCCAGATCTTTTCTCAAAGATCCCCGGAACCCAAGCGGCCTCGCCGGCTGTGCTTTCTGCTAGACACCTAACAGTCTTTGGGACTCCTGGCTGGGGAGAAGATTCTGATCTCGGGTCAGACCGCACATTTTACCTGCTTCCGACTTACGCCGTTTCTGTCCGCCAGCGTCGGCCTCCACAACAGTGCAGTTAGTCTACAGTGACCAAGAAGCCTTGCCATCCATGCTCCTGCAGTGGAAACCACACTAGAGAGTCATTATGGTCCTGCCCTCCGAAGGAGCCTTCCACACTCAGCCGCTTCCTTTCTGTGGGACTTTGTCTTGGGATTCGCTCTTCGCGGGGAAGACGGGCATGTTCTGTCTCTGGGATTGAATTTAGGACCTCGTGCATGCTAGGCAAGGACTCTACCCAACCCTGCATAGAGACGCTAACCGTTTGTAGAGTATCGTAAGAATTAAACGAGATTAGATGCGTTAGGAATATTCTGATTATGCCCTAAGGAATCTTGAGAGTCTAGGAGATGTAGCCGAAAAACTAACGTAGCAACAAGGGAGGAGGAGACAGCAATGAATTACTTCTACCTTCACACACACACACACACACACACACACACACACACACACACACACACAGAGAGAGAGAGAGAGAGAGAGAGACAGACAGACAGACAGACAGACAGACAGACACATACACACGAATCAGCTAGCTTGACCCTTTATGGATAAGAATCTTCCTCTCTTTCACACATGCACCCCTCTACCAATGCTCTCTAGAACAGGGTTTCTAGTTTCTGACTGCATGCAGCCAGCTTCAACCTCTTCCACAGAGCTGCTCTGGGGTTTGACTCCCTGACTTTACACACCATCTAACCAGACAGCACAGATCGCTTCCATTTGTATTATCAATATAGCATGAATCTGTGTAACGGGGGAGGGTGGGGAGGCCAGACCCCCTCAGATTGTCCGGGCAGCCCTGGCAGCGGGCATCTGGAAACACTCACACAAGCAGTCGTGGAGAGGCACAGTGCCCAGAAGACAAGAGGTCTGTGAGCAGGAACTGGGTGGGGCCGGGGCTGACTCCGGCCAGCCAACTCCCTAGTGCGGGGCTCAAAACCCTCTAGTACTTAACTCCTTGCCAATTGCCCAAGACTGGTTTCTATCTTGGCTTCTGTCAGCTCCCACCAGAAGGAAATTGTTCGACTTGAGCCAGAACACGGTGGCGGCGGCAGCATAATGCAAGACAGAGGGCAGCTGCCGCCCACAGGCAGTCCTGCCAACGACAGGGCGGTGGAAGGACTCAGGCTGCTGTGCCCTGTGAACAACAAAGGACAATTGATAGGCACACGTGCCACACATTCCTGAGTGGATCTAGAAAAAGCTACTTAGTATATGGTAAAAACTTCCCCTAGTCCGTGTGTTCTGTGTATGTGTGTGTGATGTATGTGCAGGTGTACACATGCCCTTGCACATGAAGGCCAGAGGTCAACTTCAGGTCTTCAGGTGTCATTCTTTTTTTTTTAAATATTTATTTATTTATTTTGTATACAATATTCTGTCTGCGTGTACGCCTGCAGGCCAGAAGAGGGCACCAGATCTCATTACAGATGGTTGTGAGCCACCATGTGGTTGCCGGGAATTGAACTCAGGACCTTTGGAAGAGCAGGCAATGCTCTTACCCTCTGAGTCCTCTCTCCAGCCCCCAGGTGTCATTCTTGCAGCCCAGAATCTGATCCCATTATTTGAATCCCTCATTGCTGGTCATTGTGGTTGCTGGGACAGCCTTCTATCAAGGCAAGAACTGTAGTGAGCCTGATCCCTGTGACCCCTAAGCACATATGCAGGAGATGCAGGAGTGTCCCTGCTAGACAGCCTTAAAGTGGGACTGCCAAGCTATGGGGACCCCTGCTCCAGGCCGCACACATGTTCATCTCCAATCCTGTTCCCGCCTTCACTGGAGAGAGAGCTCTTGCTCCCAGCCTCCCCTCGGCAAACTTGGCTGTTATCTCTCCACTCCTCCGTCGAAGGGGTATGAAGTGTTCATCCTCAGGTAGCAAGACGGGGCTGATGGGCACGAGATGGTTCTGGGATTCTGCCTTTTCCTGTGCTGGGCACTCACTCCCGATGCTCTCATTTCTGGAGCACACGGGCAGTGAGAGCCATTCATTCCCTAGCATAATGTCCTCTGTGGAACAGGTAGCTAGGCATCTGCTAAACAAATGAAGGGCTTTCAAGCCATCTGAGCGGCCCTATAGAAGAATATTATTTAACATGGTAGCAGTCAATGGCATAATGGTTCCTGACATTAAACTTTCTGAAGGTCAAACACTTTGCCCTAGGCTACACAGTTAAGAAGTGAAGGGACCTGGAAGCAATCCTTGCCAGTCTCATTACCCAATTCCCACCCATCATACAACACCCTGCTTTTCCTCAAAACTCAGCCAAAAGACAGAAGAACAATACAAAATGAACTGAGGACCACCGATGCTTTGGACCACACTTCGTAGTAACTTAATTGCCTTGCCTTGATTAAAATCTCTCAGGCGAACGTAAGCATCTTTCAATGTTGCCTTTGGAAAGCATCAAAGGCATCAGTTTAGAGTCCTTGTATCAGGAAAAATAATCCTATGTAGAGCAAAAGCTGCGGCCAGCTGGAGCTGCTTCCTGTTCCCTTTCCTCGGCACCCATAGTTCACAGAGTCTCATGAACTCACCCTCCAGCTGCCACGTTGCAATTCTTCTTGAGATAGCAAAACCATCCGAGACTCATTCCTGCAAAACAGGACTCTAACTTAGCCTCTCTCCCAATTCGGATCCGGCACAGCCTCCCCAGTCCCACAGGTTGCAGCTCCATCCTTCCGGTCGCCCAACAGAAAACCCTGGTGTCACAGCCCGCCAGAGGTCTCTCCTTCCCAGTTCACATTCCTCACTCCGCAAAGCATGCTGGCCCAGAGGTCACTGTCAGTGTGTCACTCACACCCCTTAGAAGGCTTTCATCTGGTCTTTGTCTTCCTAATGGGCCCTTATGTCCTTACTATTACGGTTCGGAGGGACCTTGGCCGGTCCAAGAAGTCCCGTGGCGGGAAAGAGACCGACACACACCGTGCAGACCTGCTCACCGAGTTTTATTGGGGGACAGGGGAGCAAAGGGAGGAAGGAAAGTGCAGAGCTGTCTTGAAGGGGAAAAGAAAGAGAAAGAGAGAGAGGGAGAGATGGAGAGAGGGAGGGGGAAGAGGGGAGGGAGGGAAAGATGGAGAGGGAGAGAGGGAAGGAAGGAGGGAGGGAGGGAGGGAGGGAGGGAAGGAGGGAGAGCTATCTGCCTCTTTAGAGGAGAGGTGGGAAAGAGATAGAAGATATGCAGAATTTATCTCTTAACGGGGGCGGGGGGGGGGGGGACAGGGTGCATGCTACGCAGTGACTACAGACTACGCAGTGACGCAGCAGCCATAGGGCCCTGGGCTGGTCAGGGTACTGCCTGAGAGCATTCCGCCAGGTGACACAAGGCAGGCCAGCAAAATGCCTGAATCCTAACACTTACCAAAGGCTTCCACTAACTGTTTGCGATACAGAAGTCAGACTGGTCCTCTTAAAAAAGAACCTCACTGCTCGCCTTCTTTCCTGGTCCTGTTCAGGAAGTTATTTCTTGTGCCTAGACCTTCACGGCTTTGTCCTTATTCGTCACCTACTTGGAGTTGTTTTGTGCAGCAGAGGGAGAGATAGAGATCTAGTTTGGGGGCAGGCAATTTGCAGGATCGCTCCACCACCAAAAGCCCACATGCATTCAGCTCTCCACACACACACCCCTCTCCACACACAGCAACCGACAATAACACCCTATCAGCCCCTGTGTGGACAAACACGTGCTGGGACACATCCTAGAGGCAGTGGGCCAATCCAGCCTGGACCGGTTTTACACGCAGGTGCTCCGGGGCAAACTGTCCTCTGAGTGAACCTTGAGGGGAAAACCCTTACCGTGCTGACGCACGTCTGGGCATGCGTATGTGACTGAACTCAGAAAAATCCTGGGAGACACGGGCAGCGAACAAAGGCTTAGGTAATGCAAGTCTGTCAATCAAAACAGCAAAGCACCCACGTGCTGCCTAGCAACGCCCCGGGGCCGTCATCAGCTGGTCTGTCAAGAGCCCACTGTTCTCTCGCAAACTGTCTTACCCTATACTTTTGCTTTGCTTCTGAAGACACCTCCAGGCCGATTTGCTATTTATGTCTACTCTCTTCAGGTCTTTGAAAAACCCAGCGAGGAACGCCCAGGCCAGAGAGAGGCCCAGGGTAGTAATTTCCTTCCTCAACACGTGGATATCCGATTTTCCCAATCCCATTTGTCAAAGGACTGTCCTTTCTTCAGTGTGTCTTTTGGGGAGCTCTCTCAAAAACCGGGTGGCTGGAGCTCTGTGAGTTTACATCTAGAACTATTTTGTGTCATTGATCTACCTGTCTGATAAAAAAAAGTACCATACTGTTTTCATGATTGTGACTCCATAATATAATTTGAAGTTACGTGTGGTGATATTTCTAGCATTTTTGTTGCTCCCTCCATCCCAGGATTGTTTTGGTTTGGGTTTTGGTTTTTGTTTTTCCAAGTGAATTTTAATACATGTTTAGGCCAAGCTTAGAGGCACATGCCTTTAATCCCAGACCTCAAAAAGCAGAGGTAGGTGGATCTCTGTGAGTTTGAGGCTAGTCTGGTAACACAGTGTGTTCTGAGACAGCCAGGACTACAAAGATAGGCCCTGTCTCAAAAATAAATAAATAGTAAAAAGATTTCTTTTTCTATTTTTGTCAAGAATGGCGTAAAATGGAGATTATACTGAATCTATAGATTGCTTGTTGCTTTTTCTTTTTAAAGCCATTTTCACTATACGAATTCTTCATTACAAGACAACCTTACATCTTCCCTTTTAATGTCTTCTTCAGTTTGGTTTTGTTTTTTTAAGTTTTGATCGTTGAGATCTTTCATTAGATTTTTTTTTGACTAGATTCCAAGTTTTTTTGCTTGTTTGGATTTAGGCTAGGCCATTGTGACTGTGAATGGGAGCATCTCTCCGCTTTCCTGCTCAGCCCCCCCCCCCTTTTATTGGCATGTAGGGAGGCTGCCGATTTTGTATGCTGATTTCGTATCCCACCGCTTTGTGTGTTTACCAGGTCTAGGAGTTTTCTAATAAATTCTTTAGAGCCTTCTACCTGCAAAAGCATAACGTCTACAAATAGAGGTAATTGGGCTCTTTTCTTATTTATAGTATTTTATTTGTTTCTCGAGGACAACAACTTACAAATGGGACCTCATAAAATCTAAATGCTTCTGTGCAGCAAACAGTGATCATGTCAAGAGACAGTCTACAGGATGGGAGCCGTGTTTTGCAAAGAACTGATGTCTATACTACACAAAGAACAAGGTAAGAGAGAAGACTGAGCCACGCGTAAAACAACCCAATCAATAGTGAGCTAGTGACACGAACAGTTTACAAAACAGGAAATGCAAATGCCCAAGAAGCCTATTAGTAAAAAAAAACCTCAACTGCCCTTAACTATCAGAGAAATGCAAACTGAGGTCCCCCTGAAGACCAGAAACTCAGAACCCTCTTGCTTGTGGAGGAAAGCCGAGGCTAACGGTGAAGACAGGGAACCCAGTCAGTGTTTGCAAGAGGGGAAAGACTGGGGGAAAGGCAGAGACAACCTGGGGCTGCTGGAGATCCTTTGATTCCATCCCAACACACATGCATGCACACACACACACACACACACACACACACACGCACGCACACACACACACACACACACACAAACACACATGCACACACACGATAAGAAAACAATTTATGCAATTTATATTTTAAAAATGGGTAGCCAAAACTGGGCAGACATTTCACATTAAAAGAGAATTAGGGGCAATGTCCAAGCCCATGAGAGATTGCCCAGCATCAGGACCCCTAGGGAGAGGCAGCATCAACATCCCATGAGCTAGCACTGCACATCCTTAGACGGATGTTTAGAACCCTGCCAGCAACATGTGGGGGTGTAAAATGGCAAAAGTCAGTCATTGGAAGAAGGCAAAGAAGACAGCATGGTACAGCCATGCCAAAACCTGCTTGCGGGCATTCTATCCCATGGTTCAGCACCTTTCCCATGGACCTTTACCAAAGAAAAGCAAAAACTGTGTCCACATGAAAATCTGCGGGCATATATTTCTAGTGGTCTTATTCTTAACATTCATGCCCCAAAATGACACACAGCTTGAATGTGTTACTTCTTCTTGTTGTTGTTACTTTTCTGTTGTGACAAAACACCATGGCCAAGGCAACATATAGGAGAAGAGTTTATTTGAGACTTACACTTGCAGAGAAATAACAGTCCACCACCATCATGGCGGGGAAGGGTAGCAGAAGGCAGGCACGGTGGCTGGCGCGGCAAGCTGAGGCCTGAGAGCTCACATCCTAAATCACAAACAAGGAACAGAGAGAGAACTGGGTGTGGTGGGAGGCTTTCAAACCTCAAACCCTTCCCCCAGTGATGCACTTTCTCCAGCAACGTCAGACCTCCTAAACCTCCCCAAATAATGTCACCAACTAGGGATGAAGTATTTGAATGTCAAAGTATATGGGGGACACCTCATTCAAACCTCTACATAGTTCAAATATTTTTTTTCAACAAGGCATTTTTTTTTTCAAACCTGATCACACGATGGATTACTCCCCAGCAATAAGAAGGAACCACCACCACATAGCATTCTGTTCAGTGCATGAAGTTACACGCTACAGAATCCATCTTAATTTGAGGGACATCCTGTTAAGGTAAAATGTAAAGATTAAAACTGATAGGTAGCTGTGGAGGGCCGGACCACATTCTCCATTGCTTCTAGGAACAAAGGTAGAGATTGACCTCTGTGACCCCAAGGTGTGGCGGTACACGCCTTTAGTTCTGATGCCTGGGCGGCAGAGGCAGATTGACCTCTGCGACCTCAAGGCGTGGTAGTATACGCCTTTGGTCCCAATGCCTGGGAGGCAGAGACAAGCAGATCTCTGTGAGTTCAAGGTGATGTAGCACACGCCTTTAATCCCAGCGCACGTGCTTGGTAACTCTCTACCGCTGCGTCCCTGCCTACTCCCGAGGCATCATCTGGGATAATGGGCAGTGAACCAATCCAAGAGTGACACGTCAGAAGCGAGGACTGTTTCCTTTATAAGGGTTGGGTTCCATCTTATCTGGGTCTCCGCCATGTTGGCTGATGCCCGCTCTCCCAAGGGGCATTAAAGCTTTACGGCAGAAGTATCCTATGTGTACCGCGTGGTTCTTGCTGGCGAGACGGTAGCGCGGGACAGGTAGCCAAGGACTGTGATCAGGCAAGAGAGGGGCTAAGAGGACGACCGTGGAAATTGGGAGCGGGGCAAGTGCCTGGAACATCTGCTTCTTGATTATGGGATGGATATACAGCACTAGTTATGCGTAATTGTGAAGTCCTGGGGGAGCTGCCTGCATAGACTGACCAGCTGATAAATAAACAAAACCAAACAAAACAAAAACCTTCAGGGACTCTGAAGGGTCTGCAATATCATTGATCTGATAGCCTAAAGAAAAGTTCTTTGGGGGCTATCTTTGACCCCCTAAGAGCCATCCCTTGTCCTCCTTTCTATCAGAACCCACAACCTGATGAACAAATTAAAAACACTTGGGAGGCATTCGTTTTGCAAAACCCTGTCCTCCACCCCTGGGGAACCAAGAGAGCTACCAAGATTATAGCTGAGATTCCGCTGCCTGCTGTCACCACCCACTTACTATTTCCACCGAAGGACTGGGGAGAGACACCGTGCCCAAGGTAGCGCTTATGGAAAAAAAGCATTTAACCTGGAGGTTGCTCACAGTTCCAGAGGATTAGTCCATGATCATCATGTAGGGAGCATGGCGGGAACATGGCGTCACTCACGGCACCAGAGCGGTAGCTGGGGGCTCCTTCTTGATCCCCAGTCAGAGGGAAAGAGACACCGGATCTGATGTGGACATTTAGAACCTCAAAGGCCACCTTCAGTGGCACACTTCCCCTAAGAAAGTGTGTCACCTCATAGTCCTTCATTCCTCTCCCTGGTGGCAAAGTATTTAAATATGTGCGCAAATGGGGTCCATTCTTGCTCACACTACCACGTGAATTAAGTTCAGTATGTATCTGACCTCGAGAACATACATAAGGAATATAGCCCCAGAACTCAGGGTTTTGACATTAGAAATGCCTGAGAGGAAAAGCTGAAGGAATTCTGAGAGTAATGCCTGAATTATCCATCCTCACATAGCCCAGCACTGACGGCAGAAATGGCTTTGGCTGAACAGCAAAGCGTGGGTTTGGGAGTAGGGCAAAGTGGAACACCACACCTTCGATGTGTAGTCCCTCAGCTGAGATCTGGGTCGTAGCCTTACATGCGGGAGGTGACATAAGACTCTTGTGGGTAGGGTTCACACGGGAGGTGCAGTCAAGAGACATAGGAGTAGCCTGGTTTGGGGTTACTTTGTCTGCAGGATTGTCCTGCAAAACTACTTGGGAAGTAATGCACGTAGGCGATACTTGGAGTCATCACTGCATCCTGGTGTATGAGGTCCTTCTATCTATCTGTTAATGTAGTTTCTGTGTGGTTATTTTGGTCCTGAGCATTTGGGATGAACAAATGGCCTTCTCCAACAAATTGGTGCCCAATGTGTTGTAGGAGGGGAGCCTGTTTCATTCCTGACCGCCCAGCTAGCTTAGACTTGAAATAATCACACCAAAACTGTATTAACTAAATCATGGCTTGGCCCATTAGCTCTAGCTTAATATTGGGTAACTCTTACATCTTAATTTAACCCATCTCCATTAATCTGTGTATTGCCACATAGCAGTGGCTTACCAGGCTCCATGGCGTCTCTCTGACTCTGCCCTTCTCCCATGCTATAGGCTAATCCAGTTCGTTATTCATTAACCAATAAAAGCAACCAATAGACAGAAGGCCCTCCCACACCAGCATCCAGTTCATACCATCAGGTTTGTTAACTCTGTACAACAGAAGAACAAGCGCAATCCCAAATGTGGGTCTGCTCTTGCTTTTCTGCTGCATGAATTCTTTCTACTTTAGTTGCTCGCTGAACATTGGCTCAAGTCAAGTTGGGAGAACCTCAAAGACCATCCACACAATTGCGCCCAAACATGGCAGTACTTTAGCCCATTCTACACAAAGGGAATGGTATCTTCTCACAGAGTCTGCTGGAAGAATAGTAGGTTAATTTGGAGAAGAGTCCAAGTACTGAGCCTTAGAAATACTTCCTTACACATTACTTGGGTTTGGGATTTATTTGGTTCGACCCTATGTATAATTAACAGGAACCCTAAACATATTGAGTTTCACTCTTTTAAGTGTCAAGATAAAGAAGAATGTTGGTCAGATCCAAAACATGGTCCAGCATTTCTGTTTGCTGTTCGCAGCACACACATCAACATCCTAGTCTCTCTTAGGAATCTTCCAGAAGGCTCGATGAGCTGTGTTCTTCTGGCAAGCCTTGAGCCCCACGTGAGCAAGGCCCAAGTGTGTTTGCTAAGCACTCTGCGCTACTCCTATGGCAAGGCTGCTCTCTATGTTGATGCAGCCTCGTGTTCCCCACAGTTGCTTTGATCTACAAATTCCTACAAAGCCTTTCTTGCTCTCACATTTACTTAACAGTCCTTCTATCGGTATTCTCAAGAACTGCTGATTTAGCTATTAAAAAATATACAAACCAATTGGCGTTCCCCAAAAAAGAAAAAAGAATTTTTTTTTAAAAAAAAAGGTACTTGATATAGTCTCTGTAGTCTTCATCCTTCTTGCCCCATGTAGAATTCAAGGAGAATACAATGAGTGAAATAGCTTTTGGATTTGGAGGACCCCTCCCCCTCCACACCTAGGGCATCAGAAAATTCACTCAAACGATACCCTGGCTTCTCATCATTGTCACTTCATGCTATCAAGTGACAAGGAGAAAATAATGTGAGAAACTATGAATTATATGTTTGCAAAGACCCGGGAAGGTTCAGCTAGTCGTGGTCCTCTTGCCATTGATTTTTTTTTTTTTTTTTACCATTTATCTGGTCCCGGAAGGGTCTGGAAATAGAAACTGTCAAAATAGGAAGCCAGTGATCAGCTCTGCGGATCGGTCAGACAGTCAGGATAGCAGAAGTTCCGTGGCCCAGCACAGTTCGTCCGTACCTGTGGGGGTTTGAAGGAACTCTGCTTCTGTTAGGCTCACAGGGAATGGTATTATTTGAGAGGATTAGAAGGTGTGTCCCTGTTGGAGGAAGCATGTTACCTGAGCAGGCTTTGAGGTTTCAGAAGCTCAAGCTGGGCCCTGTGGCTCACTGGCTCACTCTCCAGGCATAGAACTCTCAGCTCCTCTCCAGTACCGTGTCTGTCTGTGTGCCGTCATGCTCCCTGATGTGCTGATGATGGACTAAACCTCTAAAACTGAAACCAGCCCCAACTGAATGTTCTCCTTTATAAGAGTTGCTGCAGTCATGGTGTTTCTTCACAGCAATAGAAACCTTGTCTAAGACAGGGGACGTGAGAAGAGTGTTGGGTAGTGGTGTAGGAGGATCTTCTTCCTATGTGTTGCTTTCATTGGTTAAATAGACTGCCTTGGCCTTTTGATAGGACAGCAGCTTAGATAGGCGGAGTAGGCAGAACAGAATGCTGGGAGAAAGGAGGCAGAGACAGAGAACCGCCGCTGTGAAGCTGCCAGGTCAGACAAGACATGCTGACTCTTTCCCGGTAAGCCACGAGCTCGTGGTGACCTACAGATTATTAGAAATGGGTTAAATCAAGATGAGAGAGTTAGCCAATAAGAGGCTAGAACTAATGGGCCAGGCAGTGTTTAAATAAATACAATTTGTGTGTTGTTATTTCGGGTATAAGCTAGCCGGGCGGAGGGAATGCAGCCCGCTCCTTTATACAACAGGATAGAGTTCAAGTGCCCACAAGTCACTGGCCTTTGTGCTCCCATTTCTTTGCCGAGGACACTGTGCACAGTGTCCCTGGTCACCATCATATTTCCAAATCCGTGTTGATGACCTGTCATTTACAAGAGACCGTTCTGTCCCCCAGTGGTGACAAGTGGGTCCATCCTTACAGCTACTGCGGCAGAAACCTCAAGCTTAGAAACGTCAGTTCAGCCCATGATGTCATCGGCAGAAACCCCAAACTTAGAAACATCAGTTCAGCCCTAGATGAGTGCATGATGTCATCTCAAGTAAACCGCCTGGTGTGTATGACTCAGTTTCCCCACACATTAAAACACTGAAGAGAGACGCAGTGGAAAGGGACTTGGTAGTTCACATATTCCATAACTGGGCCTCCGTAGAAACTCTGCGTCTGGAGTGGCAAGTCAGCAATTTCACGAAGAGAAGGAAAATGTGCTAAAGAAAACCCCCAGCGTGGGGAAAAGAAGAGGCGGCAGTGGTTCCCTCCCGTCAGCCACACGGCATTCCGCTGCCTCGGATGAATGCTGCCGAGTACCACAAGAACCTTCCCGACTCCAAGCCGCTGCCTGGGCTCAGGCTGAGTCATGAAGGCAGCGGGCCAGCAATCGGAGCTAAAGGCCGTCTGCCTCCCTAGCTGGTGAGAAGAACCAGTTCCTTCCCCAGAGAGAAGATCGTATTTGTGGCTCCTGAATTGGCAGGTGTTTCCCCCCAGATTAGAAGCTTAGAAGAGGCTTCCCATTGGAAAATGGAGATTTTTCATTTCGGTGGTTGTTTTCCGTCGCTGGATTCCTGTCTCATTCGTGGTACCCGAGGTCACGGCAGATGCTACGTGAACAAGGTGCTAACGCTGATACAGCCTGATGGAGTTTCATGTCCCTTGGGCATACTCCTTTTGCTCAACTTTAAGACGTAGGTTTAAAGCAGAACTTTAAAATATTGGCTCACTTAGAGGTGCCCTGCTTTACCCCACAAGTATGCTCATCTCAGCTCTTTGCTGGGTTGCTAACAGTCACCGGATAAGTATTTATTAGCTTGCGGCTGCGCGCAAGAAGTCAGGGAGAGCCGATCCGGGACCTGGTGTGAGAATCCTGTGCCCAGGTTGGCTCCTTGCTGCCTGACTTCAGTTTGAGAGGAAGTATAATCTACAATGTGTAGCCCAATACAAGGAGCTTGAGGAGGATCAAAGGTCAGAGAAAAGCGGAAACACCAAGAGTGTCTTCCTCAGCGTGAACACAGTGGCCTCAGGGAGAGGGAGGTGGCGGCAGAGCCTGTCACCAGCACAGTTTTGCCGAGGGACATGAGTGGAGGTGTGATTCTGAGAACCCGAGATGAGGACAGGAATGCAGGAAGTGGGAGGGGGGCACAAGCCACGCGGGATCCGAGAACGAAGCAAGATGCTCCCTAATAGGAGCTCCTGCTTGAAGCCGGGAACACAGTGTTTCCTCTGAGACATCCCAAGGGGAGGGGTGAGGAGTGGGAAGCTTCTATCAGAGAATCTGTTTCCCTTGCAGCTCCCTAGGGATGGTGGCATTTGAGCTTTGCTTCTTTTGTCTTTTCCTTCCTTCCTTCCTTTTTTTCTTGCTTTCCTAATTTTTGTTTGTGTGGGTGTGTGTGTGGGGGGGGTGTTGTTGTTGTTACTGTTGTTTTTCAAGACAGAGCTTTTTTGCATCGTCCTGGAATTTGCTCTGTTGACCAAGCAGGTCTCGAACTCACCTCCCGGATGCTGGGATTAAAGATGTGCACCACCACCACTGGCTCATTTGACCTCTTCTTAAAGGCTGAATTGAAGGAGTCAGTGGCTGAAAAGCCTGTGCCCTGAGCCCCTGCCAACTTCCTGCTACTTGCGCCTACCAGGCCTCTCTGGGCATTAGCTTCCTCACCAGGGAAGTTCAAACTCTTGACATGTCTTTGTGAGCATGGTAACAGAAGAAGAAACCATGTTACGAACCAAGCAAACAGAAACTCCCACCCCTCAGCGTACCTTTAGTGGGTGAAGGCAATAATAACACCCATCCCACAGGGTGCAGTGTGTTAGATTGATGTGGGTAAATGTTCTTGTACACTGGACCTATTGGTTACTTGTATTAGTTTAATAGAATGCTGATTGGCCAGTCGTCAGGCAGGAGTATGGGCAGGGCGACCAGACTAAGAGAATTCTGGGAAGAAGAAAGGCAGAGTCGGTCACCAATCAGGCACAGAGGAAGCAAAATAAGAACACCGTGCTGAGAAAAAGTACCAACTTCTGTGGCTAAACACAGATAGGAATTACGGGTAAATTTAAGTTGTAAGAGCTGGTTAATAAAAAGCCTGAGCTGATAGGCCAAACAGTTTATAACTAATAAAAGCAACTGTGTGTTCCATTGGGGCTGAAAGGCTGCAGGACCGGGTCGGACAGAAACTGTCCTCTGCATGAGATCTCAGGAATTGCCGGAGATGGCAACCTTGATCCAGCGCAAGCTAGAAGGATTTTTGGAGGTTAGATAAATCCAGCAATCCTCAGGAGCTAGTGAAATAGTTCCCATCCACCGAAAGAAGTCATTTCCCTTGTTTCTGGCAGGACACACACACACACACACACACACACACACATATATATATATATATGTGGTTGTATATCAGAGCCCATGCTGGCCTCCAGGCTCCTTCAGTCCTTATTCATAAGTACCCATTTTACATTTCAAAGACACCCACATAGCCTCTGGCCCTTCCCACCTCCTGCTATACCCTGAACTCCTGGACCTGCTCCAGCTCACAGAGCCCCCACCCCCCATGCTTGTCCTCCTCACAGCCCTCTATCATCTCTATCATCTCCTACTCTTCTTCCTTTTCTCATAGGAAGCCCTGGTCATGTTCAGTCTGCTTCGTTCTCTCTCTGCCCTGGACTCTTCCGGATGTCTCTGGCTGTCCCCTCTCTCTTATTAACAATAAAAACCTTCTCCCAATGATGGAGCAGCCATTTGGGTGGTTTCTGTACTATGCCCCTTACATATACCATGAAGATAAAGAAATAATGTGACAAGTTTGCAAAAAAAAAAAAAAAAAGTGATGCATTTAATATATTTGACAAATGCTGGTTGTTATGATTAACTGGGTGATAAGAGTGAAGACACCTGCATTGGAAGTAGGAAAGGATTTGGTGAATTGGAAAGCATTAAGTAGTTAATTAGGGAGGGGTGGGGCTACCCAAGGTAAAGAGAGAGGTGGGTAGGGTAGGCGGGGCATGTCTCAACCTGTGGCTCACGACCCTTCAGGGGTCACCTAAGGCCAGTAGGAAACACAGATATTTATTATGATTCATACTAATAGCAAAATTACAGTTATAAAGTAGCAACCAAACTAATTTTACAGCTTGCTGTCACCAGAACATGAGGAACTATACTAAAGGGTCAAAGCATCAGGAAGACTGACAATCACCGGTTTGGGGCAAGTGTTCCCGACATGTAGTCTACGTGTCTTGAGAGGCAGCAGGATTCAGGCTTTGGAGTTGGAATCTCAGATCAGTTACTCATGAATTTGTTCAGTATGTCCCCTTGCGTAAGTAACTAGCTTTCTATGTCTTTTTTTTTTTTTAGCTGTAGAATGGAGATCTCGACACGTACTTTGCAAAGCTGGGGGACACTGGAGTGACCTCAAGTTCGTTGGGTCCCTGTCATCTTCATTCAGGAAGCATCTAGTAAATCTAAGCTGCCAATAACCCCTATCTGTCTTCCTCAGCCCTCCAGATGCCTCAGGTCCTTTCGTGATATGTGACTTTTGGTGTTGCCTTTCCTTCTCTTCTCAATCTGAGTGTCCTTGTGTTTGTCTTCCACTTCTTACTAGGGGTTCCTTTTCTCAAGTGTCACTGCTCCCAGGGTAGAGTAGGAGTCTCCCCATTGGCCTTCCTCTGTACGCTGCCTTTTTTCTCTGTTCACAAAGCAACAAAAAAATCATCTGTAACATGAGGGTCGGCTTGCTTGTTAGTGTATCTGTCCCACCCAGTACCCCACAACCAGCAAGCCCCAAAGAAAATCACACCCAGGACTCCATAAGATTATAAAACTGATTTGCCCATTAGCTCAGTCTTCTTATTAACTGATTCTTACATTCTTGTCTATGTTAGCCATGTGGCTCAGTACCTTTTCCAGCAGGGCAGGTTACATCTTGCTTCTCTGTGGTCTGGGCAGGAATGGAGGAGTGGGCTTCCCCTTCCTAACCTTCTCCTGCTCTCATTGCCCCGTCTCTATTTCCTGTCTGGTTGATCCGCCTATACTTCCTGCCTGGCCAACCAGCATTTTATTAAAATACATGATTGACAGAATACAGATAATTCTCCCGCAATCATCTTTTTCCAAGCTCATGAGTCTTTGCTGTCGATCTGAGCTTCGCATGGTTCAGAACCACTCCATTAACACTGCTCCCCCCCACGTATCTCCTCTATTACACCACATCCCACACCTCACCCCCAGGAAGGCAAGCTCAAGAGCAAGGTCATAAGAGGACCTGGCTACCAAGATGCTTAGCTGCCATCTGCAGCAACATGGCTGCTGTTAGCCAGGGTCCCATGAGAAAGCAGATGGCGTGATCATATTGGGTAATTTAAAGACAGTTAGTGGAAGGCCTGTTTAATGAATGGACTGTGTACAAAGTTATGGGCAAGATTTAGTGAAACAAATAATAGAAAGTAAATACCTTGGGACTTATAACAGTCGGGCACCAACATCACCCACTCAGCATGATCAGCCACTAGGTTCAAGGGCAGGGTGGAGTCACCACCATTCAAAGAAAAGGGGTTACATGGGAAAGTCTGTTTGATGAGAACCATGACCTTCCAAGAGAGACATATGGATGGATAACCCATGGAACCCAGCAGAGAGAAAATTAAGATAGGACATATTCTCTCTTGACATGCCTTTTGCCCTCGACTCTTTCCCGAATCTAACTAAAATCCAGAGAACAAAAAGCAACTCCTCCAGGACAGGTTCTTGAGACACAGGTGAAGGAGAAAAAGCATAAAGAACAAATCGGTGGGGGGGGGGGAGCAACACAGAGTAAACACTGGGCATATTTGTGACAACATCATGAGAGCCCATTCAAAGGGGGAATCAAGGATTTATCAGGATACACTCATGGATACACAGCAAGGCAAATAGCTGCATGGTCCTCCGTTCTGCCTGGAGGAGAATGGAACCAGTAGCCCTACCTCCAACCACCACATGAGTGAGAGCGAGCAACTGTGTCCCTCTCTTTCCTTTTAAGACATCAGCAGACAGGCAGACAAGAAGCACTGCCTCAATCAGGCCAGATAGCCCAAGGTCATGGGTGGAATGAATACACACTACACTTGCCCATTTTGTCTAAATAAGAAGGTTCTAAACACACACACACACATATTTGTAGAATGAGCGGTGGGCTGTATTCCTGCCAGGATCCCGGTGCCCCGACTACCCTACACCCGAAATAATTACACAGAAACTGTATTCATTTAAACACTGCTTGGCCCATTGTCTCCAGCCCCTTACTGGCTAACTTTCACAGATTGATTCAACCCATTTCTAATAATCTGTATGTCATCACAAGCCCGTGGGCTTACCAGGAAAGATTCAGCATGCCTGACCCTGCAGTTTCATGGCGGGAGGCTCTCTGACCCTGCTTCTTTCTCCCAGCATTCTGTTCTGTCTACTCCACCCACCTATGTTCTGACCTATCAGGCCAAGCAGTTTCTTTATTAATTAACCAATGAAAGCAACACATAGAAAGAAGACCCATCTACATCATATATTTATCAAGTTTTATCCAGGAGAAAGAAAGGGTAATAACATACACAAAAATAGATCTACAACCAACAAAAACAACATTGGATAAGAAACACATACTAAATGTTCAGATCATAGGGGAATGGCAAATTATGAGAGGTAACCTACCCTGCAGAATCTGAGTCTCATACCTGATATGCTCTTAGTTAAGATAGAAGAGGATTGTAACTGTGACCATGTAGGCTTCAACCCCATCAAAGACCTGAGAAGGAAAATAATATTAACTGAGTATTCAGGAAGTGCAAGCAAGTAAGCAACCTCCAAAAGACACAAGAAATGACAGACACAGCTGGCTACCTGGACAGTCACCCAAAGTCTCTCACCACATTGTGATAACCAACTTTGGCTATAGGTCTAGAATATCTGAGAGACCATTTTCAGAAGCAGAAAAATTTAAAAGGCCTCAAATTTTTGTAGTGTTGTTAAAACCCCCTGCTAGGAATTATCTGGATTCAGACTGTTGGACAATGGGTGTGCTAGGGCATTTTCATAATAGGCTAGAGCAATTAGTGAGTAATTAATGATCAGTGAGTAATTAATGAGCCCAACAAGTGAGTGTAATGTCAACTGAGAGCACAAACAGAGGGACTGGGACAGAAAGTCAGAGAGTCGGAGAGTTCGTAAGAAACAGTTGCTTCCCTAGGGAAGCTGCGCGCACATCCATGTCTACAACTCTGAGAAACACCACCACCAAAGACCTCACGAATCAGTCTGTCTGAGTAATTAGACAAGCAAGCAATTGCTAAGAGCAAGCTCCAGAAATGGGGACAGGGAATCAGTATCCAGAGTTGCTACAAACCTCAGTAAATTTTCAGCAAAAAACTTTCAAAGATGGCAGTCGGTGTGTAGGGGAGGGGCGGGCTAGGCAATGGGCACTTCTTTGGACCAGGTCCTGATGTTGGAATTTACATATAGACTTCAGAGTCACCATTTAGAATCCGTTCAAAGAACTAAAGGACGTCACGCATAAAGGAAGGATGGTGACAATGTCCGCTTGCTCAGAGTATCAGTAGAAAGAAGCTGTGTTTCTAAAAAGTCGATGAAATCCCAATATAAAAAGCACAATAAATTAATAAAATCCACTAAGAAGGCTCAGTGGATTTGAGGTGGCAGAAGAAAGAATCAGAAAACCTGAGGAAAGAGGAAACTATCTTTATGGCTCCCACTTATGTATAATGGGCACTAACCCTCCCTACACACCAAAACAAAACCCAAACAGAAGATAACAGAAAACAGTTTGAAGAATTCATTGGTGAAATTTTCTTTCTCTTTTTCTTTTTTTGTTGTGTTTTGTTTTGTTTTGAAACAGGGTTTCTCTGTGTAGCTCTGGCTGTCTTGGAACTCATCCTGTAGACCAGGCTGGCCTCAAACTCAGAGATCTGACTGCCTCTGCCTCTCAAGCATTGGGATTACAGGCGTGCGCCACCACACCTGAGAGGTGAAATTTTTATACGTGACTGAAATTACCATAAACGTTATGACACCACTACCCACATACCACCGCTGTCACCGTCTCTTTCTTCATTATCTTTATTCTGTGCTGTCCCCTGACATTTACTTCTGGATTACCCTCTGTTTTTGTTTGTTTGTTTTCAATCAGCACAGCTTCGGTCCTCTGGTCCACACGTTTTTCTCCACCTGCTTATGTTGCCCATGCGCTTTTAGCCTTTCTGCCCTTCTCTTCAAATATTCAAATAACATGCACCAAACACCTACTCCTTGTACTAGGCGCCAGCAACACCAAGAGACGAGTCTGTCCCTATGAGTCTATGCAGAAATACACCAGAGTCACGATTTTTGTCGGATATAAAGCTGCTGACTGAACTATCCGGAAGAAGAAAGCCAATTAAGATGACGCTCGGGGAGGATTGCTGATCAAGGAGTCTGGCAAGTGGAAGCATGTCAAAGGGTCTTCTAGGAAGAGAAAGGGTAGAGAAAAGGCTCCAAGCAGGATGCCCATGCTAGGCCTAGAGAAGAACAGGACTCAGTGGAGGGAGCGTAGTAAGCCTGTGAGAAGGGTAGAAAACAGAGCCGCAGGGCTTCAGGCTGCCATCTTGGAGGACCATATTGGTGTGCCCTGTTTCTCCTTGGGATATCTAAGTCTGAGATAATTGCACTCTGACCACTTGTTAAACTGTCCAAATCCTGCCGTATCCTCAACCCAGCAGTTGGGCTGTCTGTCCAGTACAAGAAAAACTGTCTGTCTATCTATCTATCTATCTATCTATCTATCTATCTATCTATCTATCATCTATCTATCATCTATCTATCTATCTATCTATCTATCTATCTATCTATCTATCTATCATCTATCTATCTATCATCTATCTATCATCTATCTATCTATCTATCTATCATCTATCTATCATCTATCTATCTATCTATCTATCTATCATCTATCTATCTATCATCTATCTATCTATCATCTATCTATCATCTATCTATCTATCTATCTGAGACAGGGCATCATATAGCTAGGTTAGCCAGTTGGTATGTAGGCTGGCCTTAAAACTCCTGATCCTCCCCACTCCACCTTCACAAAGAGGCATACCCAGTTTAAGGAGGGTTTTTCCTAAGCAGCTGAGACTCCAAGTCTGTGTTCATGAACCTGAGTACAATGAGAGCTACGGTTACAAGGCCACCCTTGGATGATGGTGTCATTGTCTCCAGATTAGAGTATCACATGGAGAATGAGACCCATTAATTAATGTTAATTAATAGTGTCTATTCTCTCTAACATATTTATTTCATACATTCTCTGCTCTCCCCTTTGCACGTAAAATGTCATTTAAACTTAACCATATAGGAAGAAACTGAGTCACAAGGTGGTGAAATAACTGGCCCACTGTTGCCCTAGTGATGATAAAACAAAGATTTTAGACTAGTCCCTTTCAGTTCTAAAGCCCAGACTTTTATTTATTTTTAAGATAATTACATGTGTCGCACGCTGGCCTTGAACTCATTAGGCTGCTGGGAAACCCTGGTCCCCCTATCTCCACCTCCCTAGAGCTAACTTCACAGGAGGGCATCACCATGCCATGTTTTGTGCTGGCAACCAAACTCAGGGCTTCATGTATGTTAGGCAAAGACTCTGCTGAGCTACATCCCCAGGTCCAAAGTCCAGACTCAGGCACGCGCTAGCCTTGATGCCTCTTCGAAGCTCCAGGTTTAACGTGAGTACCAGGAGAAGGACACAAGGAAAGCAGGGGAAGCTTGCCAGGACGAGCCCTTCAATTCCTATGACCCGAGAGTATTTTGACAAGGTGGATAAACATGATTACCGCTGGCCGATTTGTCTTTCATGTTGAGCATATGTAAAGGATTACCAGAAAATATAAAAAGTAAGTTGTGAGAGTTTTTTATTTTAAAATCCACAAAAAAATTCTTAATGTTTCTGTCTTATAAAAATAATATATTGTAGGAGGGTAGAATAAACAAAAAGGAGCAGAAGAAAGTAAAATCAGTCTGAAAGCATCCACTTAGCTCCCTTGAGTCTTCCAGCAAACTCTTAGGAAAGTCAGCCTGAGTGCTTAGGACCAAAGGAGGTGCACAGAACTTCAGAACTGTAACATGATCACACAACATTAGGGCCAGCCAAGAAAGTGACTACATACTCAACTGGCTACAGGTCAGTGTTCTGCCTTTGATATGAGTGAGCTGGCTTCTTGGGATCGATTGCTATAAACTACTTGTCACAAGACTGAACTTCTAAGTTAGGCAGTTGTTTGGCCCAGCACTACATTAGGTTACATTCGGGTCCATGAGGGCTGAAGTTTGGAGGCAAACTCAGGCTTCAGCGGAAGTGATTAATAAAGCATTAATACACATTTCTGAGCTTTTCAAAATATGCATGCCAGGGCCGTACAGGTTTTATATCTGTCAATTCCTTGACGATGATGTCATTGTGTTTGGTGATACGCTCATTTAAAGGATTTGTATACCCTAGTTTAAAGGGTTGTTGTATGCCTTTGGCTGAGTTTTTAGGGGTCCCTCCTCCACCCCCAATTGCTTTAACTACCAAACAATATATCAGAGTCCCTGACAAGCCTGTGTTTCAAATAACCCAAAATAGATCGAGAAAAATCTCAAAGACCATTAGCTTTGATTTCCCAGGAGTTGGAACTGGGGGAGACTTGGTCCTGAAGCAATAGGCCTGGGTAAGGTTTTTCAGGGGGAATGATTGAATTCAGCTAAGCCCCCCCCCCCACACACACACCTACCACCCCTCACCCCAACCCCCCACTCCCGGAAATTCAGACTCCTGACTGGGAAAGCCCCCAGTGCCTGAATCTTGATGTCTTTGATCAGTGGCTTTCCTAAGAAACGTCCCTCCCTCTGCCTGGCCGGCACGTGCAAGGTTGAGAAACCTTATTAAAGGCCCTGCGCAAAAGCCTCGCCCTCCACCGAGAATCTGCTTCTGGTGAGCGAGAGATTACACAGGGCTGGTGTTGGCCAGAGGACCTACCAGCCCCAGGCTCTGCAGGGAGACCGACATCAAAAGGGAGACGCTCAATTAAGGAAGCAGCCTTTCCTGGCGGTGGCTCGGAATTTCACTTCCAGGGCCGGCTGCTTCAGCTGAAGATAAGAAGCCCTGGATAAGAGCCTGCTTGTCGCCCCAATGGCTTCCTTCCTGAGCAACGCGAAAAAGAGGGAAGAAAAAAAGATTAGCGCGAGCCGCGAGCGTCAGGCTCCGGTTTTGGTTTCCTTTCCGAAAACTCAGCCCGTCCCTCGGTAAAAGACCAAGAGCCTTTTAGCGCCCGAGGCTGTTTGGATTTCTCCGCGTGCACCTCCCTGCGCTGCTGTGTTTTATTTGTTAAGGTTTGTAGGGCGCTGCGCCCTTTTCTACAGAAGGCTTAATGGATCAACTCTGCAGGCAGTGGTAACCAGATGCAAGACCTTAGCAACTTACGTGAATGCTGTCGCTAGTTTTTATTGCCTTCTGTTCTTTTCTGTGTCTTCCTATCCTGCCTACGATGGATTATTTTTAAGACACAGAAACATTAAAATCCTGGAAAAGCCCATTACCCATTGTCGCTCTTTCACAGAATGAAAAGGAGAAAAAAAAAAAAGGCTGAAACCTACAATCATCCTCCCTCTGCTGGGTGGGAGGGGCAGTAACCTACAGCCTCCTTTGGAAGGTTGGAGTGGGGGTCCTTACCAGAGAGACATGGGGGACTCCTCATCTGAGGGCTTCTCTTTGGGGGCTGATGCAGGGCAGGGCTCTTTGATGTGCATGCTTGGAAAAAGCATTGGACAATCCTGTTTGGAATAAAGTTGAAAATTGTTTCCAGAACACAAGAGAGCCTCAACTGAAACTGAGAGTCAACCCTGCTTAAACATCAGTGGATCCCAGACCAGCCAGTGCATGAGGAGTTAGGTGCCCACTTCTGCCATGGAATTCCAGGCCAGCCAGCACCAGTCAGCGCCTCAGGAGTTGTCTGTCCTTGTCTGCCTCGGGCAGGATTCACACCGGTGATTCTCTCAAAGCAAAGAAACACACTCTTATTTGCCATGGTTTAAAGTCTCAGGGACAGCCCCGCATTGTTTTTATTTTGCTTCAAGACTGCATCTTGTTCTTTAAAGAAGGAAGCATGTACAACACCAGGTTCAAGAAATGTCCTGCTCTAACACAGTGTGGACTCAGAAGTAGAACATTTGTCTCCTTTACAGAAAGCACACAGCTGGGGAGGCAAGAGAACCAGGGTTGTCACGTCTAATCACGTCTCACAGTGGAAAGGCTTAAATATTGTAGAATATAAAATAGCTAAAACTTCAAAACGTTTTTAAGTTGTCCAGATAGTCTCAAGCAGAATGAAAATCCATTCAATTCAACAAATATTTATTGACTAGCTTTGCTAGATGTTCCTGGGAAGACGAATAAATTGGACATGAACAAATGCCAAGTTCTACATTTAGGTTCAAACAACTTCATAAACCTGCAAAACAGCATACCTGGACGGATTAATTATAGAACAAGAATTTAGAAATTGCATTTCCTAAGCATCACTGACTTCCTCGAGTATATAAGGTAGCTAAAAGCAAGCTAGAAGCCCAGGAACCCAGCCTTCATTTTACATCGGCCCATGTCCAACATGTAGGCATGATATTGCTCAATGAGTGAGTGTCCTCCTGGAAGCTGATCATCTTTCCAAACAGGAGCCACAAAGCTAAGAGCACCCGAAGCACTCACTGCCAGCTTTTACGTCTACCTCCAGATCCCCGCCACCATCCCAAAAGTACCCAAACTGTCCCCGTTGTCCTAAACCTGGTTGGTACCGTGGGTTCCAGGGCCAACAGAGCCTCAAAGATAACTCACGCATGCTGGTATCTCCCCCAGCAGGAATACTCGTTGCAAGAAACATCCATCTCACGTACGTCTCAAGCCACAAGGACCTCTCATCACTTTGCAGAAACGGAACAAAGACAGTGACCAATCAAAACACGATTTGATCAAGACTGCCTAGGTGTGTGTATTTCTTGGCCCCTGACCCAACTGCTCCTCTAATTAAAACTGAAGCTCTTGTCGGTACCTGGGTCCACCGACCCTCTTTTCTCTGTTCCTCTTCCCAGCAAGCTGCTTTGGCTGTTCCTTTCTACCCTTCACTACTATTATCTCTTTAATAGCACAGTGGACTGGGTGGCTGAGCCTAGTCTTTTGGGATTACTAGAGCCAGAGCGTTTGTCCTGAAACTCTGGTAGCAAGTGGGAACTTATGGGAAAAAGAGCCTTGAGCCAATATTGCAACTGGGAAGCAAATAGTTTGAAAGGGCTTGTCTTCACCAGTTGGATATGGCATCTGGGTAGCAGGGGGCCCTGCCTCAGAATTGCCGCTCCGTGAAGAGTGCTTCCGTGGTACAGTGTACATTCTAGGCAGAACTGTACGCCACTCTACATTTTAATGTGGACTTTGACACCGTAGGACCCACGCAGAAATCACACGTGTGATTGAGGGGCCTGGGAAACACACGGAGAGGAACAGTCGAGGGAATAAACAATGTGTAACCTCCAGATCTCATCGAGGCCAAGTGTGAGGTCTTGTGGACTAACACCCAACGGAAACCAAGGTGGGTGGTAGAGGAACGCTTGCGTGAGTCTCGTGTGCTCCTCTGAGGCTCAGCCGGGTGCACTTTCCTCCACACGCCTGGCGTTTGTAACAGGTGAAATTCATCACGGGCGAGGGGACATTTAGGGTAATGTCTAAATTATTTCCAACTCATCAATCATGTCGGAACATGCACAGTTTCAAAGTATTGAAGCACAGCCGATTATATTACCTCCAAAGTGCTTGACCATACAAATCATCCATGCTCATCATACGAATCAGGCATTTTTCTAGAACTCAAGAAAGTTATCAAAGCAAGAGATATAAACTAAGGTGCCACTTTATCAACACATATAAATCCGTAAAAAAATGAGTGTGTTTGAGTATAAAATACAAATGTAAATGGACACCTGGATCCTTAAATTCCTCGCTTTATTTTTCCGGTCTCAAAAGCAACCAGGAGATAGGAATCGGCGAGGGAAAACGGACTCGCTTGAAGGTTGTCCAGATCTGAGGAGAGAAAGTGCCCTGTTTTCTTTACCAGACCTTGTAGCAGAGAAAGGTGTCATAGAAAAGCTGACACCAAGGCTAAGAAACCACGCGCACTGACTTTGCTGTGAGGCGAACTATCCGAGCTATCCATAGGAACCACGACAAAGACTCTTCCGGGGAGCGCTGATCTTCCTCTGGTACCAGGGCTTCGGCCTCATCTCTCCCCCTGCGCTGGACCTCCTGGGGGGCAGTTCTAACTCTTCAGGGTTGTATTTTTAGGGTCCCCATTGCATGTGACAGAGGTCCCTCAGAGGGAAGTCTCCCAACGTTTCGGAGCTGGAGGGACGCGAAACAGTCACAAAGGAGCGTGAGGAAGTGTAGCTGGTAGAAGAGGATTTCTAGAAACAAAGGGAAGGCCTGATCCTCTTTGCTGGGCACTGATGTGAGGGCAAGGAAAAGGGGAATGGACTGACAGCTGTTGAGTTTAGCTACACACAGGTTTTGCGCTGTGCTGATTTGAACGGTAAATGCATATTTGAACAGTTTGTGCATATAAGGACACTTGGTCCCAGGCGGTGGAGCTGTTTAGGGGGTTGCTGAGGAAGGTTATGACTTTTATGGGGTGGAATCCTGCTGAAGAAAGTCTTCACTGTGGCAGGCTTTGAAGAGTTTAAAGTCCCACTGTGATCAGCCAGCTTCCTGTTGCCATGGAGCTTTATCACAGCAACACAAAATAACGAACACACTTCCCCAGTTAACTTGAGAACAAGATTCAGGTGGGTACAGTAGGAGCAGAGGCTTAATTAGAGAGTCCAAGGGAGAAACGGCCCAGGTCTGTCATTACACTTACTCCACAGTCTGAGACTGGAAGGTCTTCTAGAAGGTAGAGGCCTGCGCAAGTTAGCGAGGCCTCAATTCAAAACAAAAATCCAAAGGAAGCCATACCTTTAATCCAAGCACTTAGGTGAAAAGGGAAGAGAGAACCAAAAAAATGAGACCAGCCTCACCTACATAGTGAACTCTAGCCCGTCCAGAGTGATGTAGCGGGAGCTTGACTTTAAAATGAAGTTCAATTAGGCTGGGCGGCGGTGGCACATGTTTTTGGCTCAGCACTCAGGAGGCAGAGGCCGGCGGATCTCTGTGAGTTCAAAGCCAGCCTGGTCTACAGAGCGAGTTCTTAGACAGGCCCCAAAGCTAGACAGAGAAACCCTGTCTAGAAAACAAACAAACAAACAGACAAAGTTAAAAGAGGACTGAGAATCCAGAGTTCGGATCATTGTAGGCAAGTGTTCTCCTCGTGAGCCACACTTCCAGATGGTCAGACAATCACTTAGAGGGGAAGAAAAGGGCCATCAAGATAGGTTAGGAGATAAAGGTGTTCACCACACAAACCTGGTGACCCGAGTTTAATACCCAGAACCCACACAGCAGAAGGAAGAATCAACTCCACAGGCACTGCCTCTACATGTCACACATACATTCATACATACATACAGGCAGGACAACACTCATATACACAAAACAAAAAAATAGATCTTTCTAAAAAAAAATACAAAATTTAGATTAAGAATCCTCTGCCATATTCCACCAGAAGAAATCGGGTGTAGCGCCTGAAAAACGCACTCGTGTCTCCAAAGAGAATCTGCTCTTCCTCAAAAGACTGGTAAATAAAGAGATATTCAAACGTCTTTATTTGAAATAAAGTGCTTACAATGTGTGCACCTCTTGTTTGCATGATTTTATGCTTTAATTAACTTTCGGAGTTCCTGCTAATTCCCATTCTGATCCTACGGGATAAGAATAGTTCTATGGCTGGTTTTAATTGTTGCAGACCCCAAATTTAGTAGGAAGTGTTATTCTTTTGGGTCTGGTCCCTTTAAGAGCTAACCACGCCCACTCCCAGCCACTTCTGACCTCCCTGGCCGCCATCTTAACTCTTTCTCTTCTGTTTTTGTCTCTTGGCGTGTGCACACGTGTCTCTGTCTCTCTCTCTCTATGTCTGTCTCAATGTCTCTCTCTCTCCCTCCTTTTAAGTAATAAATGTCTCCCTCTTTTTTAAGTAATAAATGTTTAGCTTTATGTATAGCCTTATGTCCATTTACTCTGCCGTCCACCGCATCCAGCCGCCTGACTCTGCCGCTTGCCCGGGGAACCTGCATTGCTCTGGCGGCAGCCTCTGCCTGGCTCGCAGGCCGCTCGGGGCATCCCAACATCATGTTATATTTTTAAAGAACAAAGTTGGTGTCCCATGACTCGGATATCCTGAACCAGGTTCTTTTTCCACTCCCACCACTGGCTTCCCGGAAGGCTTCAATTGGACGGCCTCAACTGGTGAGTGGCTCCTCGTTCTGCTACAGACGGTTGCTTTCATTCTGCTACGGTAGCTTTCCTTTACCGGAATCGTGCTTGGGCGACCCCCGGGGGTTGGTCCGCCTGCGTTAGCACTGCATACTTCCCGTGCTGTGCACTCGACTGGGGACCGGGTCCTCAGTTTCTGTATCTTTTTTCATTTTCACTTCTTTTCTTTCCCTTTTCTCTCCTCTCGTTGTAACCGCCACTATGGAGCGGCCCCGGCCTCTGGTTTCTGAGTAACCTGCCCAGATCCAGCTAGGCCCATAACACCCCACCCGTGGATCGAGGACGCTCGTTCATGTGGTCCTGGGCATTCGTTTTGTTTGCGCGGGTTTTCACGATTCAGACTCTGGATAGCAACCGCCCACAGCAGGGAGCCCTAGGCTTTTAAAATTCCTGCGGCTTTTCCATTCCAGCCGTGCGTGACATGGTGCAGTTTTCGGTTCCAGCCTTTTGCCCCCCTCTGCGGCTTATGGTTCGGCATGGCGGCTCAACAACAGGGTAGATAACGCCTTCAAGTCCCTCTCTTTAAGCTTAAAACCCTTACAGCTCTAAAATTGTAACTTTCCCCCCCCCCCCCGCAACACGTGGCTGCCGCCATGTTCATTGGGGTCAGGTGACTTTATCGCTAGATTCACTGAGAGCCAGATCATGCGACCAAGCTCTCTCATTCTTATGTATGTCCTGCCTTCCCTTCCCCCTCCTTGGTGTTCACCAAAATCCTCTCATTAACTCTGATTACAGGTGTTTTGCATAGTGACACGCTTCTGATAGGGCCCATCAGAAACATGCACTTTGCCTAATTCCTGTTCAATCTTTCTATACATAATGATTGTTCGTTGCATCTCGTTTCAGACTACAAAATCATAAGTCTCATATTTTAAACTGGTATGTACTTTATTCAATATTAAGCTGTTCTCTACCATTGTCAGTTCTGCCACTAATCTTAATGTTACAGTTTTTTTTCTTTCTTTCTGTCTTTTTACAAATGTGGATCTTACCTGTTAAGAGCCAGTACAGTCAAACTCAGACCCAACCTTCCAGACAGATTCTATACGACAGCTATACCTAATAATCAGCCCTCAACTGCTCAGAGATCTGGGGAATATGATATTTAAATATTTAATTACTAAATAATTTTTCATAACAAAAAGAGACAGGTTGGCTCCTAGCAAGCACTCTGTTTCCTCCAAGAAGACAGAAGACAAACGTCTCAGAACAACGTCCATCTGCAGTTTGCTTAGACTGCCAAGCGCTGACCATTGGGCAAAAACTGCCTTTCACCTAAACTGGAGACCTCCAAAGGTGGACAGAATCACTGGAATCGACAGTCTAGCTGCCCAGGGTAAGGTAGGCCTGTCTTCCTACAGATTTCTTAGTCCACAGGGTCTTCAAAAGCCTGACAGGCCCTGCACTAAACAACAAAGGTCAAATACAACCTTTAGCGACCAGGGAGGACCAAAGAGTAGCTCTGGGTGCCAACCAAGTAAGTTCTCTGTCATTTTTAATCAGTAACTCAAGTAAAATCTTATCCTTCTCAAAGATCTCTGACAGTTTGATAGCTAAGAGGTTTTGCCAGATTGTCTCACCAAATAAAAATACTTTTTATTATATGAAAATATGTCACAGCCATTATACAACATATATGTCTAAAATTTCCATTTTTCTTATGAGTTCCAGGGAGCCAAATTAAAGAACCCACCGTAAATAGGTCAGATACATAACCCCTCAATTCCCGGGTCCTAAAAAATTTTCTTCTTAATTTAACTTTGTCCTCTGTTCTGCCAACACCCTAACCAGGTACAAGGGACACCAGACATTTCCATGCCACAGACACCGGTCAGAAGCAGAGACCAGCTATGCCAGGATGTGACCAGCACCCAGCTTTCTCTAGGATCTTCTCCCCCCCCCCCAAAGACGATGCCCACAAATCAGCCAGAAGCAGTCTTGAGAATTCGCCACCCCAATTCCTTCAAACTGTAATGTCTAACCTTCTACTTTTTATTATAAAAAGGTTCCGGGAATGTTATTCCTTTGGGTCTGGTCCCTTTAAGAGCTAACCACGCCCACCCCCAGCCACTTCTGACCTCCCTCGCCGCCATCTTAACTCTTCCTCTTTGGTCCCCCATCTCTTGGCGTGTGCACACGTGTCTCTGTCTCTCCCTATGTTTCTCTCCATGTCTCTCTGTCTCCCTCTTCTTTAAGTAATAAATATTTAGCTTATTCTTAGCCTTACATCTATTTACTATGTCCTGTGAGCCTTTTATGCGCTGTACCCGCCCACATGACTCGCCCGCCGCATGGCGGGACCAGCCTGCCACCCTGGAGATCTTGCAGGGACCCACAGCCGTCCTAGCGGCTGCTCTGCGAGCCTGCCAGGAAACACACCCACCTTTTAAAGAACAATAGGAAGGAGAGTACACAATGGCCAGGCATGTGTTTAGTGGGCACAGGAGGCCTAGGACAAGAGCTGGCCAGGATTTCAGCTTCTGTTGGCAATAAAGTAACCACTTAAGAGAACAGTATGAGGGACCTTAGCTGAGCGGGAGGGTGGGGTTTCCAAGGGTGCTAAGTAGATGTAAGAGAGAAACAGGGCATCGGTCCTGAACTAGGATTCATGAAACAAAAAGCAGCAGCGAGCTGATGGAGGGTCCCTGGGAAGCAGATGCCTCTTGCTGCCAGCCCCCACTTTATGCTGGTCACAGGGCACAGGCAGCCTTGGCTCCAAGCTGATATGCAGAGACAAGAGAGTAAGAAAGGCCTCGAGGTGCGTCTTGACCCAGTTCCACCCACAGACACAGATGCCGATATTTGCCCTCGCTGTGAAAGAATTTGATGTGGATTTCTAGCCTGTGGGTTAGCCTTGTTTGACCAAATCGCTTGAAATAGGAAAGCTAAATATTTTTCACTTTGAAAATGTTTTCTAGGCATGGCTGCAGACGGGCCTCTTCTGTCCTTACAGGAAGTCCGTAGATTTCCCAATATCCCCCAGGCCCAGGAAAGAATTCCAATTCCTCTCCAAATGCCATATCTCGAAAGCAAACCTCGCATGCCTGCCTTCTGCTTAATCATTTTGTCTCCCAAATCACACAAATCAAAGGCTTTAGCAATCTTGGCTATTTACTAAAAAAGGCCTATTTTATATATTTTGAGAATAATGCCATAAAGCAGAACTGCACATTTGTACAACAGAACTCTAACTTGAATTTTTGCTGTATTCAACATGTTTGCTATATTCAAAACTTTTGCTAAATACATGCAAAAGTCACTACCTGGGTATAATTAACCTTTCTGAAAGTATTCACTTGCTGGGGATCAGAATTAAGTGGTAATATAGAATTTGATTGCCCTCTGTGTCCATGGGCAGTTTTAACAGACACATATGCTCCTTTTGCTTGGACAGAGCCTGACCTTTCAAAGCCTCTCGTGTTGATAATGCCTGTGTACTGCCCGTGAAACCCACCTCTCCTCTATAGAAGAAAGGGAGTTGTAATAGATCTGCAGAAATCATTTGGATTTGTCCCTCAATGGGAATATGAGATATATTCTAAGACATGAGATATATTCAATGCAATAAAACTTAATTTTAACTTGAAACTAAAGTTTTTCCTTTTCTTTATTATTGTGCAAATGTGTGCGTGGTGCATGCATGTGGGTGCACAGGCCTTGCTGTGTGCATGCACAGAAGCTGGGGGAACAGACAAGGGTCCCGCCTGATCTCTCTCCACCTTATTCCCCTCAGACAGGGTCTCCGAGAGCCTGGACTTAGCCTGAAGGGTAGCGAGCTCCAACTGTCCTCTTGTGTCCAATCCTTATAGTATTGGGGTTGAGGTATTTGCGTGGCCACGCCCATCCTCTTACCCGGGTGCTTGGGGGTTGAATTCGGGTCCTCTTGCTTGTACAGCAAGCACTACCACCCCCTGAGCCATCTCTCCAGGCCCACAACTAAGCCCCGTCCCAGACAAGTGGGTTTTGTCTAGTGTCCCATTCAGGCTGTGTCCTGTGGTCCTACCAACGAAAAGAGGAGCTGTTGAAAAATCTTATGTTAATGAAAGCCTGAGATTTAACTTCTATCACCAGCCAAGGGTCAGAAATCAATGTAAAGTATACACAAATTCTAGTTATTCATCCTACTATATAATGCTTGGCAGGCCTCGATGATGTATTTTGGGGAAATCCAATGGGATAACATACGTTTTAGAATGGTTTTAAAACAGGCAAGGCATGTCCACACTGAAGGCCACATTATCAAGAACCGTGAACTTTGGGGTCAGAGTACATTCTTTACATGCAATTTATGCTAACATTGGAAAATCATACATTTCTTTTGGTTGCACTTTCTTTGGGAGCGAGAAGAGAGGAGCGTACAAAACTATGTGCATGCTCTCTGCCACGGCAGGTAACTTGCTAAGCCCTTACACCCTTCAGCAGAGAGAATACATGCCCTGCATGCTATTAAACAGCTCGTGGTGCTTGGGATACTAAAATTGGGAAGACATGAACCCTATTAAATCGCCCTCAAAGGAATCAAAAAAGCCAAAAGACCTTCTCCCATCAGATACCATAGTTGGTTTTACATGAACGTAGAGCATGCATTGGAGTCCGCTGGCTTTGTGGGTTTTGTGGCTGGGGGCTCAGCCATAGTCACACAGCTGTACCTAGGGTTTCTATTTTTGGAACTAAATCCAATAAGACTTCTATTTTGCCTATAAAAAGGCCTTTCTCTCATTTCCACTCCTGCCTCGTTTGATTTTTTTTTATTATTATACAACTACAGTACTTAATAAAACTTTTCGAGACACGAGAATTCATTCAGACAGTAATTCCGTGGAACAGTCTCTTTTTCTTTGGCAGCATTTTTAATGAAGTCACGTTCCACTTATTCTCCTGAAAGATGACGGAAGCTGGAAGGAGGGAAACTTCGGAGAGAGGGGAAGGAGTCACTGGATCCTTCAGAGCATCTGTGACAGAGCCACAGGAAGCCAAGAGCCTTTCTTCCCTGTCCCGCGCTACCGTCTCGCCAGCAAGAACCACGCGGTACACATAGGATTCTTCTGCAGTAAAGCTTTAATGCCCCTTGGGAGAGCGGGCATCAGCCAACATGGCGGAGACCCAGATAAGATGGAACCCATCCCTTATATAGGAAACAGACCCTGCTTTGGACGTGTCACTCTTGGATAGGTCCGCTGCTCCCAGTCCCAGGTGATGCCTCGGGAGTAGGCGGGGACTCAGTGGGAAATTACCGAGCACATGTGCGTTCACCTGGCGGTGAAGCCGGATGTCAGCGCCATCTTGATAATGGAGAATGTGGCTGCGGCCTTCTACACTTCCCAGCCCTCTCTCCAGCTGTGTGTCAAGCAGGCTGCATTCCCAGGCCGCCCTCCATTCGGTGATGCTGAACCACAAGGCCCCAGCCTGTGTCCCAGACCTTGAAGATGTATTTTCTGATTTTGGAGTTTTGTCTCGTCGTCACTGGTACAGGTCAAGTGTGACCGTGGCTCTACCCCTGTGGAGTTCGACAGTCTTCTCCGGGAGCGGACTGTTTCCCGAGGTGCTTCCCAGACGCGGGGTAGGAGAGGCCGGTAAAGACCAACCAGCTGTCGAGAAACGACACCAGGCCGAAGCCTGCCAAATGTTCCACATTCTATCATCTACGTCGGTCTCTTAGCAAGTTTAGCGTCCTAAAGGATTCCTGTCAGGTTAGGTTTACAGTGTGGTTGAGGAGGCAGGAGTTATTGGTCTAGAGTCTGAGGTTTTACACTGTGTATCAACCCACTTATAACATCATGCGTCCAATACCTGGGGCAGAATTAAATGTGTCAGCAAGTTATGCTTTCTTCTGACCTTCAGATAATAGCTATGGTTTTTAGCCCTTTGCACGGGGACACACATACAAATAAATAAGAAACATGCCGCGTTGAGACATGGAGATGTTCTCAGTTGTCCAAAGGGGACGCTCTCAGAAGACCTCCTGCTTCCGATCTGACGGGGTCTAACTACCAATAAATCAGGACCTTTGGGGAGGCTGTAGACCTCATCAGTTGGCCGTACATTGATTCTTCTAAGTCCCTAAGTGTCATTAAAGGGTTGACTGGCCCCAAACATTGTGACCCTGAAAGAATATAGCCGTGTCTCAAACAGGGGCCAGTTAGCTGGAGAGCTGGTCTTCCTGGCATTGTCTATAGAAATCAGGGTCTGCTAGCAGGGCCAATAAGCAGCTTTTCCTATGTAGCTTACCAGGACTCAACACAGCAACTAACCTGTCACCCTCCGAGGCTTCCAACACGAGGCATCCCAGGCGCATCTCAGCCTTTTCCCCTAGTGGCTCCCCAAGGAGCCTTTTCATCCCCCACCCCCAAATACTATCAAAGAACTAGACTTTACCAGGTAAGAACTGAGCCATAAACTGTCTTCATATGTAACTTGCTGTCCTTTTCTATAACATACATATTAGACCAGGCAAGCACTGCTGACATCTCGGGTCAGATAACATCTTTGATGTGAGAGGCTGACCTGCGGGCAGTGAGGATGCTTACCCCAGCCTCGGCCTCTGTAGAGAGAGCATCCATCCATGCTTTCCGCGAACTAGCTGCCACGCACTGCCTTCACCTGGAGCAGTGAAAAACACCTCCAGGGGCATCTCCAGGGGCTGGAGAGATGGCTCAGTGGTTAAGAGCACTGACTGTTCTTCCAGAGGACCCGGGTTCAAGTCCCAGCACCCACGTGGCGGCTCACAACTGTCTAAAGATCCAGTTCCAGGGGATCTGACACTTCACACCAATGCACATAAAATAAAGTTAAATAAACCATAAAAAAACCACCCCCAGACATTAGCAGATGTCCTATGGGAGTCAACATTAGTTTCACTGCTTTTTTGTTGTTTTGGTTTGTTTGTTTGTTTTTTGAGTCTAGGCCTCAGGCAGTCCAAGCTGGCCTCAAATTTACTACATAGCTGAGGATGGCCCTGAAATTCAGCTCCGAAGTGCTGGGATTCTAGGCTTACGTGGCCACACCCAGCTTATGTGGTGCTGGGAGTGGAATGCACACTCAGCAAGCATCCACCCGACCGAGCTAAATTCCCAGCCCACGTTACTTCTATCAATACATAATAAACAGAAGCAGGCTCACGGAGGTGTAGAGAAAGAAAGAACAGGACTTTGGGCAAAGTGCAGAAAGACCGGGCAAGAAAGTGTAGCGTGGAAGGCAGGGGTCTACAGGGCAGGACAGGGAATGCTGGGAAACCAGACAAGCTGCCCGCTGAGCTCAGGGTCCTCGGCTATTCTGCCCACTCTGCCCTTAGGGCCCCCAGCTTTGGCCTTGTGGCGGTTTATTGGGTTGTTTTATTTATAATCCTGTGGATTGGTTTCCTGATGTGTAATCATTAACTGTTTCTTTCAGCCGTGGATTCTTGGAACAGCTCTGGCAGAATCCGCCCTGGTTGAGGCGGAATTGCTAGGCAACCGGGCCTCTCAGCAGACAGCTGAGTTACCCACGTGCCTGCCAATCCCTGTCCTAACCCACAATATCTGCCCTCCCCTAGCTGCCTCTCCGCAAGTTGAGAACTGCTCTAGACGTTCAGTTGCAAAAAGCCCGTCCCTGAACACACCCGACCACACGCTGTTCCGCTTGTGTGTGTGAAACGTGTCCTGAGATTTTATTGGAAAGAAGAACTTCACGTCTTAAGATAAGAGCCTTGATTTTAAGGCGGTGTTAGCGACGTCCTCGCACAGGGCTGAGAAAACACTGCAGATATAAGGACGAATACAGACAAAATGTTCGTTTCCTCAGAACACCAGCAAGGACTTAGGGGATCTAAGGGACCCCTCCACACACACTTGAAAACAAGCTGTCAAGACGGTTTTGGTGTTAGGAACTCCCAATCCCGATGACACACCCACCCAAGGATGGCCCCCAGTGAAGGAGTACCATGCGTGATGTCTGTTTGGACCTGAGGGATGAGATGAGGTCTCTACTTGTCAGTGTGGGGAGGAGACCAGCTCAGCAGACACGGGGAAGGTGGAAGGACAAGGGACCGATCAAGAGATGACGTAATGCAGACAAGAAGAGCAGACTACTCCATCAATCTCTAGACGTCAAGATGTGCACATATGTTCACTGTTTGACCAGTTCCAGTGGAAGCTAAGATTCGGCCTCAAATGTTGATTTTTCTCTTTTGGCCCATGATAATGAGATTGTCAGCTAGGCTGATGGGATGGCTGATAAGCCTTATATTTCCCGGCTTGTATGAGGCCTTTTGCTTCAAGGCTGGTTGAGATAAACGCTTTTTGGGAAACTCGGAGGCTGTTGACCTCTGCTTCCCCTGGCTTCTGTCTGGAAAGTCAGCTAACCGCTGAACTAGGGACTGCTGCTGGATCAGATGGCCACGGAGTGAGAACAGAATCCCAAGACGCCAAGGCGCGGAGGGTTCTACCTCCTCGGAACCACCGTCACACTCATAGGGGAGAGCCAAGTGAGCCATCTTGTTTGAGTTTGCATTATTTGGGGTTCCCTGCCACATTCCATTTTTATCTACAATTACTAACTCCCAGTAAAGCATGACAGCCATTGCCCTTCCAAATGAGGGAGCTGAGACCTGGCTGATGCATATCTGTCCTACTTCTGATTTTCTACTTCTGCAATGAAACACCGTGACCAAAAGCACATTGGAGAGCATAGGGCTTATATGACTTACACTTCCACATTGAAGGAAGCCAATGGTGTGGGAGAATTGTCTGTATTCTGTCAATCATATTTTAATAAAACGCTGATTGGCCAGGCAGGCAGTATAGGCGGGAAAGCCAGACAGGAAGTAGGGGTGGAGCAAAGAGACTGGGAGTATTCTGGGAAAACAGGAAGCTCCCTCCGCCATTCCTGTGCAGACCACCGAAGAGGCAGCATGTAAACTGCCCAGCTGAGAAAGGTACTGAGCCATGTGGCTGACATAGATAAGGATAATGGGGTAAAATAAGTTATAAGAGCTAATAAGTAGCCTGACAAAATGGGCCAATCAGCTTTATAACTTATAGAGATCTCTGTGTGGTTGATTTTCTCTGGGACTTGCCGCTGTGGGGTACCGGGTGGGATAGAAACCCCAACAAGCTGGCCTTCATGCTACAAGCCAAGACAGGAACTCAAACAGGGCAGGAACCTGGAAACAGGAGCTGGTGCAGAGGCCATGGAGGGGTGCTGCTTACTGACTTTCTCTCTATGGCTTGTTCACCCTGCTTTCTTATAGAACCCAGGACCACCAGTCCAGGAATGGTACCACACACAATGGGCTGGGCCCACCCCCCCTCCATCACTGATTAAGAAAATGTCTTACGGCCGCCTACAGCCCCATCTTATGGAAGCCTTTTCTTAATTGAGGTTCCCTCCTCTCAGATGCCTCTAGCTTGTGTCAAATTGACATCAAACCAGCCAGCACAGTCGCCAATATAGTTCAGAATGTTCTTCATGAAGCGCCAGAGCCCATTTCTGTTGCACCCTCTGACATTTAATTTATCATATTCCTATAGAGTTTGATGATTGAATGAGAGTGTCATTGCCATTGTCCATTTAAAAGACAAAAAGAAAACAGATTCATCCTGCAGTGTGAGAAATAGATTCATCCTGCATCTTACTGCCCACTCCTAATCAGGAGAAATCAACTTCGTTGTTGAATTTGCTCCTTGGGTCAGGTAGAGACCTGCCTGGCATGGGATGACTCAATTTTATTCGGTCTCTTTTTGAATAAGTGTCTAATTAACAACTCTCAACTGTTAGGTATTGTTCATGCAGTTGGAAGAAAACAATGAACAAAACGCACACCCTAAGTCAGTCCTGGATGTGGGAAGATCATAAATTATTAGTTATTCGTGGCAGTCAACCGGAAGTACCTTAGGGGCGGTAAGTGTCAAACTGAGAATTAATTCAAGAAGAGGAGTTGGGGATGGCACCATGCAATAATGGTAACATTGGGAAGGAAGGCACATTTCTGGGTTTTTTTTTTTATTTTATGTGTGTGGGTGTTTCGCCTGCCTGTTTGTATGTGTGTCATGTGCATGGCTGGTGCCTGTGCAGGTCAGAAGAGGGTGCTGTATCCCCTGGAACTGGAGTTACAGATGGTAAGGAGCCACCACAGGGGTGATGGGAATCCAACCTGGGTCCTCTGCAAGAACAAGCACTCTTTGCCACCAAACCCTCAATCCAGTATCCACATTTTAGTTTTTTTATTAAGACAGGGTCCTGGTACACAATATGTAGACGTATGCTGTGCTGGCTATCTTTCTGCTTCAGTCTTTTCAAATCTGGGATTACAGGCATGTGCCTCTACAATTTTTATTACTTTCTTTCCTCTTTCTCTTTGTTTCTTTTTCTGTACGTTTCTTTGTATACATGCCCACATAATACGCACTCATATAGACATATATATACACACATTCATTCATGCACATACACAAATGCATACATATTCATATATACCTGTATACACACATAAATACATTTACATATGCACACATAATACGCATAAGCATATATGTACACACATATAAAATACATATATACATATGCAAGTACACATATACACAAATATACACACATATACAAATACATACACTCGTACAAATACATATACATATTCCTACACATACATGAGCACAAGTATATATACACACATAATCATACATACACACAAATACGCATACACATATATGTTCCCATATACAAATACATGTGCATACTCATGAACACACATATACACACATGTACAAACATACATACACATACACATATAAACTCATATACACAACTACACATACATATATACACAAACACACATACAGTCATGGACACATGTACACACACATAAACATACAGATACGCACACATATAAATACATAAGCATGTGTGCACACATATATAAACACATGTGCACACATTTATACATACATCATATATACATTGAAACACATATCACATATATACACACATATTCATATAGTCTCACACATACGTGTGTATGTGTCCATGAGCTTATGTATGTTTATGTGAGCTGTTATATGTATGTATATGTTTGTGTGCATGTATATATGTGTGTGTGTGTGTATGCAGTGTGTTTATCTGTATGCATGTGTGTTTATTTGTGTATCTTTATGCATATGTGTTTATCTGCATGTGTGTATACGTAGTTATATAGTTATGTATGAATATGTATGTACCTGAGTGTGTATCTGTGTGGATGTTTGTGATATTTTGGATGAATTCCATTACGGAAGGGAAAAACATGATTTCACAAGATTTCTACAGAATTGACGATAACTATTCCAAAGGTATGTGTTCCTGAAGCTTTGCAAATCAGGTTCCCCATAACACACTTGTGGGTTTGTCTATGAATCTGTCAGCTGGACATTTTCACTGTATAATACTTGTGACTCACATCGGTGCATATTTGTATACATGTATGTATGTGTGTGTATGTATGTGTGTGTATGTGTAGTGCTTATGTGTGTATATGTTTGTATGTTTAAAGTATGTGTATGCCTGTAATATATATATGCTTAGTGTGTATATATGTGCTTGCATGTGTGTATGTGTGTACATGTATATATGTGTATTTTGTATATGTGTGTATGTGGTAATTGATTGTATATGTGTATATATGTGTGTTTGTTCATGTGTGTGTGTGAAATTGTGTATGTGTGCTTATTTGTATATATGTGTGTGAATGTATGTATTTATGCATGTGTGTATTTGTGTGTATGTGTTCAGATGTGTATGTGTATATATGTGCATGTGTTTGTATGTTTATTATCTCTATACATGCATATTTGTGCATGTCCACGTGCGTTTGTGTGAATATGTGTGCATACATATTTATGTGTGTTATATGTGTATGTATGTATTTTATGTGTGTATGTGTTTGCATATACATGTGTATGCATGTCTATGTATGTGTGTATATGCATGTGCACACATATATGTATGTTGTATATCTGTTTATATGTGTATATATGTCTTTGTGTGTGTTTGTAAATGTCATTGCATGTGTGCTTTTGTGTGTGCATGTGTATGTCTATATGTATATGCATGTGTGTGTATTTGTGCTTATGTATATGCACATTTGCATACACATGGGTGTGTAAATATCCTATGTAGGTGTGTAGATGCTTGTGTGTATGTCTGTATGTATGTGTTTATGTTTGTGTCTGTGTATACTGTGTGTATGTATATGTGTCTGTGTGTGCACCTGTGTATGTATGTGTGCTTGCACTAATGTATGCATGTATATATGTGTGTGTATGTGTGTTTGTGTATGTATATGTGTGTGTTTGTGTATATGTATGTCTATTTTTGCAGTATGTGCGTTTGTATGTGTTTATGTGTATGTATGTGTATGTGTGTGTTCATAAAAGCAAATGTTAAAGCAGTTAAGCAAACAGCAAAGGAAAAGGATGCATCGAGGTCCTGGTGGAAGAGAATTGTTCTGGTTATTTTGACAACTTTCCTTGGCTTTTTTTCCTTTTTTGAACCACCTATGGGTATTTATAGAGGAATTTTTCATAACAAAACTAGAAAGAATTCTAATGACCTTCAAATGTAGAATGAACCAAATATGTTGAAACTGAGTAGCACACATGTCATTTCACCCTGTCCTCACTCCTCTCGCCCCCAGTGACCCGAGTCACCCCCTCTGCCCCCTGCCCACGGTCTGTTTCCACCTCCAGCGCCCACTCTTGATCTCAGGCCAGCATCCTGCTGGTTTCCCAGTTCACTCCTTTCCCATTAGGATCCCTTCCTCCTCACATCTCCACGGCCTCTTTCCACTTTCTTTACCTGCACACTCATGCACACACGCAGTCACGTGTGCACAATTACACACTTAAATCTAGAGTCCGTGTATGAGTGAACACATACCATTTGTCTTTCCAAGCCCGATTTGCACTATTATTCTGCAAAACACAATGATTTTATTTTTCTTTATGGCCTCATAAAATTCCATCGCGCATATGTAACACACTTTTTAGTACGTTTATGTTTATCTGTAGACAAACATCTAGGCTGATTCCGTTTCTTAGTGACCCTGAGTGGCGCAGTAATCAACCTGGGTGTTAGTCTCGGGGAAGGGCTGTACCTTAGGTTCCTCCACTGATGTGGTCGAGAGAGGTGTAGCTGAGTTCCTGCGCTTTACCCCACGCCTTTTCTACACGATGATATCCAATCATGCGCTTTCTCTCCTCAACTCTCCTGTATGCGGTAATCACATATGCAAATTTGCGAAGTTTGAATCAACCTTTTATCCCTGGGATGAAACTCACCTGGATTGTGTCACATGACCTTCTTAACGTGTCCTTCATGACAATTTGCGAGAATTTTCGCGTTTGTGTTCAGAGAAACAGGTTTCTAGTCTTCCCTTTGCATCGTGTACTTACTCATTTGGTGTCGGGGATCCTGGCTTTGCACGGTGAGTTCCCTTGTCTGCCTCTCCTTCTGTTGTGTGGAAACAGTCTGAGGAGAGACAATTAGCACCTCCTTAAAAGGCTGCTAGCATTTGGCAGTTCATCCTGTAAAGAAAACTTTTCATGAGGAAAATTTAAAATTTGTGCAACGGTCGTTTTGCTTGTGACAAACTTTGCGTAGCCTTGATTTAATTTTGGGGGGGTCCTATGTGTCAACTTTGATTTAAATTTTGGGGGTCGTATGTATCTATGCCTTCTCTAAGCTTTCAAAGTATTCTATAATGGCTCAGTAGGTTGTACTGATGTGTCTACTAACATACAGATGCACCAATAGTAATTAAAAAATAAGAAGCCATGGCTTTGAAAGGGAGCAGGAGAAACAGAGCAAGGACTGAAAGGCAGAAGGGGAAGGGAAGAACTGCTGTGAGTACAGCGTGTTTTGTCAGAAAGTCATATGGCTGGGTGTATTTTGAAAGTAGAAGCGAAAGGATTGGCTTGCGGAGGGGAAAGTGACGTCACTGGCATGACTGGGTCGGACTCCGTGTTCTGACAGATCACAGCCAGCCAGGCTTGGCCCCTCCTTAGTAGACTGATTAAGTGTCAAATTAAGAGTGGAAAGCAGGAGGAACTTTTTTAACGTGGCCACCTTGGAAAGAGGGAGAAAGAAATCCTATGTCCTCCACCCCACACGGAGTCCATCTTCAGGTCCTGATATGGGGTTTAGGTTTAAGTAGAGGGCCAGAGCAGAGTTGTGCATTGCTAAGGGGTCCCAGTCAGCTTGTGCCCCAGCACTAGGGTGGGCTCTGGTTTCCCGTCGAGATGGGCTGGGCGCTGTTAAGGCCCCAGTGAGCTCCCTCTCCAGACGACTTTTTTCTAACTGGCTTCCGTCTTTCTTTCTTTCCCCAGCATGAGATTCCTGGGGTAATTTCCAGTTCCTTTGGGAGCTTTGTTCCAGTAGTCTGATGGCAGAAGGGAGGACGTGAGGGTCCCTTCAGAACATCCTGGTGCTGCTCAGGACACTCCCAGTGGTATGGAAAGCAGAGACCATCAAGGAAGATCCCCAACCTGAACCAAAGCCATGGGAATGAACAAGGAGCCATTCATGAGCTGGGAAAACTGTGGGTGGGGAACGTTTGTGGAGGTGGGAATCAGGAATTTGGTCTGGGGCAGACATTGAAAAGGCCTCTTCGCCAAGCCAGAAGAGCTCTTGGTAAGCCGTGGCAATGGATCTAGAGAACAGAATGTAGACAAAAACTTGTTAGCCAGCAGTTTATTCAAAGCCATGATAATGCAGGAATTTTAACGCAGAAAACAAACTTGGGGGCATTCTTCATTAAGACCTTAGTACTCTGCATTTAACAGACAGCGAGCAGACCTGCAATCTGCTTTTGGCTGTCCAGACGCTTATGGTGGAATGCACTGTGTTCTCCAACTAATGCGGTCACCTGTAGTCACCTCAATTTTTAAAAACCAGCCTTTATTAAGTAAGAGTCGCCTGCACTCAAGGCGGTATCTCCAGGTATCATCGGCGCTAGCTTTAACATGTCCACCGGGGAGATAGGGATTCTTAGAGAGTACAAATAACGCAATCACTCAGCTTGCCGGCCTGCCTGCCTAATTCAGAGGCCTCTATTTGCCCTGATGCACACTGTTAAGCAACATCTCAGCAAGAGAAATCCCACAAGTCTGTTTTCTCACCGCTTCTGCGAGGTCAAAGGACCCAGTTTATCACTGTTTTGTTTACTTGCCGTTCAAAAATAAGCCCACTGCTCATGAGAGGTTACTGCAAATTGGAGGAAACTTAACCCGACGTTCCGGAGACGCGAGTTTTCTTCTGTCAAATGACCCTTGCGAGTACCGTCTTTCCAAACCGAGAAGCTATGGAAAAATTTACTCAGCGTTTTGACGTTTTGATTGCTTTGCCCCGTCTCCCCCCACCCCCACCCCGCCCCCCGACATCTTTCCTTTTTAATTTCGTAGTAAAATAAAATGCTACTACAGAGAATCACTCGCCATAAATGCATGGAGTGCTGCATTATGAGGTCAGCTTCCAAGGTCACGAAGCTGTACTTTACCCTCCTCCCCAGACGTGCCTTAGCGTGCCCCAAGACAACCCCATGCCTATCACCTAACTGCTGCCTGGCCTGACCCTCCAGTCTCCGGTCTCCGTACTTCCTGCCGGTTGGAAGCCGGCTCCAGAGACACAGGATTGGGCCCTGGTTCATTCACTCAATGAATGCATTTAGAGATCTTTGATGCTAACACTGCGAGTCTTTGACTTCATTTGTTGCCTGGAACGCTGTCATGCTGACATACATTTCCTCACCCTTTGCTTCCTTACAGGGTGGGAGCGTTCACACAGGGCAGGATGCGTGTTCCATCTCCAGCGCTGTTTACTGCTTTCCAAGATAACGATGTTATCTTGTTCCTACCAAGTGAAGGCTGACATAGGAGATAATGCTCCTTTTTACTTACTTACTCGCATTTTTTGAGACGCAGTCTTGCCTGGGTTTGACTTGAATGCCTCATCCTCCCGCCTCAGCATCCCGAAGGCTGAGATGGCTGGACCGGGTCACCACCCGCGCAGCGTCTTCCTTTGCTCTCTTCCCAGTGGTTGGGCAATGTGACGTCAGAGGACGCAGCCTCAGGCAATGTGACGTCAGAGGACGCAGCCTCAGGCCTTCCCTCAGCCTTCAGTCTTAGTTCTGAGGAACGGGCGTGCTTTGTGCTCACCAGAGGTTCAGTCAGTAGCCATGGGGCTGTCTGGGTGTGGGGCTCGTTTTCTGGGTGACTCAGAAGAGGCTCGGGGAAACGGTGCTCCCCGGGTGGTCTGTGACCTCTGTGCTTGAGGTTATGTTAGGCATACCTTCGCTGCACCCTTGCTTCCTTGAGGGTCTCAAGTACATTCCTCCACAGTTTCTTTGCAGAAGGCCTAGTGTCCAGAGAGAACGAGGTCGGGGTGTACATCAGGAGTATAACACAGGTCTAGGACCACGAGCCAGCGCTGGGCTAGCAGAGGCATGCCCGAGGGAGTGAAGCCCTGGGTGCCAGTGTGCTGTTCACAGGAGCGCAGCCGTGACCATGAGAAAACGGCAAAGCTGTATCCCCAGGGTGGGGTTCAGCTGCAAACAGTAAACACAGCTGAGCTTCTCCGTGCTGCTGTCTCTCCATCAGAGAGCCCTGTCTACCGGATCCCAGCTTGTCTACATGTCTGTGTGTCTATGCTGTCTGTGCTGTCTGTGTGTCCGTCTTTTCTTCATTCCTTCACTGCCCCCAGTGAGTTCCATCCCTAGAGCCATGCTGGGTGTGTCACGGCACGGAAAACAAGAGTGTAAGAGTCTGATTTTCATTTCCTTAAAAGTCAAGCACTCCTGGCTTCTGTACATTTAAGTAGCTACCTCTTCTTCCTCTTCCTTCCTCCTCCTCTTTCATCTTCTTCCTCCTCCTCCTCTTCCTGCTCCCCTTACTCCTCCTTCTCTTCCTCCTCTTCTTCTTGGCTAAGTACTTTTCTAGAATCTGTCTTGGTAGGCAGTCCAGGTCAACAATGTCAGGACAGATGGTATCCATTTTCAACATTACTTTCAATCTGTTTATGTTTTGTTGCTGTTTTTTTTTTATGGTCACTGTGTTTTTAAATTACTCAATAATTATCTCCTTAGACCATCTTTAGTATTTACTATCTTGTCTCAATACCTTTGTGTCTTTGTATCTTTTTCTCCCATTTTTGAAATATTTATATTTTAAACTATTTTCATTTGAAATAATTTCAGAATGTTAAATATATTATTTTAAAAAAATTGCAAAAATAACACAGAGGGCCCCAGCAATGGCTCAGTCGCTAGAGTGCTTACCAGATAATCCTAAGGCCCCCATTTCAATCCCCAGAGCACATGGAAATGCCAGATGGCTATGGCCGTCTGTCCGTGATTCTGAAATTGCCAGGCTTGGAAGGCAGAAGTAGGAGATTCCCAGCATGAGCTAGCTGGCAAGACTATCCACGTTGGTGAGCTCCGGGTGTGATGGGAGACGCTGTCTAACGAATGAGGATGGAAGAGGGATCGGGGGTGATCTCTAACATCAACCCCCGGCCTCCGCATTCACATATACACAGGTGCACCCACACACATACAAAACCAACCCAACTGACAAACTCTGTACACAGAGCGGGGTGGAAGAGAGCGCAGCAATCCTGGGTAGAGTCCCCCAGCTTTCCGAAGAGTTAGCCCCAACTCCGTCGCACTCACGGCGTAAGGATCCAAGTCAGGGATGTAACGCAGAGTAACTGAACGTGCGCTCTAAGAACCTCACTCAACCGTGTCCCAGCCACGCCCTCTTCTCCACAAGGGGGTCCAGCCCGTCATGCATATCACACATTGCACCTCTCACTATCCCGCACCAGTACCTGCATCTTCCCCGACCTGACATACTTTGGAGAAATGTTGCCCCATATTGTAAGTCTGTCCCCCAGTTTGGGTTTACCTGGTGTCTCTTCTCGGTTAAACTGAAGTCAGGGTTCCTACACCTTGGCATTTCTGGCACCCCGGACACTCAACAGTTATGAAGCCTGGCATTGTGTTTACCGCGACTGCAACCTTGTCCTAGGCCAACAGCCCTCCTCCAGACACCAGGGTCACGACAGATCAGTTTGACACGCTCTTTGGTGTGGGAAGACAGGCGTGGCAGCCGAGACCTCTAATCGGGTTGGCATTTTGACAGGGACTCGTCTATGTGCCTGGCATCACCTCAGGATATCCAGCGTGTCTGGCACCAGCCACAGCAACTTCTGATCTCTTAGTGAAAGGGGTTCTGCCAAGCTGCTGCACTACATAGCTGGGCTATTGCTCCCTTATTAATTAATCGTCAATGTCACATTAAGATCCTGCAAATAACCTCTTCTCTTCTGTCCACTTGTGACTTCTTTGAGCACCCCCGGTTCTTTCTTCCGCAGTGATTTCTGCCGGAGATTGCCAGCGGCACCATCTGTATTTATTACTTGCATACTTATTATGCTTCGTGCATTTATTCTGTCTTGAGACAGTGTTTCCCATACTCACCCATATATTTCTCCATCCAGTTATTTATTTGCATTAATATGAACTGATGAATTTTTGATGTTACTATTGTTGCTCATTTTGTTCCTCGAATTGTCCCACAGAGGCCACTGGGAGACCCTTGGGCTTTTTAATTTTAGCCGTTTCTTTCTTAATGTTGCTAATTTTGCTGATATGCAAGATGCAAACTACAGAGCAAATAAGACAGACTCTGAGCCTGTGATATGTGACTGGGAATGGCCTCTGTAGACTCGTGTTTGATGCTCCTCCTTTAGCGAGTGGCACTATTAGGAGGTGTGACCTTGCTAAAGAAAGTGTGTCACTGTCAGGGTAGGCTTTGAGGTCTCTGAGGTCTCATATGCTCAAGCTATGTCTAGTACGCAGCTCACCTTCTACTGCCTGTGGATCAAGGTGTAGGACTCTCAGCTCCTTCTCCAGCACCCTGTCTGCCTGTACCTCCATGTCCTGTTGTGACGATAATGGACTGGACCTCTGAACTGGAAACCACCCCAATTAAATGTTTTCCATTATAAGGGTTGTTGCCGTCATGGTGACTCTTCACAGCAGTAGAAACCCCGACAAAGACAGGGTTCTTCATCACGTTGTTGACCCCAAGTGTCAAATGTAGATATTCTGGAGTAGCCCAGCTGCCAGGTAATGCAACTTCACCTTCAGTCCATAGATAAGCTAGTTTCTCTGCCTTAAAAGCACGCCAAAATATCCAGGCATACATGCAAGGGTCTGCACTCTGAGGCAGCTACACAGAGCTGTAGACAGAGAAAGCCTCCACGCTCCGGCAGGACAGTGGTCACAGATGGTGAGACAGAAGACAGGTATGTGTGTGCAGATGCAAGAAGACAGCCATGTAATGCCATGTGACACATTCAAGGAGGGCTTGGCATCTGCCCCGCCTGCTCATTTCTAGGTGTAACATGGAGGGCTGGCTTGTTGGGGTTTCTGTCCCTCCCAGTATCCCAACAGCCGGCAAGCAACAAAGAAAATCACACACAAGACTCCATAAGGTTATAAACTGATTGGCTCATTAGGTCAGGCTTCTTGTTAACTCTTATAACTTATATTAACCCATTATTCTCATCTATGTTAGCCATAATGGCTCCGTACCTTTCTCTGCTGGGCAAGTTACATGCTGCCTCTTTGGTGGTCTGTACAGGAATGCCTGAGAGAGAGCTTCTGCTTCCAGAATACTCCCAGTCTCTTTGCTCCACCCCTACTTCCTGTCTGGCTTTTCCGCCTATACTGCCTGCCTGGCCAATCAGCGTTTTATTAAAATATGATTGACAGAATACAGATAATTCTCCCACACCACCTAGGGGCATCCGCGGCAGGCGCTATCAGTAGCCCTACTAGGCAGTATCTCTTTAGGTGTTCACCCCTGTGCCCTCTGCCCAAATTCTAAAAATCTCCAGTGGACCTTGAGCCACTGAATTCCTGGAGTATCTTAAGCAGTGTGGATAGTCCTCAACTGCGACGTAGATACCGGGAAAATTAAAATACCTAGCCTTCTGTGCGGACACCTGTCTGGCAACTTTACTCTTCCGCTCTAAATAAAGAAGGGTAATGGGACAGTCAAAATGGTGTGCGTCTGACCCCAAATTACAGTCAGGAAAGGAGGGCTTCAATGTGCACCCCCTATATAATGTTTACAATGGCATGTCTTGATATATATATATCAATACACACACACACACACACACACATATTCCTGTCTGAGGCAGGGTTACTATCGCTGTGATAAAACACCATGTCCAAGTGAAGCTTGGTGGGGGAGGGAAGGGTTCCTTTCACTCACAGTTCTGTATCAAAAGAATGAACAGGAACTCACACAAGGCAGGAACCCTGAGGCAGGTGCTGATGTAGAGGCCATGGAGGGAGCTGCTTACTGGCTTGCTCCTCATGGCTTGCTCAGCCTGCTTTCTTACAGCACCCAGGACCCCCAGCCCAGGAATGGCCCCACCCACAATGTGTTGGGCCCTCCCCCATCAATCACTTATTAAGAAAATGCCCTACAGTCGGATTTTACGGAGGCATTTTCTCAGCTGAAAGTCCCTTCTTTCAGATAACTCTAGTTTGGTCAAGTTGAATAAAACCAGCGCATACGGCTCCTTTCCGGAAGGATTTATTGGTTTGCTCATAGCATTGAACGTACACGTGAATCCACTAGCAGTGAGCGGTTTCTTCTTGTCTTACTGCTTTTTTCCTCCAACTTAGGATGGAGAAGACAAACACCCTCGATTTCCCTGCTGCGGTGACAAGCAGCGACCACCGAAGGTGACAAGTGAGGGTGTCTAGGGGTTCTGTCTCCGCAACACCATGCCAGGGTGGAGGCGGGCTTTCCTGTCTTGATGCAGATGTGCTGTCTGGAGACACAGCGCCCACTTTGTAGCTGTATGGCCGTCAACACGGGGCAGCAACATTGCAGAGACATCGGTGACAGCAACAGGCAGGTCTTGGAGTCCAAGCCAACAATTACATACATGCACATACCTGCTGCAACGGAGCAAGCCCTGCTTGATTTAAGTTACTGTCACGGGACTCTTCAGAGAGGCACAGCCTCTGATTGCACATTTAGGATGCATTGAGAAAGAAGTGCCTCCGATTGCACATTTAGGATGCATTGAGAAAGAAGTGGAAGACATCGTGTTTCCGGATACTGGATGCTGGGGGGCCCAAACCTGGGGATCAGACTGAAGACCTGTAAAGGAGTCAGCATTGCAGCTGTGCTCTGCAGCCGGCTGTAGAGCTCCATCCTACTCAGGAGAAGTATTCCATCCAGGTCTTCAACTGATTGGATGAGGACCACTCACGTTATGGAAGACAAGCTGTCTTGCTTAGTCGACCAATTTAAATGTTACTCTCATTCACCTCTGACTCCTGCAATAATCTTTGAACTGGCAACAGATAGCTAAGGAGACCTAGAGGATCCTATGTTCCAAGCTTGTATCACGTGTACCCAAAAGTACACCCAACACATGGCGCATTAGAAATCTACAAAGCCACCAGGTTACCCACATGTCCACCTCAGCTCCCCTCGGCCACAGCCACACAAGGAATTTGTGGCTTGTCCCTACTTCCCCCACACCTCCCAAATCCTCACCCAAGCCCCAGGCCCCTCTCATGCTGTGACTTCAGGTCACTTGTTTTGACTTTTTAATTTAAGTAAGAATACCCTCCCCCCGATGTGCACATAGATGGACAGGTGGGCATGTATGGATGTGTGCAGAAGCCAGCAGATGGCACTGGTCCTGCTGCCACTCCCAACCTTACTCTTTGGAGGCAGAGCATCTCCTTGAACCTGGAGCAAGCATTTTCATCTCGGCCGGTAGCCAGCAAGCCCCGCTGGTCTCCCGTCTTCCTCCCCCACAGCGCAGGCAGGGGTTGCAGGCTCACGAGAGGCCATGCCTGACTTTAGTTAGACAAGTGGGATTCAGGTCCTCACGCTCACGCAGCGGGCACTGCAAACACGGGGCTACCTCTCCAGCCGCAGAGAGTTACAGATTTTTTAGCTGGAAGATATCCTTTCTCAATTTTATTCAAATATTACGATGATATGGTCATGGTGTTTAAAATAGCAGCCACACGAGGCAACTGGGCTAGTTTGAGATTGGCTCTAAGAGTATAAAATACACTTTCATTTTTTAAAATAGTGTCTCAGTTTGTTGCTCAGGTGGGTGCCAATCCCCTGGGTTTAAGCATCCTGTTTCCCCAGCCTGCCAATAGCAAGCGCCACCAGACTCAGATAATGAATGAATTTTGAACCTTTGATACCAGAACAAGAGCATAAAATATGTCAATTTTCACATTGGTTTCATGTTAAACTAAGATATTTGGGGGGGGGATAGTGGCTATCAAGTATTAAATATAATTGATCTCATTAGATTATTTTTCTGGGAAAGTCTAATAACACGTGATTCATATTTTACCAATGGCATATGCTATTTCTATTACATTAGATGTGGTATCTGCAGGAGAGAATTTTGTAATAAAGACACTGGCTTGTTATAATTTTTTCGACTACTACTATGTGCACATTTCATTTGGGCTTGGAATTTTCCCTCAGAAACACAAGCCGACTTACTGGGGCTGGGGGTGGGGGTGGCGTGTGTTTTGCTTTGTTTTGTCTTTTTTAAGAGCTGGCTGGAGCCTGGTTAGTTCAGGAAAACAAAACCTAAGGTGAAAAGGCCTTTGGGTAATGTGGGCTCTGAGGACACAGGATCAGCACTCAGTGTCCAAAAGCTTCAGCAATTTTCCCAGCTCGCTGCATTGTGGGAATTGCTTTTCCGGGGAATAAATACTCTATTTTTAACATTTTTATTATACAGTTTGTCACAGTAGGTCTCATGAGACCATCAGCACCCGCTTTCAAGCAGAATCCAACCACAAACAACTCCCTACATGTGATCATCGACATCTGGCCCAGAGTCCTCTCCCACCTCCGAGGTGGCCTGGATGTTTCCGCTCTGAACCGTCTCTGTCAAATCTACAGCCCTGGGAAGGAGGCAACGTGGGGCATCACAGCCCTGGCTGGGAAGGAGGCAGCGCGGGGTATCACAGCCCTAGGAAGGAGGCAGCGCGGGGTACCACAGTCCTGGGAAGGAGGCAGCTCAGGGTACCACAGTCCTTTCATGTGCACCCGTGTGCTGTGTTCCTTGGTCATCTAAGACTCCATGATTGTGTGGCACTGTCCCTAGAGGGTTGCCACGAGCGCGGGGGTGTCAGAAAAGCCAGCCAATGCTTTCCAGCTGAAGCCATCACAGCCATTGCCCCGAGCAAGCACGCGCTTCCAGCTGAGGCTCCGGGTCTGAAGAGGCACTGGCCAGCTGTGCGAGCCTGAAGGCTGGGGGAACAAAGAGGGAACCGAGCATGATCGGCCAGTCCGCCCACTTGATGTGAGATGTGGAAGCAGAGATCTAGGGGATCCCAGGGCCATATTTCCTTACAGAAGCATCAGCCGTCTAGGAAAGGTAGAAACTGAATCCTAAAAACACACTGGTGGTGTTGGCTACCTAAAAGCAAAATAAAACCATGATAAATTCTTTTCTAAAAAGAAGAAACACTTAATGATGTCCAAGCTGTTCTTATATTGTGTTTTCCAAGTTGCAAGGCAGGTCTCCTTAAATGAGTCTATATGAGCCAGGGATGGCAATGTTTACCTGTGACCCCAGTAGTCTTGGAGGTGGAGGCAAAAGCATCAGGAGTTCAAGGCCAGTGTTGGCTAACGAGAGACACACTATCTCAACAAGTTAATGATAAACATGAAAGAAATCTGTGTATGTACATCCCTCTATCATCCATCCACCCATCCACTCACCCACCCACCCACCTATCCATCATCTATCTATCTATCTATCTATCTATCTATCTATCTATCTATCTATCTATCTATCTCAATCATCTACCTACCCATAAATCACATATGAGATAAAGGTCAGAACAGCATCTATTTGCATGGTACTGAGCAAGGGCTCGTTCGACACTTTGGCGCACCCACCTTTGGTAGACACAGTACCCCTCTCACTGGACAGCGATTCAAGTGGATGGATGTCTTCTATGTTGTGAGCTCAGATTTCCAGAAAAAGAGCCAGCCTGTTAATGGATTCTACAAGGTCGATTGACCAATTAGGACTTCATGGTGTAGAGAAGCGGAATGCTGCGTCCGCAGCCAAATTATCTCAGGCTATGTTTAATCCCCTGAATAGCCATTCATGCCCGGTTCCACGGGTGACCCAGCACTATGCGATGATCAAGCAAATCCTTGGGGATATAATAACTTTACCAGACCACTGGCTCCCATCAACCGAAAGCAAAGGCTGCCTACCAGCAGTGAGCTCCCACTACGCCGCTATCTGCCTGAGGTTCCCGCCAGCGCATTTGAAACATTTGACCCACGACTTCCTTTTGTTCTGTAATTATAAAAACGTCACAAAAAACAGTGTCTGTGTTTTAACATGGTATTTGAGGCAACGTATGTAAATCCATGTTCCTAGTCCGTTTGATCCCATGGTCACTCATACTTGACCCAAGTCCAAAACCCACCTTCCTCTTGCTGCCTTGGAAGCCGAGCTGTGTTTTATGTTTACAAAGGACGCTTCGATGCTCTCAGCAAAGAAACCAAGATGCACATGAAAACTCCTTGCCTTGGCAGGGAACACACTTCAACCTTACCAAAGTCTTTGATGCTTTGCATAATAATCCTTCTGGTGGGCACCTGATGGGTGAACGAAGGCACCTATTCAGAGAGGGGGAGAAGTAAGGTATTTCCCAAAGCCCTGTTGCTTAAGTGTTTGTTTTTTTGGAGACTGAAAACTCCTCTGCAGCACAGGATGGTCTTGAACTCAAAACCCCTCTGCTTCAGTCCCTTGGGTGTTGGGATGGCAGATGTGCACGACTCAGCAAAACACAGTCTTTATTATCAGGGAGAAGTTCTTTACAAGATGCCTTTGGATTTTTTAGATAATCCCTGCGGCCTGTTGAAAGGCTTTCCCCACTTTTATAGTGGGCCACGTCCCCCAGCAGCAGAGGTAACAGGATACACAGGCAGTCCTGACTGAAGGAGGCTCACCAGTGCGTTGCAGGGCCATGGCCACGTTCTTGCTCTTGATGAGACTGGCAGCAATCTGAGCAGAAGAAATGCCTATTTTTCGAAAGACTCGGACTGCTAGCATGGTGCATCGCGTCAACATCCAAACCGCTAGCATTGTGTGGTGATGCTCCATCAGCACCTCACTGATTTGCCCATGCTGAGATCTTCTCGAACTATACACAGATGCAGTATGTTTCAAGAGGAGAGCTAATGCATTTCTAGAGGCCATGAATTTTTCTGAGAAAAACTTGTAAAAGATGACCGGGTTTCCATGCACATCCCAAAGTCTGTCTTGCTGGTTGGCAGGCCCCGTGTCTGCAGTGGCAGGAGGCTGCAATAATACTTTTATATTAGCCACTGAGATAAAAATAATGCAGTATGTAATGAGTATTTCTGCATGTGGGATCGGGCTGTAACTCAGGGTATGGGACCTCCTTAGCACGAGGCTCTCTATCCCTAGTCCAGGGACAACAGCATTGTTTCCACTTGACAGCTTCAGTTTTAACCAGAAAATTATGAAGAGATGGACTTTTTATGTATTTCCAAGTATATTAGAGGTTGATTGCATATTTTCTATGACGTCTACTATCAGTGAGAATGCTGTTATCTATTTGCTTTTATTGAGCTATATATTTTTCTCCACTCCCATCTCCTTCTACCCTCTCCCATGGTCCCCATGCTCCCAATTTACTCAGGAGATCTTTGTCTACTTCCAATGTGGATTAGATCCATGTATGTCTCTCTTAGGGTCCTCTTTGTTGTCTAGGTTCTCTGGGATTGTGATTTGGAGGCTGCTTTTTTCTTTGCTTTATGTCTAAAAGCCACTTATGTGTAAGTACATGTTATATTTGTCTTTCTGGGTCTGGGTTACCTCATTCAATATGATGTTTACTAGACCCATCCACTTGCCCATCCATTTCAAGATGTTATTTATTTTTTTCTGCTGTGTAGTATTCCACATTTTCCTTATCCATTCTTCAGTTGAAGGACATTTAGGTTGTTTCCAGGTTCTGGTTATGACAAATATTGCTGTTATGAGCATAGTTGAGCACATGTCCTTGTGGTATGATTGAGCATTCTTTGGGTATATACCTAAAAGTGGTATTGCTGGGTCTTGAGGAAGGTTGTTTCCTAATTTTCTGAGAAATCGCCACACTGACATTCAAAGGGGCTGGACCAGTTTGCATTCCCACCAGCAATGCAGGAGTGTTCCCTTTACCCCACAACCTCTGCAGCATGAGTTGTCATTATTCAGATACAGTATTCTTAACCTTGGCCATTCTTACGGGTGTAAGATGGAATCTCAGAGTTAATTTGATTTGCATTTCTCTGATGGCTAAGGATGTTGGGCATTTCCTTAAGTGTCTTTCAGCCAGAAAATGCTATCCTCTTTTATCTAGTGAAGATACTTGGCTCTATGCATAACTCAGTTTTCTCAGTCAATATAATAAGAACTGGCACCCACTGGGTGCCCAATAAATGTGTATCTCATTAAGCACCTTAGTGCATTTTTGTTGAGTAGCTGTCATGTGCGGGTCACTAGAGAAGTCGGGAACAAAGGAAGAAAAGCAGAGAAAGCTTGTGTCTGCTTTCACGGAGTTGTCCTCTCTTCTAGGGGAGAAGGACACTCTTAAGGATGCTCACTAGTGAACAGAGACAGTCAGCCAGGAGCTTGAAAGGTTCCTTCACTATTAGCACCCTTTTTTTTTTTAAATCAAAATATCATGAAGAAGAAATTTAATTCTCCTGAGAAAGTTATTGGGGAGGCTGACCTAGTGAGGAAAGGTCATAGAGCACACCCCTTTATGTGATTAGAGGGTGATTCGAAGCAATATTTTCCTGTGTTACTGGGAGAAGATGGCAGAGAGGGGAGATATGCAACCTTGTGCAAATACTCAGGGTGGTTCATGACTTAGGAGGCTCACATTCTGTCCAAGTTAAACTTCATGATTTAGACAAATGATTTTTGATTTAACAAGGTCATTTTTTTCATTGGGGTCCAGAAAACAAGTTGGAAGAATCAACCTAGGGATGACTGTTTATTAATCAGCAACCGAGTCGAGGCCGCCAAAGGGCACCAGCCTTTGCCTCTGTGCTTCCTCCTGCTCGGCTCCAGGCCCTGGTGCCACGCTCAGCCCTGCTTCCCATTCCAGGCCATAACGTCTGTCCGTCTGTCTGTTCTCCATCTCTCTCTAACACCTACATTCCTGTCAATGTCAGAACTGCCCAGAGCCATAGAGAACCTCCAATACTTACCTGATAAGAGGAAGTGTCCAGTTACCGGTTTTCTGGGAGGAAGTGATACCTGTTCCCCCAGCCAGGGGCCAGATTCCTGGCCTTTCCTAAATGAATGTGATGTGTGCACACTGATCTGGCACCCGAAACTTCTATTTTTATTCCCCTGTTACTTAAAAACATCATAATCTGGGTTATGATATCAGAGGGACAGGGTGTATTGATTTATTTTGGCAATATAATTTCCCACATATCTTCAGTACGTCCTGATTAGGTGTCCCTCAGATCTGCCTGTTCCAAGGCTCCAGGATCCAGGCTGTGAACACACATCCAGGGCCTCTCTCCAGTTTCAGGGCACACCTATTTCCACCCACGCATCCACCATTCTCAGCAGGAAGGATTCTGAGTCTGGGGACTTCGATTCTGCAAGCCACCGTAAGCAGTAGAGAAACTCTGAAGACTATAAGATGTGTGGCTGTCGGAAGCATGTAGCTGAGGGAAATCTCATGATCGGGGCTAAGTCAAGAAAAGCCTCTTACGTAGCAAGGCCAGCCAAACTCCTGGGTTAAATGAGCCCGCGACAGGAGGAAGTTTCTTCAGCCTCAGGCCCAGACTCCACAAGCAAGTGGAAGAACCGGTTCCCTTACTGACCCCGAATGAAGAACCAAGGAAACTGCAGAAGTCATAATTTTTGTGAGGGTTCCCAGCACGAGCCATGTAACTTCAAGAGCCATTTGGGCTCAGGGGTCAGTCTGCCCGCCTGTCTCTCCGTTAGCTGCCATTCGCACGGAGTGGTGACAGATAGACTTAGGGTACTGAAACCTTCAGCCGCCCACTCCAGGCTTTGGTTGCTGGAAAGCATTTGCAAGGAGGTAGTCAATTTTGTGCAGTAACAATATCTGATCTTATTAACAGTATTTCTATAACACAGTAAAGCTAATAACCCATGAACACATGAATACACACATGCCACATACCAAATGTACTCTTTAACAGGATCTACCCTCCAGGGCACAGTGCAAACATGTCTCTTCTTTCTTTATAGACAATGTTATCACGTAGCCTCCAACTTCTGTTGTTGTTGTTGTTTTGAGACAGGGTCTCTTTACATAGCTTTGGTTCTCCTGGAACTTACTAGGCAGACCAGGCTGGCCTCGAACTCACAGAGATCCACCTGCCTCTGCCTCTAGCTTCTTGTTTGCGGCAGGATGAACTGAGTCCTGCTCCTCCTGCCTGCCCGCAGCTCCCACATGCTGGGACTACATGCGTTAACACCACACTTGGCTGAGCAGAAAGCTCACTGCTTCCTGCAAACTTTATTTTCAGGATTCTACTCCCAATAGTTTTGTTCGTTTTCTCTAAACATAACTGTCCTTGTCAGATCCTCCAGCAACAGAGGCACAACCGTGTTTCTGAAATAGGAGTTTAGGTGCAGAATAACACTTATAATATTAAAACATTGCTTTAGACGAGGTGCCATCTTACTAACTTAGAGAAAACCCCTATAATAGCAAAAGGATAAAAACCAGGGGCGGGGGAAACCTAATTTTTCTCAAAGGCAGATGGTCAGCCATGGCCACGTTTTGAAAAGTTCAAAGGTGGAGGTTTCCACATGCCAGACTTGGCGGAGAATATACCTGTTCTTCTTAGGTGAGTACTTAAACGGCTTTCTTTGCAGAGGTCTTTTCGGCATCCCGATTCTGAGTCAAGACGGAAGCCTTCTCGCCTCTCAGTGTGCCTCCACCAATCAGAGAGGACGCTTTCTGGCAAGCCATGACCCGGCAACCCTGGCCAGTGGCAGACTTCCTGCCAAGACCAGCTGAAGTGAAATCTAAGATACAGCAAAATATCTCATTCAAGAACTTGATTTCCAAAAGCAATTTATCAACCCCACAAAGAGAGTACGTGGAAAATATTATTTATTGAATACTATTAAAATAAAATTTAAGTGTCTATACAACATCTAAAGTTATTAATAGAATACGCCATAACTCGGCAGAAAACAATGAAGTCCCCAAATGGTTGTTCCACAGAGGTATACAAAGATAGGTTTGCTTTGGGAGGGGAGGGGCGATCGTATGTCTAACGCCAGTAAGCGCTCCCATAGAAACGGTGCCTTCAGACAAGACGTGGATGCTGTGGCTACATCCTACGGGTCAGATCACACCTATAAATCCCAAGAAACTCTGTCTGAGTGTCTGGGAGCGATTTGGGGACAGTTCAAGATACCACACATGGCATCGTCATCTGTGGAGATGTTTTTCCTAGTTGGAAAGAACAAATTGGTGGGTGGATTTCTTCCTCATTAATGCCTCCGCGGTAGCTCTCAAGCTTGCTCCACGTCAAGTTACCAGATCTCCTTTGTCAAGGCCAAGTCTAATTTGTAGTAGGAAATAAAGACAGCTGCTCCATCCAGTCTGGGAAAGCATGGGAAAGAGTAGGTTCTAATCATTGCCAGTATTTTCAGATCTCTGCATTCATCTGTCCATAATAATAACACACAGTGGAATGGGAAAGCAAAAAGATACAAAGGCCCTATCCAACAAAATACTTACATCCCTATGAATGTCTTCCGTCTTATTTCTGCGAACAAGATGCTCAGGGGAGGAGCATTCTCACTTTTTAAGTTACGGGTGCTTGCTTTAAATGTGCAAATCCCTTATTTGTATGGAAACTTACTAAGTTTCTCACATCGAGAAGTATTGGATAGTGTCTAGGGAAAAAGTAAGCCACAACCATGCTGAGGCCTGTTTGCTATGCTAACCTTTCTGCAAACTTCCCACTTAAGAGTTGCTGCTTTTGGCTCCCTGTAGGGGCTCCACCAAGGGCAGCCAGTCTCCATGACTCCACCCCTTCAGTGTGACACTATCTCATTCCTAGGATTAAAGATAGAGCATATGGCCTATCGCATTAGTGATGCTGGCTCGCGAAGTGAAGTCAGCGCCACCGTGCATGTCACTGAGGACGGCTTTCAGGTTTCTGCTGAGGACACTGCTCTCTGCCACCCATGGCACAACAACTCCACCCGTCGTCTCCTCAGAACGGGTTTACACTGACAAAACATTTCCTATAGGACTTGGTTCATTTCAGAGGCAATTAAATGCCACAGTACGTTTGCACTGTTCTCCTTTGCCCGCAGTCTGTTCTCTGGAAGGAAACAGGACCTACGCGACGCCATTACACACTATACAAACCTACTTCATCTTCCCTTCGGGTCCCGTTCGTCTGTCAGTGAAGTTCTCAATTTCAGAAAAGCCCGGCGTACAGAAGCCAGTTTTTATAAAGGGCGACTCTGATTTTAGCGAGCTCAGAACTGCAAAGCAGAGTGTGGACTGGGTGGTTAACGAGACATGATTCGGAACTCCTTAAAATTAATTAATTTTACAAATGTGCACCTAGCAGAAAAGCCGAAGACTGATCTGAGCTCCACCTCAGGTACCATCTGTTCTCACCGCCACAAGCTGTTACCACGGCACAGGAAAAACCAGCCGGAACATTAAAAAAGGCAGAAAAAACCCTCTAAGGTCTCTCATTATTCTACCAAAGGAACTCGGCTGAGGAGAGGAATACTCAATCTAAAACCAAGGTGTTCACACATACTTATGAAAGCCAGCATTTTCAGGGAAACATTATGGGAAACTTAAAACGGGACAATTCATAACATGGACAGAACGTTCTGAGTCGATGGGAAGCCACACACCGAGTAAATAACCTAATCACACGGCCTTAGGTGTTCACTGACTTCATAGAAACATTCATGGTTTCCTCACACGACCCCAGGGAACGCCTGCGCTCAATCCCCCGTGGCTTCTCATTGTTTCAGAAGTGTGATGAACTGTCCCTGCTCCCATATTTGAAATTATTTACTTGACTTGTTCACTGAATTAGCATACTTGCCGGTTTCAATGCCTTTTCCTGTCAGAAACGCTCAAGATGGCTAAAAGTTAATGTCCCTTAAAGGGTTATGTTATACAGTGACAATATGGACACACATCAACAGATGCAAGGATCGAGAAACATGGGAGAGGGGAAGGTGGGCCTTTTCGATAAAAGGGGCCGTGTCTGCTGGGTATCTAAGCAGGGAAAACAAACAGGAAGAAGTTTTGATATGTTACACCATTAAAAAAAAAAATTCCAACCAGACCAATGGGCTAAATGTCCCAGCAAAACCTCCAGCAGAAAAGATAATCTCAGGTAAGCAAGTGTTTCCAAAACAGGAAACCAAGCACCAGCTGGAGGGGAGGTCACTCACTGGTAACCAGGACTACAGTAGACAGAATTTCTGCTCACCTGAGGGCCGTAAGAAGGCAATAGCAAAGTCACCAGACTGTGAGATGTCACACACACACACACACACACACACACACACACACACACACACACACCCTCACAGTCATGCTGAGAGAAAGAAGACTATATGTTACAAGAGCGCATTTGAAAATGGGGAAAATTACTGGGCATTAAAAGACAAAGTTGACTTTGGTGGAGGATTTTGACTGGCATAAAGTTTCTACTGTAACTGGGACCTATTTTGAGTTCTGGGTACGGGTTGTGCTAACTTCTTTGTGTGCCTTTCTGTGTGCAGGGCACTCAAAATCCTCTTTTTAGATGATATGCCAGCCCTATTACTTTCACCTCAAAAAGGAAGGGGGAGAAAAGAGCCCCTAAAAATATGTGACCATAAAATATGGTAGGAAGTTGTTCTGGTGCCTTCGGGGTTGCCAGGATATTAGGTAAACAGGAGTTAAGATCATTGACCACGTTCTCTTCAACACACGGATAAGCCGAGACTCTCTCTCTCTTGGTTATGAAATTAGATTTTTGCTGAACTTTACGAAACTGGGTTGAGAGGATCTGTCTACCATAACAGCAGAAAAAGTTAATAAGAAATCTATGGTTATGATGTTGTGGTCGTGTGAAGGTAACCGGTCCCCATAAGCTCATCGGGAGTGACACTGTCAGACACTTGGACTTGTCCAAGAAAGTGTGCTACTAGGGAGGTGAGCTTTGAGATCTCATATAGACTCAAGTGGCGCCCAGTGTCTCAGTTCACTTCCTGTTGTCTGTAAGAATCAAGACATAGCTCCTTCCCTACTCTCAGCTACGTCTCCAGCACCATGTCTGCCCGCATGCTGCCATGTCCCACCATGATGATAATGCGTCAACCCTCTGAACTGTCAGACCCAGTTAAATGTTTTCCTTTACGAGAGTTGCTGTGGTCATGGTGTCTTCACAGCCATAGAAACACACTGTGACTAATTTCCGATCATTAATAAATGATCTTCAAACCAGGAAGGATAACGGGGCCCCTCAAAGGTCTGGATGAGATGCACTAGAAACAAGACTGGTTCCCCTTTGTTGCTGTGGAGAACAGAAAGGCTGACTCATTAGGCGTGGCCCCCTGGAGAGAACAGAGATGCAGAGGTGGCAGATGTGCAGATGGGTATTAACTTATGGCTGTTTTGCCCCAGGCCAGAAGAGCCCCATGATTCTTCCCTTCCACTCTCCTGTGTCGGTCTTAGCGAGTCTCAACGTGCAGCATTTATAGAAATGCCACAGACAACCTACACACACAACAGAAGAGACACAGCAAGGAGGCCACCCAACCCTCCCCGAGAGAAGACTCGCCATTTGCAAGTTCACCCGTGGTAAAATGTCTTGCCTACTATTTACAAAGGGATTCAAGAATTCCATTTGTCCTGATAAGTACTTTGATGAGCTATGCTCTAACTGTGAGTTGTGAGGACATTCAATTACGTGAGCTTTATTGCCACGTAACAACTGTAACAGTGCAGCAGGAAACCGGTTCACTGTCTTAGCTTTCAGAGACCTCAAGGCTGAGGGTGTGTGTGCCTGCGATTCGCTGGCCACTTGCCTGCTTGCTGCTGTAACAGATAGAGGCCCTCCCCTCTGGAGACTAATCAGAGACATTCAGACGAGCTGGCGGCCTTATAGCTGGGTTCTGGCTCTAAAGGGCTACGCTAAAAGTCTGACAGTCTGACCTACAATCTGGCGGAGCGCATGGCCACGCCCCTTCCTCACCGGTGCTGACTCCATTAGCACACTGCCCACACTGGCAACGACGCCTTCGACCGATTGCCTGCTTTCCCATCCCTTACATCTGCTAGTCACCTGGGGGCTGGGCAATCTTGAGTGTTGTTTGGGAACAAGCTGGGGCCATGTGGCCTGCCCAGGATGCCTAGGAATCTGAGTCCCAGCAGCACCTTCTCTCCATTGCAGGGGACCAGCACGTCCTCTGAGGGCCCAGTGACAGCGAAGTGACAACCTCTGGACAGACATCAGAGGCCTTTTACTTTGGAAACAGAGCTTCATTGTGGATCTCAAGCTCACATTGGTCCAGTGGCCTCCGCCTTCAAGGTGCTGGGATTAAAGGTGTGTACGATTATGCTAGGCAGGAGAAGGATTTAAAATACAAGGGGATGCCAGCATTTCTCTTATTGGTTCTCAGCGTCTGGGGTCCCCTGGGGAGCAGGCCATTCTAAACCCAGGAGCCAAAAGCTCAACGCTCTAATTAGGAAAACTCCGAATACGACTTCCATCATCCACCTTCACCGTTCCTTAAACTCAGGTTTCGACGGACTCTCCACCTTCACACAGAAGGAAGCAAGACTTCCCTATTAGACAGCGGCACAGTTCACACAGCGGGTTCTGCGACAAAACAGACACCGTTCTTCAGCTTTGCTGAACGCTATCCTTACAATGCACCACGACGAACAGTCTCTAAATCTGGCGTGCGGTGGGAAAATTTACCGAGTGGATTCATACTATGGGCCCTTTGCACTGAGTTCCACTCAAGAAGTGACTCCTACCAGAGGAGACATCACGGGGTGCCTCACGCCAAAGGAGGTACCGCTATGAGAACTTGTTCGCTGTGGCGTCTTGCTAGGGAGAAAAGGCAAGAACAACATGTCCACGGACACGCGAGCTTTTGACAGAACTACGCCGTCTTTCCCGTGAAGCCAACATGTCACGTACTGCGAAAGCCGCTGAAGGGGTAGAAGGGGTAACCTCGGGAGGTAGACATGGAGCGGACAGGCAGCGAGTGAATGAAGGAAGTACATGACCCTTCACCCCGACCAGTGCCCTGAATGTCCTAAGTGTGGTCGGAAACACATACGTGGTCTACGTGGTCGGGAAACATCGGCGAGCATCCTGCTCCCCTATAGCAGGAACTATCGACTCAGCACCTCAGGAATGGAAAACAGCACATCTCCTCCACCTACGCCAATAAACACAGAGACGCCCAGCAATTTCTTTATCAGAACTTTTTTTTTTAAAGTACAAAAATCAAAAGAAAATCTCTGGAGAATATTCTCATTGGCTGATACTGGTACAAAATGATTAGTGGAAAGTTGTCAACACAGAGACCATACAATGTCCGGACGGAAAACTTTTCTGTGGCAAGGTAGACACGTCACATATGAAAATAGCTTGAGATACAAAACTAGAGTTGTGGATTCCAGCACGTGGCACCAAATTAGAGCAATTTTATTATTTAACATAATCCCTGTGTATATACAGTGTCCTCCCGAATAAGAAACAGTTTGATTCCAGAATTTAAAATGTGGTTTCCAAAGTGAATTCTTACTGTCAATTTTAAAGAACAACAACAACGAAAAAAAGAAGCCCTGAAAACTAATTCTAACTGTGATCTTTGACTAAAATACACACCCTGAACCTCTCTCATACAAAAAAAATGTATATTATAAATAAAACTTTCAAAGGCGATCTTGGATGCTTTATTGCACATCGAAGAGAAGATCTGCCGCTGCGAACGGCTCTCAGCCTTTTCTTACGCTGCCGACTCCGTGAAACCGCCGTGGGTATCTCAAGTCCCATCCTGCGCTTCTTTGGAACCGCAAGGAAGCGTTCCGCCTCAGTTCCCGTCCCTCAAGTCAGAGTAACTTCTGCTTTCTAACTGAATGTGATCATAGGAGATCTGAACAAATAAATGTGCACGTCTAAATGCCAGTTTTCTCTTTTTCCAATAGATAAAAAAAAAAAAAAACATAGAGGGATTTCACCCAATCGTCCGTCTCCAATCCCCCCGGGGCCGCCAGCTTCTCTCCTGCTGAAACACCACGCTACAGGGCTCCCGCTAATGCCGTCATCACTAGCAGTATCCTTTGGCCTCAATCTCTTCTACCTCCTTAGCTACTTTTGTTTCGCCAGCACAAATCAGCCAGAAGGCAACGGTTTTAAAAATAAAAATGTTCCTAATAAGTTCAGCACAGTGCCCAGCAAAAAGTAGGCGTTCAATAAATATCTGATAAATGAATGTAAGCCCCCTCTTTATGCTTAAATGTGCTAATGATTTACGGGTAACGCGTGGGTTTCCGGGTACACAAGTCTCAAACGTTAACTGAGGAGAAAACACGTAGGACGGGGAAGCGGACATTGTCAGTTTCTAAACTCCTTCCCAGGACAGACTGTGGACTTAAGGATTAACTATTCCAATAATTAAAAGAGATTAGTCAAATACTTTTAATTTTGCCAAAGGACTCTAACAGCTTGCCTTTGGCAACCCCCAAACATACAGCGAGCCCCCAAATAAAACAAAATCAAATTGCACTATTACGGAGAGAGACAAGTCCATGAGGGCAGAGGCGTCCGTCCGCTCAAGGGACGGCGACTTCCAGGAGCCGATTGTTCTTCCGCTTGCAGGTCGGCACGCTCCCGTTTTTCTGGGTGCCTTGGATAAACTTCACACACACTTTGTCCTGTCTGAACTGCACCAGGAACCTAGGAGAAGAGAACCAAACACACTCAGGGGCACACACAAAGCAGGTGTGGGTGCAGTAACCCCAGCTTCCCTTTCTGAAAGGGACATGACCTTGGGAGGTACCCGCCTCCATTGCAGGCCACGCCCCCGTTGCAGGCCACGCCCCCGTTGCAGGCCACGCCCCCATTGCGGGCCATGCCTGCTCATCAACCAGCCCCAAGGAAAGGAAGTTCCTGTATTCCAGTAGGGTGAGCTGAGACAGGGACTGCTTTGTGTTTCAGTGGGGGCCATCACATTAACAGGCTGCAGCCTTTAATCATTTTTACAAGGCCAACTTATTAAAGGGTCAAATTAAACATTCGCCAAATCAGACACGCGAAATGTAGACTTTCAGAAAGCTGTCCGCAGGTACCCTACCCCAGTGGTCTTTTCAGCCTGCATATCCTCATCAGCAGGCTCAGGACCTCTCCCCATGGATCTGGCAGAAGAACCTCCCAAAGCACTCGGGCCTTCCTGAGTGACTCACCTAGCAAACATGTGGCTAATGGTTCTGACACCTACAGCAACCACAAGGGCCAAGACTCCATGGTTCTGATGGATACGCGAGCCCCGGTTAAAAGGCCGTGCTTTGCATATACCATCTCCCGGGGTGAATGATGCCAGCTTCTAATTCATACACTGTTCTATTTATTTTGTGTGTGCTCAGGAGCATGTGTGTGTGTGGATGTGTGGGTATCTGCTGTAGATGTTAGAGTTCAGCTTTAGGTTGAGTTCCTCTGGGAACTATCTACCTTGTCCCTGAAGAGAAGGTCTATTACTAGAACTCACAGCTCACCAATTAATTATGCGAAACTGACTGAGCAGCAAACCCTAGGGAACAGCTTGCCTTCCTGGCACCCCAAGGATTACAAGTAGAAGCCACCTCTCCAGCACTCTGTGTGGGTGCTGAGGCCTTAACTGGGGTGCCCACCCTTGCCAGCGTTTTCCCAACTGAGCTAGGTCTCTAGCCCCTTGCTGTTTGAAAAGGATGATGGCACTGACCTTTCAAACGGGATCTTCCTTTTCCACTTGAAGCACCAGGGATAGAACACTGTAATCCTACATCCTCCTACCTGGGATACATCCTTAGCATATAGTATTATTCTTTTCTTTTTGAGACAAGGTCTCACTATGCAGCTGGGCACACACTATGCTTATCAGGCTAGCCTTGAATTCAGAGACTGTTTCAGTTCTACTTCCCAAAGGTAAAGGTGCTACAGGTTTGCTCACAAATATGATTGTACTTATATGCCTCAAAAAAAAAAACACAAACAAAAAACAAACCAAAACAAAAAACCAACCAACCAACCAAACAAAGAACAACAAAAACCTTCAACACAAATTCAAGCATTTTATGAGTCTTCAACTTTCTCCATGGTCAGGGGGCACAACCACTTTTTGCAAGGGAAACAGCCACAGCTAAATGCATTTTATACCACAAACCACACGGCTCTTGGCCACTTACACTGACCTGGCCTGTAGACCACCGGGAAGAGGCATTATCTGTCTTGCTACTTAAGGAGAAGGGTTTGATCGGCACAAATACTGGACACACGCACACTGCTACCTAAAACAGTTGGGTTCGTGGCTGGAACTGGAGACCCAAACCCAACAGTAAAGCAGAAAGCGAAGGGTGTACTGCACAAGACGTGGACATACTCATCCGAGATCTCGATGTTGAGCTTCTGGTTGGTCTGGCTGAGGGTCGTACGATACAGCTTGGTGGCCATCTCAATCAGGTGGTCACTGCTGAAGAGGAAGTCCCCTTTGCCAGCTGCTTCTGAGCCCTGCAAAGACAAGTCACGAGTCAGAGAGAGGAGGGGAAGGCTCACGGGTTCGGGGCGAACCTAACAGTCTCCCGAAAGCTCTGATGCTGGGGCGCATCCTCCAGATGAGTGGCAAGGACAAGACTGGATACCTCAGTTTGGTCACGGACCAGCTTTACGGGCAACGACCCAACTTACAACTCATGCTCAAAGCGCCCTTCAAAAACCTTTCAGTGATTTGGTTTTGAAAAGCAACACAGGGGCCAGTGAGATGACTCAGAGGGTAAAAGGGCTTGCCACAAAGCCTTGAGGACCAGAGTTTGATCCCCGGGACCGACACAGTGGAAAGAGAAAACCGACTCTCACAAGTCGTACCGACTCCTACCAACAGACACGCACAACAGATAATTATAAAAAAATAGTTAAAAAAACCAATCAATTCTTTTTAAGGAAGTTAACAACAAAAATACTTCAAACAAACTCCCAGAGCCCGGAGCAGCTGAGTACACTCAGCAGCACGGAGGAGCGACACCGCGAGACTCGGGCGACAAACAGGATGCTGAGGTCCCAGGCTGAGAGCTGTACTGTGATGAGATGGGGGTGTGGTCAGGAGAGGAGCGGATCTCCAAATCCCCAAGCTGTAACTTTTGTGTGTCACTGAGGCTAAGAGAAGCTGTTCTTATGGCTTGATACATCTCCATTTGGATTTAGATCCATGGTGGGGTGAACAGGCTAAGAAAAGTCTCTGGGTTTTTTTTTTCTATATGTATTAGCAGATGCTAACATCTGTTTATTTGGTGATGACAACTGTGTGACAATCGCTCTGGTAAGCATGCATGTACACTGTGCATTAACCCTGCTACCAATGTTATGTAGTAGATACGATCATTTTAAAGTTGAGATTAATGAAGAGTTATAAATAGCACAGCCCCAGCCATCAAAATAAAAAATCTAGTCCCTACACGTTAGCCTTTCTATCCAAGCCAGTGGTCCTTCTTAGGTAAAAAGCATAAAATATTAAAAAAAATCAGGTCAGAATCAATGGCAAATGGTTTTCTGGTAGTTGTAGCCTTTGGTCAACCACCAAGCCAAAGGTAAACAAGAACAAAGATGACATTTTTAAGTTGTCACACATAAGCAGCACCAGGAAGAAACATCGTATCAAACATCTAGACATCTCCAGGTATTACTCTCGGAAGTCAAGTGAGCAAGCCAAGGAACCTGTAATTCAATTCCTGAAAACGAAGCCTGAGATTTTAGATGTGGGTGAAAACAGTCAAGCTTTATAAGTCAGCAGGGGAAAGAGAGGCAGGGCTAGGAAGGTGGGGCCATCTAGCCAGCAGATGGGAAAAAGGACACCAGGAGCGGCTTCGAGGTCAGACCGCGGGGCGGAACCTTACCTCCTTGAGGTGGACGGCAAAGAAGCCATCGTTCTGTGAACTCATGGAGACCTTGGTCACATCCACCAGGGGGACCTCGGACTTGATCTGCCCGGACTTTTGGTCGGCAAGGAGAAGGTTATTGTTTGTCAAGAGGAAAATCCGGGACGTACTCTGAGACAAGACACAAAAGCATGTAAGGACCAAGGACCCAAAACGCTCCAAAATGGCGCCCATGTGCAAATCAAGCAAAATGGCGCCCATGTGCAAATCAAGCAGCAGTCATTTCCAGCAATAAACATGTTATTCGGCCGTCTCTCAGCAAGCATACTTATGTAAACAGGCACACATAAATAATGCATTCTGAAAACTTCATGGATGTGTGATATGAAACTTTGCGAGCATGCCTGTGACTCTGTGGTTGGGTGTACATAGGTGCACACGTGTGGGGGCAGAGCAGGATTCTGGGGGCCATCTACCTTTCTTCCCCTTCATCCCCGGAGAAAGGGCCCCTCAGGGAACTGAACCTCTCTGTCTCAGCTAGGCTGGCTGGTCCAGCTCCTGGGATCTTCACACTCTGGTGTGGGGTGATAAGCAATCACACCACAGCCACTTTTCTTGATGTGGGAGCTTGGGATTTGAACTCGGGTCCTCACGCTTGCAAAGCAGGGGCTTTTAACCCATTGAGCCGTCGCCCCCCCCCCCCCCTTCATATTTTCAATTTCTGGGGATTCCGGGAAACAGAACAACCTTTCCTATGTTTAGAGGGGAGGAGAGATTCCTCCACAGATTCCAACACTACTAGAATGTCAGATGCAAACGATACTAAAGCAGAAACAGGGCAGGAACTCAGCTACGCCGGGCGGTCCACGCTTTTACCTTCCCATTCGCGCGGTTAATTTTGTTCACGACCTCGGCAATAATGATCTTCTCTTCAATGGCGTCTTTGAGTTTCTTATATTTGGGGTTCTTGTTGATTTCCAGGTAAGCTCCTTGAAATGGCTGCCCAACACTACAGGGGAGAAACAAATCCTGTACCTTAGAAATGGCTTCAGACAGAGGCGACATGGTCAGAGGGGGACAGGTCAGGGGATCTTAGGGAATAAATAAGTCAGGAAAGTGACTTCAGTTGATTTTATACTTTGTGCAAGTACCTGTTTTAGAGCCGGGTCAGAAACGAAGCCCTAAACCTATGTCAAGTCTATTTTAAAGGAGCCAGAGGCAGCTGGTCGGTGGGGCTGTGATAAAAAGCTCACTGGTAATGATCGGGAGAGAGAACACCGTGTACGGTCGGAGTCGAACAGGCACCAGAAAGCTAACAGCTGCCCACACAGGGCACACCAACCCACGTAAACAATGTAAGCCAATGAGAAAGAACGACATCACCACCATCCTGCCCCAAAGACAAATATCATTTTCACACAGAGAGTAAGAAAGTCAACGACCTGCAGGGACAGGCTGGACCTAGGGCTTGTCAATCAAGTCAAGGAAGACTATGCAGTACTTGATTGTTTTCCCATGGGACTCTGGAACCTCGAGACCACCTCACTAGGATGTCCCTGGAGGTGACAGGCACTCAGGCACAGCCAGAGCCCTTTGCTTCTGCCCAGAGGTCGCTCAAATGAGCTCGCCCGGAGACCCTGGCAGGGGGGGCGGGGCGGGGAGGAACCTCCCTCAGGGCAGGGTTTAAGAGGTACCAGGAAAAAGCCTACTGGCCCACGGGACCTGCAGCTTCACTTCTGGAAATAAGAACAGAAGCCTTGTAAGGGCTGGAGCTGGGGAGAGAGGCTCAGGGAAGAAAAAATCTGCGTAGGTGGCCGGCCCTTTACAGCTCCACTGTAGCGTGAGGAAGCACCCACAGGCACTGCTGCTTCACACCTCGGGGAGGTACATCCTTCCAGATCGCCCACAGGTGAAGAGAGCGGGCTGCCTCCTCCAGAAACCAACACAGCCCCCCAGAAGGGACTTGCCTTGAAGCTCACTTTATGCTCACAGTTAATTGTGTTTTTAATAATAAAAAGTGCTAAAAACCTAATTTTAGTCCGTTTCCTTAGTGATACATTCTATAGCCCACTTCCACCCCCTTCATTCTAGAGTCTTCTACGGGAGATGTTTAAAAAGGCTGCTGTCTAACTTGAGACATATAAAGAAAAGGATGAATAAAATCAGTTCCCGAGGAAAGCACACCGCTTTCCTGCTGGTTGGCTTAGCCTTCACACAGTAGGCATGTTAGACCACTTCGGATTTAGTCATGCAAACATTCAAGTAAGCAGCTAATGGGGGGTAGACGGCAAATCAGAATATTCAAATCCAACGGGTCAGGCAACTATGCTAGCTTAACCCTTTTAAAGGTAGAATTTTGAACCATATATACAGATAGAAATAATACAGGTACATGAACTACATAGGACTACTTGGCAGGCAATACCAAGCTCTTGATTTCTAGATCTTTAGGAAAAGCTACAAGCCACTAGAGATTCTGGTTTGAAATTACGCAACCTACTTGTTTATATGAAGACTAGATGAAGCAGAACAGGAATGTGGGGGGACTGATGGATGTAGGATTCACGGGACACTCGGATATGCCAAGTCCTTTGTCACAGGCTGGACTTGCTGAATTTGCAATGTGTTTATTCTTTTCCGGAGTTCACGGTGTCCACAGCGAATGACCTGAACTTTTGTACAGGCCACCGAGGTTATGACTAGCCATTTAGCAGCCAAAGGACACCATGGGTCCAGGCTTAAGTAACAAGAAAGAGTAATGACCGGTCTGTTCCTTGCGCTGACCTTACAAATGAGTTTCTGACCTGGCTTCATACTGGCAGGAGGATCCGAACACTGATTACGGTTCAATGCAAAAACAGCCTTGAAAACGGGGTGTCCGATGAAAATTTATCGCAACAGCCACAGAGCCTTCAATTGGCATGACCTCTTGTTTATCGAACGATTTAAGGCCAAGAGAGCAAAGCCAACGACTGTAATCCTTCTGCATCCCATGGAGACTGCTCCCCAGTGTTAGGTGGACTGAGATCCAGTAGTTTCTGAAGTCATTCACAAAACTAAGTACCATGCATCTATCACCGAAATGAAACTTAGAAAAGATGCCGAGACATATCTGAGAAACCAATTAGCAGAGCCACGGCATTTCTGAGCAAGCACAAGCATACACACCTCGAAGGATAGAGAGCCTTCTTGTCTTTGAAGAGTTCACTGGCCTCTAGCTTCTCCTCGTAAATAAGTCTCTGCTGGTCTGTGAACTGGTCCCTGTATTTTTTACACTGTGAGATACAAGAAGAACAGACACAAAGAACCAATTAGACAAAGGCGTGGGGTTTCATTTTTTTGTTTTGTTTTTGGAAACAAGAAAGGGTCTCTCGGTAGAGTCCTGGCTATCCTGGAACTCACCATGGCTGACCCTGCACTCAAGAGATAGAGACGCCTACCTTCCTCTTTCTTTAAAAGTGTGCACCACCATGCCTGGCCAATTTCCTGTTCTTAAGCACGCTGAACTAAGGAGAGCAGTGAAAATCATTCATTCGGAAAGACCATCCCACTTTGGTTTCCAAAAGTTGGTCTTAAGAAAATGTTACGAGCCATTTGCGTTGCAGATTTTAGAATGCTTCTTCAAAATATAACAGGGCCTAAGTGGCCTATGCCCAGGGATTCTAGATTCGTTCTGCTACAATGGAAACCCCAAGGATCTCGGGGCCTGGGCTGTCATTCCTGAACACACACTCACAAAGAATAGCACTACAGCGTACAGTATGGTAACCCCATGCAGATTTACACACACACACACACACACACACACACACACACACACACACACACACACAGATCACTCTAACCCAGGAGTGTGCATTCTTACTTTTTAATTACTGTTTTTCATTGTAAGATGCTGGCAGTAGCTGGACGTGTCTGTAGACACTCAAACCCCAGCACTTGGGGGTCTGAGGCAGAAATTATATTAGTTCAAGGCCTGCCTGGGCCACACGCCAAATCTTTGCTTGGCCTGAGGAGGACCCCGTCTCCAAACCAAACCAGCACAGACATCTGATAGCAGCCGTCGACTACACGGCTTTCAAGACCCACAAACATGGTACAGACGGTCTGAAAACCACTGCCTAAGTTTCCCCAGTACCACTTTGGTCTGTCCAAAGGGCTCTAGCAACCCCTCGACTCTGACTCCAAGGATAAAGTGAACGGGGGCAGGGCTGGCCAGAGGAGCAGGGGCAGATTGTTCAACGAATCGAACTATCGGCGGGCCTGTGCCTCCACTGAGTTGACTCTAGAAAGAACGAGAGTATTGAGGTTGCCCTTCTCCATGATAAAGCTCCCTTCAAGAGTGAACAGGCTTCTCCCCACAGGAGGGAGAGCTGAGCAGAGCGGCGTGGAGGAGAGCCCGACATTGTAGCTCCTGCTCTTCAGGGAAGACAGGAACCGAGAGGCTGTTAAATCTCTTAAGAACAGAACTTGGAAGCCATGAATCCCACTAATTAGCAATAATGTCACTCTTACATGTGACCAAGGAGAGAGCTGCCAGGAATCATACAGTCACTAGTCATATCCCAAGCCTTTCTAATAATGATATATATAACATCTGACAAGCACATAATTCAATAATCCATGTAACAACCAAGGTATCCAGAGAAAGTCTTCGCATGAGAAGAGGCAATACCAACACACTTCCTCGGGAGGTGCGGTCAGCAGTGCTAGCTGATCCCACGTGACCTGAATTCCCTGGCCACTCAGGTCTACGTGACTCAAAGCTTGCTCTTTCCTCATAAGAACCTGACAGCCGGGGCTAGAGCAGTGGCTCAGTGGTTACGAGCACTGCCTGATCCTGCAGAGGACCCAGGTTCAATTCCCAGCACCCACAATGGCTGCTCACGACTGTCTGTAATTCCAGTTCCAGGGCACCCAACACCTAGGGTAAAACACCAGTGCACATTAAGAAAATAATAATAATAAAGAACCTGACAGCCCTGAAATAAAAGGTAATATGAAAAAGATTTTCAGCTTCCCTTTATTTAGGACAGATGAAATTTTGTCCTTGAGGGGACTGCAATGCTCACTTCCTAGCCCGAAGTGTGTACACTCACGTGTGTATTGGTATAGGTGTTTAATAAATGTGGTATAATAAATGCATAGTAATTAGTAGGATTTAACTACCTTGTCTGGAGCTCGTCATAATTAATGATTTCTTTTCTTTTCTTTTTTTTCCTCCTTTCTTTTTTTTTTTTCCCCAAGACAGAGTCTCTCTGCATAGTTCTGACTGGAACTTGCTTTGTGGACCAGGCTGGCCTTGAACTCACAGAAATCTGTCTCCCTCTGTCTCCCAAGTGCTGGGATTAAAAGTGTGCGCCACCACAGCCTGGCATAATTAATGGTTTCTGTTTCCGGCAGCGTTCCTTCATAGGAGGAGGAAAATAAGACAATCCCAACTAGGTAAACCACCTGGAAGCTCCTCCTCCCAGCTACACCAAGAGCAGCCGGCACAGGCGCTATCCTGGTTCCTGCAGATCTCTCACACAGCACCAAGTACAGGAGGCGGCAACTCGCCACGACAAAGTCCTCAGGCGACCCTCATCAAGGTCGCTGCCTTAAGGTCACATCTTACACTGCAGCCTTCAACCCCTGACAACCAGAAAGACCTCTGAGAAGGACAACGTCACGCATTTTACCCGCCACAAGTGGAAGATCCTTTTCAGCTCCTTGTGCGTTGCATCCAAGAACAGGTAAGGTCTCGGTGGCCAGTTCTTGTCTATTGGCGACAAGGAGGGCATTTTGTTTTTCATTTCCAAAAAGTACTTTTGCACCTGTGTTGGGTTGGACAGAAAATACCAGGTGAGGAAAACATCCCAGAGAGATGCACGGCACGCTCCCCGATCATCCAAACCAGTCTTTAAGAGAGCTGATCAGTTTGAGTCTGTCAAGTTGTGATCTCCTCTCATAATTCTACCTAACGCTCTTATACCTATGGGGTGGGGGGAGGGATATGTGATCTGCACCAGTCACCAGGAAAGATGACAACAGACATAATTATGGCTATCAGCACTGGCTTACACCAATACCACCGTAGGGCTGCTCCATTCAACAGGGAGCCATTCCCAGCCTGTAGCTACTTATATTTTACAGAACTAAAATTAAATAAAGGACTCAGCCACACTTTCCAAGTGCTGTAGAGAACCGTAAGTGGAGAGTGGCTACGCACTAAAGTTACGGAACACATTCATCATTGTCGCAAGCTCTAGACGAAGCTATACTGTCGAACAAAGATTTCAACGGATGAACTTCTGACTTTACGATGGTGCATGAATAATGCATACTCAGCACAAGCCACACTTCACACTGATGTCTGGAGGGGCCGGTGGGGGCAGTGCAAAGCTCTCCTAAGAAACTGGGCCGCAAGTCCTGGGGTCAGCGAGTCAAGCAATCTCGACTGACCACTGACAGACTTTCTACACGGACCATGGTGCTAAGCTGCGACACTTGATAGGTTGGGTGTGGCAGATGCACTCTTGGCGTAAGATATTCTCAACTTAGGATGTCGCATATATATATGACGTGTCATTCTGCATGGGCCAGGCACTGGGAAAGCCTTATCATTGCTCAAAGTAAACACCCCCAAATGAAAACCATAGAAGTTACTCGCCCATGTTACAAATAAACAGAAGTCCTGGCTGACACCAATGTTTACAGGTTTGCCACAGTACACCCTCCAGCAGGGCAACTCCAGAATCCAGCCTGACCCACCCTTGCTTCCGGATGCCTTGCTTCCATCAACCTACGTGCAAAGCTGGCCCTCCAGAGCCCATAACAGTTTAACAGGGTAAAAGCCTGGCTTTCCTCATGCCCCCTTCCTAGTTTTCTCTGCCAAATAAAATAAGCATTTGATCAATCCTATCAATCACAGGACCCTGACAGTCCTGACACACCTGCATTTGAACCCGCTGAAGACCCAAACAGAGACTAACGGACTTTTAAAGATACTATTCATGTCAGATTTTATTGAGCTGGTGCTATTAAGTGGTTAATCGAACAGTGCTAATTAGCCATACGGGGTCAACTTACAATTCTTTGAAGCGTAAACTCATAGATTTTCTTCCCAGCGTTCGCTCTGAAGAATTTCCTGTATTCCCGGCGCACCTTTCAAAGGAAGTAGAGCGACAGTTAGAACGAGGCTGGCGGGGGCTCACCGTGACGTACCTCTTTACACATCAAAGCATACGGAACCCACACATATTTGCAAATGTCCTTGCAGGGTTGAGAGGACTGACAGGTGCCCACTCAGGCAGTGGCAATTACATCAGAGAGAAAGAGACCCAGGGAACCAATACTTTAAATCCTATTGGTTTGTACACAGGCTGATGATTTGACATGAAACCCTCTACCGGGCTAGCTGGTCCTAAATCAGGGCACGTTTCATAAAGTAGTTCATGAGGCAATTTCTCCTTCAGATGTTTTTGAGAAACTATCTGAAGAACTAGATTGAAGCTTCCAAAGATCCTGCATAAAAACGCAGGACTTGACTAGAGGAGGACAGAATGGAAGCAGCTAAAAGGAAGAATCTCAGGTGCCTCCGGGCCATCGCCGACTTCCACTTAATCGCCAAATGTCACACCTCTTTTCGCGGCACCAAAGGCGCCACGCCATTTTGCACGGAAACTCTCCCCACAGTGCGACATGATAATCTACATCATACATTGACGTCTAATAACTAAGTGCAGTGCCCACAGAATTAACGAGCATCGCAGGTAAACACGGAAGCCGTGGGGGACATGGGAAGTATTTATCATCATCTACTTATGAACGGGAGTTAGAGATCAGCAAGACGTCAGCCCCTCTTTGCCCTCTCCCTTCCCACTTTCCTGGGCTGAAACACATATGCTTAACGTATCTGTCTAGTGGGTTGTGTGGAATAGAGGCCTAGGAGCCAAGCTCAGTCTGTAGACAACTTTATTTTTATGTTTCTACAGAACGGTTTCTCGGTCACGGGTTTCTCATAATGTTTTCTAAGCTCCAGTCACAGCGATCCCCATTTCTGCGGGACAGGGGAACCCCAGTAGCCTTTGCTGACAGCTGCAGGTTCTGGAATGTACACAGCCAACCATACCTAACCAGTCTGCTGTCTTCCCCATCTACACCACCTGCCCAACCTCCAGGCATCTGAGAGCAGCCCGTCCAGACAACAGCTAAAGGTTACCCTTTGACATATATTCCACACAGGCAGCCCCCCCTTTTTTTTAAAAATCCATGTCCTAACTGTCATGTCTCTTTCAGGAATTCATAAGCATTTCAGACCTCCAGCTTCCAAGGGTAAGAAAGCAGGCAAGCTAACGGAGTCTGTCATGTGGGAGCACAGCCAGAGGCAATGCGGAAGTCCTACACTACACAGCTGGATCTCACTGGATCGGAGCTTTCGGCATGATTCTGACACGCTTCTGACATGCCATGGGATAACTGGCAGTTCCGCGAACAAACGCTCCATACAATAAAAACTTGGTGAAATCACACTCTTCTCACAGTGGGGATCCTCTTGGGCACCGGCATCATAAAATGGGCCAGTGTACTTTGGATTTGGTTATACAAGCAAATCAAATCATTTCGAAGGACATTTCAAAGCACTGCTCATATCGACATAACTTATGCTTATGATAAAATGACCAGATCATTACAATCTACAATCTGAAACTTCAAAAAAAAAAGTTTAATCTTATTTCCTAACAGTAATAATGGAAACAGGATAAGATATGTCTGTCTCATTAGGAATTCGGGGGGCGGGGTGAGCTGCAGTTAGGGCAAGCCCAGAGAATTCTGCAGAAACAGTTTGCACCTGCAGGCTGAGTGTGTTCAGTCAGCTGCGGCCGATACCCCCCAGTGCAAAAGCAGCTGGGAAGACTGTGCTGTGAACCCCGGAAAACTGCAGATCTGACTGGCAGGAGTCAGCACAGCGGCGAGGAGTCTATAGATCCAAGCCTGCCTGTTTCCCTCCTCTTATTAAAATCAGGATGCAAATTCGAAAGCACGAAACGTTTGGTTTTGCTTGGCTTCCAAACAGCATGCACGGGATGGAGGCAGAATCTGTCCAATAGAACATCCGCTAAACTCTATTGACGTTCCGTCTTAATTACCCTATGAATATTCAGGATACTCGAAAAGGCTAATGAACTAAACATTCGTAGGAGGAACTTTCAGGGGAAGATGGGGGTGCAGAGCTGATGGCCACTCGGCTAATTTTCAAACATTTAGAATAAGAGCTAGTGTCCCTGAACTCGTAAGAACGCTGAGGAGGCCTCGTGTGAAAAGGACCCTGATCACCCTCAACAGGCTATGTGGATGTCTCACTATGCTGGATAATTACTAAGCAGGTAGACCGAATCCTCCTATTGCCTGAAGGTTTTCAGTGCTCAGAGCCACATTTTTTTATTTACTTGTGTGTGCCTTTCCCTCCCGGACCAAGCACACGGTTTGAACTCTACAGCTCTCTCCGTTTCAGGATCCCCATTGCCTCATTCAGTGGCCTTTCTAGGTTTCCTGAAGCAAACACATTTATCTCTGCTGGGCCATGATCACTTGGAAGAAAGTTCCGCGCCAGCCCTCCGTGGGGCAGCCCAGGGAGATGGGGAACAAAGCCTGCCACTCCCTCTCAGGTTCCTGTGGAAGGAAGATGGCGGCTTCAAACTCAAAGATCACCCTCTGCCTCACGATTTAAAGGCTCATAAAAAGCTGGGCGGTGGCGGCAACTGCTTTTAATCCCAGCACGTGGCAGGAGGATCTCTGTGAGTTCGAGGCCAGAGGCCAGCCTGGTCTAAATGTCTTGGACAAAATATACTGTTATCACACTCATGATTTACATTAAAATTACAGTAAAATGAGAAACTTAACATGTATTTGTTTTCATTTTTTTCCCTTAAAAAGAAACAAGGTTAGGCAAGCTGACATTTCATAAGGCTGCGCAGGCAGCAGCAAGCGCCGCCAGGTTTCTCAGGTTAGTAGGTGCAAGGCTTTACGGGGGGGAGGGGGAGAAGGGGGTTCACCCAGGGCAGGAGGAAGAAGTCATGATGGAAGTACCTTCAGTCCAAGCCAGTAAGCCCAAATGACAGCAACTGCATGCTTACGCCTAGCCTCTTCCTTCAAGCGTTTCAACTCCCTCCGAGCCTAGAACGTTTTAGATAGTAAGTAAGAGAGAGCCCGTTGCAGACAGCACAAATGACCAGAAAAAGACACCCCCCGTCCAAACAGGAGAGCCAACGTTTGAGCAGGGCTGCGGAATGGCGGAGGAAGAGTGCACGCTCATTTCAACCCGAGGACTCGGCGTAGAGCTGGCACAGCGGCCTGGATGTGGGCGCAAGGACAACGGTGACCACTCCTCACGCGCACCCCTCCTGTCTCCTCGGTCCCCACTCCTGCCTCCACATTGGCTCAGCTCCCTCGTGGAGAGATCTCACTATCCTCACTGACTTTCGACACCCCGGCACTGAGACCAGGGAATAAGCTCACTGCAGAAGTCCGGCCAGGAGCAGCGAGTCGGCTGGGATGCTTCCCTTAGCCAGCTAAGGAACTAGGTTGGTTTTTAGACTCTTAGAAAACAGGCAAATGAACAATTTAGGTCAGTTTTTGGACAAACCTTCTGTGTATCCCGCACGGTTTACTTCTTATTTATCTTACAAGACGGGCTTACAAGGCTACGGGGGCAGACTTTAACAAAAACACAGGACTCTGTAGAGTTGTGTGTTTCTAACTGCACTTTACGCAGAGATGATCTTTGATGCCTAAGCAAGAAAAACATCTGAGACTCTTGTTCCTTGGGGGATATGAAATGTTCCCAGAGCCCAGGACTCTGCCTGGAATTAGCGAGAGTTTCAGGAGGCCTTTGTCCCGGAAAACAAACAGCAAGGCTGGAATTCCTCGGCTTCTTCTCTGGCAAGTATGGCTGGCTTCACAGGAGCATAGCTTCCTGTGAAATCACTGTTGCCCCCTCCCCTGAAAACACGACACTGTTGGCTTCCAGGAACCCACAGGCGTCGGCCCGAGCCACGCGGTTTCATTTAAAGATGACGTCTTTCAAAGCACGGGCTACTGGCAGTCATCTGCCAACGCCCTGCAGAGACCGATCCGAACCCCAACCGTAACGTTCTTCACATGCCCCCTGCATACAAGTACCCCCCCCCCAAAACGGGCCAGCATTCAACAGTTGGAAACAGTGGGCACTTAAACATGCAAATTATCGGGAGGATTTTAAAAGAAGAACTACGCTAGAGTCTTATTAGTAAGATTAGTGTTTTGGTCTGTACATGCCTAAGTTCCCACGGCATCCTAGTGTCCAGCATCACCGGGCTTATTAATCTGGCAGCTAGAGCATGCACTGAGGTGAGCCTCTACAATTGCATCCTTCATCCCTGCTACGCTAAGAGACCAGGGTCGGTCCCCGCGGAACTCCCGGACGCAACGATGGGACGTGTGCATCAAGTACCTTCGATCCAAGCCAGTAAGCCCAGATAACTGCAATAGCATGTCTATTCCTAGCCTCCTCCTTCAGCCGCCTCAGCTCCCTTCGCGCCTGTGGTGCGTTTGAGAAGGAGTGACAGAAAGGGTTAAGGCAGGAAAGGCTGCTGCTGCTGCTTCCCAAGGGAGACAGAAAAGGAGACACCAGTCACCAACAGTAAACGCAAAAGCGTGTGCCACCACCCGCACCAAAACACGGCCAAGAGCAGGAGACGCACGTGTGTTCAGCAGCTCAAGCCAGTGAGTCGTTTCTCCGCCCCTGAGTCAGAGGGTCCTCGGCTCCACAAGTTACATCCGACCCCACCCGCCTCTGCAGGGCCCCTGGCCTACCTGGGTTCCGTGCCAGTACGCCGCAATGGTGGTGGCCGCCTCCTTACAGCGCTTCTGATGCTTCAGCTCCCGCAGGAGTTTGCGGGCCTACGGTAGAGAAATCATCCCCATCTATGTATGTATATATGTTCAATGAACTTACAGAGCGACTAGAAAATCGTCTTCAGAGAGGTGAGAGTCCCAACACACACGGCCTGGTGAGAACCAGCTGAGAACAGGAGCAAGTGCCCAGAGACACTGGCATGGCAGGGTGGTCTCACCGTGAGAAGACAGCCTCCCACCCTGGTATACGACAGAAAAACAATGGCCACAGCAACACAGGCTGTTCACAAAAAGGTGAGACCCAGTCATTAAAAACACTATGAAATTCTCAAAGAATTAACAAAATAATAATATTGTTATTATTATTATAACTATTAAATATATTACATATTAATAATTATGTTATTGCTGTTGTTTTTGCAAGACAGGGTATCTCTGTGTGACAGCCCTGGCTGTCCTGGAATTAGCTCTTGTAGACCAGGCTGGCCTCGAACTCACAAAGAGCCACCTGTGTCTGCCTCCTGAGTGCTGGGATTAAAGGCAGGTGCCGCCACCACCCGGCTAAAATATTAATTTTTTTTAAAGAGTAAGATGGTAAATGGTTGGTGTTGCCACACAGTGTACCACAGTTACCGGAGGACTTGGCTACTACGGACCTAGAGTCTAAAGTAGGTGACTATGGCCACATCTTCATGGATGGATAAATTTCACGCAATTTTCATGCGACTGAAACTCTCTTCTGCTTTTTGTTTACAATGGCTCAAAATGACTTGCAGGTTGTACGAATCAGAACACAGGCTTAAATTTGCCTGGGGCCCAAAGTTCACTGACCCTTGAACCAAGCCTTAGCTGGAAGGACCTGGAACCCGAGCAGCCACTGTGGCTACCCACTTTCCCTCCTACCACAGCCCTGGCCAGGACCAGGAGCCGTTAGTCTTTACGAAGGGGCTGCGGAGGATCACTGGGAAGTCACGGACGTGGGGCTAACCCACAGGACTCAAGCACTGGCTGGGCCGCGGCTTTCTGGACAATGGCTCCTCTCAAAAGCACTGGGTGCAAGGATGTCGCAATTATAGACAGTATTATTTCAGGAACTTCCTGCTTAGAGAACAAAGCTTAAAAGAAATAAATAAATCAAGCGATGAGAAGGAAGCAGCCAAGACGCGGTCACCAGGGCTCCCTGCTTGGCCCCATAATATTTACTCTTTCCTTGTGGCTGTTTGCGGCACAGGTGTAGGAGAGGGGAAACCGTCCCCTGCAGAGCGAGCCTGAAGACTGCCCCCTTTGCGGAGAAGCCCAGCTCCCACGTCCATAACTCACCTTCCAGCCCCGGATGTAAGACTGAATCACCAGGGCTGAGCTCTTAATCTTCTGGTACCGCTTCTGTTGCTGTGGGATACAGGGGAAGAGGTGAACGGTCATCTCCACAGAGCTAAAAGGCAGAGCTTGCAAGGTCAAAGCAAGGGCGTCTGTTCGCTAGGAGCAGTGGAAGCCCGATCATCCTCCCCAAGTTGCTTTGGCCAGGGTTTCATCCCGGCAATAGTAACCCCAGCAAGTCGGACGCCTATTTTCCCTTGCTAACCGGGAACCTTCTCAAGTCAGGAACCAGGCTGCTGGGTACACTTCGCTGCTCTCAGAACACAGCAGGCCTTTAAAAGCTTTTTTATGGAATTCAAGACAAACGGGTTAAGCTCCAGTTTGGATTTTCTTAATGACCTCAAAATAAGAAATGGTAAAAAGAACACTTTAAAGATAGGCTATTTGTTGGTCCTCTCTTTCTTGGGCAAACAGAAAAGAGCATCTTAAGCTCGCAGAGTTAAGAAGTGCTGCTTGCTGTGGGCTGAGGACCCATGACCACTAGGCAGAGAGACAACAGTCCACTGTGTCTTGGCTGAGTGGACAGGAACAGGCTCTCCATTTGAAAGTCGTCATTCTAAGACTTGCAGGGTGTCTAAGCTTCCTGGGACTTGCACTGTGTCTGTAACCTTCCTAATTAGAACGAGCAATTAAAGACCCACTCGAAGACCAAGCGCACCTTAAGCTCCATCATTTCAATACGTTACTGGTTCCCACAAGTCGGGAAGATGCTAAAAATGCATTTCATGAAAGTAAGCCAACACGGATTTTATCTGAGGGCAAAATGTCTCTTTAGACGCAGAGGGAAGAGTGCGCTAAATTAGCCCCGCCTTCAAATTTAGCCTGCGTTTTAGCTTTGCGGAGAAGACGCACAGAACGAACGTATGCCCAAGCTGTGCTCTTCTGGCCACTACCATTCACTTCAAGAACACGACTTAGATTTGCGTGAAGGCCGAGGCAACGCTTCAGGCCCTTCCAAACCCGTGGCCTGCCTCCAGCAAAGTTGTCAACCCACTGCTGAACTTCCAAAGAAGTTCCCTATGAGTTAAGCAAATATACTTTATCATCAAGTCCTTCTATCTGAGGACTAAAGACAATCCAGCTCTTTAACCAAAACCACAGCTGGACTAAAACAAACTTTCGGTGCTCTGAGATTAAAGCCATTTCTCTTCAAGGCTGCCACGGTTTACGCAGCCAGTTGGCCATTTTAGACGACTGACCCCATCGGAGTGAAAGCAAACGACACCATCCCCTCAAACCAATGACCAAAATCCAAGAGAGAGTCCCCGCTACATCCTTCCCGAGATCAGTGCAGAACAGTCTGGAACACTCAACCTGAGCTCTGGAACTGTCCTAAGTCCAGATCATGCTCTGGTGCTCAGAAGTGCCATGCCTTGTTTCCCCAGGTTTAAAAAAAACAAAAATTAACAATAAGCATTTCGTGAGGTCGCTGGGAGATTTCAGCTACGGAAAAGCTGCAAACACAGCACATAGAGAACCTTGAGAAGTTGGCAAGGTCACGTCAGGCTGTACTGAGATGTTTGCACGGTTACATCGGGTTGTATGGAGAAGTTGATATAATTACGTCAGGCGATACTGAGAAGTCTGCATGGTTATGTCAGGCGGTACTGAGAAATTTACATGCTTACATCAGGTTGTACTGAGAAGTTGGTATAGTGACATCAGGTCATACTGATAAGTTGCCATGGTTATGTTAGGCTGTACTGAGAAGTTTACATGGTTGCATCAGGTTGTATGGAGAAGATGATATGGTTACATCAGGTTAAACTGAGAAGTTGCCATGGTTATGTTAGGCTGTACTGAGAAGTTTACATGGTTACATCAGGTTGTATGGAGAAGTTGGTATGGTTACATCAGGTTGTACTGAGAAGTTGCCATGGTTACGTCAGGTTATACTGCAGTGAGAAGTCAGCTGCTTATGTGAAGCTGTAGCGTCGGGACTCACCGCGTATCTCCTGCACCAGGCAGCAATCACAACTTGGCTTTTTTTCATGAGCAGGAAATGCGTACGGCACTTCCATCCCCGATAAATCTTCTGAATGAGAGTGGCCAGGTCCTCCAGCCGTTGCTTCCTGATGTCTTCCAATTGAAATAACTGGCAAGAAATGATAGACAGACTTAGTCAAAGTCCCCCAGGCCTAAGGCGTACACGAGAGGGCTTCTCTGGGTGCTGAGGTCAGCTCCTTCAATGTGCATACTACACACCGTGGTGCTCGAGGGAACTATCTGGATGGATTCGTGAAGGACCCAGCTATTCAGGCTTCATGACAAATCAGAGGAAGTTGGAATGAAGCAGAGGGGACCTGCACCCTGCTGTGAAGGATGCAAACCAGCTCAGAGTGAAGTCCTAAGGATCAGTATGATGTTCAGACGTCTGAGAGGCGGGAATTCAGATCCTCAAGCAAAGGACGCTCAGACAGCAGGGGACAACTCCCCCTAATGTAGGCGCTGCTGGCTCTTCCTCTTCAACAACCTAAAGCCCTCAGACTCTCTAAACTGCCACCCCACTGAGCCGTGCGATAATAATTATACTTTTCACCCATCCGTTTCTTTAGACAAAGACTCTGAGGAATTCTGAGGAGGTCTATAAATTTGATAAATTTTGAAAAAAATGTTTCCTTCTATATTCCACGTGCACCCATGGAGTTGTGATCCCTAAAACTTCCGTGTAACTTAGACACAGCAGACACTGGCGGGCTCGCCTCCCAATCTCTGGGAATCAGGGAGGGCGGCTCAGCCAAGGTTTGGTGGCTATCCTATAGTGTTGGTGTTGTGGAAATGATACACCATCTCTTTCATGCCCCAGCTTTAGGATACTTCAGATGAACAGAGGAATATGGCCTTCATGGTGGGGGGGGGGGGACCTTAGCAATTAGCCTCTACGCGCAGGGAATTGAGTTCAGAGTGTAAAGGTTTACATACTGTTCTTGGGTTTCGGATGAATATCTTGGATCTGCCAAAGGAGTACTCTTCCATAGGGATCTCTAGCTCATTAAAGAGAACCTCCACACCAGACCTGGAAAAGTGAACAAAACCCCAAACAATGTTTTCCCCGAGTTACGAAAATAGTTTTACTGTATATAATATCAGGTTCTCACTAATACACAGAAAAAGCTACATAAAAAATTTACAGGTGTGTGTGTGTGTGTGTGTGTGTGTGTGTATACACATCTGGTAGGAAGTGATTATCTCCTTTCACCACGTGGCCCTAGAGATCAAACTCAGGTTGTTGGGCCATGCAGCAAGGACCTTTACCTGCTCAACCACCTCTCCAGGCCCAACACTGCTTCATGTTTTTAGGGTGATCACTCATCCAGCAAGCATCTTTCTACCAAAGGATTTCCAAGACTGATTTCCACAAACTAACCCGGATTAATAAATATTGCTAAAGCAACTCAAGGTTCAGAACTATGCACACTAAGAAATGTAGGGGTTTCTTGAGTTCATTAGTAACACAAAAAAAATAGTCAATTAATGTATCAATGGGGATCAAGAATGAAAATTAAAACCTCAGGCCTCTACTGAACCTATTCAGTTAACTCTGTGTGCAAGTGCTTTTGGGTACCACCCTCGTGCTTGGTGCCGGAGGAGGCCCGGAGAGGGTGCTGCATCCCCTGGAACCTGAGTATCAGGTATTGTGACCTGCATGGTAGACGCTGAGAACCAAACCCAAGTCCTCTGCAGGAGAAGCAAGCACTTTGAAAGCATGGAGCCACCTTTGCGGGCCCTCCTGGGACATTTCCGTCATCACTCTCATGGCAGAGGGTGAGCACAGCCTAAATCAGTGCTGAGTGCCAAACCAATCAGATGCTACAGGACAGGGCGTCATGTGGAAGGAACAAGGCCTTGACCTTGATTGCAACATCAGTTTCTAAAACCAGCCTGGCTCCACCAACCTGCAAGATGCCTGCCAGACAGGGAACGAATGATGTTCTGTGCTACGGCATGTTTAGTGCAACATCCCAGAAGTTAACGGTGCGCAGAGACAACACTCGAGACACACGAGACTATGGCATATGAGACGTCTGTCTCTTCTGTAACTCAGGACGCACGTCTACTTACTACTCGATCTCCTCTAAAAGACTGGGTCCCGCTGAGAACGGACACACGGCCTTGGCCCAAGATGAAACGCCCCAAGTGCCTGTCTCGGTTACAAGCAGGCATGCTGGCCCTCCTGCGGTGCTCAGACTTCTACGGTCCCCAGGGCCATCCTGATTGGTGACAGTGGCGGTTCTCACAGGCCAGGCCCGATTCCTCTCCTGTCATAGCTGCTCTCCAGCACGCGAGTTCATACCGCAACTACCAACTGCCCATGAGTTCAGCGCGCGTACATGCGAAACATTCATAGGCAAGCAAGTTTCATTTCTTCCGTTTCAACGTCAAAGAAAATCGACACCTCTACAGTGAGTTGAGAATTATCTCCAACGGTACCCCAACGGAAGAAGGCACAGCCAAGCCAAACCAAGAACACAAGGCTACTCGGACACTTTAAAAGCTGATGACCTCACAGACAGAGCTGCTTACCTTGCTGGTCCTTTCCAGTGAGGCCATGTTTGTTTGCAAAGCATCTTGTATCTTTCTAGGCATGGTTCATAGGCCTGCCGGAAGGCGTAGCCTGCCCGTCTCACACGGACGTTCTCCAGAAGACCCAGGTACCTGATCTGGTGGCAGACGAGGCTCTCGTTGAAGATGTGCGCCGCCTTTTTATCGTTCGGTTTGATGCACCTAGAACATTTCAGGTATTTTAGCTTTTAAACTCTGCCTCTGTGGATCTTAAGAGGCGTTTCGTGTCTAACCATTCCACGGTAATTCTTTGGGAAACCAAACCATTTCTGATCATTTCAAACCATTTCACAATAAACTGAAAATAAATGCAATGTTGTACACGTTGCAATGAAGACGTGCACAATGGCCCTGGCGAGTGTCAATGATGAAAACGGGACGCGCTGCACAGTTACGTTTATGTGGCGTCCACGTAAAACCGGCCTGAATTCCTAGTGCTGATTCCTCTGAGAAGTGGCGGTGGAGAGCCACACAGAGGACACGCATAAGGAAACCTTTTATGGTGACAGATGTGTCTATGTATGTGTGTGCACACACTTCTGGACCCCCAGCTCACCCGTTCAGCTAGAGTAGTGGGATCATGACCTCAGGAATCCCTCACCGGGCCTTCCCAGCACTAGGATTATAGGCAGATCCTGAACGGTGATAAGAAGATCAACCCCCTTCCCCCTCCTCCTAGGCCTCTGTTCCTTTGTAGCAGGGCTTTCTGTAGTTAGGAAAGACCACATCCTCAGACTCCCTTCCTAGTAAGGAGGTAGAGTCATAAGATCAGACTTTAGTATCAAAGCAGAACTAGTGTGCTGTGCTCTGGTCTGCGTCCACGAGGCAGGCCTCGGCCAACTCAGTGGTGGCTGTGGGTGTCAACACAGTGGGCAGCCATCTTGGACCATGAAGGTGAAGACCGCACCTTGGAAATGGCGGCCTGACAAAACTGCACAAACTTTCCCCGTTAGCTCTAGAGCTGCTCTCACACAAAAAGTCCTTGCGTTGAAACAAGTGCCAGACTTGTTATCAGTCTGGGATCGCACAAGGGCTTGGCTCACGCAAGGTCATCACCCCTGGGCTGCCTAGCACAACTGTTAAACATCCATGATATGGCTGTACAACTTTTAAGTGACCTCCCTAACACACGCGCGCGCGCGCGCACACACACACACACACACACACACACACCAATGGTATGGCTATACAACTGTTAAGTGACCTCCCTAACACACAGACACACACACACACACAGACACACACACACTCCAATGGTATGGTTGTACAACTGTTAAGTGACCTCTCTAACACACACACACGCACGCATGCACGCACGCACACACGCACGCATGTGCACACATACACCGCCGACAGCTAAATCTCATCTCGTTTTGTCTTCATGTTTGCGTACTTTTCCTCTGACCATATAATGTCTGCTGCACGCATCCAATGAAGGCAACAGACGGCTCAGGTGGAAAATCTTAAGTTCTGGCAGTCTCCAACACAGGCATGCAACTGGCTATTGATACAGGACGAGGGACAAGGAACGGGAAGAGTTTAGTCTTACGTCTGAAGTCCGAGGCTGCCCAGATTCCAGCAGCAGGCCCGAGGACCACCTCGCAGCCTTGGGACCCATCCCAATTTCTTACAGGACACACAAGAACTAGAGAACAGGGAACTCCGTAAGGTGATGGTGTGTAGTTTATGGCTCACTCGGGTGATACTGCCAAGGTAAACATCATGACTATAAAGTCATCGAACTGTCCACCTCAAATCTGCGTGTATCACTTCATGTAAACGGCATTTCGAGAGAACTCGATAACGCCACTCCACTGAGAAGAGCGCAAACAAACGATCAAAGATTCTGGTACTATTTCCTGGAAGTGAGATTTTTCTCCCGATACACGTTCTAACCTGGGTAAATCAGAGCAGGGTACTCTACCTATTTCTGTTTCTACTGATATGAATTTCAGGTAAACAAATAAAACATACAGAAACTGTCCCGCACTCTGGTTTGTTCCTAGCTGAAATTACAAGGGCAAGGTGCCTGCTGACGTCTGATCTAACAGCCCATATGCTTCCTGCTGCTTCCACAGACCCTAACTCGAGTGGGACCTTCCCAAATCCAGAGCAAGCCACATCTAAGATGACCTAGGAGTTGGAAAACAAAGGAACAAAACTGAAGTGACACTAGGTTTTAGGGGCGTCTTTCTTATTGCCTCGAGGACACTGGGCTGCTTTGGGAATGGTTTCTCCCAAGAATGTCTAGGGCCTGGGTCGTCAGGGACCCCAGAGTGACTACCAAGCTGCCTACTTCATTGCTCTGCTCTGATACGACTTTACAGGCATCTAAGCGGATGCCAAGGACAGAGAAGTATGCACAGCCTCAGAAAAACATCTGACCATTTGTTTCTGTGATTTGTCATTAAAAAAAAAAACAAAAACATAAAAACAGAAAGCTGGGAACTCCTACATGCCGCCAGCTTCCTGTCTCCTGTCAGGCCACGCCACATTTTTTTTTCCTTTGGTATACCCCTCCCCCCCATTTTTTGGAAAGAAATACAGCTGTGGATTTTTTTAGGACAACCAAACACCGTATTCTCTGACCCAGCACTGTGTCTGCTACTCTCCCCTTGGGCTGCATTTAAATTTAAACAGACAGGAAAATAAGATTCAGTAAGTGTGCTTGGATTTGAGTTCGTGTTCCGGAAAGCACCTGATGTAGTTCGGATTCTTGGTCTGCAGGTTCTTCATCAGAGTGGCCACGGAGGCCTTGAACTGCGACCCGGCCGTGGGAGGTCTCTTCAGGTTGACCTTCGCGGGGTTCCCTTCGGGGAACAGAGATTTGATGAGGGCGTGGCCGGCCTTCCACATGGCTTGGGACAGGTCTCGGTACAGGAGGTCATTGTTCTTGTCCACAAACCCTTCCACCTGGTACAGCACCTGTGGACAGCACACGGGACTCAGCGCCGGCTCACCGCGCAGGGCAGCGGCAAGCCAGAATGACGGCGGCACCCACCCTCCTTCAGCATCACAAGCCCCCAGTGCGCTAGGCGCGCAGATACCCAGCTCGCCTCCAGCTTTGAGTTCCCTCAACGGAAGGTGCAGAAGAGATCAAAATAAATTCCGATGTCCTTCGGGATTTGCAAGAATAGACTCCAACGTGTTAGAACATTTTCAGAGGATTTCAGATGGGTTTTGGTATGTGCCTGTGTCTGAACGGATTTGAGGATTTTCTTTTTTATTTTGCTGTTCGCATGCCAGTCTAGTTCATTTCAGAGCAGAAAAGGGAAAACAGAGGTAACACTGACATTTCCACAGCCATCCTAAGTGGCGGAGAAACTCAGCAGGAATGTGGCCCTCACTATCACGGCCCGATGGAGAAAAACAAAGGGCCAATGTTGGGGCATCCTAAAACAAAAGGTAATCCAGCTATTAGCCTTTTCACTCAGGGTCCAACTAAGGACTCTCTCCTTGTGAAATTTTCATTCTTATTTAAAAAGGCAGTATTAAACCCAATCAATAATCTCTTGAGATTCTAATAATCAGCCTCCTATCCAAATTGTTTTTTTTTAATTGAGATTAACTTCCTCAAATACTGAGAAACAAAATTTAACTAGGCATTTCCCCCAGTGTCTCTCAAAAATCTCAATCTAAGAATTCTTTATTTTTTGCTAAATAACTTGTACACTTAAAACCGTACTGTAGGCCTTTCTTCTGGAAGGCCTCCTTTGTTACTGTTGCTAGGCATTTCTGATAGAACATCTTAACGGCTGAAAATAATAAAACGATTTAAGAATACACTGTAGTGTTCACCCAGGGCTCTGGATTTGTCCAGTTCTCTCCTGTTAGCAAGATGTAGCTCAACACGGCACAGACTCATCTGTCAGTGAGTGTGGGTTGCTCTTCCGGACCTCATGCGGCCACAGGGTTCCGCACACCCATCTCCCAGAGGCCATGGCAGCCCTGGGGACAACTCTGTGCCCTGGGGCTGGGGAGCTTCCCAGTACCTTGCCAGCGTAATGCTGGATTCTGAAGCAGCTGTGTGGCAGGGTCGTGTCGTTGAGGAAGCGGGAACACTTGCTCATCCGGCTCTCGAAGTGCTGGTGGGTGGCACAGACTTGGTTCAGCTTTTCCAGAAAGGTCTCGTCGGTGACGGTGCCGGGCCTCAGGCACTCCTCGTCCAGCATGGCCAAGATTCCGTTTGTGTTCTGAGAGAAAAGAAACGCAGGGGTTTCCTTCCTTCCTTGCTGCTCTGTTCTGGCAATCAGTCCTAATGACAACCCCTAGCACAATCAACTTAGCCCACCTGCAAAAAATTCTGGGCGGCTGCTACAGAGAAGAGACAATCAAAGAGTTCCAAGGCCACGGAGGAAGCCAGTTCCTTTCTAGAATGCCCCAGGTGTGCTGGGGGTGGCAGACAAAGGACCAAGTCTTTGTGTTTGTGTCTCCTTCACCAGCAGACAGGAAGGGGCCGTGGTCACCTCACCCTCAGTACAAATGGAATTCACAGACATGTGTGTGTGGGTCTCAAATCCAAAGTCAAGTGTGAAGTCAGAGGTGGCAGGGCAGAATGGTGTGGAGAACAGGCTACAATCCCAGCACCGTTCCCTACGGGTTCTGTTTGCTTCACGGCTTAGGCAATAGATTGGTCTCACGTTACCAGACCATTCATGGACTCAGGGGAAAGCTGGGTTTCTTGGAGGGAGGGGATGGTGCTGTGTTTCGGGGTGTTAATGATCCTGCAATCAAGAGCTTTGCCAAGCCACGTGCAGAATAAAACTCTGGTTCCAGACAAAAAGGGGTATTAATTATGAATGCAATTTTACTTGCGCGTTCGGGCTCTAGGATCATCTTATTTCACGATGAACCAGTCCAAAAGGGAGCCAGAAATCAGGAATCTCCTACTTTCCTAACAAATGCAGTGCCCTTCCTCTGACTGTCCCCAGGGCTCCTACATCCCAATTCCAAAAACAATCCAAGCCACTGACCCTCGACCCCACCCACTTCCACTGAAGCAAAGGCCCTGTGCTCACGAGGCTATGGTATCCTCTGGCCAGAGTTTATTCATTCCTTACAAAACCCAAGGGAAGAGTGGGCTCTCGAGTGTGCTCGCAATATCCCAGAATAGACGCTGTTGTTCAGTGGCGGTGGAAGGAAACGCTTCCTTTGGGCCCCGGGCTCTTCCGCCAACATGAGTTCCTTCAATCATATATACAAGGGATTTTCAGGGAGATAAGGCTGCATAGAAGCGTGTTACATTTCCCTCTATTAAGAGAAATGATTATGTGCTGCTGTTTATGAGTAAAACACTCATCTGGAAAGCTAGACTTCCCACAGCAGAGCCCCCAGATAACAATTTCCTAGGTACAACTTCCAGGAGGCTCTAGGATCTCTGGATTTGAGGTGAGGACTCTGAATCCTTTGTGTAGGATGGCAACGCTCCCCCCCTCCCCCAAACCCTGGTCGGAGCTTTCAAAACTAAGGCTCCCTTTGAATCAGGAAGGAGCGGTGCTTTGGAATATCGTTTTCTATGTTCGGCTCCGTCCAAGGGGGAGGTTTTCAGGAGGATCTTGTATATTGATGGGAAAACACTGGCTAAGCCCATGATTTCCACGCGGGCTTAGGGAGACAAGCAGAAAACTGTTGAACCTGGGTGCCATTCTGGAAACACAGCACCCGTCTCCAGGGCAGGTAAAAAGTTGGCAGAGAAGTTAAGTTTACGGTCATCTCAAACTACTATGTCAAGGTCAGGAGTACTAGCCACCTGAGGGTAAACAAAGGGGCTTCTGGTTTTTACCCACAGATGCAGCTCTCTACAGCTACTACAATGAGCTCTCCAATACTGCCTGAACACAAAAACCTTAGACTCGAACACCTTTCTGAAAACCGCCCTGCAATTTTCCCCCACTTTCCTCCTTTTCACACTCTTATAAACTTTATATAAAGCTCATATAAAGTCTTCTGAAAAACTTCAGGGATCTTGGCCACCAGCCGTCAGCAGGCAAATGCTGGTCTACGCGAGGCCCTGTCATCTGAAGGTGTAAAAGGCTGCAACAGGACATGACTGGGGATCCTGGCTAAGTACAGCGAGCAAAGCTGGCCATGCACACACTCAAGAGCCGAGAAAGAGGTGAGGATTATCATAATGTCTTCCCAGCTGAGTAGATCCACAGGGAAGGCTGAAACCACAGTGAGATCATTTGCGTGTAGTGTGAAATTATACTGCTCAAACCTTCTTGAATCCGTAAGTACTCACGTTTTCTATCAGGTCACAGATGATAGCATTGTTGAAGTAATCAATGTGAGTCCATTCTATGTCCTGAAAACAGAGTAGAACAAGAAGACCAAATCCATTTGACAGCGCGTACCGTCATCTGAAAAGGGACCGCTGTCTCGCCACCCCCATTGCTCTCTCTACAGAACCAGAGCTGTGGGGATCACCTCTCAGCTCCCCAAACCTCCCCAACCCAGCAGCCCACCCTTGACAAACCGAATGGAGCCACAGCCTTGGACCTGCTCCAGGACTGCTTCCCATTCCGCGCTCACATCTGTGGCTGTTTCCCATGCACTCCATGGGCTCGATGCCAAATATTTACTCAAGGGGCCCTGGGGTCAAGACTGCTCTGTGTATATTTGTGATCTTTATAAGGAAATAGGGCAGAACTTGATCCCGGCAACCTAAGGCCTAGAGATTTTATTTGTCGCCGCGAGGAAAAAAAAAGTCATTGTAGAGGCAACGCTGAGATCTCAGTCGGTTAACTATCTCCAGTGTTAAAAACAGCCCAGAGAAGAGAAAGCAGTTTCTCCAAATCATGGGAAAGCTACCCCACAAGCCTCCACACTAGCTCCAGAGCCAAACCTGTGAGGCCAACTGTAATCAACCCTCTCTGCCTAACCTCCATCTCTAGGCATAGACATTGAACTTTCCTCCTGAGAGAAAAAAATGCGGTTCACATAGCAAGCGAGTGGTCTGCCTAGACATGTTTCAGGGATCTACACATTAATGTCCTGGCATTCTGCATGTGATGAAGAGACAGGACGAGAACAAAGCTTGCTTTTAGGGTGTTTATGTTACCAAAAGTTGCCGGACAAGCCCAAAACTGTTCTAAGGAAAATGGTCATTTGCAAACTAAAAAGTATTAACAAGTTGGTGTAATGGGGATTGGCAGCCTCAGAAAATACAGGCAGGAACGTAGGGAGGCGCATGCCTATACCCCCGGCACTTGAAGGGCAAGGCAAATGGATGGATGTTGGGGATATCTTGGGTGACACAGCAAGATACTGTTTAAAAACAAGTTTGTGAGCGTGCACACACACGAGAATGTAAGCTCACAGGAAACATAGCTCTATCTATCAATCTATCAAACATCCATCCATCTACTACCTACCTACCTACCTATCTATCTATCTATCTATCTATCTATCTATATATCCATCCATCCACTTATCCATCTTATCTATCTATCTATCTATCTATCTATCTATCTATCTATCTATCTATCTATCTATCTATCTATCCATCTACTTACCTCCCTACTGATCAATCAAACTGTCTGTCTGTCTATCTACCTACCGATCTATCTGTCTGTCTGTCTGTCCACCTACCTATCTACCTACCTATCTACCTACCGATCTATCTATCTATCTATCTATCCATCCATTCATCCATCCATCCATCCATCCACTTACCTACCTACTGATCGACCTATCTGTCTGTCTGTCTACTTACCTACCTACTGATCTGTCTTTTTGTCTATCTATCTATCCATCTACTTACTTATCTATCTATCTATCTATCTATCTATCTATCTATCTATCTATCCATCCATCTATCACCCATCTGTCTATCTATCATCCGTTTGTCCGTCCACCCGCCTGTCTGTCTGTCTGTCTGTCTATCTATCTATCTATCTATCTATCTATCTATCTATCTATCTATCTACTATCTACCTATGAATGATATCTTGTTTCTCCTCTAACAAATAAAGCTTGCCCGAAGACCAGAGGGTGGAGCTACCCACTAGTTATCCATGGAGAGCTGGAGATCTGTACAGACAGACAGGACAGACAGGCAGTGATATGGCTGGGCAGAGAGAAGAATATGAGGCAGGAGGAGGAGCCATGAGGTCAGCCCTTATCGGCTGAGAAGTGAGCAAGGTAAGTTGGCCGTGGCTTGCTCCTTCCTCTCTCAGATCTTTTGGAGCGCTCTGTTAGAGTACAAGCAAGACATCCATCGACCTATCTGTCTGCCAGGGGTGGGACGCCGTGCTTGCCATCCCAGCACTTAGGCGGCTGAGACGGGACTATCTTGGGTTTGAAGTTCACCTGGGCTACACCGTTAATTTTGTCTCTAACGAGGAATAGAGGTGTTGTGTTAAGATGGCTCAGCCTGAGATCAGTCCCTGGGACCCACGTCGCAGGAGAAAACTCTCACAAGTCGTACTCTGGCCTCTGCACGCACCACAGCATGCTCAGAGCCACAGCAAGCAGATGCAACTTAACTGTTTAAGAAAGAAGGAAGACAGGTAATAGTGTTCTTAAAACACTGCGGCAAATCAAAAGCGAAGGAAAATAGGGACGCAAAAATAATCGCTTATGGAGAATGTTTACTTGAAAAAATGAAAGCGTGAAAAATCAAGTCTGTGTTTAAAGATGAGATGACTTTACAAATAATTATTTCTGGTTATTTTAAAATTATAGTGAGACAATCCTTAAATAACGTCTGGAATATAGTGACTATATAACAAATGCTACGCTATTTATTATAAATTTTTAAAACCCATGCTTTTTAAGACTGAGCAAAATCTCAAAGAATCCTCAGTCCACTTGTGGTGATGCTGATTTTTTTGGGGTATATAATTCTTAGTGTTAACTCACTCAAAATCTACAACCATAAAGAGTCCGTCTGTGAACCACCCTGTTGCCACCACCGACAAAGGCTTTCTACAGGCAATATACACAGCTTTGCCACTTTTAAGACCAATGGACTCTGGTTTCTTCATTTAGCAACATGCATCTGATTCACGGTGCATGCATATGAATTACTCGCTCCTTTCTATGTTGAGGTACTAGTCCAGTGTGCGAAACGACCATAGCAACTCAGCCACTGGGCTCCACTTTAACACCACGTCATTTTACATAACTACGCCGGAATCCGGGTAAGACTGAAGGTCATTAACAACTATTTAACACCCGTCTACTATGTACCAGGTACTGCTCTCCAGACTAGTGGTATAGTACCAGAGAAAGTTGCAGTCAGCACAGCTGCCATAACAAACACAAAACACGGAGCTACAACAGAAGGAAGCTGAGAGCTGACTCTCAGGTCACGTGGAGAGAGTCTCCCAGACACAGACTCTTGGTTCTAACGGAGCAATCGTTTAGACAGTTTCAACTTTACCTCCCGTATGTACTCCTCTTGCTCCTCCTTCAGAGTCAGTTCGATGAAGATTTGTTGAAGCTTTTCGTTACAGTAATTAATAATAAACTGCTCGAAGCTGTTGTCCTAGGGGGAGAAAAGGAAATACACATAAGACCGTTTTACCAGCTCTCCCTACCAAAGACACACCAACATCACACTTCACTCCGTATGAGACGCCACACACTCCCTTCAGACTTGACGGGGGCCCCACACAAGCTCCCAGGACAGACAATGTCCCTTGCAAATGCTCAAGGGATGGCTCATGAGTCAGCAAACAAAGGAAATATGCACAGATGTCGCAGCTCTTACAGGCGGGGATTTTGAGTCGGTAGAGAAAGGCCCCCAATTTGTTCCAGCTCCCCCCTGAAGTTCAGTAAAGACACAGCGAGGATCCCTAATCCTTGTCAGCGACTACCTAATCATTCATTCTCAGGGCTTCCTGCCACACCTGTTTCCTCCATCCGGAATAAGGTCCCTCACTCAGGACACCCTGTTACCTAAGTGTGTGCACGCACATGTGTACATGGATTGGCTATGTTCACAGATGTATCTGATCGGACGTTACTTAAGGGAAGGGGCTGAGCCAACCGTCTCGCTCGCCGTGATGCACGCCATACTGCCTCTTGTAAACCCACAACGCGCACTGCATCGGCAAGTGCAGACGCCCCTACTGAATGGAAATCCAGGGAAGTCAAAGCATCAAGACCCCACGCTAGTCAGAGACAATGTCTCCGATCAGAAGGCTGTGTCACGCTCTCAGGCACCCATGCTTCCTCTCCAGGAGTCCTGCCTCATTTTAATCATCTCTAGGAATCCTCTGATGGAGGCTCTATGAAATCGTTTTTGGACAATCCGCAGAGCTCAGGGAACACACTGAAGGTACCGATGTCATCTGCTGAAGGAACATGTGTTCCACTTGGAACCTTCCAGAATGACACAGACGTGGTACCAAAGCTTGTCTGCTTTGCTTCGCCCTCTCCCTCTTGGCAATGGGCAAAGAGACACAAAGATTCTACCTCTGGGAAACTTGGCCAGTCCTGCTCTCACAAGGAACCACCACACACGGGAAGACAGAGGCCATCACTCCTTGTGCGTAAGCACACACTGGCCTTCGCGTCTCTCTCCAAATGACAAAGGCAAAAAGCCACTGAGGTTTCTGAAAGCTGATCTTTAAACTGACTTCGGTCCTCCCCTGGGTGGGTACTCATGACAAAAGTCCCTAACTACATCTTTGCCTGGTATCCGGTTTGTCATCACGGCAATACAGGGACAGAGACCTCTAACTCCAAACCACAAATGACACACGGGGGTGCACTACTGCCGACTGACCTCGCTAATGCTAAATTTAGTGAAGCATCAACGGTTTCCACAGTCCTGCATGTTTTTACTAAAGAAGCAAGCATGGGTTTGCAATACTTCCAGAAACGTAGTTTTAGACGCAAAGGGCACCTCCGGGTACTTTTGCGCACACATCCTTTAAAATCTCAGCACCAACAATTTCGATTAGAAACTAAAGTCAGTCCACTATGGCGGTCAGACACCTTCTCACTCTTAACCACCACAAAGTCCTTTCATATACAAGAAACATCAGGATTTTGTGGTTTGGTAGAATAGGTACTTACATAACGCCACAATCACAAATAAAAAAGAACATTCGAGTACCTGATGCAAGCAGACCTCTTAGACTGGAAAACAAACAGAGAGAGTCTCCCGTCTGTGAATCTGTGCTGACGGAGCAATTTCAGCCCAGTGATGCTAACGTCTCAAGTGTCCACTGATGGGGGCGGGGGAAGGGAAAGGACTGGTGTCCTTGGATACAGTACGTGCTACGGATGCTTTCAAAACAAGACCGTGAAATCCACACACAAACAGGTTAGAAGCCAGCGGCAAAGCGTCACGATTACAACACAGCTTGCGGATTAAGTTCGAGCTGAGCTATAGTCACCGCCCACCTTTCTAATTCCCTGCATGGGCTCTGCACCTCATATCCACGCAATTAGCCAGCAACCACTTGCTACAAAACTCACGCCAACTGGAGAAGCTGTTAGCACAGAACATGCAACAGACTGGCACTGCACACGGTTTATACTTACTGCATTCTGGTGCAGGGTGGGGACAGACACAAAATGCAGTCAGTTCCTAATTAGCAACAGACTTTCAATAGTAAGCAAGCACTTCCTCAGTTATTCATTGAGCTAAGGGGTACCTGCCCCAGAGTCCGCATGGCTAAGCGGTAGAAAACTCAGGTGAAGACACAGCCAACCTAAGGGAGAGTCTCTAAACTTGGGTGTTGTATCTCAACTGTGTTTCTGCTACAGAGGGGCCCTTCGGGATGAAAGGGGCCCCGCTGAAATGCTCGCACGTCATAAAACATTCCCGAAAGCCCTAGCGAGTCCAGGGCTGCTTGATTCAGTGTAACATCTGTGTGAAGAATATATACGTGTAGACCCAAGGTCTACATCTACCCAGAGTCAGGGACAAAGGCGTTTGGAAAAAAAAATCGCACAAGAATGACAAGACCCTTCGAGGTCCAGAAGGACCTCCCGTCCATGACCCACTTTGGTGTGTTTTGTGGGATCACGCTGAACTAGCTTCTCCTTCAAAACCAGTTAAGAAGGCAAGGAGACAGTATCCGCCTAGAGACGGTCTAAGAACAAAAGCTGAACCCTCCAACCTTATTCTAATGACAAAAGTCACCCTCCCAAGCCCTGGAACAAAACCGGAAGACCCAACCATCAGTGCAGAAATGAACGCATTCCCCCACATTGAAATCAACCTCTACTGCAATTATATTCTACATACTCCAAAACACATCAGGGCCAGAGCAATAATTACTGCCCAAACTGAAGGTTAAATATATATATATATATATATATATATATATATATATATATATATATATAGTGGTCTAAGTTTAAGCTGTTGATACTGCTCAACTTTTGGAAAAAATAGAACTTCTTGGACAGAATTAAAACTAACTTGGAAAATTGTAAGTAAAAGCCTATGGGACAGGAAGAAAGGAAAGAGGAAGGGGAGAGGAGAGGGAGAAAGGGAGACGGGAAGGGAGGGGCTGGTGGCAAAGTCATTCTCATATGAATTACTAACTAATCCTAACACACTTCGTCATTTCTACAGGTTAAAATAACACAAGGTTTTCAAATGTGGGTCTCCCTCCCCTTTATAAAATGTCCAAAGCAAGTCTAGAAATCGTCACAGAACCTGAACGCCCCAGCAAGCATCTATTTGATTGATACTCTTCTGCATGGCGAAAGGATGGTGAGCAGCCAGCACCCTGCACGCCAGTCTCATGAATCAAGTCTCCAGGGAAGGAGCCGCCTCCATGACTTAACCCCCTCCCTAGTATTCTTCACTGTTGTACCCAACCCACATTGATTCAGAAAATCTGAGGATAAAGTTTAAACATTCGGGAACGTATTCACACAAGTGCATTCAGGTTTTTAGTGAATGACCCCCACCAGGGAAGCTCGGACCATCCCCTGCCCTGAAGAGACAGCTGTGGAGACATAGGGAACTGAACGATACTGGGGTTCAGGCTACTTTACAGTGTGCACCAACCACACACGGGGACTGCCAGCACCCACTGCTTATAGGGGCAGAACAAACTAATGCCTTCAACCCTAGGGCTTCTTAAAACATCTTCTAAACTCTGAGCTGAGCTGACTGTGCTCCCAGCACGAGTCAGAGCTACTTCCTACCTCAGGTACCAACCATGACTGCTCTACAAGGCATGACTCTGAAAGACGTGTCCAGAAATACTGGCCTATTTACATTCTCCTTTGCAAGAGAAGCCGCTAAGAATATCTTATACTTCTAAAGGCAACTCTACGTTTTTAAAAAGTTGAACTCTTTATAAAATCTAAACATTAAAAATTAAGAAGTAAATACCAGGGACAACTCTACATCCCACGTATTAAGGACAGGAAGGGGTGCATTTTGCAGGAAACCAGACAGTTCCAACCACCATGATTTTTTTCAAACAAAAAGTGCCGCTGATTCTTCACTGCACACTGTCAGTGTTTTCTGCACACTGTCAGTGTTTTCTACAGGTCTGCTCTTCCGTCCGAGGCCAAACGTTTGGCATCTGGATGTAATGTATGAGATGGGGTTTCATATATCCATATAATAGAGCATGACAAATGAAACGGCTCACTTAAGGATAAAGCCACAGCATCCGCGCATCTAAGAGGCCCCGGGATGGAGACAACACCGCTGTAAATGCGCCCCTGCGATGACATCCTTGTTGGGTGGCCTCTGGGAGCCCCATCACACCATCTTCACAGAAGAGGGTAACAGACTTAGCCACGATCATTTTTTAAAGCCACCACTCCAAGAAATAGGCTCCAAAGCAGAAACTAATTTTTCAAAGTAAACGTCAAGGAAAAAAAAATCCTCAAAATGTATAAGAAAAACACTTAGCATTAGCTATTCACCGTCCTAAACATTTACAAAACTAAATAACTAACAAATTTCCCTTTAAATACCTAACATCTTTTTTCTAGGTAAGTATCAAATATGGTAAACTTTAAGAAAAACAATGCTATTTTTAGTTTCTTAAATATTTTTAACTAAATTGTGATTTTTAAAAATTAGTAAGTTGGGATTTTTGTTTGTTTGTTTGTTTTGGTTTATTTTTCTGAGACAGGGTTTCTCTGTGTCACAGTCCTAGCTGTCCTGGAACTAGCTCTTGTAGACCAGGCTGGCCTCAAATTCCCAGAGATTCCCAGCCTGGTCTACAAGAGCTAGTTCCAGGACAGCCAAGGCTGTGATACAGAGAAATCCTGTCATGAAAAAAACAAAGCAAAGTAACAAAAGGTGGACATTGAATTAGCCAGCCCTCTGCCTGGATGGGAGGATTTCAGCCACACAGGATGTGAATTACCAGCTAGTGATGCCTCCATGTCCAAGTCACTGTTAGTATTTAATTAAGTTTTCCAGCAAACTAACCGCCAGTTTTAATAACTTCCTATCAGATAAGCCCTAAGGAAAGTTTCACATTGCCCAACTTACTTTTGAATGTAACATAATCTTTAAAGTAATAGTGCTGATCCCCTGCCCCCTTTTCGTATAAGGCATTTATTCCGATCATCTTCATACCCTCCTCCCTGGTCAGCCCACTTAGTCCTTAATGGACAAATCATAAAAATGTCTCAGAAATCCAAGACCAAATTCTCAGATAAAACAAAGCCCGGACTTAACTGTGCAGGGCGTCTGGACACATTTTCTTCCTTTGGGAAGAGGGTTTCCTGTTCTACCAGGGTGTAGGGCTCCAGTGTTTTCCTCTGTGTCCCACAGCTCAGTCCTTCACCTTTCTTTATCCTGTCTCATTGATCTGTTTTCCAAATGGACATCAGACCGCACACAGCCAGCAAGGCAGACAGGTTCGCCCTCCAGCCCTAACAGTTTCGCGGGCAAATCCAAGCATCACCATCCCAAGGCTGAATGCTCCCGTTTCCCCTCCATTCAGAGAGGAACCAAAGAGACAAAGGGCTTCTGCCTGCTCGGCTGAAAAGCGCTTCCCTGCAAGGGACTGCGGAGCCACCGAGGTAGAATCGGACAGTTCAGGAAACGTCCTGGGCCTTTACAGTCCACTTTCCTCCATTTTTTTTAAAAAGGGTTATTTATTTACTTTATGCATGAGTGCTCGATCGGCATGCCTGGCTTTATGCCAGATGGAGCATCAGATCCCACGAGAGACGGTCGGGAGCCACCATGTGCTTGCTGGGAACTGAACTCAGGACCTCTGGAAGAACCAGAGCCATCTCTCCGGCCCCTTTCTGTCTACTTTCAAAGTAAAACACACAGTTTGCTCTCAAAGCAGGGAGCTATTTCCTGTGGTCAATCTTGACAGAACCAGGCAGAGTTCTATTTAGACTCCATTATTTTTACCTGGGTGGAGATTATAGAAAAACCCATTTTCACTGATACGGAGTCTAAACACTTCGTTCACACTGACTCCCCCTACTTTGGTTTGTGGTACTGTTCAATTCTCAATTAACTGGGCTTTCTGGGGTCAATACTGACACTTCCATGTTATCATATTGTGGAGAAACTAAGAAAGCATAGGTTACTACCTGGTATGTGACTAATTTATTGAAAGAACATTAAAAAGGAACCCTTAAGATTTTGAATAAAAAGTAGATAAAAGTATCTAAAACTATCCAGGCAAATTTTTATTCCAAATGCCTCCAAATGAATGTTCATGAATTAAAACAAATTCTTAAAATCAAGATGGCTGGAGGTTAAGCAGAGATGGTTTCGAAGGGACATGGGCAGAGCCATTAATCACAATGCACGAGTCTTACTTCTCGCAAGGACCTAAGACAGAACGGAAAACAGAGCACACAGTAGGACACACCTATAGTCCTAGCAACTGAAGACGGAGGCAGGCAGAACTCTGTCATCAAGGCCAGCCTGGTCTACAGAGTCAGATGGGGCCAGCCAGGGGTAAAACTCAGGTTACCAGTTCTTGGCAGCAAGCAGCTGAGCCGTCTTGCCGGCCTGTAGTTCAAACCCTTTCACCCGCTCTACATCTGGTAACTAAAGGGCTCTTTTATATAAAGGTCTGATTAAAAAACTGTATATTTCACTGTCCTCTTAGCCATAAGAGGATTTCTGGTTTTTTTTTTTTTTTGAGTGAATTACATTTAATTTTTAAAAAGCACCTATCTCATGGAGAAGAAACTCAGTGACTGTATATAGCTGTGATGGTCAGTTTGGATGGTCAAGGTTACCCCAGTGTAGATTCCCCTGATGGGGGGGGGGGGAGGAAGAGTCAATAAGGGATTCCCCTGATGGTGGGGGAAGAGTCATTAAGGGATTGTTTACAGTAGGTTGCCCTGTATGGGAGGGAGGGCCTGCCCACTGCGGGTGGTGTCACTCCCTAGGCAGGGTACCATGATTATGGTAATCGAGGTGGGAGGGCCTGTCTGTCCACTGTGGGTAGTGCCATTCCCTAGGTAGGGGATTCTGAACCATTTCAGGGAAAGCAAGCCAAGCACCAGCCTGTGGATGTACGGACCAGCTGCCCCCGCTCCCGCAGCCTTGACTGTTTCAGGGCGATGGGCCATGAATGGACTTAGAATTGTGACCCCAATAAACCTTTTCTCTTCAAGTGGCTTTCGTCGGGATATTTTATCATAGCAACAGGAAGAGAAACCAGGAGAGTGGCCCTGTAACCATTTGCTGTGGCTGTAACTTACTCGATTTGCACACAGCAGAAAGTTCTGTTTCAAGAGTGCACGGACGGCATGAGCTCCAGGAGTGGCAGGCAGCTTCAGCTCACACTGACGGTTGTGTCTACAGAGCGTCTGGGCTCAACCTTCACTGCACAGTGGTGTCGCCAGGGAGCTGTGGAAACACTACTGCCAGGTCCGAGGCTGGCGAGTCTGATCCGATTGTTCGTACAATCCGGACGTAGGAATTCCCGCAAGCGCCCAGGCGGTTCCACTGTGTAGCTACGCCTGAGACGCACTGAAGTACTGAAGCAGAGCCTTCCCCAGAAGAGCATTTAGAGAGACAATGTGGGCATCTTCCTAACTAGAGTGTTGAAAAGGTGCTGCCCTGCCTTGAGACTGGAAGGCAAGGACAGCAAGAAGGTGTGGAGAACTCCCCCCCCCCCCCCCGAAGTAAAGGATTGCTGGAAGAGACCTCATCCAGGACCAAGTTTAAGGATTAGGTGTCTAGAGCAAGCACACTCTAAAAAAGAAGTCCAATTCGGTTTTCTGACTTCCTAAGAGGGTGTGTCTCTCTTCATCCACAACAGATTTTCAAGACCTTAAACCAGATTGTAAATCCCAAGCAGACAGGGAAATCTCCGCCTTGGTTGACTCTAGTACGTGGATCACATCAGGCAGTCAATAAAGAAATGATGACTGTCTTATACGGCCTGTGAGGTGTACTGTTTCCGCTGGTAGAGCTGGTTTTCTAAAGCCAATTACATCTTAGGACATCCTAGAGGACAAAGCTATCCGGACGTCTCAATATAACCCCATTATCCTCTCAAAATAGTTTCAGTTGGGTATGCTGGTATATGTCTGTAATCCTACCACATGGAAGGCAGAGGCAGGAGGATTGCCAGGAGCTCAAGTCTACTGTCAACCTGCAGTAAACTTCAGGCCGTCCAAAGGTTTTGTGTGGCATGACACTAAGAGTCCAGCTTATGAGCTAGAAAAATTGTTCTCTGGCAAAATCAATGTGAAACCACACTCTTTAATTTTCGGAGCATCATTAACTATATTTTTTCTTTTAATTTTCTATTAATATCTATGTTTACCACTCAGCCAATTCTAGAAACTATTTAAGTTTCGATCAAGGCTGTACCAAGCTAAGAGATCTCTTCTCTTACCAACGGCAAAGAATGATTCTGACACCTGCCTATCTAGTGACAGTAATCTGAGACCGTGCTAGGGAAAATTTCAGTACAGTGATTTCTGACACACACAAGAATTCTCCCAAAGCACAAACTTCCTGTTCTTTCATCAAGAGACTCCCTGCTTCCTTTGCGGATTTAGCCTAGGAGGCACCAGCAAACCAGGAACTGTGCTCGTGGCTGAGCATTCCAGACGAGGGCAGGGCCAGCTCTGACTCCTCCAGCTAGGAAGGATCCCAGAATGTCCAGAAACTGGGAACGATGGGAAGATCAGGAAAACGGGAAAACTGGAGGCCTGTTAACATTTGGGCTTTTTCAACTTCCAAATATTGGGAAACCTATGAGTTTGCAGAGGAAGGTAAGGAATCAACCTTGGTCTTAACCCTAATAAGAAAGAGGAGCAAGTTCTTAGGGGCAACATCAGACTGAGGGAGAAGGTACCACTCTAGACAAGACTACTAACAGAATTCCCTGTAGGGGTTAGTGCACAAGAATGCCTGGTTGCCTTTCCTGCCATTCTATGATCTTAATTTTTTTTTGGAGGGTGTACATTCTTTGGGAGGTTATTCTAGGCAGGGATCGGTTCATTACCATGCAGAACTCATTACTGTGGGTGAGAATTAAGGGAGGAGACAGCAAATAAACGCATTTCCTTAAACCGAACTAGAATCGTACTCCAAACTTGCCACTAAAAGTCAAGGAGGAATTCTGAACGAATGTGTAATATTTAACCACATAGTCTGGGGCAGGCAAGTACCTTCTGAGCTTTTCCTGCCGTGGCATTTACTGATTCTGATCACAGCGGGGCATGGCCCGGATGAGACTGAAGGAAACTTCTAACCCTGACTCTGAGCCCTGAGACTCAGTCAGGCTTCCCCCATTTCCACGGTTTTTAATGCTTCATGTCTCAAACAACCTACACATGGCTGAATGGCCACAGACCTCAGTGCCCGTGTAACACAGCAGACACATCACTGAGTAGAAATCTCGAAACTGACGTGAGAGCACTTGTGTGCGCACGTACACACCCCTGTGACGATACTTAAATAGAGCTTACCCGTAGATTCAAAGTATAATTATTTATATAGTTATATATAAATATAGTTATTTACATAGTCCCCATACAATGTGACTTCATTTCTAATTGTTTTACTTCAATAACGGTGGCATTAATTTTTAAAAAAACAAACAAACAAATATCTTACCTCAAATATTTCAAAGCCATAAATGTCCAGAACACCCATGACCTTCTTCCTCACTTTGGTTTGTGCCTTTGAAAACATTTCAAGTTAATAAGTTAACACAGTCATAATATAATACCGGGAACAACCAAGAAGCACTGACTGATGCATTCGTTTTGAATTAGAACAATGATTCGGTTGCGCCGTGAAGGCTTAGGTAACAGAACTCAGCAATGATGGCGCAGTCACCAAAGGCTGCAGCGACTCTGGCCAGCAAAGCTGTCCTGCTCACCTTGTCCAATGCCCTCCCTCCCTCTAGTGAAGAACGTTTAGCCCTTAAGAGAGAAGCCATCTCTGTTCGGTGTGGTGCATGCGAGCGCTCAGCGGCAGACCAGTCTGGTCACTAGTGAGAAGCTGGAGCACGCGTCCAGGAAGGGAAACAAAACCTGGCAAATTCCAACTTCTGCAAGATGGAGCAATCTTAAGGAATCAACTTTGAAAGTGGCAATCAACTACTCGATTGTAAAACTAAGTTTCTTTAAGTTAATGTTGACATTGTGAATACCACTTCTTTATTACGAATGGTGTCTTCCAGAGATTCAGTACCTTAATGCTCTCGTTGATGCGATTTACCAACCATGAAAACAGCCTGCTGTAGAGGTTTTTGGCCAGGGCATCCCGGGCATAATAAGCCTGTTAAAGAAAGAAAACAATCACTTAACACAAACACTAACAACTGCCACAATGCTTCATTTCTATAAAATAACGAAAATACTTTTAAAATATTTAGGGTATTTATTTCAAATTTCTCTTTGGGGCAATTTTTATTATCCACTGGATGAGTAGTTGACCTGTAAGAGAATCGAGCAAACTTTTCATCAGGTCTCCATTTTCGCATTCCAGGAAATGAATTCCAAATATCACCGACGTGTTTCCCCAGTTTTACACAACAAAGGAAAACCGGGCGTGCACGCCAAGAGTAGAAAAATAAACGCGTGTGAAAGAGATGTATTACACAGTTGTCACAGAAGCACTGCTGTGGAATTAAGGAACTAAACACTGCATTGTATGAAAGGAATTGAATAAACTGCATCCTTAATACAGTAACCACCCCCGACACACACATAAAAGAAAGGAAAAAAAACAGCTCAGACGAAAGCAACCAATTAACTTTTTTTTTTTTCTCCCTTTCAGCTAAAACCCAATCCTTTAACTGAAGAGATATAAAAGGAAAGGAAATCCAGCGCTGGGCAGTGGTGGCTCGCACCTCTGATCCCAGCACTCAGGGGCGGAGGCAGGCAGATAGCCTGGTTCGAGGCCAGCCTGGTCTACACAGTGAGTTCTAACCCAGCCAGGGCTGTTCTACAGAGAAACCCTTCTTGAAAAACAAACACACAAAACAGCAAAAAGAGAAAAGAGACAGTATAACTGATGAAATCCTTGGGAAGGGTCTATTTCAGAAGATGAAAAGAAGAGAAAGAAGGACGCTGTAGAGAGATATAAAGTTCCGAAATCCTGGGGCCAGAGAGACGGCTCAGGAGAGAAAGCCCTCCGCCCCACCAGGTCCACCAGCCTGTGTTTAATCCCTTTTGTCTCAGACAGCGAGAAAAGCAGGAGTGGAGAATAAACTCAGAAAATCTGCTAGAAATTGGAGAGAGAAGGAAGAAGGGCAGGGAGAAGGAACGAGATGGAAAGGAGAAGAAAGGAAGAAAACAGAAGAAAGTGGGGAGAAGAGAAGAGGGGGAGGAGAGAAGGAAGAAAGGGGAGGGGAGAGAAGGGGGAAGAGAGGCAGAGGAAAGGGAAGCGGAGGGAATGGAAGGGGGGAAGGCAGGGGAGGGGAAAGGTAGGGGAGGTAAAAGGGATGGGGTGGGGAGAGAAGGAGAGGAGAGAGAAGGGGAGGGATAGGAGCGGGAGGGAAGGGAAGAAGGGAAAGGTAGGGGAGGAAGGGAAAAAGGAGAGAGCCTGTGGTCGTGGTGAGATTCTACAGTAGAAATCTATGTCGCTAAAACCAAGCATGCCGCCCCAAGAGAACTGAGATGCGCATCTCCCATGTCTCACAGCCTTCTGTGGGGTTTCCACTGCCCCGAAACGGGCGATTTAAGTGTGGGGAGCTTGTACACAGTTGCATTAGAACTTCTGAGGTATCCAGTTCTATGGCTAGTACCTGTTACTGTCATTTCTTAATCCCTTCCCTTTTCTTCTTGTGACTCCAAGTCACCTCCAAATACCTCTCACTTACCAAACATCCTTCCCACCTTAAAGTCCCCCGGCTGCCCGCCCTCTGGCCCTAACAAAGCACCCTTGTGATGGGCAGCGGGAACTGGGTGACAGTATGCTCCCAAGCGCTGTTTTATGGCTGTGAAGGCAAAGTCGCACCCAGTAATTCTCCTCTCCGCAGCTTCCAAACAAATGCTCTATCTCGGAAGTCACAAATTCAAATGCTTTTAGACCGTGACAGAAATGTACAGGAAGTAGGGAGGGGGGAATCTGAAGGGCTGAGGGGGTAGATTCTAGATGAAGGCACGCAAACTTTCAATTTTAAAAGCAGTTAAAATAAAAGTCGAACCATCCAGTGCTCAAGTAACATCTGCTTCTGATGCTGAGCCTGGTGCCGTGGGCCGCTCCTCTTGCTATGCTGACGGCCCAGAAACGGAATCAAACCACGGGCTGTGCTCTACGCCAGAGACCCAAAAGCAGAGAGGGCAGGGACACTGGCTCCCGTGTAGGGATCGCTACTGTGCTGTATGGAAAGGAGGGGCACACCAAGGGTGATGGATGATTCACTGCCTCAGACCCTAAGCACACGGGGAAAACGGTCGGCTTTTCCAGTCTGCTTTTCTGCAGATGCCTGATGCCCAGGGAGGAAAAGCCCTGGTGCCATCTACTTCTGAGAGGCTGGTATCAAGCATGGCCTGGGGTGGGAAGGGCTCACTAGGCGAGGTGGGGATACAGATGGGGAGGCGGCCGCAGAGCAGCAGAGATCACCGACATCACCACAAAGACCTCACTCAGTACAGAGAAGGGAGAGGTCAGGAGATGGGGGGTTTAGGAGCCTATTTACCAGGCAAATCTCTCTGGATAGAGAACAGTCACATGAACCCCACAGACGGGCAGATGCAATGAGCAGTGGTGTATGGATGATGGACAAGCAAGAGGAAAAACACCAAGGAAACATAAACTTGGGGTCTGGCAGTGGTGGCGGTGGCGTACCCCTTTGATCTCAGTGCTCTGGGAAGCAGAGGCAGGCAGATCTCTGTGAGTTCAAGGCCCAGGGCAGCTAGGGTAACCCAGAGGAACCCTGAGAAAAACCAAACCAAACCAAACCAAACAAATAAAACACTCAGATAAGTCACGTCAGTGGAGTCGGATTACAGAGGGCCTGAGGCTAAGCAGGGCATCACGGTAGACACCGGACAGCCGACAAGAGGAACTGGGTCTGGTTTCTGGAGAGGATGAATAAAAGCAAGAAGAAAACACTAAAAATCCGAGTCCACGTATTTCCACGGTCTCTGAAACACAGGCCTTCCGTGGCCTCACTCCATAAAACAACTCCTCTGGCTGCTAACCTAGTTGGATGGCCTCTCAAATGTGACCCTTCGCCAGGCAGTGTGCCTTTGCTTGTATCAGAATCCCAAATTCTTTAGTTCTACACCAGACCGCAGGACCCACCTCTCGGGAGGTATAGACAGACAGAAGGATCCTTAAGACAAGCCACCCAGGTAACTATGACCAGTGTCCAAGTCTGAGCCCCCACTGCACGCATTCTCTGGGCCCAACTTGACCTTCCCAGGCATGTGGTGAATCCTGACTAAACTGGAGCCCAGGCTGGCGGACAGACATTCTTTCTCAGGTAAATCCTATCTGTCCACAGAGGTCCTCTTAATCTTGGCTTCTCCAATACGGGTCTGTGGGGGCGCATGCTCTGCACATTTTCTCAGCAAAGTCAGTTCTCCCTGACTGAGGAGTCAGCTGAGTTCAAGAGATCTGAAGGCGGAAGCCCATCATTTACAGGAGCGAGAACGGGCTGGGTGAGTCCTACTCTGCGGCCTCCCAGCGGCTGGCGGCTAGGTGTGAGGAAGAGAGGCCCGAAGATACAATGGTGTGTAAAGGAAGCAGACCCAAGTGAGAAACCCTGAATTGGCCATTTGATTACAGCCCAGATCAGCACTGACTGACAGGGAGAAAAATGTCAAACTCAACGGACCAAACAGCTCACACCACGAGGGCCTCCCGATGCCACTTGAATGTGCTTAAGTTGTATATACATTGCACACACATTGCACATGCATCTGCAGAAGCAACTCAGATTTGGGTCTTAGGAAGACTCCAGTGGCATAGTGGGGTACAACATAGAAGACAGAATCTGCTTTGACCATCTGGGCTTCTTCCTACTACCTATTTCTTCTCCGACCACACTAAATCAACCGCCCTTCACTCTTCTTCCACCGGGCATTAAACCGTCAGCAATTCCGTAGCCTCGAGTTCAACGCAGGTCCAGAAAGGTCCCATGCCCTGGCTCCAATGGAACCATCTGGATCCGGATTGGTGAGTATCCCACCAATTGCCCTTCTTCTCTGCTCCCCCTAGGCTCTGCTCTTTACAGCCAGTCAGAGGGACCCTTTGGGGCACAAGGAGGATCATAGATTGTACCCATCTCTGCAGGATGCTCTCTCTGCACGGTTCCCAGCTCACTTTCAATCGGAACGACCTTCCTTCCTGTCCCTATGCGTGGATCTTCCTCATCCCGTTCTACTCTCTCTCTCTGTCACTGTACTCAGCAACTGTTGCTCGCTAGGTTACTTACAGCATCTACTGACTATTATCCTATTCTCCGATACCCCTCCCTTAATCCTTAGCTCGCTAAGAATGGGAACCCTAACCGGTTTAATTGTCCTTAGTGTTGCCAATGCCTAGAACAGTATGTGGAATACAGCCTGACCATGAGACTAACTGTCTGCAAAATAACATATCCCATAAAAGTATCGCCACGTAAGGAACCTTTTCCTCTGCATGTTACAATTCACCCACCTGAGCCACGTTCAAGGTGGTCGAAACTTTCTCCTGCTTTGCTTCGACGGTCCGGAAACTAAAGGCTCTTTCCAGAACCAACTGATCAATGCTGGTCAGTTCGCAGATTTCTTTTAGCTCTGTCGGGGAGCAGAGGAAGACAGGGACAAACAGTGAGGTACCCGGGGTCACTATTGAGCCCTCCCTCAGCTGTTCCTTCTCCATCACACTCAGCACGTAAACAGGTCTGAGCTAGAAAAGGGCACAGGTCATTGCCATAGGGTTTCGCCTTAGTTCCACTAGGAAGTTCCTTCAAACTGATGAAGTCCAAGGCTGGCTTTCTAGACTAGAGACTGGGCAGAAGTTCAAAGCCAGAGCCCCGAGGCAAGCGGCTCCCCCACCGGCTTACCGTTTTTATCTTTGATTTTGCTCTCATCCAAGCCATTCACTCGAGATTCGGGCTTGAACTCGATGTTCCCCAGCTTCAGGACGGCGGCCACGACCTCCAGGACCGACTCGGTTTCATGGTCCATGAAGCCCACAATCTGCATGGCATTCTGGAGGAGAGAGAGGCACCTGCTTTTCCTACAGCTCTGGGCCTGTGGTTGATTTCTTGTGGCTGTTTGCTTGTTTTCTAACAAATAATGAAATCTAACGAATACTGCTCCTACAGATTTACTTCTGGGGTTAAAAAAAACATTAAAACACAAAACAATTATCTTGCTCTGTGGTTCCAAACTGGGACCTCAGAGCCTTCCAGGCACCAGGCACACTTAACGGCAGAGTTATGTACACAAGAGGAGGCTGGGAGTTGAGCCTCAGCCCCCCTCCCCCCATTTCAAATCAACCAGCTGGTTTCCATACATGTCATCTTTTTTTTTTTTTTTTCCACACTGGGATTCTGCTTCTAGAAATAAAACCAAACAAGATGTCTTTACAGCCTTCAACAACAGAAACAGCCTCGCCTGTTTCACAGATGAGAAGAACCCCGGCTTGCAAAGGTGAAGCACCCCGGAGGGTGCCAGGGACACTCAGTCATTCGCAAATGTGTACCGAGTGCCAAGCATGTGCCAGGCGGAGTGGTTACAGAGCTGGCCCTGGATGTAAGCCTTAAACAAAGTCACGTCCAGACTATGGCTTCCAGATGCCGGTGTGTATCCAGTGCTACACAGCGGCACGCTGCCGACAAACGCGTCCGTCCTGAGACCAGCTGGTACTGCTCTATTCTCCTCCGTACGTGTGGCACTAGTTTACACAGCGGCGAGAGTTATGGACACTTTGTGTTATGGAAATTTCCAAACATATACACAAGTAGCAAGAACGAGGAAAATACCCCACATCCTCTCCATTCGGCCTCAACGATTAACGGGTGCCAATCTGGCTTTGTCTGTCCCATCCCCGCTCCTCCCCACAGCCCCAGCTGTCTCAGTGGGAAGTAGAACCCAGTGACCATGATGTCAGAGAGTGTGTGCCAGAAAAGAGAGAATTATGGAAAAGTCAGCTTCTTTTCTAGAACTAGGAACTCAGACTCTTCTGACGCGTACACCACTTTCTAAATCTCCCAAAAAGCAGGGTTTTTCTGCCTGAAAACACTTTCGACTTAACAGGACCCAAGGGCAGTTTTCATATTTGGAAATTAACTCTGGCTATAAAGACACGTGGAATTTCAACACACGCTGAGAGTCAAGTCCCAGAACAAAAGACGCAGGCTTCTTTTCGCAAATGGTAAAACAGCATGCTCTAGTAAACGCGGCCTTCACAAGCTGGGGTGACTGGTGAGCGGGTGCAAACCCACACGAATGAAAACACAATGAATTCTCTAACCTGGGGGACGCACAATGAACGCGTCTAACCTGGGGGTGGTATAAACGGCGATGTAGAAAAAATGGAGCTGCCAGCGGTTCTGGCTAAGCAATGGGGCCACCCATTCTGAAGCACGGAGGCGGCGCCCCTCTTACCCTGACAGTTCTGAAATTGGCAGCGTCGTCCACACCGTTCACTTTGGCAGAGTCCAGGCTCAGGTAGTTGTATTTGCTGAAGTCCCGCTCCAGTTTAAGCTTCTCTGTGGAGTCAGGCACGCAAATCGCTAAGTTAGATCGGGAGATGCATTTCTCTTCCCGATTTCATTAATTTTTTAGTCCTTCGGGTCAAATGACTTTCGCGCTACGTATCAAACCGACAATATGGACAGAGATCAACAGCAGTGGTTCTCCCAAGCCCGCTTTTGTTACTGTTGCGCAATTATTATTGCATGGAAAATATTGTGATGGAGGGCAGCTAAACGCAAGGCAGTGGAAAATGTCCTTCATATAAACTGGCTTTGGGCTCACGTGAATCATGATGATATACCCCATAAAGTGGTACAACTGGCTACAGACTGACCATCCGGTGATTCTTTGGAAGATTGCTACCGACACTTGGGGGTACTCATTAGACCAGGAAATTGCAAGCCTAGACATCAGAACGCTCTTCCTGGCTATTCCTTTTCACGCTTTCGTTAATACATACCAAGTAGGTAACTCAGTGTTTTAGGGTTCATGTGTTGCCTTTTGGTTGCTGTTGCTTGTTTGTTTGTTTTTGGAGACAGGGTTTCTCTGTGTAGCTTTGGAGCCTGTCCTGGAACTCACAGAGATCTGTCTGCCTCTGCCTCCTGAGTGCTGGGATTGAAGGCGTGCGCCGCCACCGTCCAGCGTGACTGTAGACTACTGGCATAGTGATGAGGGTTAATTTTCATTGTCAATTGAATTTAAATTCCCTAAGACACCTCTCGATGTTCTGAGAGAGGTTTAACCGAAAGAAGACACACTGGATAATATGTGGGTGGCGGCATCCATGGGGCCCAGAGTGAGTCTCAGGAACACCAGCATTCACCTCGCCGTGCTGCTGGTCTGCCCCGATGTGAGCAGTCACATGGTCAACTGGTACAAGTGCCAACACGGTTGCCACCACTGCCATCCCTGTGTTCCTCAGACCCTGGGCCAAATCAACCTTCCAGCTCTTACACGGACGGCTTCTTCCTAAGTATTCAGTCAATTAGAAAAGCGACGGACAGAGCGTGTCTCTCTGAGTGTGAGCGGTTTTCCAGAGCTCGCCTTGCTTTAACTGTCGGATGACATAGCCAGTGGCAATTGAATAATTTCCTTGTGAACTTATAGTAATTCCACAAAATCTCTGAAAGTCAGATTGTTATCTCTTGCATGGCTACAAATATCTTCCCTAGGACTTTAAAAATTACCACACTTATCAATTTTCTGTACATGTGTGAGAACATGTGTGTAAATACATGCATTTGTATCATGGCAAGTGGGTAGAGGTCAGGACAGCTTGAGGGAGCTGGTTCTCTCTTTAAACCACGTTAAATGCAGGAGGTAGAACTGAGGTTATTAGACTTGACGGCAAATGCCTTTACCATTGAGACATCTTGCCCACCCCACTCCCCATGTTTTTAAAATCCTTACTCAGAAAATCCTTCTGTAATTGTAGGCCTTTATTACACATTGCCAATCTTCTTCCCTTAAGTGTTACAGTCCTCTGTTTCACTTTTAAACGTGTGAGCGGTCCTTCCCCCACCAGAAGGCTCCCCTAACACGCCCGAGGTGTATGACTTGGCCCCTGGTAAGATGCAGAAATACGACAGAGATGCTGGGGTGCAGTAGGAGCAAACAGAAGATGAAACGAGAATGTCGACAGGGAAAACATACGGGAACGTGTGCTGTAGAGAAGGCTTCAGGAGACGCTGCCACAATATAAAGCAAACAGAAATGCGGACTTACGGAGCAGCTCCTCAGAGGCTCCAGAGAGCAGCTGATAGAAGACATGGAAGTTTCTTTCCCCTCTTGGCTGCTTAACGACACGAGATTTCTCTAAAAGATCTAACAGAAGGAAAAAAAAAAGAAGAAAATTAAGTTGTATAAAACTCGTTTTGCCTTCAACTATGGCTTCAATCCTTGCTTCCTCTTTCGTTATTTTATACTACTAAAATAAAACAATAAAAGAAGTTATATTTGAAGTGCTTCCTTGAAACAGAAGCACAACTCGACTAAAGTCACCAACGTCGGCAGTTATTTCCAACAGACCCATTCAGGAGAACAGCTCTTAATACTAGAATCCTATTAAGCGTTTAATGGTCACATTAAAGTTTCAAAACTATAATGTCGCAAATGTAGGCACCGAAATGCATCCTTTCATATACCACATATTTATAAAGCTAAAAGACAAACTGCCAGGCCCTGTGTGTGAGTGTTTCTTGAACAGTGTCTTGTTTCAGCGGGCCTCTCTGCACAGCCGGGCACACAGGCAGAGGTATCTGGGGAAGCCAGACCACCCGATATCATGCGGCTTCCGGGCTCCACGTATGCCCTTCACCTTTCAGCAGACTTAGAACAGGTTATCTAGATCACCGAAGTCTGAGGATTTTGTGCTCAACCTATCCATTCACTGACTCCAGACAGTTTTCCATCTCTAAACTTAGGGTCTCGTCACGTTTCCACACTCAGCAACGACAAACTAACAAAGAAACCAGAAAGGAGGCGTCGTGACTGAATGACAAGCAGCAGTCTCCTCCTGCCTAGAACCCCGCTAACCCTTCACCAGAGACACAGAAACCCAGCCAAGCTCTGCTGGCAAAAGCTGATTTTTAAAACATATCCTTATAAACTCACGCTTTTAGCTATAAAACACCGTAGCGATGACATCCCAAACCATCGGTTCTCTTTACTGATGTTGCCGACACGCTTAGTCCTAAACGCACGGAAACCCAGATGTTATTGAACCGGATGTGACGTCAAAGGGAGAGCACCATGAAGGTTCCCGAGGGAACGCTCACTGATGTTCTTCATTTCTATCTATGGCCTCTGCAAGAGCGTTTGAGGATGCAAGGTGGGAAGGATTTAACACTGCAGCCACAGTGAACGGGGACCTAGAGTGTTCTAAATACACCAGGCTGCTTATAAGAACAAAGAGATGGAGCCGGGCGGTGGTGGCGCACGCCTTTAATCCCAGCACTCAGGAGGCAGAGGCAGGCGGATCTCTGTGAATTCGAGGGTCGCCTGGTCTACAAGAGCTAGTTCCAGGACAGGCTCCAAAAGCTACAGAGAAACTTTGTGTCAAAAAATAAAACAAAACAAAAAGAACAAAGAGATGGGAAGCAAAACCTATATATTCCAGAGAGTTTATGTTCCTCTCCAGCTGTCACAAGACTTGGGAGACCCCAAGGTCTCCCCCAAACTATGGCAAAGCAAAAAGAAGGGGTAAAAAGCAAGAAGATCAATACAATTCAGGGGTAAAGGCAGCGTATAATATTCGCCATCTCTAGAGGAATGAAATTTCAGACAATTAACATGTATCCATGAGTGCAGAAAAATAAATAACTAAAAAGAGGGTATGGTTCTATTTCTCAAGTGGTCAAGCTTCTGAAAGATCCTGGCAGCAGTTAGTGTGCAATTCTGGGAACAAAGAAGTCAGGGGCAGATTCTTCACAGAGAAGCTAATCCTCAAAGGAGTCCCCCACGCCCTGAAGAAAGCAACTGACTTCAGGAGAAACACAAACAAGGGCTATATTCTGCTTTGTTCATTCACACGCAGATTCCTGCAGCGGAATCACCGCCCACTAAGCACCGGGAACAATTCGGGAATCAGCAAACAGGAAGGCTTTCTTTCTCTGGTCTTACAAGTCACACAGGTCAGGGACCGTGCCACACACACCGATACAACAGTCTTTCCAGGTGAGGTGAGAAGCGGACAGCTGGGGAATGACTCAGAGGACAGAGCACGTGCCAAGCACGTATGTGGGTCAGAGTTCAGACACCCGGAAGGCAAGGAAAACCAAGACGTGGCAGTGCATGTCCGGCAAGATCGAAGGAGCAAGGAGAATCCCCAAAATCTCAGGAGTTAACGCCTGGTACTCCATCAGTGACTATGATACCCTGCCTCAAACAACTCCGCACAAGCACCATGGCACACGTGTGCCCTAAGAGCTTGGCCACACCCCGGATGCACTGGACACCTCCCAAGCCTGCTCTTCTCACCCAGCAGTGACAGTGGCACTTCAGTTACAAAGCAGGGACACATTCTCTCCTATGCATTGAGACACAAAAGACCTTCAGAAAGCACGTGACTCATCGGCTGTACTGTGTGGCTGCCACGGGCTACTGAGCCAGGCGTTTGGCCGCTTTGGAAATGCTGACGAAGGAGAATGTGGCTGTCAGGCTCAGTGACGGCTGTGGGATCCATCGCCGTTAGCGCCAGCGAGTTAAAGGCCAGCAATGTGACAAAGAACGCGGACCCACAAATGTTCTGATATGGTCGGAAGTGATAACTGTATTCCAACAAGACTCGCGGTGCGTGTGTTTAAAAGGAGAGGCACGAAAGGGAAACCGAGGCAGAACTTCAACTTCCTTTCCACCTGTGAGCCTAGGCAGCCCTGAATGCTGCCCCTGAGGTTGACTCGGTCACCTCCACCCTGCAGACAAGAAAAGGAGGCTCATGCCGCACTGGTCGGAGTGTGAACCCGGAGCTTTGGTTGCTGAAGCTCAAACTCAGGCTCTGTCATTGTTCCGGGAGGGGAAGCGTGAAACTCTTAAACGTTTGGGACATGCTGGACTTTATATGAAACCCATGAATTCACCAAGCAACTCTCTCACAAAATGAGGCAGCTTTTATTGCGAAGCAGTCGAAGGTTTTTTACTACCGACAAGGCTTACTCTGTTACCCCGGGGCCTGTTTCGGGTTCTTTACGACTGTTCACGTACGTCATAAGGTTCCAGGTAGAAAAGTAATTAGAGGAGATGCCTGCCCCCAGATAATTCACTCACGCTTGAAGCCACTCCCTGTCGGTGGTTTGTGCTAAATGTGCATGTACCAACATAATCAAACAGCATGAGACCATATCGAATAATTACTCAAAGCAGAGACTATAAACTCCGTTCACTGTAGGGACTTCTCACCTGACCATGTTAATTTACTTAAATGCGCCCTGAATGAAGAAGGGGAAACAGAACTCAGCAAGGTTCTTCTCCACCAGGGGAGCGGCTGCAGCACTGGCCGGGCCTCTGCTAGGGAGATTTCAAGGAGTTCTGACTTGATGCCAGATCCCTGGCACAGCAGCATCCGTGAGAATGTCCAGACCCTCCGACGCAACCGCATCTCGAGATGTAAAGATGGCCATAAATTCATATTAGAGAGAGATAAACTTATTAAGCCATACGGGAATAGGGACAAAGGAACACTGGGCCAGAACTTGCCCTCCTACCCAACAGGCCATCACCCTCTAACGACTGGCAGAAGGGCCTGTTCTGCGCTTCAGGGGCTTTCTGCTTCTGACATTGTAGCAGCTCAAATTTATATGATACACAGGTGCCCGCTCATCTCGGAGATCACCTTCCCTAGGCACACCGTCAAAGGAGTAAAACACCCACGATTGCACCCACTGAGAACAAAAGCTTTTGAAAACAGGCAAAGGAACAAAAACGAGTAAAAAGAATGAAAGGGCTGGGAAGACGAACTCTCGTTACCCCAGGGCATAATGAAAGGATTACAAGCCTAGAAAAAAAAATGTCTTTGTTTTATGTGCAATCTCTCTCCCAGGAAAAGCAGTGGCCCTGAACGAAAAAGCAGGAGCTGTGGGCACTGCCCTTGGTGGCCCCCCATCTCCAACTGTTCTTGGTGGCCCCCATCTCCAACTGTTCTTGGTGGCCCCCATCTCCAATTGTCCTAGGTGTCTCCTAGCTCCAACTATCCCCCATGTCCCCCCATCTCTAACCGTCTTCCGTGGCTTTCCATCTCCAACCATCCCCTATGTTCCCCCCATCTCCAACCATCCTCGGTGGCCCCCCTATCTCCAACTGTTCCCGGTGCCCCCCATCTCCAACTGTCCCCAGGTCCCCCCATCTCCAACCGTGCTTGGTGGTCCCCCATCTCCAACTGTCCTCGGTGGCCCCCCTATCTCCAACTGTTCCCGGTGCCCCCCATCTCCAACCGTGCTTGGTGGTCCCCCATCTCCAACTGTCCTCAGTGGTCCCTTATCTTTACTGAAGTGTTTGCTGTCCCTCCCTTCCGGTCACTGTCCAGATGGACAGGAGGGGAACGTGAAGGTTTTATTTATAACTGGCCATCCAAGTCAGTGGATGCTTAGAAGTTAAGGAAAAAATTAATATCTCATCAGTGGTTGCTACTACAGTTAGCTCAGAAAATATCAAAAAAGAAACAAGAATAAGGGCGTGTTCAAGCTCCTGATTAGGCCTATGAAGACAAATCTCTGTCTCAGTTTTCCCAGTGAGGACGGAATAACGCTGCAAGCCCATGCATGACTCAAAATGCGGACTGCCCCTGAGACCCCACGCCTTCCCGTTGCTAGTTCAGAGACAAACACTGGGAGAAAACACCTCAGAGTTGCATCTAATGGACGTATGCCGTCATGACAGCAAAAGGCTAATACAAATAACACGGGCCTGTTTATAAGTAGCTATCATCATTATAAGATCTTAACCATTTTCCTCCCTGTCTTAGATTATTACCGACCTCCCCTCCAACTACCCAATAACCAGGAAATACTGAGCAGAACTCAATATTTTTACTGGAAAATCCTAAATATGAACGTGGGTTTACTCATCTTTTAGGGCACAGATTTTAAATCAATGCCATCCTTTTAAAGATCCTGGAATACTGGAGACTCACATAAGGGTTGGTAGGCATAGTCGAATGCTTGTAATTATAGCCAAGAAGGCTTCCAGTAGCCATGTTGGCCAGCTTAGCGTCTGATTGAGAGACACTGTCTCAATGGATAAGGAGGAAGAACAATTGAGGTAATTACTGAGATCAACTTTAGGTGTCCACACACCCAGACACACACACACACACACACACACACACACGCGCACACACACACAGACACGCAGACACACATACACACACACACACGCACGCAGACACACACACACATGCGCGCGCACACACACACAGACACACACACGCACACAGACACACACACACACGGACACACACGCACACAGACACACACACGCACACAGACACGCACACATACGCACACAGAAACACACGCACACACGCACACAGACACATGCACACACACGCGCGCACACACACACGCACACATACACACACACATGTGTTCACCACATACACACATAGAGGAAAAAAATCAAAATGTGAACAAAAAGCCCAACCCTAGTTTTACAAATAAGATAACATGCTCTCCTAACTTGTTAATGATTAGTGGTCCCAAAGTCAGCAGATTAGAAGCAGACACTATTGACTGGTAGGCAGATATTAACCAGCTCCCAAGAATTGATTGACTCAGCTATAGCAGTGATTCTCAACCTGTGGGTCGTGACCCCTTTGACAAACCTCTAGCTCCAAAAATATTTACATTACAATTCAGAATGGTAGCAAAAACTACAGTTACGGAGTAGCAGCAAAAATAATTTTATGGTCGGGGGTCACCACCACGTGAGGACCTGCATTCAAGGGTCACGGCCTTAGGCAGGTTAAGAACCGCTGACCTACAGGGTTCTCCAAACCCATCTCATGCATACGCTGCCAAGAAACAAGTAAGATCACTTTCCTTGGGAATGAATTAGATGAGGCAGTTTCCCCCCTAATCAATGGTTTGCCATCAATGAAATCAAAGATATGATATAAAAGAACAAAGCTATAAATGTCACACAATGTAAAAAAAACAAATAAATAAACCATGTCCCTTGTGTCACCAGTATATAGCACTGAGGTTAAACAAGACACCCCAAGGGAGACAACACACAAAAGCAGGAAGCAACTGTACCATAAATTCTATAGAAATGTACGAGAAAAGCAATCCAGAGCCTTCTGTGGAGGGCCGGTTCATTTCCCGTCCTTCATGTCCCTGCAGGGGATGTTCCTCAAAGAAATTTCCTACATCTTCACTGTTCCTCCCCAGGACTGCAGGGACCATTGCACAGTAAGGCCTGGGGCTGAGGTGCATGGAGGAGACTGGGTCCTTCTGGGTCCTGCTTACCACATACACGATGACCTTGCCCTTTAGACCAGCGAGACAGTTGGGGCGATGGCCACGGGTTGAAACCATGAACACTTAGTGCCATCGTTGGCTCCCTGACTTCTAACTGCCGGAGGGCTCCTAGCACACCTATGTGTCCGGGTGACAAACCAAAGCCACTCTCTTCGACCCCAGCTTTATCCGGAACAGAGCCCTTTCTTTTCCAGCTGGCCTCCCACGTCCAGACGGCCTATATGGGTCGGAGTGGGCTCTGGGAGAAAGGACTCTAAATCTCAGGAGCCTGAAGCGTTGAGTAGTTCTGGTCTGAACCCAGCACGGCCGATGGTTCTGGACTCGCTCCCGGCTCTCTGAGTGACTCCTGACAGAGACATATCAGGCAGCCCATTTCATGACCCTCTTCCGTGCCAAACACATGTTTGTACACACTGTCGTGAAGGGAGACTCCAGAGGAAGCAAAGGCAAGCTCCACTATGCAGCCAGTCCGAGTCTGACTACCCACAACCCCTACACCTTGACAACTGTTCCACAGACTATGACAATCCTCACGGCCAAGTCCTGAGCCAAAGACGAGGGGACAATCCAAAGGTGTGGAACAGAATGAGCATTTATTGTGGCCATTGCTGAAAATCAATCCAACTGAGGCTGTTAAAATAAAATTGTTGGGCCGTGAGGTGGCCCAGGGGGGGAAAGGGGTAAGTCACCATGTCTAGAAATCCGAGTTCCATCCCCAGGACGCGCAGAGTGCATCTCCCCCGTGCTGCCTGTCGGTGAGCACAGAAAACAGTGAAAACAGAGCTGGAATTCGGCTTGGTGACAGAGTGCATAAGAAGAAGGTCCTACCCTCAACCCCCAGAAACCCCAAAATAAGGCATATTGATAGAATTACCCACGAAATCTGGAGTTTCGCTTATTAAAATTTTCAAATGCATAAAATTACATATGATATTCAGTGTGTGTGTGTGTGTGTGTGTGTGTATGGTATATGTGTGTATGTTTGTGCAGTATATGTGGGGTATGTGTGCAAAGTATGTGTATATGGGGTGTGTGTGGTATGTGTGTTTATGGGGGTTTGTATGTGTTATGTGTATGCATGTGTGGTGTGTGTATATGTGGGATGTATATGCATGTGTGTATGTATGCATACGTGGGGTGTATATATGTGTATATGTGGGGTATATGTGCATGTGTGTATGTATGCCTATGTGGGGTGTATATGTGTGTACATGTGGGGGATGTGTATATGTGGGGTGTGTATGTGTATGTTTGTGCATGTATGTGTGTGTGCGTGAGACAGAGAGATGTGAGATTTATTCAGTTGCTGGTTACTCAGTAATAGACAGGTTGCCTCTGCACTTGCAGAATTTGTATTTGGTGAAAGGCTACACAGACAATAACCAAGTCGCCATTTAATAGTGGGAAGTAGACATTTATTGAGGGTTTACTATGTGCCAAGCACTTTATGGAGCTATAAATACAGAACTGACCCTGGTCCAGCCTGACACACGATCGATTATTCCCACTGCAAGGATGAAGTCAGGGAGGGCCAGAGAACTTCAGTAACTTGCTGTCTCTTGTATAGACATGGGTGATTACGTGAAAAACCAGAAGGTTGTGCGCAGGAAGCAAAAGCCCCAGCTGCTGAAACACGACATCCAGGGCTGCCTGTGTTTCTGTGACTGTGAGGGCAGTCAGAGTTCTCGCCTTAGTTTACACACTAGACTTGAAATCAGAACCTATGTCCAGAGCAGATTCCTCTCTCTGCTGGTCTCTGAGCAGATTTAGACCATGCTTTTCCACAGTCTAAACTGCTTCCAAGCACCACAGATTTGAGAAGATGCCTGGGAGTATTATCAAAGAAGCAGAAAACTAGTTTCCCAAAGGTTCCAGTTCAGAACGCTACGACGCAGCAATCTTCCGCCACGAGTACCTGATTGGTAATGTGAGCAGCAAGCCTTAGCCAACTAGAAGCGCCACGTCTGCATTCGCTCCCGTGTCTCATCCTCCCTATTAAAGAAAGCCTCTGCCACCTCCCATTTTAATTACACGTCCTTCTTAAGGTCACTGCCTTCGGGCCTCTGTAACTCTGAAGTGTGCTCCAGATTAAGATTGTATCGCATCCCTCTTTCGGAGGAGGGAGATGAGTGGGGGCTTTTGCTCTCCACTTCCCGGGTGCACCACCGTCTAGAGGGTGCCTGAACCACTCAGGGTGACCATCTGAGCCATTGACACGTTGGGCTTTTCCTAGTGGCTGCTGGGAAAGGAAGCAACGCATCTCTCTTCTGCAAGAAAAAGCAAAGCCTGTGCTCTTTTCCAGCCCGCAAGAAGCTAACACGTCAGGGTCTGGCAAGAACCCCGAGGATTCACCCACTGCTTCACACGCCCTGAAGCCAGCCTGGCAGCTCCCAGGGCCCGCATGAGTCAGCCCTGCCTATATGGGGTGAAATTTCCTGTCCCACCACTAATGTGTGCTTTCCCTCTCCAAAGCAAGGGATATTCTTAAACACCAGGGTGTTCCCGCTTACCAGTTTCAATGTAATTTTTTTTTTTTTTGTGGGAACAAACTGTAACCAAGACCATATGAAATCCATTCACACAGACCTATTAGTCTTAACGGACACAGAGTGTTTGGTATTTGTTTTCCATGGATACTGTAAGATTCTTCTGATTCTTACATCAGGAAGAGACTTATGTTTAGAACTTGAACTTAAGTTATAATCCAAAGTTATTTTGTTAGGCTTATGATGAAGTAACCAACTCCTAATTATCTTCATAGAATCCTCAAGAATACGATTGATTAGATCATTCCAGAATGTTCCGCTGCACGTTCCGTAATGAAAGGAGAGCCTCATGCTACTACTGGTGTAATGCCCAGCTACTGCAATAAGTGGCATTAATGATGCAGTAACTAGCGTTAATTCGCCTTATAAGAAGAAAGCACTCAAGATTTATGGATAGTTTGCCGAATTCAAATGAATTGCTTCTGAAAATGGTGGTCTCAAACTTGAGCCACCCCCTTTCCGAGACAGTTCTCATTATCTGCGATACCCTGCAGAGGGTCTGCCTCGGCAGCCTGGCAGGGGCCATCGTCATCTGCTTCTGATTGGAGGAGAAGCACGCCGCAGGAGTACTTCCGCTGCTGTATTTAGCCTATGAAATCATGTAATCTACATGGGAGTATCCTATACAATTTCTTCTCACATTAGAACTTTCCCTTCAAGCTACTTCCCTTGCAACGTCACCATCTCAAAGATGAGGAAATGCTAGTCCTATCTGTGAACGAAGATGAGGATTTCGTTTTAAAGTTCAGCTACTGCGCTCTATGGTATGTGCCTGTAATATCACTGGGGAGGTGATGTGGAACACCCCTCTGTATGCTGTGAATACCATTGGTTAATAAAGTAACTGCCTTGGCCTGTTGATAGGGTAGAACAGAGCTAGGTGGAGAAAACTAAACTGAATGCTGGGAGGAAGAAGGCGGAGTCAGAGGGAAGCCATAGAGCCGCCACCAGAGACAGACACGCTGAAACTTTGCTGATAGGCCACGACCTCATGGTGATGCACAGATTAGTGGAGATGGGTTAAATTAATATGTAAGAGTTAGCCACTAAGAAGTTAGAGCTAATGGGCCAAGCAGGGCTTTAAATAATATAGTTTCTGTGTGGTTATTTCGGTTCTGGGCGGCCAGGATGAACAAGCAGCCTCCCGACAACAGGGAGACAGAGAAATGAAAAATTCTGGGATGTGCTAGCCAGTGGTCGAGTCAGATGTATGAGCCCCAGGTTCAGTGAGAAACTTCATCTCAAAACACAGGGTGGACAGCGAATGAGGAAGACACTGGCAGTGATCTCTGACCTCCACACAGTCGTGAACATCCGTAAGTAGATGTGTGTGCTCCCTCGCGCCCCACCCCACAACACACACCATGACTTCTGCGACATGGGATGTGCACATCACTCCAAACACCAAGTTCTGCACAGCATCGGGAAAAGCTCACGAAGCCCTGGCAGCTCCAGGGTTCTTGGCTACCCATCCCCTTTTCTGCTGGACCAGTTCCTCTTAGATCTTAGATCACTTAAAGAGGGCCGCTGGTGACAAAGGGGCAACAGGCGGCTTGGTGGCTAAGAATGCCCAACGCTCTTCCGGAGGACATGAGATAGTCTCCCGGCCCCGTGTGAGGATTATACAGCCACGGGACCTCTGGCTGCAGGAGAGCCGATGCCCTCTTCCGGCCTCTCCCAGCATCTGCACTCCCGTGTATAGACATGTGCCTTGACTCTAACAAGCCAATGAAGGCGTTCTGGACACTTTAGACAGCTCTGCCATTTCCGTGTCTAGGGTAGACGACTTAAAATTTTCACTCTACCAATCTCTATAGGCATTGGTCTGGTCACGTGACCCAGAAGCCCAGAACGTTTGAGAGGATAGCCAGATAATGGCCGGGGTCACATTAAACCCCTGCATTATAATTAATTTCCAAACAAATGGAACTTGAAATCAAAGGAGAAAGAAGCATCAGGGGAGTGCCGGGCTCCCTGGCTCGAAGGCCAAGAAGGCACACAAAGCCAGCCGCACTGGTGTGACTCACGGCTAGTCCACAAGTCCTGGACCGGAGCGAAGCATAGCCTGGACCCAGTCCTGTATTCCTCACTCCACACTGGGAAGGAGGCTAACGAGTCCATGTTTTACCAATAGCTAGATTACAGTTCTATTATCTAGAAAGCCTAAAAAGGAGGTCACGTTTCTCAAAATAACATTCAAGATAAAGGCCTACTCACGGTACAGGAGAAAAGCTTCCTTTAAAAAGCTACTAATTTAAAATCAATTATTTCTATTTTAGGGCTAAGGTAAAGTTCAATGCGCTTGCCCAGTGTGTATGAGGCCCTGGGCTCTATCTTAGCACCACAAAATTAATTAACAATTCCCTCGGTTTTATTTTTAATCACAGAATATATTGTGTTAGACTGGCTTAAAGGCCCATGAGATATAAAGTACAAATACTTCAGCAGATTTCTAAACAGTATAGCAAAGGTAACAATAAATGAATTTTTAACGCTTAGCCAGGTATAAGGATACACGTGTTTTTGAGGCCTGTTTGGATGAGGCAGTACAATTCTCTCTTAAAAAAATCAAAACCAAACCAAACAATATACGTGTGTGTATACATATGTGTGTGTATACATACATGCATGCATAAATACACACACACATATATATATATGCATGCATAAATACATATACACACACACATATATGTTTTACATTATATTGTAAAGCATTCTGGAATGGCATGGTTAACAAGTCTTATTAAAGCAAATGCTCTTCTTCCCGTTTCTTCAATCGAAGTATTTAGACTAGCCCACCACTTACAAACCCCTGTTTTATCATTCTCAACCGGTTTATAAAGAGCCAAGTAAAATACTTACAGTTGCTTATCACTCCTCCCAGCGGGTCACCTTTAAAGTCAAATTCAATATCCATGTATTTGCCCTGTCAAAGAGAGACGTCGTAAGTGCATCTCAAAACAGCCTGGGTGCTTTAGACAAGAGCATCCTAACTCATTTTCAGTCCTTAGGACCGATGTAATTAAGAAAGACAGTTCATTTACCCATAATGCAAAACAAGCCTCCATGAATAATTCACACTGCAAAGCCACTGCTTAGAGCCCATCTAGCCTGTAGCTAATTTAAAAACAGATCTTTGCACACATGCACGTATGCAGGCACATGCGTGCGTGCACACACACATACACACACACAGCAGTGGGGGGGGGGTCCTTTCCATCATGTGACCTTTCCATTCCAGATAGTTTTCAAACTTCCTGAAGGGGATACAGTCTCAGATCAAGACTAAAAACAAGGGTACTAGTCTTGGCAGATAAATTGATTGGCAAGACAAATTATTTCATTTTAGAGGCAAAAATGTGTCTGGAGTCATTGTTACAAACTCCGTATTAGGCAGCGGGTGAAACGCAATCTCCCAGGCTTCCAACTGTTCAAATCAAAACACAATGATGCGGGGTCACAAGCTCAAGAGCGAAAGACAACTTATCCCATTGAGAGGCGTTTGACCTAGATTACACAGCAATATAGAGCCCAGGGTCACATATAGACCCCAGGATCCACGGGCAGTATCACAAGACACATGGCGTTAAATATTGTAAATTTGAGAGCCAGTCTCCAACTGCCTTGAAGAGTACCGAGAACAGCGGAATAGCCGTGGCATCTGCTTTGTGTTTGGAAAAGAGAATGTGTATTTAATAAGGAATTCTTTTGCTTTGTTGCATGCCCTACCTCGATCATAATCAGATAGATACTGGGGCGGGAGAATTGTCTGTATTCTGTCAATCATGTTTTAAATAAATGCTGATTGGCCAGGCAGGAAGTAGAGGCGGGTCAACCAGACAGGAAGTAGAGGTGGGGTGATGAGAACAGGAGAATTCTATGAAGGAGGAAGCCCATTCCTCTCATTCCTGCCCAGATCACCAAAAAAGCAAGATGTGACCTGCCCCACTGAGAAAGGTGCCGAGTCATGTGGTCAACATAGATAATAATAATGGTTGATATAAGTTATAAGAGTTAGCATGAAGCCTGAGCTAATGGACCAGATCAGTTTATAATCTTATGGAGTCCTGTGTGTGATTTTCTTTGGGGCTAAATGGCTGTGGGAACTGGATAGGACAGAAACCCCAAGAGCAGGACCTCATGTTACAAGATACTATGTATAGAATTTTCCCTAAGAATTATATTTATTTTAAAAATGCGATAGGAAGGGAGAAAAGACTTGACTACATGGCGCTTGGCCAACCATGCAATTTGTGCCATTTTCTTAGCTTATGGATGCTCCCTCACCAGCTCCTCTTCCGCCGCCATCTACCCTTTTAAATCTTCACTTAGGGCCCCAAGTGAATGTCTCCAAATCATTTCTTCTATGTTGAGAAAGGCAAGCGAGAAACCAGACACAGTCCCTGCTGGGAAGGAGCTCACAGCCTGGTAGGCAGGACACGGTGGTGGACAGACAAGCCTACCACAGCTCATGGATGCAGACAGCTACGCCAGGGGTGAGGGTGAGGACGAGAGCAGAAGTGAGTTCACGGCAAATACCAAGTCTGCTGGGAGGTGGGGGAGCAGAAGGAGCAGAACTGAGAACCAAGAACCAGCTGTTAGGGACAGTGAGGCGGGGCTTCAGGCTGGAGACAAAACTCAGGTTAGCGTGACTTTTTGACACTCTCCTGACAGGAGCCATTGATACTGAAGGCTCCTAAAGAAGGCGGCAGGATCAGATTCGCCACTTCCCAAGATCATCTGACCAGCGGGCAATGGGCTGGAAAGGAGGTGGCCGGATGCCATAGCGATCAAGGCATCCGGGCATCGGCTGGCTACGCCAATTGGGAGGAAACCGTTGAGCGCTTCCAGCAGAAGAAGTAGTAGAGGATCACAAACGGAGAGCTATTCAGAGTCGCAGGGGCAGGCCTGGGCTTGACAGAGAGAGCCTCCAGAATGGCGAGGACAGAGGAGACACGGCAGCGGGAGATGAGGGAAGGAAAGCAGAGAGGGAGCGAAGGATCGGCCTTGCAGGCGGTAACTTTGACAGGAGGCCAAGGGGCAAGAGAATCCAGAGAGTGGTGGAAGGGTGAATGAGACAGGAGCTGGACACCTTCCAAGGCCCCAGTGTTACCTCCGGAATGGGACATGTTCCCTACGGTTTGCTGTTTGAACATTTGGTCCCAGCCGATGGTGCTGCTTGGGGTTGGTTGTGGAAGCAACTGGACCTGGGGACCACCGGATGGACAGCACAGTGTCCGGACCTGCCCCGGCACCCATGACGGATGTGTCTCCTCCAACTGTAAGCCAAAATAAATCCTTCCTAGGTTGGCTTTAAAGGTATTTGAACAGACGACCAAAAAGTAATTATTACAGGTGAGGTCGAGGCCAGCCTGGTCTACAAAGAGAGTTCTAGGACAGCCAGGGCTGTGATACAGAAAAATCCTGTCTCAAAAAAATCTTACTGAATGAGGGATTGGGCAAAAGCAAAATTTGCCCAAGTGCCTAGTTATCCGTCTACACACAGTAGATGCTTATTTGTTGCTTAAGGAAGAACACTAATCAACAAGGCCCTAAAATACTGTCTCAATCTTTAGAAAAAAGAAAGTCCCATATGTCAAACTAGAAATACTGGGGCATATGGGACACACTGTGAGGGATGTCCCTGAACACATTTATACAAGTGTCCGCTATGATCAATGTGTCTTAACTACAGCATAGCAGACTCTATCGGATTTCTCAGTAAGGCGATCACCAAATCCATTCTAGATTAACCAAACACAGCCAAGGGTTCTGTTGAGCAACACCACAATTACACGCGATAGCACAGAATCCAATTATAAAATGACACCACGCGTTTGGGTGTATTATTAATCAAGTCGCAGACCACAAACAGAGGAATTACTAGAAGCTGGGCATGAAATGATCAAGCCTATAATCAAGTGTTAATCCCATATCCTAAGGAATCCTAATACCCAAGGTATAAGAGGATTTCTCTGAAGCTATTTAATGAGCTAAACAGCCTGCCAAGCCATTTGCAGGATCTTAAATACCACTGTAATAAAAATAAATAAATAAAATAAAATAAACTACCTGACCTTTTAAGCAATTCAGTTTCCTATCTTTGCATCGCCACGGTCACACACTTGTAAATATGTTTAAAAATGCATGTGCACACCACTGGCAAACAAAACTAAATTTCTATCACAAGACAAAGCCTGATCATTGTAATTACTTCACTTCAAACTCTATTTCTGCAATGAGAATATCCATGTTACCACACAAGAAGAGACCTGCATCAAACTGGTTATGAGTCTGTAACGGGCTAATCCGATGGAAAACTTCACAGCCTTGGGTTTGGGATCTTATTTAGCCTTCTACTTCCTAAGCGACCTCCGTCTGAGACCATTTCTTTCTTTAAGCTCTGGACAAGATGTCTATGGAGAAGGCCAGCAGGGATCTAAGACGGGAGCATGGGAGAACCCCTCATAGAGAGGCATCAAAGATTACCAAAAATGATCCTACTGGTACAAGCAATGAGGGGAGAAGACGGCTCAGAAAATGAATGATCTTTTTTTCTTTTCTTTTTGTGGCTAAACAACAGAAGAAAAAAAATCTCAAAATACCATCATGGAGCCAGGTCAAACAGATGTTTAATCCCACCTTCTCAGAAGGCTTTGGGCAGGGCAGTGGTGGCACACGCCTTTAATCCCAGCAATCTGGAGACAGAGGCAGGTGGACCTCTGTGAGTTCGAGACCAGCCTGGTCTACAAGACAGGCTCCAAAGCTACACAGAGACCCTGTCTCGATAAAACAACCAACCAATCAACCAACCAACCAACCAACCAACCAAACAAACAAACAAACAAAACAGAAGGCTTTGGTAAAAACCAGAGAGCTCAACGCTTACCTGAGCTACCAAATGAGTTCGAGACCAACCTGACTAACTTAACAAGGTCCTGTAACCAAAAGGAACAGAGAAAAAAGAAAGGGAAGGATGGGGTGGAAAAGAGGGGTACCAGAGTGCATGGCTTGGCACTCACAAAGCTCCCTGCACTGCAAAGAGCAGACACCCCGCTGTGACGCTCAACACATTTGCTCACAAGAGGCGGTGTGAGTGTCTTAGTGAAGAACAGAGGCCCAGGGGAGCTGGAGAACCAAGGGCACCAACACGCAGGCACGAGCTGGACAGTTCGAGGGCAGAAGGCTGGAAGAACAATGAGGGCCAGCCTCGACTAGAAGCGGTGTTTCAGGCTCAACCATGACAAGACATTAGTTAGCTTCGGTTCTCAGTATCCAGATCTCCCAGCCCCTCGCACTTACCAATCCTAGTGATTTTACCTTTTCAGGGGGTTTTAAAACACATCCTGTCCTTTCTGAGGCCACCAATAGGAGCTGAGGGCAACATATATATAAACAAATGACACTAACTTTTTTACTGAATTTCTGGTTCTTTTTGTTCGTTTGTTTGGTTGGTTGTATTTGGCTGGTTGGTTTTTCCATGACAGGGTTTCTCTGTGCAACAGCCCTGGCTGTCCTAAAACTCACTCTGTAGACCAGGCTGGCCTCGAACTCACAGAGACCTGCCTAACTCTGCTCCCGAGTGCTGGGATTAATGGCATGCACCAACACCTCCCGGCTGAGTTTCTGATCCTTAATTATGACTTCTAAACGCCAAGCTCCAGATGAGGAAGAAATGATTCTAAATAGTCTTATTTAAACTCACGTAATTTTATCATTGAAGATGAGGAGAAAATATGATAAAAAAAATAGCTTGTCATTCCAAGAAAAACTGAAAGAATCTCAGAAAGCAACATGAATAAGCAAACAACAGAAGGAGCTCTTATTGACCTTCCAGTGGGTCCCAACTGGGGGTGGCCCTTTTCTGACCTTAAAAATGTGTTTATTGAATGTTAAACATTTGCCTGTTTCAACACACATGGATTAAACATCCGCGTTACCACTTAAGCTTCTACAAATACTTACAAATCGAGACGAGTTGTCGTTCCTCACAGTCTTGGCATTTCCAAAGGCTGGTGAGAAAGAAACAGATGCATCAGGAAAGCCGATAGGAAAAAAATAATTCCGAGCAGAAACATAAAGCGGCCATAGTACTGGACAGGAATAACGCTGGCAAACACAGCTCACGGTGACGGCATTTCTGCCCACCAGTTACCAAACACACATATCCAGCAGACATTTTAGTGAGTCGCTAAAAACTCCCTCAGTTATTAGAAATACACATAGAATAAGTGACAGCCCTGAATCTCGGGACTGTTTCAAGCATTACTCTAAATGTGATCTTGCCTAATTCAACATCTTTTAACTCCTGTAGACGGGCTGCTAATGAGTGGGAGGCAGGCGAAGGTTTCTACTCCTCCACCAGAACTGTCGGTAATGTTATTTCAGAAATCTTCTCTTATTGTAGGCTTGATGGAAGTGGGTGAGGTTTACAGATCACAAGAGGCAGGCAAAACTTCAACTCTCTAACTTTGAAACAGAGCTACTTATATAAACGTGATTACATAAGTCCAATACAGCAAGAGTGATACCGAGAGTCAAAACTGAGTCATTTAAAATAAGACACAAACAATACATAATTTATTAGCTTACGCCCAACAGGCAGACCTCCATGAAATCTAGAAAACTAAAGGAAACGGACGTGACCCACAAAGCACAGCCCAAGTCTCTGTCGGTCTTAGCTGCTTCATGGCGACATGCCCTGGGACTCCCTTGGGAAGGAGAGGGAGCACTCCTGAGTGAGTCTGCACAGGCAGAGATGTTCAACTGTGTCACCGGTCTAATGCAGGAGACAGCAAAGTTATGGGGCAATCGGACTGCTCTACCAAGTCCAGGCACAGATACTGACTGACAAACCAGTCTGGGGTGATGAAAACAGGGAACAGAGGGGCGTAGATACAAGTCCCATGCACATCCCTGTGGATGTTCTGCAGGCAGCGGGGCACCTCAAACCCAGCCACAAAAGGGTCCTGGGCAAGGGCACTTACTTGGGCCAGTACATCCCAGAAGAGACACAGAATTCTACACTTTCATCTAACCCTGCCCCGAAGCTGTTTTCAGGGATCTGGGAGTCACCTTTGAAGCTAGCTAAGAAGTATTCATGAGGACATGGCTAAATGAAACCAGCCTCTTGAATGCGAGGCTAGATATTACATTTCTGGAAGCCTCCATGACTTCGTTAAGAGGAGGAGAGGATTAGGGTCAACTGTCAGAGAATACAAGCACTTTGGAGGGGGCCTCGTCCTGAAAGCAGCACCCTGGAGAAAGGGGGTATTCTTAGGGAGCACTGTGAGGGTCAGCAGCTAAACCCAATGTTGAACCCACTGCTTTGTGTCTTTAGAAAACATTTATTTGTGAATGGCATGTGGAGGTCAAAAACCAACTTAAAGGAGCTGATTCTCTCTTTCTAACAAATCGTTGGCTGAGGTTTCTGTCCTGCCCGGTTCCTGCAGTCATTAAGTCCCAAAGAAATCACACAGAGGTCTACATTAATTATAAACTGATTGGCCTAGTAACTCAAGCTTCTTATTAACTCTTATAACTTTTATTAGCCCATAATTCTTGTCTGTGTTAGCCACGTTGTGGCGAGGCAGTCACATCTTGCGTTCTCTGCATCTCAGTTACGACTGCAAACTGAAACTTCCCTCTTCCCAGAATTCTCATCGTTCCCACCTCTACTTCCTGCCTGGCTACTGGCCAATCAGCATTTTATTAAAAATAATACAAGTGACAGGATAAAAGACCATTTTCCCACAGCACCAAATGAATGCTGGGAACTGAAGTCAGGACGTGAGGCTTAGGGACAAGTGCCTTCACCCACTGAGCCATTTCACTCATCCCGTTTTGTGCTTTTTGCACACATCAATGGCTGGGTGTGGTGGTGGAAGTATTTAATCCCACCACTTGGAGGGAGATCTCTGTAAACTGAAGGCCAGCCTGGTCTACATAGTGAATCCGGGGCCAGCCAGACCCTGTTTCAAACACCATATAGTCGGCTCAAGACGGGTGAAGACAAGATTGACCAAGTCAACAGAGGTTACTGATGTTGAGAAGCCTAAGCCAAGTATGGTTTGACGAGCTCCTGACACCAATCTCTCCCTTTGGAGGAAGACAGGATGACTGACACCTAGGACCCCGAGAGGAGAAACCCCGCCAACACTCACAGAAGGAAGCATGCTGGGGTGGTGGTGGAGGGGGCGGGACCAGATTCTCTTCACATATCCAGTGCCAACCAAAGGCTTCCCTGAAGGCAACCTTGATGACAGTGGACACTTGACCTGGCCCCCATTAAACCACGACATTCCCCACGCTTTGGTGGGCTAGTCTTTGGTATTGTGTCGGCTTGCTGAGTTAACTACTTGAACCACGTCCAAAGCCCAGCTCAAGATGCCGATACAGCACACACAAAGGTCAGTGTGCTATAGCTTGAAGGTCAGGGGCAAGCGAAGGATTGCTCCAGGGGATGCGCCCAGAGTCCCATCCACAAGCCATAAATCATCTTTTCATCAGAGAAGTCTGAGTTGCACATTACCAAACACAACCCTGAACACTTGAGTCTTTTACCGGGAGCCTCTTAATCAGAAACAAGCGTTCTGTTTTAGAACACCAGAGACACATTCCACAGCTGCTCTGTGTGTGTGTGTGTGTGTGTGTGTGTGTGTGTGTTTAAGTTCCTTGTTCGAAATGTTCATTTACAGTAGCGGCAAAGCGTTCCCAGAAAAGATAATACACACCCACAGTGGACATTTCTTCCACGTCCTGCGCTGCAAATACCACCAAATAAAACAGCTCTAGGAAAAGATGCAAGCAAAGCGGCAACATTCTGCGATGCCGCCCCTTTCCACCACGGCATTCCTAAAATAAGCATGTCAGAAATATAGCTCGTGCAAGGGCAGGAAGCAAGAAAGCCCGAGTCTCAGACTGGTAAAAGGAAGAGGTGCCGCTTCTTATGAACCCTGCCGGGTAAGGAACAGAACGGAGTAGAGATCCAAATGTAACGGCTTCCTGAGCTTCGTGTCTTTCCTGTCTTACAGCCAGACCCGCAGGCATGGCATCTCCTCTGAAGCATGAGTTTCAGAGTGAATGCTCACGGTTCAAGACCGTCTCCAGGAGGAAAGGAGGGGCCGAGCCAGAGCAGACAAGACGACAGGGAGGGGTTCTGACCCTCCATGCCAAGAGCTGCCAGCCCTACCAACCCCCAGACAGCTCCACGTTCGTCCACCTCCAATCTTGTCCTTCTGTGCTCTGAGCAAAGGGTTGAGCCAAACTGTTCCTCTAGCCCGGATTCTAAAAGGATGCTTTTGACTTCGCGGGGGGACAGGTGCCCATGTTTGGAGACATTTTCAACCCTAACAGGTACAAGGTGCAACGGGCACCTGCCAAGGAGAGGTCATAAAAGCACAAGGCAGACCTTGTGCTCATAGCAAAGACAAGCTCATCACAACAGTGCCTAGGCACAATGGGTGTGTGTGTGTGTGTGTGTGCGCGTGTGTGTGTGTGTGTGCGTGTATGTGTATGTATGTGTATATGTACATATTTATGTATATAAATACACACACATACGGGTATATTTATATGTGCATGCATTATATATGTATATACCTGTATGTATACATATACATGTGTGTATAAGTATATGCATATACATGTGGTATGTTTATGTTTGTATGTATATGTGTGTATGTGTTTATGTATGTATATATCCACCAGATGTATACCTAATATCTGCAAAAACCAGAAGGAAGCGTCAGACTCCCTGGAACTAAGAGTTCCAGACAGTTGTGAGTTGCCATGTATGTAGCGGTAACCAAACCCAGAGCAGTCACTGCTCTTGCTATAAGGCCATCTTGCAGACTCTAATTTCATTTTTACTATAAGGATGGTTCTACTAAAGGTAGACCCATGCTCCAATCCAGTGGCCCAGAGCTGACTGCTGGGCCAGTGTTTTGGGCCCTTTCTCCCATTCACATGCTAAAGCTCTAGCCCTCGATGGGACAGCACTGGATGGTGAGCCCTTGGTAAATACCGAAGCTGGAGTCCTGAGTGTGGTGCGTGGAGTATGGAGAGGGGACAGCGTGGAACTCACTTCTGCTCTGCTCCCAGCAGACAGAAGAGTTCACATGGGCATCGAGGTGGCACTTGTCCCTGAGACAAGAGAGGGCCTCCAAATGGAACCTACTTAGCAGGGTTTTGATCTTGGTCTTCTGGCCTCCAGAAGTACGCGCTAAGACAGCTAAAGACAGAGCTTGGGAGATGCATCTGCAGCCAGGTTTGGGCTTTCTGCAACCCTTGGCTTTCCCTGCAAACAAAACTAACCGGTCAAAGGCATTATGAAGAATGAGAAAATATCACTGCACTATCCACTGTGAGGACCAGCCCATTTCTGAAAAGCAAATCAAAGGACGTTAAACGCAGACCGAGTGGCAAGAACAATTCCTATGCGAGAAAGCTCCTTTTCCGTGGGTTAGCTATGCCCTCTTTTCAGTGTTTAAAGTCAAGTACCGCTAGGATGGGGCTTATTTCCTCCAGAGCGTGGCCAGGACTGTGTCCTCCTCCCTCCCCGACTTCACCAGGCAGCTGACGTATCCTGAAAACAGTTTGCTGTTTTTGAGTCAGACAAGCACACACTCGCGTGGCCCTTACCTTCCAGGACAGGGTTGGACTGCAGAAGCTGTTCCTTGACTTCATTCACTTCGGCTCCTTTGCCGCACACGGCTGCCACATAGGACATGACAAGCTTGCTGGCCTCTGCGGAGGGAAACAGTCCTGTCGTTACTCAGTCACAAAGAGACTCCGAATCCCCTGGGAAGAGAGGACTCACTAGGATTCCACGGGTCTTTGCTTCTGAGTGGAAACCGTGTTTCCGGCATATCTAGAGCTGTGGGTTTTCAGCTGGCATACCATCGATTCAGTTAAGACAGGGCTTGCCCTGGGAGTTTACCTCGGAGGTGTTAAAACGAAGGCTAAGTTACCTGGTCAACCAAAGTCCCTGCAGGAGACTCATACTATACATTATCAAAGTGATCAAGCACATAGAGCTCTGTCCTGTACAGGATGCAGCGCAAAAAAAAAATAAACTTGCTCAGCTGAGCCTCTTTGCCAAACGTATCTCTGAAGTCTAAAAGAACGGCTTCGTTTCAAAACCGTTTCTGAGGCAAACTGGTTTGTTCACAATTGGGCCAGACTGATTGCCACTCTTCAATACCAAAAGTGAGCAGCGAATGAGAGATTCGCAGTCTGCCAGGGCAGAGTCACTGCTGTAGGCTTTACCAGTAAACGAAGGTCAGGTTGCTGAGGAACCCACTGCAGAGAACAGACCACTCTTAGCTCACGTGGGGACAGGGACAAGTGTTGTGTCGTTTGCTTAATCCTTCCTGCCAGTCAGTGACCCTTCCCTCAACAATCTTCCCCACAGAACCACTTCATTCCAAAGGACACCAGCGTGTGCTCAAAGAGAAGGTGAGCCCAGGTCCACCGTGAGGGGAGACGGGAAAGCAAGCGTCCTCGTCGGGGGGCTTCTCAGAGCCTTTCCGGTGCGCCTGGATACTGTGGAACCGCCAAAAGGGTCTACAGCGCTGTGTTCCCTTCAAGTTTTCTTTGCCATTGAGTCTGTTCCTGTCCACGTTTCTGGTTCCAAGGATCCACAGTCAACGTCTAGGAAATTCTCAACCAAGTGCCGTCAGAACAAAACAGCGTGGTCTGGGCAATCAGGGAGAACAAACCAATCTTAATATCCGGCACTTTCTCAAATCCTTATCTAGTGCCACTGTCTAGGAGGAGGAGGAGGAGGGAGGCCTTCTCTTGTGTACGAAGACGCCGCTGCACAGGGACGAAATGAGGCTACCCTGGCAAGACTGCTTCTCGTGGGATTCCATCCCCTCTCCCCACAGGGGAAGCAAGGGATGAACATGCCCAACAGCATTTTGCACGCGCTGCCTGTCATGTACACGTAGACTCCTGAACTCCACGACATGCTAGTGTCAGCTAACACGGATGTGAAAACCACCAAGAATCGACCTAGTTCCTAAGACGACTCCTTCGGGAACCCCAGCATTTATGACGTAAGGAAAGAAACCAACGGGACGAGTCTTAAGAACTAAAGCTAGAAGCGGGGTACTCGCTCAGCAACTAGTGATAAAGCTCGGTCCGGTTGTCTTCCAGGCAACCTAAATGGATGCTTACAACTTCTCTAGCAGTCTGTGAGGAGCCCCTGCTACACTCTCCCTTCAGCAACCAGAAAGGTGCAAGGAGACTCTTTATCTTTGCAAGATCACATGAAACAGTCTTCATTTAAAGTCTCCAGACTACATATTTCCATTTCTCTTGAGTCTCTCATGGCCACATTTCCCTCTACCCTCAATCTGAAGGGGAACCCCCTCTTCTAGATCTTCTGGATGCCGGCATCCTCGGCTGCTGGTCTTGGGCTCTGCCCAGGATCTCCAGAAACGATGTCTACATTCCACATCTGCAGTCCAGTTCGCGCACTGCCTGGCCCTTCTTCCTCGCTGCCCTTCCCCTCACCATTATTCGCCTATATACTAGAATAGCCTCCTTTTTTGAGACCAATTTCTGGTCTTTCCAGTCTTTACAAAACTAGCAAATTGAATCTATTTATAGGCATAGTAACCACTCAACAGACATTGCTTAGGATGAAAGGTAAGTGTTCTGTTAGGTAAACCGACAGAAAACATAAAAGGTCCAGGCTGTTTTATTTATTCTGGTAACTATGGAGCTTTCTTCAGCCACGCCTCACACTTTAGACTCGGCTACACTGACTCCTCTGGAAATCCTGCTTTGGTTCAGATGAATATGGGATAGACCACTGTGGTGGGGGAGAGAGAAGCCACTGGTGGAGCTTGGTGCTAGAACCCATGTGGCGTCTTGGAGACCCCTGGGGGGTCAAACCAGAAACAGGTTTGGGGCTGGGGGCAGATCTCTCAGGATGTCCACTGGGCTTACATCACCTGACTGTTGAAATGCTTATAAGCCTACAGAACCCACTGGCATGCAGAGATGGTTTAATTTAAATAGGAATGGAGGCACTTTTACGATCTTTAAAACTTATTTAAGAAATCCTAATAGTCTTTGAGTATAGTTCAAGGATAACGGCTCATGTTTTAACAGCTTATTTCTAAGTTGGTAGAAAGTATCTATGCTCAGATTCCTAATTACCTTCAGGAATTCCACTCCACAGCTCATTTTAATAATTAATTTCTGAAAACAGGAATTAAAAATACATTTTCTTCAAAAAGCCAAGGGGAAGGCTCAGGGGGTACAGGTGCTTGCTGCTCACGCCTGACAGCCTTGGTTGGGATCTCTGGAGCCCATGAAGTCGTCACAAGGTGGACACTGAGGAGTCCGTGGGGCTGCCCTCTGACCGCCAGAGCTATGCCCTCACACACAAATACGACCGCATTTCTTCAAACACAGCCATTCTTTCTAAAAGCGACAGCGCCTACATTTTTAAAGCCGACATTTTTTATCGCTGACACAATATCTGATCTTTAACTCAAGTAGTTCATGACACAGCTACTTTGGAAAAATGAGTAAACAAACATAGGACACGCTACACGCCCATGTTTTGTCTGGATGTTTCCAGGCCTCTCCAGACCAGGAACACATCACCCATATGACCAAGCAAGCTTAACACAGGCTTTCAGCTTCATTTCCTTCAGGTTCTAAAGTTCAGATAAATTTGAATCTGCATTCAAATCTTTTATATATTTATAAAAACCAAATCTTCACATAATAACCCCTATAAACACAGTCCTGCAGATAAGGAAAAACTGGAGAGCATCCTCCGGAGTTCAAAACCTAGTTTTTTAATCACTGACTGTTAAACCTACAAATACAGACTCTTTTTTTAAAATTTTTTTTTTTATGGTTTATTTAACTTTATTTTATGTGCATTGGTGTGAAGGTGTCAGATCCCCTGCAACTGGATCTTTAGACAGTTGTGAGTGGCCATGTGGGTGCTGGGAATTGAACTCGGATCCTCTGGAAGAGCAGTCAGTGCTCTTAACCACTGAGCCATCTCTCCAGCCCCCAAATACAGATTCTTAAACTTGGCAAAGTGTAACCACACAGCTTAGAGTCAGTTCCGGATGCATCATTTCTAAGCCTGGCACATTCACGTTTATGTTTGCACGAATCTGAACCTTCAGCTCTGTTGGCAGTCAGACAAAACACAGTCTTCAAGGCCAAGGTTTAACACATACTAACAGACAAATAATAAGATACCTCTAGATCAGAATATCTATGTCACAATTCCCAGAAGGAACCAAAAGGACTTATAGATGGTAGATAATAACTCTGGAGACTTTAAAGTACTATATGTACTTCAAAATAACTGATCTGTCTGTATTCTTTGGCACCTGGCATTGGGTTTTGAATAACGTTATTACAAATGTATTTTATAATGGTGGAGGTGATGGAGAAGGGGTACTACAAAGACACTTGTGATCTTGAGACCAAAGAATGGGGCTTCTCCAGGCATTGAAACCCCTCTCTCCATGTTCACTGAGGGCACTGCTTGGATTCAGTCTCAGCACTGGGTGGGTGGGTAGGTGAGTGGGAGCTGTCAGGATATGCAAACTCATCTTGAGGGCCTAGTAAATCTGTTCAGGAGTTAGTATACATCTGTAACAGTTGTGGTCATCGATGCATGCAATAATAACATGTCACATAAAAGTCATGAATATCAGACTGCAAATAGAAGGGCCATACATTTACATGAATACACAGACAGACAGACAGACAAACAGACTCACTCTGATGCATTATCTACTTCTCCATCTCCTTGATTAAGATACCTAAGCTTTTCTAAGGACTCTGCTTACAAAGGTCTGGTGTTGGAGAATTAAGAGGAAGAATGCCTGCCAGGTGGTGGTAGCACACGTCCTTAACCCCAGCACTCAGATGACAGAGGCAGATCTCTGAACACAAGGGCAGCCTGGCCTACAGAGTAAGTTCTAGGACAGCCAGGACTACACAGAGAAACCCTGTCTCGAAAAACAAAACAAAACCAAGTAAAAATGCCTGCACCAACCAGGCCACGTTTGTGTCCAATAAAACAACCTTTCTGCTACTTAAAAAGATTCCTGCTTCAGAATCCCCAGGGCTTCACAGGCCAGCTACAGCAAATCCAAATCAACCAGACAGGCAACTGGGAACTCCATCAAGGAAAACAAAAAGGCCAAAATTTTGCAGTAAGAAATACAGTCATGGGGCCAGCGAGATGGCTTAGTGGTTTAAAGGTGCCTGCAGCCAAGCCTGGCAGCCAGAGTTCGATCCCTGTGACATACATGATGGAGGGAGAGAATCAGTCCCCTCTAGCTGTCCTCTGACGTCTACACATGTGACAGGACACGTGTGCCCCCCCCACAAATATAAATTATATATTTAATTATATATTATATTTAATTTATATTTAATATTATTTAATTATACATTTAATTATATATTAATTATATTATATAAATTAATATTTAATTATATATTTAATATTAAAAAAAGAAGGAAAACAGAGAGATGCAGGCTTACTACAAGGGGACGCTGCCTGGTGACATTTTCACCAAAATAAACCGTATGTAATCTACCTTTGAAGAGAGCCACAGACTCGCTGGTGATGCCTACAAAACACATGTGCCAGGAAGAAACAAAACAGAGCTGGGAGCACTGTGGCCTTGAGCCCGCTTAGCTGCCCTGCTTCGGCACGTGTGTGCAGGGCTCTGAAACACGCTTCAGTTCTCAGGCCACACACAGCAAGCGGGAGCCTCACGGTTAGTTCGCGGAGCGATCAAAGACGTGAACTGGAGGGAGGCCAGTGGGGGTTTAGACCCGAAGGTCTTAATGAGCAAGGCAGGCTCCAGAACTCTTCGAGCAGACGGTGGATGAGATCCTAGAAACGTGTGGAACTGTGAAGTTAGAAACCGAGTAGCTTCAGAGGGTTTGCTCATGTCAGGATAATATTCTCAGGTGCGCGGCGTACTCTGGCGTCCTTGGAGGCACGCACATCTGCACGTGCGTGCAACCTCCTGGCTCTCCTGAAACTTGAGTAGTTTGTCACGCAGGCTCTGAATTCACAGGCGTGTACTCCACGTTCACCGTCTCCAAAGAGTTGGGCACTTTTAAGAGGCATGATGAATTTTTTATTTAGCACAGCGGTGATGAATTAAACAGCACCCCCAAAGCACTCAGAGAGTTCATGCCTCTCCCTAAGAGCCCGTATGATACGACCCGGCGGCAGAAGACTGTCTCCAGTGTTTACGACCAATAACATCATCCTCTGCCAAGGGGGTTTTATGACCCAGTTAAATTAATTACTTCATATAAAATTAGCCCTCTGACACCGCACGGCAGTTATATCAAAACTGCTAAGCACAGATCCGAAATGAAAGTACTCTATGTAACGGACACCGTGCATTTCAGGCCCTCTGTAAATGCCAAGACTGTTCCCTGTCATGTGCGTACTAACAAAAGTTAAACAGCGGCAGGCACACGGAACTCAAAGTATTAAACTTGTGACTGAGAAGATGTGTTGTTGGAAAAGTGGTCTGGCTTCGTTGCTCCCTCAGAACCAAGATGAAAAGCCCTCCTCAGATTCCTCACAGGGCCATGCTACATCTCTGCATTGACTTCTGTCATTTCATTTCCTCATAGATAACTTCGTGAAACAGAGACTGTTTTTTGGCTTTTCGAGACAGGGTTTCTCTGTAGCTTTGGAGCCTGTCCTGGAACTAGCTCTTGTAGACCAGGCTGGCCTCGAACTCACAGAGATCCACCTGCCTCTGCCTCCCCAGCTGGAGACTTTTAAACACACCCAAATTCTGGACTTTATTCCATGTTAGAGTTCGATGACAACTTATAATCAGTCAACCTGGAAGCAGTTTTTGTATGGCCAGTTTTGAAAATAAAATACAGAGAAAAATAGAAGGTATTAGGGAAAACTGGGCTCTCTCCAGGGATTGGGCGGAAGATGTCACTGATGTCTCTTAAAGAGGAAAGGGGCTGGGAGGTTAGCAGCTCCCCAGAGCGCAGTTGAATGGGGCTGGAAAACCAGGGGCACTGGGGCTCAGCACCACCTCCCCACACCAGGAGATTGGTGATAATGGCCAGCTGAAGCACAACACCTCAGAGACAGATGCTTCATGACCTGGGGCAATGTTAAAAGACATCCAAGCACCCACACGGCTGAGAGCCAGTCAGCTAACAGACCATTTCCCGTCTGTGCCAGGAGCTTTCTAAATGTCCTAGTTATGATACTTTGCTTCATCTATTGACGTTAACATGAATGAGCAGAGTCCATATCTTTGCTAGTTATCAGTCAGCAACAGTTGGTGGGCATGGCCTTGGCCTCACCACTAAGGTCTGAGAGCCCCTCCAGCTTCCGGCTGCAGCAGCCATGTGTTGTGTGTGCAGCAAACATGACGGTCCTGCAACGCCACGCTCTGTTTGCCAGCGCCTGAGGAAGGAATCCATCCGGGACAGCAGTCAAGGAACAAAGGGCTAGAGGTGACGACCGAGGCCACGAAACCACGTGGCAGCTACTGATCAGAAACCCCCACGCCACGAAGGAGGAAGCCACGCAGCTAGGCATTCTGCTGATGGAATGGGGTGTTCTATCTAGCCTTTGCTTTCCTACTCTCGGATTGTGCGAATACCAACCCCCGAGATAAAGCGGCCCCATCCGCCTCCACTCTGTGGCTTAATAAGAAAAAGTCAGAAACCTACCAAAAGATAGGACCTGGCTCCGGAAACAAGTGGCAAAGGTGAGTTCTGAGAAGGATGCCCTACGCTGCTAGGGCTAAAGAGGAGACTGCTGACTTCTGGGAAACGTATGCTCCAAAGGTGGCGAAGAACTGGCCAGGACCAATCAAAGTGACCGCAGCCCACAACCAGTGATTCACTCGGGAACAAACTGGTACAGGCAGAATGCCTTAAAAGCACACATTAGTCACATTAGTCACGAAGAGGATGGGATAAGGAATCTCTTTCAAGAGAAAACAGAAGGGAGGCTTTGAGAAGCGAACAGGTGGGCTGCTGGACATACCAGGGTGAGGGAGAGACACGAGATGCAGCGAGAACACAGACGCCTACCTGCAGGGAAGGCCTACCTCACCCCCAAAGACAACCAGCGAAAAGAAGCCAGGATGCAGAACAAAAACACCTGAGGCCTCTAAAGCTAAGGAAGGAAGCAAACAAGCGCGTCAACGCTTCCGTGGCTTGTGCTGTTCTGGCCACCCTGAAGAGATGGGGTACTGTGGCTGCTCCCAGGAACTAACCTTGGTTTACGTGACAGAAGAAGTGACAAGCAAGGAGGAAATCATCCCCCGAGGTGACCCTGTCATGGTAAAGTGAAAAGACAAATCTGAACAGTCAAAACCAAGGTCTATAAAAGAGATTGGGGTACCCAGGGAGGGGGTGAGAGGCTCTTAGAACGGCTATGGACAACACGCACAGGAAATTCTGGGTTTGGACCAGAGGCTCCATGTGAACAAAAAGAACGGGAAGAACAATCGATTCCAGAGAGAATGGATGGGATTAGATACGGACCTGAGTGTAAGCTATAAAGTGACCACAGCCACATACAGTGATTCACCACAAAGGAGTCTGGCTGCACCACGTGGAGGATTTTACACGGGATGGCCTCTAGCGGTCTTCCAGCTGTACGACACGATGCTTGTGTCTTACGTGTCTCAGGGGTTCTTGCACGCTGGTTCTTTTCCCTGAATTTCTGCCCATGCAGCACCCACAATCTGTTCTGCTCCTCAAAGAGTTTGTGCACTGTATCTTCAGGACTCAAGGGAAAAGGCTGGGCACCTCCCATCCGCCGTTCATGACAGGCTTGGGGGACAGGGTACGAGGGGATCAGTCCAGAGGGCAAGGTTCTTTCGGAGCTGGGTGACATTCCTCAAGGCTTGGCTCAAATGGTCTCAGTGAGGCAACTGTACCGCTATGGTGGGGTTTCTTCTCTTTTTTTTTTTCTTTTTCTTTTTTTGAGTTTCTTTTCTTGATCAAGGAGGATCCAAAAAGCGTTCAATCCGACCATTAAATGCCAAGCAAGATGGAAACACTTGAGACCACCTTCCGCACACTCAAAGGAACAGCCAGTTATGAGATTCTCGTAAGCATTTTACAAAGAAGTGTGAAATCCCCCCTTGTTACCCTTCTGTTTTATCAAAGCAACCAGAGCGAATCCACCTCCTCCTTCAGGACCAGGTATCCGTGTCGTAAGCACAAGAAAAGAAGCGTGGCCTGTCCTTACAGACACGGGACATCGTCCACATGATCTCAAGTCTGTAGGTACCAAGAGACTCTGGAAAGAAACTAAGCATTGCTGGTACGTTCCCTTGCTTTTTAGCGAAGGCAAAGGATGGCTGTAAGGGCAACAAACCAAAACAAATTGACATCTCATTGGGAAGTGTCAACTCCTTATGGCCACGAAGTCAAGGAAAGATAAAGCCCATGATTGGGCCAAAGATGGCACTAATAAAATCTAGAATCCCAGCTCCAGTGCTGGGATTCTAGTTTTTATTAGATGGTGCCTTGTCCCCTCACATGAGAGACGCGCTACCCACAGAGCACCAACTGTGGACATCAAACCCATGCACAGCCGCTACGGCCACCTGGCTCCTGTGGGCCACCTGCCTTCTTTATTGCTGTCATTCCGCCGCCGTTTGCCTTCGGTGGAGGGAAAGGTCGGTCTGGGGGTGGCCTCACCTGTTTTTCCCGCTCCGCTTTCGCCCGTAATGAGTATGCACTGGTCCTTATCTTGGTCACGGAGGGATCTGTACGCTTCATCTGACAAAGCAAAGCTGCAAGAAAAAAAAATGTGGGGAAACAGCTTTAGCATTCAGGCAGTTAGTGTGTGACTAGCAGGTAACTCTGCGTTCTTTAAGGGCATCTGTGATTGGCTTCAAAGAACGGTAAATCATCACATTTTATTTCTTCTTGATTTTTAAAATGGATAAATCAATACATCCATCCTTTCAAACTCATCTACCGTCCCCCACGCATTCTTGACTAAGAAAATGACACTGATTTATTGTAGTTTTAATTAAGTTTTATTTAACCCGTGTGTGTGTGTGTGTGTGTGTGTGTGTGTGTGTGTGTTTCTATTGAAATCTTGGTTATTCAGAGAAACAAGGAGAAAATGTTACATTGCATGTCCATAACTGGATAATTTTGAGATCATACTGTTCTGGGCATTACTCAAGCATTTCCAATATAAGGAGGAACCCATTATCAATTTATGAAAGCCTCAATATAATAAAGAAAAAGAAAACTCTTTCCAAAGATTAGACAAACACTCAAACATCACAGAGTTGTTACTACTATGAAGCTAAACACAGAACAGTGACCTTCACAATGCAGCATCTTGCATTGGGTACCACTGGGTACCATGGAGTTTGCTGCGGCTCTCGTCCAATGTCTGGAGGCTAGCTTCTCATCCTACCTTATGATGACAGACAGAACTGCCCTATCAAGACAGCCAAGTTAATCCTCCTATTGGTCTGTCCCTTCTCGAATTGTACTAATAAGGTACATTTCTCCCTTTTTCAGTCATTAAAAAAAAAATGAAAAAATTCTGGGTAATATGATAAATATTTTTTTACCAACTTCCTACCTTTCATTTGTTAACCAGTCATTTACTGGAAGGTGAGTGTGTGTCAAGAAGACACTGGGGACATAAAATAATCCCCAGCCTCTTTCGCAAGGCTCTCATTTGAAAGTAGAGAAAAGACAAGCAGGAATAGGTCAAGCCCAGTGATAATGGAGAAAGCTGGCAGGGCAGAGCAAGACAGGAACCACAAGAGGGAAGGCATTGGAGGTAGAGAAATGTCAAGGGTGAAAAAGTTAGTTCCAAAGAACGAATTTGCAAGGCAAAGAACCCAGGCATAAACAAAGGCCAGAGACACCAGGGTTATGAGCAGTTCCACACTGCGGGAAGGCATAAGGAAAGGGACCTGGGAGAGGTCCACACAGGGTCCAAATTAAGAACAAAAGATATGTTAGCGGTTGTGCTATAGATGGGAGTGGAAAAGTCAGCCCTGGGGGCTATGAGCAGTTTCACTTACTAGAATTTTCCATCTGCTTTGTTCACTCATTTAAAATCTTGCAAGACTAGCTCAAGCAAGGGCACACCTTCATCCGGCCAGCATGAACTAACTGACCCTGCTCTCGCTTAGCTTACGATGTCTCTGCATTTGGCTGGGGCACAGTCTGACAAGGAAGTATGGAGGAAACAAGCTGGAGGCAGGCAAAGTAGGGTGCAGGGGAGCTCAGACCCAGGGCGGTCACTTTGTCACCCTCGCATCTCCGCATCTGTGGTCGTAAGGACACGGAGGGAGCAAACTAAGCACAGTGTTGAAGAAAACGTATGAGCAAAAGTGAAGACAGACGGGAAGGAGGGTTCTGACGGCACTAGCATAGGGGTCACGGCTGCACAGAGCTACACCAGGTGACTCAGACTTATTTTACATGTATGGGTGTTTTCCTTGCATGGATGTACACCACACGCACGCCTGTGGATGTCAGAGGGGACAACAGATCCCCGGGAACTGGATCTGTAGATGAGCTGCCATGTGGGTTCTGGGAACTGAACCAGGATCTTCTACAAGAGCAGCAAGTGCTCTTAAACACCATGCCTTTCCAGCCTCCGCTCCAGGTAATGCATTTGAACAGAGGACACCTCTATCTGTCTGTCTGTCTGTCTCCCCCCCTCCACGCGCCCACCAAGGCCCATCTGACTGTCTCTGCATAATCTAAGCCTCAACCTTCTTTCTCCAGCATTCTGCCTCCTCAGGCAGAAGTCAGTAACAGTCCCCTTCACCACCGCACCAGAGAACAGGGCAACAAGGATTAGAGAGGCAGAGCAAATGCTAGAAGTGATGTGGGAGTCCCCTCTGCGTGCTGTGATTACCACTAAGGAATAAAGAAACTGCTTTGGACCTATATATAGTAAGGCAGAACTTAGGTAGGCGGGGGGGGGGGGGGGGGGGGGAAGTAGGCTGAATGCTGGGAGGAAGAAGGGCGGAGTCAGAGAGAAGCCATGGAGCTGCCGGAGATAGAGGCAGATGCTGGGAACTTTACCCTGTAAGCCGCAGCCACGTGGTGATGCACAGATTAATAGAAATGGGTTAAATTAATATAAGAGTTAGCCAATAAGAAGCTAGAGCTAATGGGCTAAGCAGTGATTTAATTAATATAGTTTCTGTGTGGTTATTTCAGGTCTAAGCTAGCTGGGCAGCTGGGAACCAACAAGCGGCCTTCTCCAGCACAGAAGTGACTCCTGGGCCACCACCTACCACCATCTTCATGACCTCCAACGGTCACTTGCAATGGCCAAAATGTCCATGTACAAAATGGACCACGTGGCCAATTATTTTAGCTTCGAGGATTAAAGTATATATATATATATATTAAAGTTTTCGCAGAAGCGGACCCCGGATAAATGACGGAACAGCTTTCTGTGTCCTAGCTGGCTACACACACGAGTTGTTAGCTCCTCCCACAATATATGCTTCGGCATGCTGAGGCTTTCTAGCCAATTAAACTCTGTGTCACGCACACACCGTTGAATCTAAAAGGTAACACAACCAGTGGATGAAAGAATTCACGCATGCATCTTCTCCAAACAAGGGAATGTCAGTCCTGGAGCGAGCGAGCTCCGTAAGAACAATAAATATCTAGAAACTCATTCTCTCTGTGACCTTCATGCAGGAAAAGCAAGCACTGCTTAGACTTTCTATTACCCTCCGCCCCTCCTAAACCTCCAACTCCCAGACACCAGTTCAGAGATGCCACGTTCATATCATCTCTGCACACCAGCAGAGCATACGACTGTGGCTACAAATGACGTTCTCCAACCACACACATTGACTCAGCTCTTCACTGATGGCCGAAGACAGACAGGCCTCTGGCGGTGGTTCCAGGACTGGATTTAGCTTTATTTCTATACTACTATTTGATCTGCAAATAATGGAAAATGACTTCAAATCTAAATGACAGATTTGGCCCATAGATGCACATACATAAAGGCTGGGGAAGAGACACCAAATAACCCTGCTGGGATTTACTGCAGGGCAAAACACCTAAGCAGAACACTTATTTTTTTTTTCTATCTGTTCACACAGAAATAAAATTATCCCTCGGTATCTATGAAGACTTTTCTCCTCCCAGCACCTCCTGTTGTTCCCCTCCCTGAGTCTCCCTGACCACCCAAATGGTGGATGCTCAGGCCCCTTCCTTCTATAAAGTGATACTGTGTTTGCAAATGAACCCTGCAATCTCCCGGAAGAGTTTAAACCATCTCTAGGTGACTGCAATGCTTCCTACAAAGCCAGCGCCACCAATAGCTGCAATCTATATCGGGTGTGGACTAACGGCGAAAGCAAAGTCTGCCCATGTGCAGTGCAAATGTGACGTGTTTTCCTGGTGTTTTCGATCCAAGGATGCTCGAATCCACAGATACCGAAAACCAACCATGCCTAACCGTTGCTTAAGGACCTGATTCATCTGATGCGCAGTGCAATTTTGACTTAAGATTAAAAAAAAATAATAATGAAATAAACAAAAATAAAAAAAGAAAGGGATTATTTCTTTTTCTAAGCCTGCGGAAAGCAACATGAAACTTTACCAAGATACTCAAGCATTAAGAAAGCTGGTTTAGTCTGTGACACGCCCACCTGGAGTCAGAAGCATGCTCTCTCTCGCCTAACTTTTCCAGGCACAAAGCCCTCAACTTCTTTTTCTCATAACGACAAAAGGAATGTGCCCAAAGAACATAACCCCTTTTCTGAATGCACACTCTTCTTCCTCCGTGGCAACTCTGCACACCCTCATCCCCGAGGCCACCATTTGTGACTGTAAACTGAAGCCATATGCCAGGCCTCCAAGCCTCTCCTCTATAATTAAGGAGCCTAAATAAATCTCCAGAGAAGTTTTAGCTAAAAGCAGTCATGGTCCACATGCTCCTCATTATTCTGGGACATGTCAGCATTATTTACCACACACGGGGAGGAACTGTTAGGAACTGTTAGGATTTAAGGAGGAGAGGTGGGGGATTTCTGCCCCACCCTATGAATAGCAGAGATTCTGAACCGCTTCTATCTTCAAGTGGAGCCTAAAGAATGAGGGTGACCCGGTGTTCCCAAGACTTTCAGATTAGTCACACAGCTGCCCACGGGGCACACCGGACTTTCCCAGCAAGCACCAAGACACTGCGCATTTTCAAACAGCTCCGTCTAGTACCATGTTTTCGGTTTCAAAAGTTTGGTTTGGGGCTCATCTGTTACTTTCTGTGAGGGAGGAGGGTGGGCTGCATGTCCAGAAGAGCCTGACTGGTGTTTATGTTCCTCCTGTACCTACTTCTACTCCGAAGTGTTCATCACAGTGGCTCTGCCTGCGTGGTCATCAGGGGCAAAGGCATGGCTTCCCTCTCCACAGGCAGGGCTTCCTTCTCCATACTCCCTGCCCTCGAACCTACCATTTCCTCCCTAAGTTCGTTTTACCTCAAGTGCAAAACAGCTAAGATGCATGAACTACCCCAAAGTGCCAGCCCCACCACCTAAGCACGGGCGCCCGCCAGAAAGCACCCAGGTTTTGCCTCAGGCTCTGCCCTAATGGGAGGCTTGGAAATGTACCCCATCAGTTCTGAGTACTCTCTCAGTAGGACCTTTCTATTAACCCGTGTCTGACAGAACACAACCTGTCTCAGAAAACTCTGCTAAACTCAGATAACCAAGTCTACCCCCCTGTCTCCAATGATTTCCTTCAAGGGCTCTCAGAACGTCATTTCCTCCCACGTGATCCTGAACCCCGGAGATGCTCAGCCACACTGGGGGATCCCTTCTTAATTCAGCCTCCTGCAAATAGTTCTCTTCTAGACCTAAAACGCCAACTGTCTTTTTGATCCTTTCCAATCCTAGCCCAGCCCTGACCTCTAAGTGGTTCTAAAGTAAGTTACCCTCCCCCCCCCAAAAAAAATGAGCATCAAAATGTCTAAGTTCCGTCTACCAAATCTAACTTCATTTTGAGTCTGATCAAGGGACAAGACAACCCACAAGAAGACACAAAGGATGTCGGGAGGTGGTGGTGCCCGCCTTTAATCTCAGAACTCGGGAGGCAGAGACAGGTGGATCTTTGTGAGTTTGAGGCCAGTCTGGTCTACAAGAGCTAGTTCCAGGACAGGCTTCAAAGCTACAGAGAAATAAAAAAAAAAAAAAGAAAGAAGAAAAGAAGAAAAAGACACAAAGGAGAAAGAGAGGGAGAAATGAGTCCCTAAGCTTACCTTTCTTATAAAATACTTTGCAAAGGCTTTATATACCTAACTGCCTTGGACTGATAATTCAGTTTGCCCTCTTGGAAAACGTCACCTTGCTATAAGTCAGCCTTACTTACAACATGCTACCAGTGATGTCACTATATCACGTCGTGAAGGACGACTTGGTCCTTCCAGCTATTGGTACTTTTGTCCTGGACAGTTTTAGTGTACTCTGACTGATGCCAACGCAAACATTCGGGATTAAACTATTTACACAGTGCGGTTGTCTCCTCATAGCTACACTGGCTAGAACCCTGACGACCTACGCTCCAGAGCAAGATAGTGAACAAAAATGAGCCTTTCCCAAAAGAGAAGAGAAGAGAAGAGAAGAGAAGGGGAGGGGAGGGGAGGGGAGGGGAGGGAAGGGGAAGGGAGGGGAGGGGAGGGGAAGGGAGGGGACGGGAAGGAAGGGGAGGGGAGGGGATGGGAGGGGAGGGGAGGGGAGAGGAGAGGAGAGCAAGATATGAAGTGAAAGGGGACGGAAGGACGGAAAGGGGAGGCCTGGGGCCAGTGAGGCAGGGCAGGACCTCACCACTGCACTCTGACATGCAGCAGGGTGTGCATTCCAACACCGAGTCTCCAAGGATTCTCTGAGTTTAAGGGTGTGTATCCAAATCCCCAAACCACAAAAAACATACAGTACCAAAACTGGAATTTTTAAAAAATTACTTTTTTAAAACACTGGGTAAGAAAGAATAATACTAATAATAATAATAAAAAAACCCAGACCAAACAAAAATCAATAAATGAGAGACGGGGGTGTGGCTGGAGAGCCTGCCCAACAAGAATGCAGCACAGTGGAAACCAGGTGTAGGGGCACCGCCTGTATTCCTGGCAGCAGAGCAGTCCAAGGTCATCTTCCTGCACTCAAGGAGTGCCTGCAGCAACACGAGACCCTATCTCAAACAAACCGAGTTTCAGAAGGTAAACTAAGCCAGTCACGTGGCCTATGAGAGTGGATACAGAAGCACGTGTCAAGATATACTGCCGACATGGAGTATGCTTAAACTCTGGTTTGTTTCTGTAAGGAATCACACTTTCGACATGAAAGCTCCGAGGAAGCTCAAACTGCCATCCCAATACAGAAAGTACTGGGCCACACTATAACAAAACACAGTACTGCTAATACACACACACACACACATACATACATATATACACACATACATACATATATACACACAAACATACATACACACATACACACATACATATATACACACATACATGCATACACACATACATACATACATACATACCTACACACACACACACATACATACATACATACATACATACATGGTTTTTCGAGACAGGGTTTCTCTATAGCTTTGGAACCTGTCCTGGAACTAGCTCTTGTAGACCAGGCTGGCCTCGAACTCACAGCGATCCACCTGCCTCTGCCTCCCGAGTGCTGGGATTAAAGGCGTGTGCCACCACCGCCCAGCTAAGATATATTTTTAATAATCTATAGTTGCATAAAAATATTTAACACTTTTAATTTCTAAGTTCATATACGCTCATATTAGAAACAGAAGTGGCCATTATTCTTTGGGCTGCATTAATTGGAAAAGTCATGTCTCCACTGGACACCACATAAGCAAAATAGCATTTTTAAGAAGACATCTGTACTGAGCTGAGCATGGACTAACAGCTCAGGTGTCAAGCTTTGGAGCAGGACAAGGCCAAGAGGCTCTAGGTTCTTCCTTTAGAACCGGGCTGTTCTGCAGAAACACCCTCCCCATCACTACGGGCCAGCTCGCCAACCTCAGTGTCCACCAGGTGTCAATTCAAAAATAAAGGTTAATCTCTGCGGTCACATGCAACCACTAGAGGGTAAAAGTCACGATGGTTCATGATGTTCACGTGTTCGAGGAATGATAAAAATATCCGAACGACTTGACAAGACACTCTTCTAATGCAGCGTTGAATTTAATTGAAAGTTCACATGCTGGTTACAGAAAACAATCTAGCCTGAACTGAGGGTATTAACTCAGTAATGGAGAGCTTGCCTAGCCTCGTGAGGCCCTGGGTTCAACTACCGGCACTAAAATAAACAAACAAACAAACAAATAAAGGCGGTCTTCTGAGATTTTTAGGAATTCTTACAATGCTCTTCATGGAAAAATGCTTAGGGTCATAGCCAAATTCTTTGGAACTCATCAAAACCGTAATGGAGAGCCTCCATTTTTCCAGTTTTCTGCCGAGCAACCGCCTGACCCGGGACTCATCCAACAGCATGGACACTGTCCTTCTACGGAACAGATACGAAGAAGGGTTGGACCCTCATGGGTGGCTCTTTTCATAGGCGACTGCAAACGTCAGGGCCTGGAGACAGGCACTGGGAAGCAGATAAGAGGCTTGTGGTGCCCAAACCACCCTGGGAAGGAAAAGGACTGGATCCAGTTCTCAAAGCCATGTCGAGGAAACAGCCACCTTTGTGCCTGAAAGGCTCCTCGGGATCTAACAGTAAAAGCTGATGTGTTGCTTAGGGCTTTCTTCCTTCAGAAAAACTGGACCTGTGTGAAAGAAAACAGTACCCAGAAATGTCTGGGCACTAAGAAGCAACCACAGGGCAAGCAAGAATCCCTCATCCCCTCACTGGTAGCACTTGTCCTGGCTTGGCAAGAGGGAAAAGGAGACCAACCAACTCCAGCCCCGTTTCTTCACCAGTCTTTGCTAGTATAGAGAGGGTATTACCTCACCAGGCATGGGTGGCTGCTAAGGCCTGGCTCATCCCTTAGTCACTAACAGGCAGGAGGAAGCAGAGGCAGACAAGGTCATTCACACGGGCAGCGTCCCACTGACTCTGTGGAAGATGGTCCTGAGGCTCTGCTCTCTGGTGGGTCTAAAAAACAGGAAAGACCCTACAAGTCCCACAAAAGGGGTAGGGAGTAGTAAGAAACACGACAATGCCCCCTCCAAAGACACCCAGAAAATGAAGAGGGAGAAAGCGTGGCTTTGGCCGCTGAGGCACGGCAAACTGCAGGATCTGCGCCCAAGCCATAAGCAAGGCCAGGGGCCAGGAGGAAGCAACAGGCTAGAGGAGGAAATGATGCGATTTCCTCTCTCCAAAGATGAGCAAAACACACGGCTTGGAGGAACGAACAAGTACACGGCCATCCAATTAGCCCACGGGTATTTTTAGTACCTCTTCCCACAAGAAAACTCTAACAGTCAGCTTCTGCTTCCCAGTGCTCATTAAAATAATTTTATCCGCAGGGCTAGCCTTTCCAACTCAAGGTAAACACGGCTGCAATGAATTTCTGGGGCAAATGTCCCAGAACTTTAAATGTATTATTTATCCAGTGCTCTCGGCAAGATGGCTCATGCAGAGTCAGCTTTTGTGACTACCATGGGCACCTGAGTCCGGGACACTCACCCAGAAGCATCCCTCGGAAGACCCTTCCTAACCAAACTCACTTTGTGAAGTAGAGCACACATTACGGACGGCAGGCCCCACCCCCTAGATGTCTAGATTGCTCAGGAAAGAGACCTTTGGTGATTCCACATTCAGATGTGAGTTACTCTACAGGGCTCTGAGGGCCCAAAGGCTCAGCACAGTTTCACACTGGCTGGGCAGGCTGGGCTGCAGGAGGGTCATTGGGGCGGACAGCACCGAGCTGGGCGATCCATATACTGGAACAGATACAGTGAGACCCGACCGTCGTTATCACAGAGACACTTTGTGGAGATGGCATCAGAACTAGAAGCCCAAGCACGTGCCATCTTTGGGTTTTAAGAAGTGCTCAGAGAAGAAGTGCAGTTGGGAAGCACATTAGCATCCAGACTTGCTGCACCCCTTAAACCTCAGGGAGCTGTGTTCACAGGGCATCCTGGATGGCGTCTGGAATGTAGCAGAAGCTCAGTGAAGGACCAGCAGGCTGACTGGGGCTACTGTCTGGGTTTGGGTCATACACTCGAGGACACAGATGCATTTGAAAGAACAGGTCAGTAGCCATTTCCCAAGGCTCGTTTTAGTCCCGCCCCCCAAATCATGGTTCGAAGGATTTCTACCAAAACATACGCTTTTTGCTCAGTCACCAAAGGGAGCATCAGGAGCACTTCTGGGGATTTCCCAGGCGGCCCACACTGGGCAGAAGAGAAAGTGGACAGCCCAAGGGGCCCTCCCTCTCATGCACAAAGTTTGAAATTCATCCATTTGAATTAGGATGCAGATCTGAGACAGATCAATCAGACGTCTACATAGAAAGTTAGTTCCCTTATGACACAACCAGATTCATGTCTTCATTTTAAAAAAGACCATAACGGGCGTGAGAGGTGGGGTCAGGGGATTGCAATTCGGACGTGGAGAAAGGAGAGTCTGTCACCAAATGATGAGGTTCCAGACTCAAGTGGCCTCTCCTGTGGCCCTGCCTTCTGGAAACTACCGCTTCCCTTACTCCAGACTCGGCCTCCTCCGTGCGAGTAGGGCTTCCACTACAAATTGAGGCAAGATCAGGATTCCTGGCCTCTTCTGCCCATCATCTGATTGCTATGTTTGATGACTTTATTCTCCTAAAGTGCTGAGATGTCTGCATATCAAAAAGTCCACTATAGACGAACGAGGAGACCCAGATGCAATAGAACCACTCTGCCTGCTTCCCCACACTCTTCCTCCATGCAGAAGCGATCCCAAAAGAAGAAATGGGGCCCATCTTGCTGGAGACCCCTAGCTCCCCTCCTCTCTGCAACCCAGGGATGATAAGGACAGCCACCTGGTAAGTTCTAGAACAAGAACTGTAAGATTTAGCTCTGATACACAAAAAGTGCTCTCACACTGATCACTTTGAACAATTTTTGTACGGTTCCACACACAGCATACAGCTCCAAAGTGAACCCAAATCCACAGCTCTAGAATATCCGCATGGAAGCTTCCGTCAGAGCACTGTGTGTAAGTAGTCCTAAGAAAATAACCAGTAGACAGCCATCCTGACCATCTCGTGTCGGCATCAGGAAAGAGCATCTGGGATGAGATCAGGCCTTAAAGACCGGCAACTAGTGAAAAACCTATGCTAAAATTTAAGAATGAAGGAAAGTCCTGAGAGCAATCCACAGACACTGCAATGGGGAAGACCCTGGACAAGAGCTGTCATGGAGCCCAGAGACTCCAGAGATACCAGTGCAAGCAAGGCACGGTACCTGTGGGTGTTTCTGTTACAGAACGGAGCCCGATGCAAGCTTATGCCATCAGAACAACATCTCCCGGTGGGCGTAACCAGAGAAGGCAAACTAGCAAAGCCACCGCACACATAACCCAACCTAAGGAGCTCCCTTTCTAACTAACATGCAGAGACTAAGGTAATCCTTACATACATCAATCATGCCCGTGTCTGCAGACTGTATCCACTAAAATCCCATCTGTCTGTCTACTGTAGTCCCGTCTGTCTGTCTGTCTACTGTAGTCCCGTCTGTATGTCTGTCTACTATAGTCCTCTCTGTCTGTCTACTGCAGTTCCATCTGTCTGTCTGTCTGTCTGTCTACTGTAGTCCCATCTGTATGTCTGTTTACTATAGTCCCGTCTGTATGTCTGTCTACTGCAGTCCCATCTGTCTGTCTGTCTACTATTGTCCCGTCTGTCTGTCTGTCTACTATTGTCCCGTCATTCTGTCTACTGTAGTCCCATCTGTATGTCTGTTTACTATAGTCCCGTCTGTATGTCTGTCTACTGCAGTCCCATCTGTATGTCTGTTTACTATAGTCCCGTCTGTATGTCTGTCTACTGCAGTCCCATCTGTCTGTCTGTCTACTATTGTCCCGTCTGTCTGTCTGTCTGTCTACTGTAGTCCCATCTGTATGTCTGTCTACTGTAGTCCCATCTGTATGTTTGTCTACTGCAGCCCTGTCTGTCTGTCTACTATAGTCCCGTCTGTCTGTCTACTGTAGTCCTGTCTGTCTGTCTGTCTACGGCAGCCCCTCCATTCATCTACTGTAGCTGTAGCATACAGTGTCACCAGTCTGGAGACTTTCTGGTTTACAGCTTCTCTACCCAGGCTCCCAGAAGGATCAGCACATCAGACACGGTGCAGAATAAATGGCTGAGATGACATCTCACACGCTCTGTCCTCTTACTCGTGAAAAAGATAGGCAAGAAATTAATGCATGGCACTTTGAAAGTCTGCTTGCCAATTTTGATTATTTCCAAATGACCAAATAAAGGTGAAACCAAAGGAAATGTTATTTAGGTCTGCATATGCACGTACACCGTCATGTGTTCAGAAACGAGAATCGACGAGGTTGAAATTCCTGCAGAAGATGCAGGTGTGGCAGCAGAGGCCTGGTGACCACAGGACTTGGGAGAACGGAGCACGAGAATTTAGACTCTGGGACAGCCTGGGCTACACAGGGTTCAAGCTTAAACCTTTTTTTTTTTTTGAGACAGGGTTTCTCTGTAGCTTTGGAGCCTGTCCTGGAACTAGCTCTTGTAGACCAGGCTGGTCTCAAACCCACAGAGATCCACCTGCCTCTGCCTCCCGAGTGCTGGGATTAAAAGCATGCACCACCACCGCCCGGCCCAAGCTTAAACCTTAAACCAAAGGAGAGACCTTCAGAGAAGTCGCCTTTATTCTATTTTCTCAAAATAAATCTTTAAAAGCAATTTTTTTGGGGGGATTTGGCAATTCCCCCTAATGCCAATATCTATAAATACTCTTTGAAGTCAGGGCAAACAGTCACCTAAAGACGTGGCATGCTGCTGTTCTATCAGTTTCGCAACATGTCTTGGAACAGTAGCAGAGGACCCTCACCACAGCAGCAAGAAAGAAAATCTACAGATTGGGAATAAAGCCATCACGAATGGGAGGGAAGCATCTCTGACATTTTATCAAGAGGTGAACACGGAGCATCTCAATTCCTGAAGTCATTCTAGATCTGCAGATACAACCTGAAGAATAGAAAGACCACACCCGCCCTGGTGTGTACTATACCAATGCTACTCCATCTCACCAGTAACTCTAAGGACCCAGCGGGGGGAGGGGGCAGTGCGGCATGGCTCCAGAAGTGTTTGATCATCAGCTGGTCCAGAGAAAACTAACTGTAGAGTACCCTAGGACCCGATTCCCTAGGGAAAATAGGAGCCACCTATCTCAGGAAAGTCTTCATCTGCTTCATAAGCCGTCAAAAAATGTCACCGTTTGTTGAATTACCGCAGGTCGAGAAATAGCAGGCTAACTATAAGACAGACCAAATATTTTTTTATTATTATTATAAGGGGCAAACTCACAAAACAGGAATGAGAAATCCAACCTCTGCTGTGTAGTGCGGGAACGAGAGAGAGAGAGAGAGAGAGAGAGAGAGAGAGAGAGAGAGAGAGAGAGAGAGAGAGAGAGAGAAACACACCTTGGACCACCCAGAGTTTTTTCTCTCCAGGTAGCCAAAAGGTCACGCCCCTAACTTGGCCCCACCTCTTAAAGTTCATTGGCTGACAGAGATTCCACATTGGCTGACAGAGATTCCCCATCAACCATTACTCAAGTGTGACTTAGATTTGAGCTGGCCATGGTATGGTAGACCTGCAGTCCCAGCTCCTCAAAAGACTGGAGGGGGGGGGCGGGGGCACTTGAACCGAAGGGTTTGAAGCCTGTCTTGACTAACAGCGAGACCTCATCACTAAATGAATGAAAGCAAACAAACGGTTCTCTTTGACTGACCACAGACGACATGTACTCTAGGTCCTTCTCATAGCAGATCACCTCCAGGGAGCTTCAGATGCTCTGAACCCCAGGAAGAAGGCAAACAGAGACCGAAACCAGTCACAGAGGCACCTGAAGGAGACACTATGACCTGTGGGCTCCTTGCATTCTTCATCAACTGACACCACCCCACCCATTTGCCACTGGGGTTCATCCCTGGACACATCAGCATCCGCTGGAGCCCTGGGCTTTGGTCCCCCTCTCCTAGGCCCTACAGATTCAGAGGACTTGGCAGTGGCTCAACTGAGCAGTTCAGGTTTCTCTGAATGAGCCTCTTAGATGCTTCACCACCCCAGGGTGCTGTGCGAGGGGAGGCCACAGCTGAAGCACTCCGGTCCCTCCACGTCCAAACTCTCTCGAGCATCTTTAGGCACACGCGGTCCCTTATAAGGATGACGTAAGGGACAGCGGAAAACTAGAAGCTGGGTTAAACTTCTTATAGACTCACTTTTTCTAACTGTGGGTAGAAACATGGGTGTTAGGTTCCTATACTATGTTCACAAGGAAGTTAAGGGAGATATCCATGACGACGTCCTGGGTGCCCTAAGTCCCCGAAGAGAGAGCTCATTCTAGTCCACAAGGAAAACTTTTATTCTCTTGAGCAAACAAGACACTTTGCTCCCCTATGCAAAACTGACTTTACAATAATTACATTTCCCCTTCTGCCTCCACTACCAGGAAATGAAGAGAACGCGTTCTGTTACCGCAGGAGACAGCATGGCACCAGCTCTCTCTCAGCTTCAGGTACATTTTACATCCCCACTGCTCTGACTTTTAAAGGCCAGTTAACTCATTACATCGACTGTAAAACTGTTAGCCGTCTTCAGTCAACTATGAATAGGAGAAGATAGGAAAGTAAGTCAAAACGGAGGGGACCACATATCTCCATGCAGAGATTTTCCTTTGGGAGTTAGGGGAGACAGTAGAGGACGGACAGATGGATACACACACACACACACACACACACACACACACACACACACACACACACACATACCACGCACGCACGCACACAAACAGGTTTACCAAATAGAGCCTACAACTCAGGGTTTAGCACATCTCTAGGCAGAGAACTTTCAGAACCTACTGTTCTGACTGGTGTCTGGAAACCAGAAAGCAGGCAGGTCCACTGAGGTGGATTCTCTTGTCTTCTCAAGATGCCTGTCTGATCTTAACTCCGTCCATCACCCACCCATGTTAACCACCCACCTCTCCTACAATCCCGGGTGCTATTCTCTTTCCTTTCTTGTGTTTGCTGTTCTTTGTTTGTTTCCAGTCCCACATCCAGGGAACTGCAGTGGGGGACATATCTGGAGTGAGAGAGACAAGCCTCACCCTGGGAAAAACCCCTTTCAGGATCACAAGATTGGTTCCGCTCGGTGAGCATTCTTTCTTTTCTTCCTTGACCAGGAAAACAGACAAGCAAAATTCTTCTGTGGTCCTCTCCAGCATCTGCCTTTGACTATAGTCATATTTGGAAAAAGAAGATTTAATTTACGTTGTCCCTACACAGAACTTTAAACTCCCGAGTGTGGAGGAAATTTACTTCATCTGGGAAGAGTGGGACCCAAAAGCATTCACATTCTACTGGCTTCACTCTCCAAGCCGGTTAGAGCCACTGTGCCAAAATTCCAACAGGTAAGTGTGTGGGAAACACAGACGAAATCAGCACCTCATCGCCTAAAGATCCCAATAGCTATACCAGCTCTAAGAAAATCAATACAGGAACTATGCCCGAAACAGAACTGCTTCAGTAAAGCATCAAGCATGTAACCACGTCTTCAAAGAATCACATAACACTGACTCATTCTGCAAACAGTAACTATGACATTGCTAAAAGCCTCTTCATAATAAACCAGAGTCACCAGCGTCTATGCCGAAGAGCCCGTGCAAGACAGAGTACCAGCAGAAATGTGGAAAATGAGCCAATGGCTTTATTTTTGCAAGAATGTATTCAAATAGGATTAAAAGTGGAAAATGTGAAAACACACTGTGATTACAGTTATAAGAAAAAAAGACCTGAAATGTTTAAAGAGCACGGTCTGACGAAAATATACCATCCCACACATGCCTTAAATCCAGGCAAAAGCTTTTATGTGGCTTCTATGAGCTAAATTAACAAACACGGCCAACCGTACTGAAATGATGCAGGAGACGGGACGGGAGGATGTGCTCACTACATTTCATCTTGCCCAGTCCCCCTTCCTGGCAATAGGGAAGATTAATTCTCAGCTTCCTCTGTGGCTGCGAGCCTACATGACTATGAGAAGCCAAAGAGGAAGGGCCAAACAAGCTCTGTTCTTCTGCTTCTAAGTCAGGTACTCACTTCAGATGTTAACACATCCATCCATCTATCTATCTATCTATCTATAAACCATATCTTCCTATCATCTATCTATCACCTATCTATCTATCTATCTATCATCCAACTATCTATCCATATATGTATCATCCAACTATCTATCATCTATCAATCATCTATCTATCAATCATCTATCGATCTACCTATCATCTATCTATCTATCATCCAACTATCTCTCCATATAGCTATCATCCAACTATCTATCATCTATCAATCAATCAATCAATCAATCAATCAGTAATCTATTATCTATCATGTATTTATCAATCATTCAACTATCTGTCCATATATCTATCACCCAACTATCATCTATCTATCTATCTATCTATCTATCTATCTATCTATCTATCTATCTATCTATCTATCTATCTATCATCTAGTTAGCTAGTTACATTGAAGCAGGTTGGATACCTGGGTTGGCATGTGGAAGAAAGCCTGGGGAAAGCTATGTGAGACACATCAGACTAGGTCGGCATCTGAACACTTGTCACGGCATGCCTTACTCACCAAGCCCAGCACAACTCTGTCCTAACCCTTTACCTTCCTTACAATTCATCACTAGATCTCAAGTACATTATAACCTTGAGTTTTGACTCAACCACAGAAATTTATCAGCAGTCAGAACAGAACAGCGGAACATTAAATACAGGTATCTCCTGGGTATAGTACCACACATCTATTAGTAGGCCTACAAAGTAAGGCACAGGTACCCCACAGGATACTCTGAGTCACAGGAGTAAGGATACGAAAGATTAGATTTTTCTAATATTCATGACTGTCTTAGGGTTTCTATTGGTATGAAGAGACACCATGACCACAGCAGCTCTTAGAAGGGAAAACATTTAATGGCGGAGGCTTACAGTTCAGAGGGTCAGTCCATTGCTGTCATGGTGGGACACAGTGGCATGCAGGCAAACATGGCGCTACAGAGGTAGCTGAGAGTTCTGTATTTTGCAGTCAACAGAACATGAACTGTCTACTGGTGTGGCTTGAGTGTATGTGAGACCTCAAAGCCCACCTCCACAGTGAAAGCCCACCTCCACAGTGACACACTTCCTCCAGCAAGACCACACCTCTCATCAGTGACACTCCCTTTAGGGCCATCTTCTTTCAAACCACCACAGTGACTTAAAAGTTGGAATTTCTATTTCTATGTGCATCTCATAGCATACACAATGCGTGAGGAAACCGGTACTGGACCACAGAGCACATATCCTCAGTAGATGCTAAAACCACCGACCTTGAAGCAATCAACGAAGGGGAGCGTTCGATCCTTGCCTGGAGGTGCTTCCTCTTGAAAAAGGCCAGTACGTCATAGGAAATTCTGAGCCATATCAGACAGTTCACAATACCGAACTGTAAGATCACGCTACTGCGTGGTAAGGACAACGGTGTCGCACTCCCGCGAAGAGGCCTCTGAGGCAGGTGCTGCCCCAGATGGGCCTTGAAGGCCAGCAGGGCTTGGACTAGAGAGGAGGAAGTTCATCCAGATGGTGCCCAGGACTACTGCAAGAGGAACTATAGGCAAGAAGAAGCGGAATGATGAAACAGATTATACATTTATCAAACCACCATTTCCAGAGCCCGAATCTTTACTGAGGGCATATTTTAATTCTCATGGAGATACTTGTTATCAGCGTCATCTGTGTGTAATCAAAGAAAAAGGTCCCCGAGTACAGAGAATAATAACTATTTTTCGAGTTGTAAAGATTACGGTACAATTATGCCTGCGGGACCAGGCCTGTCATTCCCCACCTTAGATACAAGGCTATTGAGATGAAAGCTACGCTGGGAAAAGGAAGCAATGTTCAAAGCAGTAGATACCGTTTTTTCTATGGGTTTCAGGAACAATGCCCAGAAAGTACACACACACACACATTTCCACACTTCCTTCTTCCTTCTGCTCAAGGCCCCAGGTAATGAGTAACCAGACAGCCATGACTGACTCATCTCACGTCATCTCAGCAACATGTGCTCAGCTTACAAATTGTTTCTCTACCAACCCTATACTTCAGTAATATTTTTAATGTACTTGTAAGGCCTTGGGCGAGACCCTTCGAACTGAAATGCCTGTGTTTCGCCCCTGTTCTATTGATGGAAGCAAAGACCTTGCTGGCCAGAGCCAGAGCGCACACGGAAGCAGCAGCCATGCTATCTGGCTAACACTGAGCAAGGACACACGGACGTGAGGGCCTCTTGTGAAACCAAAGCAGCTGCCGATGACTACAGTTCCCACACCGAAGTCCACCCTGGAGGGCAGCAGGATCCTCTGGCTCCAGAGCCTTCCTAACTCCAACACTGTTAATTAAGGCGGGCAGAGGAGGGGAAACGTGCAAGAGAAAAGGCGCATTTTCTACTCAGTCCCCCAGTGCTACATTATGTAAAGCCAGGCTGAGCCATTCGTTAAAGGCTTTGGATGGTCCTTCTAGTCTTGAAGCTCACCTCCCACCCCGTGCACCCAGATGCTGGGCACTGATATCCAAAGAGAGGGGCTTCATATGCAAAGCAGATATACTCTGTAGAAGTCAGTGTATTTTGCACCAAATGCCGCCCCTCCTGAATGACATCCTGATCCATCACCAATGGCAACTGGGGGCTTTGTCATCAAACCATAAACGAATTAACATCTGCTTACACTTATAAGTTATTTCCACGGTAAGTCACTCATCCATTAAAAATAGTACATACATGCATACACATTTGAGCACATTCGACAAGTCTGCAAACTTTTTTTTCCAGTTAGTGATGGAGTTGAAAGGCGGCGGTTCTTTCCAGAAGCCAAAGCTTATAACTGCGTATCCAAACCCTACCCCTATTGCTTTTGGGTAGCCTTCCGTCCTCCCGATGACTCAAGCAGATTGGTATTTTGAATGTTTTAATAGAATCTAAAACTAGCACTGCATAGAGCCATCAACTCAACCCAAATAGCTTTTCCTAACACCCTGGCTAATTGTACCCTAGCCCAAAGTGGTGTTCTCCAATTACATTCTATACAGCTAATTGTTAAGCTACGGCTGCCGCCTCTTTCGAGAATTCCTTAAGACCCAAGGCAGGTAGCATTTCCCGAGTCTCCGGACACACTACTTCTGGGGCCTCCCAACTCATTCCTTTTCTATAAACACTTGCGATTGGCTGTCTGCAGTCACAAGTTTGCCCATATATGAATTCAACCAGCCACAAATGGGAAGGATTTGGAAGAAAAATTACTGAGCAGGCACACACTTTCTTGCCAGTATTCTCTGAGTCTTACAAAGTAACAATGGCTTGTATCACGGGCATGCCATACTAAGTTTTATAAATAACCGAGAGATGATTTAAAATGGAGGTGAGGTGGGGGTATGAGCTCCCACTACCTGTCCTTCCTAAATAGACCTGAGCCTCGGCAGATTTGAATTATCTTCAGAGTTCCGGAGCCACAATCCCACAGATACGCCAAGGAACAACTGTACGCTGTTGTTACATTACAGAAGCAAACAGCTGCATCTCACCTCGGTTTGACAGGAAGATCCTTGAGGTCAAATATACGTCTTCTACACAAACACCTACCTAATAATAAATGCCCACCTAATAATAAACGCCCAAAGGCACTCATTCCTCTGTAAGTTTTAGGGGGCGGCTGCACCGTGTCAGGCATTGTGGTAGTTGCTACAGACACACGGATATGCGGAACAAATTTCTCCAGCTCCTGTGGAAATGGCACTTCAGCACAGAAGACCAGCGGGAAAGAAATAAGCAAACGAGCACACAGTGGGAAGACAAACCGAAGAAAAGGAGGTGACCGGACAACGAGAATGGGGGTCGGGGACTGCGATCGTAGGCCCTCCATGCAGAGGCTACCTGACATCGGAAACGTGGCCCTGGCCAAAGTGAGAGCAAGCCAGTCGCTGAGGTGGGGAAGGGCAATGTGACACGGCCCGGTTGGCAGCGGGAAGCCGGTGCTCTGGAGGAAGGGGCTGAGAAATAGGAAAGGCAGTCAGGCAGCAGCCCAGCACCTGGGAAGACATGCAGAGGTCTGAGCAGCAAACAGAACCACCTGAGGAGCGGTTAGCCCTTCGCCCTAACATGTGAGGGCAAGGTGATAGGGGGACACCGAGCAGGATCGGGAGGCCAGCAGGGTACTGGTAGGGAGTGGGTGGATGGATCGGAGAGACATGGGGGCAGAAAACGGGCGAGAAAGGTTTGGGCTGTGAGTAATGAAAAGGAGGGGCTGGCACCACCCACAGCCAGGCAGAGGGAAGGGAGCAGGGCCTAAAACATGGTGACGTGTGCGGTGCCTGGGAGACATCGGGAGACACCAAAGGGCTGCGTGTGGGAGACACAGGGCACGCCGCAGGCTTTCGGAGCCGGGACTTATCTCAAGCGGCCGTCTGCCAGACGTAGTCCCACAGCCGAGCACGCTAAGGCAGAACCTAAAAGAAGACCACATCCCAAGGAGTCTTCGAGGTGGCAGCCAGAAGTGGGGAAAACAGGAACGTTCGTGCCAGGAATCTAAACTACTAAGGTCTGCAGGAAGGGGTTTATCACGCTGCCAGAGACAAGGCAAGACTGGTCACTGGTTCTGACAACTTGGAGGAGGCTGCTGACCTTCAACTAACTAGTTTAGTGCCGGCGAGGTGCCTGAGCGGGTGGAAGAGTGTGCGGCCAAGTCTGACGACCCGAGTTCAAACCCCGGAACCTGCCTACGTAGTAGAGGGACTGTCTCCAAGCCGTACTCTGACTTCAACATGTGTGTGTGTGTGTACACACAAACAAATACATGTAATAATTTTTCTAAATAAAAAAAAACTATTTCAGAGAAACAAAAAAGATTCAGAGTGAATTCACTTAAAAGAGATAACTCAGGGATAATTTTCTCAGTCTTGTAATAAAAGAAAGCAAAGAAACGGTGGATAACTGGGGGGCATGGCGAAGGAAAGCCCTCTGACACACAGGCTGACAGTGAAGGGAAGAGGGGGGAGGGAGCATGCAGCCTGGAAGGGGTGAGGGAGAGAAGCCCTTCAGGACCTGACTGTGTGAACACGTGAGGCGTGAGGCGCCACCTAAGGAGGGAGCCGGGACACCCCAGGCTTCCGAGGACAGAACTGTTGAACCACTTTCAAGTGGAAGTCGACTCATTCCAGTTTCTAGAACACTCTTAGGTCCTCCAGAAACTGTCCCAACTTCAGGAATCCAGCCGTCAAATACTTGAGGCCAGCTTTCTCAGGCTTCTTGTGACAGACACGCTCAACGCAACGTGGTCCTTGCCTCGGGTCCCCAGCATTCCTAAAACCTTTGCAATCTCCTGAGTAACGAGTTTCTTATTCACACAAAGGTCTCTTACCTGGGGTTTCGCACAACGCACAGTGGGTGTCTGGTAATTACAAGCCAGAGTGTCCAGCAGGAAGACTCAGCCTGCGGCCGACAGGGAAAATCTGGGTCTATCTCATCATCTCAAAGGAAGGTGGGGGATTCTAGAACTCAGGTCAAAAAACCTGAACAATGAGATGGCCGGGGCATAGACGGGGCTCTAGGGGCAAGACACAGAGGTACAGTTGACAGCAGCATGCCAGGAAGGAAGGCATAGGCTCTGGCCTGGACCACTACGCCCCACGGGGTCTTCCAGCTGATGTTCTTATACTCATCCTTTTTAATAAATCACTAAATGTTAAGTGTTTCTCTGAGCTCATGAGAAGCTCTAGAAAGTTCTCAAAAGAGAAAGGGGCAAGGCAGCCATGGGAATCCCTCAATGTGTGGCTACTGAAAAAAGAAGCATGGCCCAGCAGGACGCCCCATTTACAGAGGGCACCTGACGCGGGGGCTTTGCTGGACACTCTGTGACCTATAAGGTCTAAGTTATTTCTAAGGAATTGAGTGCTTAAATGGACTGGATCGTGAGGCACACAGTACCAGAGACCCCAAGAGCGTTGGGGGAAATCACACGCTCTGCTGTTAGAAATCGTACCGACACCACATCCATGGCTAGATATGAGAATCCCACGGGGACCGAGGACACAGTAACCATCTCAACACTGTACTGTGAGCGGAAGAGCAGAACAAGACAACAGATGCCGTCCTCTCTTAACCAACAGTCTTAAATGAAAGCGGGCGGGTGCCAACCACCTCCTGCTCCCTCAACAGTAAACACCTCAAGGGCTGACCGGTTCCAACTCATGTCAACCAAACACCATGGGTTTTTCAAAAGCAGCAGCAGCCGCCGCCTAGGAATAAAACAGCTCCGCGGAGAACCCACACGCCACAGAGGGATCCGAACACCACTTAAGTAAAACCCTTCACCAGTAGATCTAGATCCGCACCGCTGTGAACACAGAAGGTACCATCTGCACAGGGTACTTGGTTCCTGACAGGCATTCAAGTAACACGCTGAATGATGGCGTCTGCACCTCTGACTGGAGAATGCCTCTCTGACCCGGAACTCTCTTCTATGCACACAGAACAAGCTCATTCTTCAAGAGCCCATTGGCCCATCTCCCAAAATCTCCACAGGTTGTGACATTACTGCTACACTCAAATATTTGAGCCCTCTGTTAACGACACTAATGAAACCGGAAGAACCAGGGTGCATGCACCCTGCTTTCTATGGCCTTCCGTTGCCTTCTCTGGTTATTATTGACGTATAGTGTCTCCTGCACCAACCGGGCAGCCTTCCAGACAAACTCTTCTTCACATCCACAGTAGCTTGCACAGACTAGGGATGCCAAACCATGTTCACTGGGAGAATGTTCGAGTCCTTCTGCTGGATCACTTTGGATTCCTCACAGGCTGCAACTGGCAGGAAGGCATACCTTGAAACTTAGAGCAGGAACAAGGCCCCTCTTGGGCTAGCACACTGAAGCCCGCTCCCCACTCCCTTTTGCCTGGGTTTCAGCCCCTGTGAGCTGCTCAACTCTTAGGCCCAGGCAGTCTCAACTGCACTCTCCCAAGTACAGACCCCAAAGACCCTTGGCTCATCTCCCCCAAATAGATCAGGACCAGTGTTGGCCAGCCCCCATCCTGGCAAATTCCAACTGAGTGCCAGCCACAGATCCCAGCAAGGATTCCTCCCACAACAACAAAGGCACAGGTGTGGTCCCTCCCCACCTCCTAAGCACACACCCTTAAGGCAAGGCCTGGGTGACAAGGGCGGAGGCCTGGGCCACACAGGTAACAAAAGGGCTTTTTCTCAGACCATTGAAGGACTTCACAGCGCCCAGCAGAAACCAGCAGGAAATGGTAGGCTTGGCTGAGAACTAAGCCTTTCCGGTGAGATTGATTGGATCCGCGAGAGTCCCTCTAGGCTGGTGTGAACAGCGGAATATATGCTCAGTTTTACAAACATCCTTCTTGAGATAAAGTCTTCCAAATCCCAGAGGAGCACTTGACAAGAAACAATAAAACTTTAACAGCCGTCTACAATTCGGATAAGGAGTCTGAGACTTCCTGGGTGTATTAGAAACTGTTTCTACTGGCAAGCAGAGTCTGACATCACCACAACTTTTATGGTAACATATTTGGCCGGCATCACTTTCCTCTTTCTGTTTAAGAAGCTTCAGAATCTGAAAGAATAGCAATTAGCCAGGGTCTCTCTCTACCCATAGAACAGACTCCTCCGACAGCTTTGAAAGTAGCTCCAGGCAGGCAGGACAGCAAGACGACTCAGCAACCCTGAGGACCTGAATTCAACCGCTGGGACCCACAGGGTGGAAGGGAGAGATCCGCCTGCCTGCAAGGTGTTCTCTGGCTACCATGCACACCCCAGAATAAAATAAATAACTATAATTTTAAAACCTAAGTAGCCTTGGAAAGAGGCAGACGCAGGGAAAGGTTTGGGATTCCAAGGAAAGAGTTCCGATGTGTGGAGCACTTTTAGACACAGGGTGTGCCTCAGGCCAGGAGACACGCCTCATTACAGACCACTTGTCACGGCTAAGGTAGCAGCTGACTTTTGACCCAGGGCCACCGTACCGCAAAAAAAAAAAAAAAAAAATGGCACGGATCCCTCTGAGGTGAACCTTCCTAAATCTTCAGTTGTTCAAAACCAAACAAGTGTTTTCAAAGACGGGAGACAAACGTGGCATCTGCCTTCTGCTGACTGCCAGAGCAGTCCCACGTAAATGTAAAAGGAGAGTTTCGGCCTCTTAAGATGGCACTGTGCCGGCTAGACATTGATCCGAAGGGTCTGAAATGGGAGCACTCTGATTCCTTCTCGCACAAGTTATGCGCGTGTGCACGTGGGCCACGGAAACAGCGCCTCCGTCCACAACCTGCCATCTATGGCTTTACATGGTTCCAAAGACGGTGACCCCAGACCCGTGGTGAGGCTGCCACTGAAAACCACCACGTTGTCCCTTCACTAAGGTCTTATTTCTTCCCCCTTTCCTCCTCCTAACGGCTGCTGTGCAAGATTTCAGCCTCTGAGTACATTCCGTCAAAAATGTTATCTCCCCGATGAAAACCAGAATTTTGTTTTGCCTGCCGCTGCCTCCCAACGCCTAAAAGAGAGCGGTAAGTAGGCCGTGTGATAGACCGGAAAGGACAAACATCTCCCGGCATCCAGTTTATTAGAAGGCACCAGAACAGCCAAAGGTTCAATGGCTCTAAAAGTAAAAATGAGAGGAGCAATACAGTAACTTCAGCAAGGCCCCCTCCCCAACAAACACACAAGCACTCCTTAGGAAAAGATGTTGCCACACCCTTGATCTAACCATTACAAGTTCTCACTATAAAGACCATATAAAAGAGACACCACTGGTCTACCGGTCTCCTGCAGAGAACCCCTAAGCTCGAGAGCCCAACTTCGTCATTTCCACAGTCCGAGATAGGATCAGAATGTTCTTGATAACATTTACCTGGCTCACCTGGAGAGCAATGAAAAACAGGCCAACCGAGGGCTCAGGACATGAGGCACCTACGTCACTCAACAGGCATGTAGTCCTAAAAACTCGGCTTGGTGCAAACATGGGGGTCAAAGGTTCTGGAGACATATCTGGACGGCTGACATCAGCCCCATGCAAACTCCCCCAGCTTCCGCATTTTCAGATGAGAGCAATAAGAACACCTTTGAAATCTTAAATCATCTTTCTAAATTTTCAAAGATTCCATTACAAAAATGGAAAGCCGGCTGACTTCAAATAGTGCTGGCAAATCTTACTGTAATATCAGCAACACACTTTATCCAAATTCAAGAAGGCCGTCGCTGTGGAAATTATCCCTTTGTACACTGTGAAGATGTGTTGTGCTAATCGGTTTAATAAAGAAGCGAGCGAACGGGACAATAACTGGACAGGATAAGGGTAGGCAGGAGAACCAGACTAAGAATGCTGGGAGGGAGAAGGGCAGAGTCACGGAAGTCAGGGGAGAAACAAGGAAACAGGATATAAACATGTCGTGCTGAAGGAAGGTACCACCACATGGCAGAGGTGCAAACCCATAAGAAGCATGAGTTTTTAAAGAGTTAGCTAGTAAGAAGCCTGAGCTACAGGCCAAGCATTTATAATTAATATTAGCTCTCGATGTTGGTTATTTGGGAACTGGAGGGCACGAAAGAAAAGTGCCCTACAGGATGTTTCTGCTCTATCCTGCCTGGGCTGTGCCCATCAGAGAGTTTCTGGCAGAAGCATGAGCCACTCTGCCCTTTAGTGGGGGGTCCCTCCATGGACAGCATGAACAAAGAGAACCATCTAAGGAAACAGGATCAGAGGGCACTACAAAATACATACTCTTATATTTTAACAAAAAAATGAAAAATCTCCATCATGGTATATGACATCTGAATAAATAAATCCCTCGATATCTTTATGAAGAACTTGTTTTCGATTACGTCGCCATTGTGAGGCCCAGCGAAATGGAAAAATCATTTATCATTTCTTTTGCTTCCTAGTTATTCAGCTCTTAAAGAAAGGGCAGCGTGAGCTACAGAGGCGAGCAGGATAAATATCCTAATTTACAGAAGTTTGTAATTTAAAAAAAAATGGCACTGGGCACAGGAGCGAAGGCTTAGCAGTGAAGAGCACTGATGTCTCTCCAGAGGACCTGGGTTCAAGTCCCAGCAGCCACATGGCAGCCTACAACCACCTCTAAATCTAGTACTAGGGGATCCAGCCCACTCTCCTGAACTCTAAAGGCACCAGGCATGCACATGATACACACCCATACACGTAGATGAGACATAAACACGTAAAGGAAAATAAACAAATCTAAAAGAAAAAGATGAGACTAGACACAATTAACCAGAGAGGAAGGAAGGACTGCGTAAGGTCCCGTGGGCAATCCTGAGGCACGGTCCCTCAGGATCTGCCCATAAAGTCGAGTTTAACAATCTGCAGAGCGCACAGGTAAGAGACGCGGAGAGGAGGTAGGAAGGGCCTTCAGTGGTCGGTTCCAGGAGGACGAGCAGGATTTGAGGTTAGAGGAAACAGACAACAGAAAACCTTGAAGAACGGGCCAAAGATTCTCTCTAGTCAAAGGGCACACAGGAGCGCCTGCAGGCTGCCCAAGAGAAGACACCACAGCCTGATTACAACAGAGCTCCTGATGGTGGCTGATAAACAGTATCAACAGCAGCGAGACCAAACAGCTGCTGACAAAAGTCCAGTTGGGCCTGGCAACTAAATCCCTGTGGGCGCTGGGGGGAGCCGAGAAGTTGGGTGCTGGGAGGAGCCGAGAAGTTGGGTGCTGGGAGGAGCCGAGAAGTTGGGTGCTGGGGGGAGCCGAGAAGTTGGGTGCTGGGGGGAGCCGAGAAGTTGGGTGCTGGGGGGAGCCGAGAAGTCCAATCCTTTCCCCTCTTCCCATCCTCCTTGCTCTTTCCCATGTGTGAAGTTTGAGATCTGAGGTGGTTCTCTGGGGATCCAGCTCCTGAGCTGTCTGAAATGGACCAAGTCCTCCTTGGGATACCTTTGAAAAACTTTTCATTGTCAAAGAATTTTAAGATCACACCAGAAAGGAACCACGCCTCCCTGAAGATGCCACCCGACGAGCCCAGGCTCAAAGGTGTGGCTTTAACATAAGGGGATGGCTCTTCCCTGCCAGGGAAGGGAATGGTGAAGGGGCCAAACACGCCCTCAGTACAGCAGACACTCTTTTCAGAGAGACTTTAGGTAGGAAACCATCCTATTTTTGTAGAGAGCCACGTGATGCCACGCCTTACAGGTGGCGCTGATTCCCGCCTTCCACCTTTCCAATGGTGAGTGCGCTCAGGTGTGTAACAACTCCATATATGCCTAACACTAAGATCTGGCTTGCTTCCGCGTTTCTGGACCTATCTGCGTCTCCCACGTGGCTTGCTGGGGTTGGCTACCCAGAGGTTATTTAAGCTGCAGACTGGCTTTTCCCCGGGGCGAGAGGTTGCGAGAGGTAGCGGAAAAGATAAGATTATTTTAAGGGCCTGAATAAACCGCATGATAAGGCAGACGCGACATATTTTATCTACGTATTTCCATTGCCTGTACCTCATACACTTACGTGAATGTAAATATTCTAGCTGAATGAAATATTCTAACTGACTGAAAAGATAAATCTGAGAGACTTTTAAAGACAAGAATTGTAAGAAAACACTTTTAGTAGACTATCAGTGAGCTCCGCTTCTAAATGTGATTTCCATTTCTCTTTTAACTTAATTGTGGTGACATGTGCGTTTATGATGGGGGGCATGCATGCCGGAGCACGTGTGTGGAGGTCAGAGGAGTCAGTTTTCCCCGTCTACCTTACATGGATTGTGGGTACTGATCTCCAACAAGGATGCTGCCAAGCCATCCAGCTGGCCCAAACCAAATTCTTGAAAGAATTAGAGTTAAGGTGTATCCAAATCTAAAGTAATATTATCACCCCATGTCACAACACTGTGATCTGAGAGTACGCTGGCCTGGGTTGTAGGACAAAGCCTGTTTTGAGATACTGTCAAAAACTGCCAGGGAAAATTGACAGGGAATAATGCAAGAAGATACACACACTCAAGGGAGTGGAAAGTGTCCCAGCATGAAGGAGGAGGAGAGAGTATGTAGAAAAGAGCGAGAGATGTGGTTGGCAAAATGTCTCCCATCTTATTATTCTCACTGTCATTGCTAGCAGCAGCCACGGTCCTTTCCTACTGGGCTACGGAACGTCCGTGGGAAGCCCCTCTACACACACAAGATTATCCAAGTATCAGATAGATATTTCTCACTCACGAAGATCCTAACAATTACCTTCCCACTGAACAGAGAAAAATCACTTTATTTCTCCAAGTTACAGCTTCTTCTAGCAATTGTCTCCAGACAGTCAATGAGAGAGCCAACGCCTGCATGCAAGCTCCACGCATTGTATCTTCGCTGTCCCCTCCTACACTCCAGATGCAGCTAATAGCTCATAGGGGAGACCTGACCTGGCGGAGAACCCCCCCCGAGCAAACGCTAAACTGCTAACTGTGAGGAGAGCAACAGACCCAGCCGGGACAGAGAAGAGGTGAGAAGTCTACCATCCTTGGTCCTCTGAGATTTGAGGAAGGCACCAGAGCTGCTTTGGGGAGGATGGAGAAGAAGCCCTGGGAGTGGCCAATGCAAAGCCTGGCAGAGATGTTGTGCTGAACGGGCGTGGCCAGCCGGCCGGATGCAAGAGGCAGGGCAGGAGCTGGCAACTCTGCGCATACTGGTGATGAGATCCACCGTGACGCATTGTATGCAGGGCTTCACGGGCCACCAAATGGTTCTTCTTCTCTTCAGCGGTGGGAATTCTTTATTGCTGATGGTATTGCGCTCCACCAGGGTAGCGGGGGCCCTGCTGTCTCCTAGAAGATTGCTTTAGAGGCTAAGGACAGACAGTCCAAGGCAGGGCCTAGAGCACACATCTACCACAACAGAACATTGCCAAAGGCCAGATTTAAAACTAAGTGGAAAATATGACTGATGCGGCAGGCAGTGGATATAAGCTGAGACACAATGATAGTTCTATAGAGTGTGGGGTCTGAGAACACAGGCGACCCTGAAGAAATAAGCATCAAGAGACACCCCCCTCCCCGTTGAGGGCTGGAGAGATGGCTCAGAGGTTAAGAGCACTGGCTGCTCTTCCAGAGGTCCTGAGTTCAATTCCCAGCAACCACATGGTGGCTCACAACCATCTGTAATGAGATCTGGTGTCCTCTTCTGGCCTGCAGGCATACATGCAGGCAGAATACTGTATACATAATGAATGAATATATATATATAAAGAGAGACTCCATTGAGAACAGTGTGGAACTCATTTCTGGCCGAGGGGCAGGTATGAAGCACACCAGGGCTCTGCCATCACCAGGATTATTTTGAGAAGCAAGAGTAAAGCCTTTTAGGGTAGTGCCAGCAATGGTCACTCTCAAGATGCACTGGCTGGCACACCTAGCATCGTTACCAGTAAAGCCAATGGCTACGGTCCGCGGCATGAAGTTCAAGCAGGAATGAAAACCATTTGCAAGCACATATTTATTGCAGCGTGAGCTAAACTTCAGTGTGTGTAAGCACAGCCCAGAGGCCCACAGGAAGCCGGGCTCCTGAAGTCGGGCTTTCCCCAGTATGTTTTCCGAATAAGTCCACGAGAGACTCTGGCGTTGACTCCAAACACCATATGCTGAGCACGACTTCAAGACCTAAGACTTAAACTCGGCATCAAATACAACACTTCACTGCAAGGGAGCTAGAGGAATGATTTTATAAATGCAATTTCAAATTTTAATTTTTCTTAAGGCACAGTGAGACTAGACCACTGGCAAAACCAAGAAAACAGGATAATCAAAATCTACTAGATTGGCAAAATATAGATTGCTCAGTACTTTTGTTTTGTTTTTTGTTGTTTGTTTTGTTTTGTTGGTTTTCTGAGACAGGGTTTGTCTGTAGCTTTGGAGCCTGTCCTGGAACTAGCCCTTGTAGAAAAAGTTGGCCTCGAACTCACAGAGATCCGCCAACCGCTGCCTCCTGAGTGCTGGAATGGAAGACGTGCGCCACCAGCACCGCCTGGCGATTGCTCAAGTTTTAATAACTACTTTTGTATAATTAAATATTTAGTTCCAAAGAACCCCACATGTCCCTGTGAGCTGAATCACTGAAAAATCAAAAGACACATAGATAATGAGATAGATAGACAGACATAGATTATTTCACTAGATATAAATGTGTACACATATCCACATATATCCTTAATTATGAGAGCTCATTTTTCATCTGATCAGAAGGGGCAGCTGATATCTAACCACAAACGAAGCACAACTAAGACTTTGGTCATGGTTCTTCCACTTCAGCGCCGAGCTTCTTGGCCCGGGCACTACTGTCTGTGCACGGACAGTTCTAGGATCTGGGACTGCCGTGTGCCACCGCTGCGGGACAGACAGTGGCATCCCTGTCCGCCAGCGACCAGTAGAGCCCTCCCACCTGTGCGTGTGGCAATCAAAACTGTCCTTGGACAACAGCAATTGCTCACTCATCCAAACCGTGTCTGGACGTAGACGCCGCTGAGCATCTGACCCACAGAAGTCCAGGTTAACCATTTCAAAAGCCACACAGCCCCCGCCCCCACAATATCCCAATGACAGACTAATCTTTTCCTCAGCCAGGACGTCTTCTAAATGTTTCCACATCGGAGTTTCTGCTCACAGACAGTGAATGCAGAACACGCGTCTTCATTTATACGCCTCTCACGGCCAACTGGGGTTGTTTCCAACGAAGTGTTCGTTTGATGAGAGGAGAAGGCTGCTAAAAGCTAACAGTAATGACGGCATTAATCACAGCCCAACCTTGCGGAGCCCTTGACGGCTCTCCGGGCACCTTTGCATACATGAGTCCCAGCGTGGCATCCAGCAACAGTTCCCTGATGTCTTAAGTCTCCACGCAACGGTTTACCACCTAAGAGTATTCTATTGTACCTACCAATGCCGCTTTGCAAGTCACCACGAGTAACTGACTGCAATTGAAAATGGTAAGAACTCTGGTAAAGCACTCACAAACCCACGAGGAGGGGCAGGAAATGTTTCTGCTCAGGCACAAACCAGAGAAGCCTGGGGCTCTCGACTCATTACACAACTTGGCCCAAACAGGATCTCTCTTCTTTTCCTTTTAACTCAGCAGCGGATTTGAGAAGGTAAAAAGCAAACAGACTCCTTTCTGGTATAAGTGAGTAGGACGTAACCGGAGAGATAAGAAGGTTTTAGTTTTGCTTACGATTTCGCCTTATAATTTATTTATTTATTTTTGCTTTTTCAGACATTTTTACGTGAGCAATTAAAAAAAAAATCTAATAATCCAAGTCTGTTGTTGATCCATCAAACAAACAAACAAGAAAGACTTTTGTTCGGTCATGCAGACTAGAAAAAAAATCTAGTAAGGAAAATAAGGCAGCCTGCTCCACACATGGGGTGAGCAATGTCCTTGGAAGCCAGACAGTGGCAGTGCTGTTGGGTTTCTCTCTGTAGCCCAGGCTGCCCTGGAACTCACTCTGTAGCCCAGGTTGGCCTCAAACTCACAGAGATCTTCCTGCCTCTGTCTCCTGAGTACTAACTGGGGTTAAAGGTGTGCACCGCTACGCCAGGCTGCGGGACTCTTACAATGTGCATTCCTGTTTTGTGTGCAAAACTAAGCAGCAGCTGCTGTTCCCAGACTTCGCTGCAGAAATATTTTACACTTAAGCATTCCGCCTTATTTTTTGAGGCACTAACTATAAATTTCTACATTCTTTCCCGTGAGCTAAAAACCACAACTAAAAACAAAACCACTTTCCTCTCATTCCGGGAGACAGCTGCATGCATCTGTCAATCACACGCTGGAGGGGAAGGGCCGCCTTTGCCGGCCGTACTCACATGTGAGGGCTTAGCTCGTAGAAGTTTCTGTTTCTGTAATCCTCCACTTTCTCAGGCGAGTAAATGGGCAAGGACCGGTAGGGGTTCACGGATATAACCACACTTCCAATGTATGTCTGTAAAGCAGAAGAAGAAGACAGTCAGAGGCTAGCAGCAAACGGGACACATTCAAACACCTCCAAGTTCAGCGTGATGCAGTTGCATCCCTCACCATGATTTTACACACTTCAAGAGCACTGTGCCTCTCTGAAGACAGGCGGCCAATAATGCATGTTCGTTTTGCTCATACAGGGAGAGCACACATTTGTAGACTGGAAATACGTTTTCAGATAAATCTTGACATAACTTTATGACTGTACAAAAGCTCCAGAAGCTCTCCAAAGTCCCGTCACACTGGCCAAGTTCCCGTAACTGACGCTCACTGTAAGCAAGCAATTACAGCTCGTTTGTCCTCGGTCACCTTTAGCCTTCTAAGTGAGCTGGAGCTTCGGCTGCCCAATTCCCCAGCCCCACCCACACCTAGGGTAAAAGCTTCCCTCGGGCACAGTCCCTCTACTCCCTGCCTTCTAAACCAGTACAGACCACATACAATTCAGTATTAGGTCCACAGCTAGCTAGCCCTTGGGAATATACACGCCACAGAATTCCACGCTACAATACACTTTGGCAGTAGCATTGACAAGTGCTTTCTGATGCAACATACATTTAATGCGGAGTTGACAGCAAACGGCCAATTGAAATGGACGCCCTGAGGGGTCAACGCTGTATTTCAACAGACGTTAACTAACCCCTAGCTGCCAACTAGAACTCTCTTCCTTTGGGCTTCACCCTTCTGTTGCTGGCAGCCCCGGTAAAACTGGCTCCGGCCCTTTTGTGCCTAGCACAACACCACGGGTGACAACCGTCTGGGCTGCTTGCAGGTAAACTCGTCTTGGCAGCTCTGGTTTCCTTAGTTTCGACATCATGAGGACGGAAGAGAAAGAGCCTCCCTAAACGGGCAAATGAGGGGTTTAAAATGAAAACCTGCCTGTCTAAGACATAGTTATGCCAGACATGAGAGCGTGGCCACTGGCCGTGGCTTTTATATTTACTGAGTAAATGATGAGCCCTCCTCGCGGTGGGAAGTACGTGTGCCTTTCTCCTTCGGCAACATAAAAATAAAATTTAAGCGTACAGACTTTGTCAGCAGAGAAACCGACCCCTGGGCTGACTCTTCACAATGGCTAAGCGGTGATAACCATCTGCCACGGTGGCATTCTTGCAGAGAGAACAAATTCTGCTGCCTGGGTTTCGGCATCAGCGCCCCGTCCTCTCCCCCCCCCCCCCCCCCCCCCCCCCGGCTAATGACACACACGCAAATTACTTTTTATTTGTAACTTTTCCTGCACGGTGAAGTAGCTTCTGCGCCGAGCTGTATCACCATCATGCAGAACAGGGCCTGCCCACTGCGGCTGCTCGGTCTCTTTAACTGAAGGACTGGCTCACACTAGCTCCAGTGAGCGCTAAAGTGGACACTGCTGTCCATTATCCTTGGGTTGATGTGCAACGCCAAAGTCACTGTATACAGCGGCCACTGTTTTATTAAGCCTGTAGGCCATGCATTGCCAGTGCACAAAGCCTTAAATGATACCCACTCCCCCACCCCCAGGTTTCCTGCCCTACTGTGGGTGCTTCTTGCAAATACAGCCAGAAAACCATCTTTCACCTGTACACACATGGGATGAGCGGAGTGCTTCAAAGGGGAGTGTGTGTTTATTTTCCAAGTCTCTGAATCTGGACTTGGATCAGTGAGACACTAGCAAATGCGACCCAGGCAGAGAGATTGGAAAACCATGCGGGACTGGTATGTGCCTCCATCTTTGCAGCTATCCTGTGCTCTTGGTATGAATGAGCTTGAGCCATCCACGGAGAAGTCAGGGAGGGCGGGGCGGAGGGACAAAGTGTTCTGCCCTATAGCCAGTACTATATAGGTTGTGAGTGAGCCAGCCCACACCATTAACCCCACTAAAGCCACCAGATACTTGAGGTTACAGGAGTCATCCCAGATGAGCCCAGCGGAAGGTACACAAGCTGAAGTCAGACTAAGATTCTACTCCAGAGAGTTGTCACCCAAGAAGATTGTCACTTTAGCCATTTCTGAAACTAGTTTGCCGCAACACACCAATAACTGACACTCACACATCTCTGAGTAAACCAGAAAAGGGGCCAGGCAGGACTAGACACACTCAGCTAAGCAATCATTAGAGCTGCCGTACTCCCCACGTTAACAGACTTGGTGGGATCCGATCTGTACCCACAAGAAGCCAATTAAACAGCAAGCAATAGCGAAAAGGAGGAAAGGGACTTAAGGGGAAGAAGAGAGTGTGGGAAACACACTCACTGGTGCACATGCACACCCAGTGTCCCTCTGTGGGGGTCTTCATTTGCGTGTGTTATCTAATAGAAGACAGTTGAGGTGAGGTGAGCCCAGCCCACACCACTGTTTGGGCTTCCAGCTCTCCTGCAGAGCTGTCTGACAAGTTCTTGGGGCCCTGTGAAGTCCCTTTCCTGGAGACAAGTCCTTCCTTCCTTCCAAAACCAAGCTTCAGCCTCCTCCACCCAGCATGGGACTCATGGAGAAATTCCAATTTATTGGGGACAAAGCTCACCTGGGTCCCTCTAGAATAACCTCATCCCTGCCAGGCTGGTTACACCCACTCCACTCCACATTTGCATCCTAAGCCTTGAACCCCTGAGGTTTGCCTTCAACCAGGACAGCTGTCCTGATGCTGCCTGGCTCCTTCCTCGAAGGTTCTATAAGCCAAGGCTTCAAAATCCCCGCGGTAGCAGCAGGAATAATTAAATATTCAGTCACAAGCCCCCTTCCTCGGAAATACAGAAAGTAGTCCTGGAAGCAGCTGATTGGCTCGGGGGACTGACATTCAGTTCTGGGTCTGGGCTGCCCAAACTCATGAACTCCTGAAAATGCAGGATAAAGCTTAGTTCTTCAGGGGTCAAGGGGAGTGACGGGGCAGCTCACGTCTACACCAGTGAACATCTGAACTTCAGCGTTATCACTGCCCTTTTCTTATTGCATCAAACTCTCAAAAGAAGCTCACTGTCAAGTAGCCGCTTCTTCCATCTCCTTGCGCTCTGCCCGCATCCTCCCAACAGTAGCACTGCGGCCGCCATTGGTGTCAACTTCCCCATCAACCAGGCAATGCAAAGGTCCTCTCCTGTCTGTCACTGCCCTGTGCGACCAGCCTTCAACATCTAGGTCGGTGAAGGAAAAGAGGAGAGGAACGAGACGGGAACAAGAAAGGAAAAGTGACACAGGCGGGGAAGGAGGCTGGACCCCTGTCAATCAACAGCCTCGCTTCCACTTCTCCAGGGCAGACATTAAGTCACGAATGTGCAAACAGTCCTGAGTCAAAACCATCCCCAGCTGCGCATTTTCAATGCTTCTGGCACTCCCACCACATGCCTTGCAAGTAACAAACACAACTTGAGGGTTCTGCTTGTGCCTGCAGCGGAAACTGAAGCTTTCCGGAGGACAGTCCGTACCAGCCTTCCCTCTGCAGACTCCGGTTCAGAGCCCGGGAAAAGAGCCTCTGCAGCCAGAGCTTGCGACAGGCCATGCGTGCTATTCCCAGAAGAGCCCTGGCAAAGCTCACAAACTCACTCCTCAGAGACCATCTCAGGGACCTGGGGAGGCACCAGCCACCCACAAGCTTTCCAAAGAGATCTCGCATGAACTCTGGCACTACAGGCATGGATGGATTTAGCTGAGGTCTAGGGGCTGGGGTCCTGGCTTGGCTGTTACACAGTGGTCAGTAGATTCCAGCAGGGCCACAGAGCATTTATAATACCAAAATACACACTGTTTACAGAACGCCCATGCGCTTGTTGTGGGCTTGGTGCTTGGATATATAATCTCATTTAATCCTCAGATCTTCGAGGGGGAATTAGTGATAGTCCCCCTGAATGTCCACGTGAGGAAACTGGGAAGAGCTAAAAATGTGCCTCGCTTTACACAAAACTGAAGGCTTACCAGAAAACGTGGAGCCAAGGTCTCCAGAACGTTCCAAATGGATTTCAAGTATAAGCAGCGGGAGATGTTGGAGAGGCTGAGCTGAGGGCTCAAATGCTGCAGGCACGGGTTCAAATGTGAGCATGTTCACCATCCAACCCCTGACTCCAGAGCTGCTCCTGCGCTGCCTGCCTTGAAACTCAAGACTCTGCAGTCTAGGTCCCCTTCCCTCCTCCCTTCCCCATCCTTCTTCCCAACCCACTCCATCTTCCTTTCCCATCTCTCTTCCCTTCCCTCTTCAGCCTCCCTTCCCTCTCCCTCCTCCCTTCCTATCCCTCCTTCCTTCCCTCTCCCTCCTCCCTTCCCTCTCCACCCTCCCTTCCCATCCCTCTTCCCTTCCCTCTCCATCCTCCCTTCCTATCCCTCCTCCCTTCCCTCTCCATCCTCCCTTCCCTCTCCATCCTCCCTTACCACTCCATCCTCCCTTCCCATCCCTCTTCCCTTCCCTCTCCATCCTCCCTTCCCATCCACCTTCCCTTCCCTCCCCTCCTCCCTGTGTTTTGCTGTGTAGCCCAGGCTAGCCTTGAACTCCAGTTCTTTATATAGTCCAGGCTTGTCTTGCACTCGTGGTTTTCAATCCACCTTAGGCCCTCCAAGGCTTGTACCACAAGAGCAGTTAGCTCTGAAATATCGCTTTTCTGTCGAGAAGACTCAGTTTGTTTATGTAGCCTCTTTAGAGTAAATAACACCCCAGATATTCAAGTAAGTTTTGTCTGTTAATTGACAGTTTCCTGACGGGTATCTCTGATGTCGAGATGATTATTATGATTAATCTTTTCTGTTGAGATGAAAATGTTTTTCTTGTAACCTGAAGGCTGTCTTTCTTTCTAATCTAAAGCGGCTTCAGAAGCTGTCAGGGACAAGGTAGGAAACCGCCGAGCCACGCAACTTTCACCTCTGAAGCAGGAGTGGTCAAAGCCAGGACTCAGACAAAAGCAGTCCATCACAGAACCGTATAAACACACTGATTTAATTGACTGTTGATAAATGAGCAACACATTTATTAAGGGCCAATTTTATTTGAACATTATATTAAACATAAAATCCCCTCACAGTCTGTCTCGAGATGAGTCTCCTATACAGAAGACAACAATTTGAGAGCTAGCTGCTCTTGGGGTACAAGCCTACATTCCAGCCTTAGAGGGCCTAAGGCAGATTGAAAACCATGAGTTTAAGGCAAGCCTGGACTACACAAAGAACTGGAGTTCAAGGCTAGCCTGGGCTACACAGCAGAAGGAAAGGAGGATGAGGAGGGGAGGGAGGAGGGATAGGAAGGGAGGATGGAGAGGAAAGGGAGGAGGGATGGGAAGGGAGGATGGGGGAGGGAAGGGAGGAAGGAAGGGGAAGGGAGGAGAGAAGGGGAAGGGAGGAGGGATGGGAAGGGAGGATGGGGGAGGGAAGGGAGGAAGGAAGGGGAAGGGAGGAGAGAAGGGGAAGGAAGGAGGGATGGGGAAGGGAGGATGGGAGAGGGAAGGGAGGATGGGAGAGGGAAGGAAGGATGGAGAGGGAAGGGAGGAGGGATGGGGAAGGGAGGATGGGAGAGGGAAGGGAGGATGGGAGAGGGAAGGAAGGATGGAGAGGGAAGGGAGGAGGGATGGGGAAGGGAGGATGGGAGAGGGAAGGAAGGATGGGAAAGGGAAGGGAGGAGGGAGAGGAAGGGAAGAGGGAGAGGGAAGGGAGGAGGGAGAGGAAGGGAAGAGGGAGAGGGAAGGAAGGATGAAGAGGGAAGGGAAGAGGGATAGGAAGGGAGGAGGAATGGGAAGGGAAAATGGAGAGGGTTGGGAAGAAGGATGGGGAAGGGAGGAGGGAAGGGGACCTAGACTGCAGAGTCCTGAGTTTCAAGGCAGGCAGTACAGGAGCAGCTCTGAAGTCAAGGGTTGGATGGTGAACATGCTCACATTTGAACCCGTGCCTGCAGCATTTGAGCCCTCAGCTCAGCCTCTCCAACATCTCCCGCTGCTTATACTTGAAATCCGTTTGGAATATTCTGGAAACAGTGGCTCCATGTTTTCTAGTAAGTCTTCAGCTTTGTGTAAAGCGAGGCACATTTTTAGCTTTTTTCCAGTTTCCTCATGTGTACATACAGGAAGACTATCACTAATTCCCCCTCGAAGATATGTGCCAAGTGAGATTACGTATCAAAGCACTAAGCCCAGAGCAAACATTCCACAAACAGTACCCACTATGGTGGTATAAATTCCACAGGGCACGACTGGAATCTACTGGCCACTGTATAACAGCCAAGCCAGGACTCCAACTCCTAGACCTCAGCCACATTCACCCAGCCCTACAATGCCAAAATCATGAGGACTTTCACAAAATGGTCTTTATATACAGGAACTGGCCAAGTTACCCTACAGCCCATGAGATAGTCCTAACAAAGCTAACGCTAAGACGACACACAGCACACGGCCTTGGAATCCTCAGAACAAGAGCAACTCGGGTCACAGGAGGAAGCCGCTCTCCTCTGAGGTCTTGGATCCTGGGAATTTGATCACAAGACACAAACGATCATGCGTCACCCTGCTATTAAGGGGACATCTGTGTGACTTCCCCAATTCTCCTGAAGAGATCCTTTGTCTCTGGGGTTATATTAGAAGGCACACTGTGGTCTAGCAAATGTTCCGGTTGCTTCTTACCCCATTCCAAAGTGTGCAAAATGGTGTTGAGTCAAAATTCTAAATGTGGGGTCAAGAACAGATGTCAGGACCTCTCTGGTACTTGAAACAAAAACACAACCTAGCGTATGTATTAACGGTGCCACTCTTGGAAACATAGCTCTGTGTGTGTGTGTGTGTGTGTGTTGCTTATATGCATTAGGTATCACACTCACACACAAACACAACACTAATTATACCCTATTTTTACAAGTGAGGAACCTGGATTCACGGGCTGAAATAACGTAGCCGAAGTGGTACACGTACATCAAGTGGTACACATACATCAAGTGGTACATGTACATCAAGTGGTACACGTACATCAAGTGAGAGACGTATATCAAGGCCCTTGAGAACTAGTCTGCACACACCCAGTACGCCCACAGCCCCATAAACACCTGTCCCAACGCTGGAAGAAAATCAGGACACGAGAGACCGGTTATGTGCCCAGTTCTAGCACATCTGTCAGTCAGTTTCAAAGCCTTCCACAAAGCCTGCTTCCTCAGGACCCACACTGTAGGACCCAGCCATGACAAGCTCAATAGAGGGACGAGTCTCCGTAGTTTACCCTAAGACAATACCTGGTTCCCGATAAAGGACCACAAACTGAGATCACCCAGGCACCACCCAGGAACAGACCATCCAAAGGTAATTCCTAACATTCTAAACATTGTAGATAGGATCCCCTGCCAGCACACACCCATTGCCTTTCACCAGGACACCCCTAGACAAATGTCAGCCAATCAGGGGTCCTGAACCTTAGAAACCCCTCACCCCAATCTCTGCTATTATAAAAACCCAACCCCAATTGAGCTGGGGCTCTCTGATTGTGCCAATATGAATACCCTAGACACTGGGAGAATCCAGAGAGTCTGAGTCCTAGTCTGAACTTGAATAAGAATAAAGGCTCTTTGCTTTTACATACGGGACTCAGTCTCCTAGTTGGTTCTGCCGGGGGGGGGGGGGGGGGGGCTTGGTGATCCGGGCATAACACACACGATCCTCATGACATCACCACATCTTGCTTGTTGTTTTTATTTTTCCAGTATTTTTCAATCTGAGAAAAGAACTCATCTCTGTTGATTATTTTATCCGGTGCGTTAAGCCACTGGCCTCAGACCAGACATCCACAAATATACTGCAAACTATGGCTGCAGATGACATCCAGGCATGCTGGTCTAGCCTAAGACATTCCTACCCTACTAACTATAATCTTTCATCCCTGGGCTGTCAGTCAATTTCAGACCATAAATTAAAGAACTATATATGAATTCCCTGCTACGCTTAAACACGGGCTAAAAATACCACCCTGGGCTGCCTTTAATCTAGAGCAGGACAGGGCAAGGCTGCCATGTCATTGCCGAGACAAACTCGGAAAGGAGGGAGGAACTGTCCAAATATATATATATATATATATCATTCTCCAGATCCAGTAAAAACCCTTCACTAGGGTACAGGGTGACCCTGAGTTGTTCGGTGCCCTACTTGTCACAAGTCCTGAAAATAGCGTGAGGTGGTTACCTGGAAGCGGAGATAGAGCAAAAACGAAATCTGCGCAATGGAGACAAAAACGAGAGCGAGGTAGGAAAGACAGAGTGGGAAAGGGTGTGTCCCCCAAATCTGCATGCTGGAAGCTTCACCCCAGATGTGGCAGTCAAGTCGGGGGCACCATTAAGAGGTGGGGCAGCACCCTCAGAAGAGATTTAATATAGCTCTCACAGGACCCAACTTCCTGGAGAGAGTAGCTATAAAAAGTATCACCAGGCCCTGTAATCCCTCCCTGCTCCTCCCTGTCCTTCCATGGATCAGCTCCAGGCCCTAGAGTCCATCTCCTCCCTGTCGTTCCATGGGATCAGTTCTGAATTGCCATCACATCTTTCTCCACCTTGTGACAGAATCAGGAACCCTCACTAGGACAACAGTACCATGCTGTCTGAACCACCAGCCACCAGAATCATTTGTCAAAAACATCTAATCAAAAACAAACAAACAAAAAAACAAAAAAACCAATATTCAGTTACAGCAAAAGAAAATGGAATCCAAAACAAAAACAAAAACCAAATTCTGGATATAGCCACTCCACCTACAATGTATTCCACTTCTACGTCACGCCAGTCTCCAGAGTAGGAACTCAGTAAGACAAGCACCAAAACACCCACTTCACGGATGAAAGGTCTCAATTCCTGATACTGGCGGCTGGGAGTCACTACGATTCCAAAGTTTGTTCTGTCTGCTCGAAGCCCAGATCTTTCCCAAGATGCCACGCTGTGTGTGTGTCACCTCCCACCTATTCCAGGGTCAAGTTCAAAAGGCAAAATCAATTTCTCTTTAAAGATTAGAATCACCATTAAAATCCATCTGCTCCGTAGACGAAGGAGGAGAGCGGTGTGGAACTGAACTGGCCCCATGAGCCCAGAGCCAAAAGGCTTCGTCTACTTGGTGCTCATAAGGAGGACCATGAGGAGCTGTCAATCACTTGCTGTTCACTTCATATGATGATGATGAACGTTCTTTCCTTAAGATCTTCTAGGCTCGGCTTTGGGTTTTGGGTTTTGGTTGCAGGGTGCAGAGCGGGTAGCTACTTGGTTATCATCTTGTTGATTCTGTTTGGTTTATGAGGGCAATGTCATGATAACCTGACATGTCATGACATGACTGAGAACCTGCCCCGTGTCCAATAAGTTCACGTCGCTGTACACTGAGTGCTCGTTCAACACAGACCAAAGCACGGTGGCTTCCATGTTTCACCTAGGTCACTTTGAGGCCACCTAATTCCAAAGCTTATACAAATTTCAACATCACATGAAACTCCTTTTCACACTAAACAGGCTTTCCTAGTAGTGAGGGCATTTGACGTTCGTGGAAAAAAAAAAAATCAACCAAAGGTGATTAGCACACGAACACTCTGGCATTAGATTTCCTGGCTACAAACCCCAGCTCCATCTCATACCCACTGTGTGACCATGGAACAGACGCTAAGTCTGAGCTAAAACATAAAAGACTTAAAGTATTCGAGGAGTTTACGGACACGGACAAAAGTAGTAGGGCCAGGCCTCAGGTTAGGTCTTTGCTCCTTGAGTGTCCAGCAAACCGCTTCTAACAGAGGCCTTTTCTTCTGATGGCCTCATAGCCTCAAATCTAACTCCAGGGATGGCTGTGACCACAATACTTGAGTTAAATGCTTATAAATATCACACAGAAATTTCAAGAACAATACAGGACCCCGCCGCTTGAAATAACGGCCTGAGACTGGCGGATAACACACACACTGCATCAGCGTGGGAGAGATTTGCCCAGTTACGCAGGCTTTTATGAAAGTTTGCACAAAGCCGGCTGTCCTCGCAAATCAGACACAACATCCCTCTACGCCCCATCAGCGACGGCCACAGCTTTATCTAACCTTCTGACCGGTCTCCTTTGAACTCCCAAACGCACACACAATCTGCTCTCTACCATGTCTAGGAGCCAGCCACTCCCACATGCGGCAGTACAAGCATCTCATGAGAACAGATCTGGGTCCTCCTCCTCCTCCCTTCCCCGCTTAGGCTAGGCAGAAGGAGAAGGGGCACTGAAGATTAATTCTGCCCCACTCAAACCTCATCGGGGCTGGGATCTCTGGGGGGAAAAGAACGCATGTTTCCAGCTCTAGGAGAGAAACAGTATCCCTCCTTACACGAACAGTTTACAAGACTCTGAACCAAGACTGCTTCTGGAAACCTGGCACAAGATAACTCCATTTTCATGTTACATGGCTCGATGCTGCTTGAAATGGTTTTCAAAAGCATATGACTTTTATAAAAAAAAATTACAAAAACCAAAAGGACAGTTAGGTAATAAGAACAACAGGAAGCTGGACTTTGGTGCCGGCTCTGAGCTCTGCTAACAAATGAAAGGTCCAAATGTCCGATTTTCATTCGGTCCAGCCTGGAAATACCCTGAGCTAAGTCACTTACACACACAGGGAGCATTCCTGATGCACACACACACACACACACACACACACACACACACACACACACACAAGGAGCACTCCCGACACACGCAAACAGGGAGCACTCCTGACGCACACAGACAGGAAGCAGTCCTGATGCACGCAGGGAGCACTCCTGATGTGCACAGGGAGCACTCCCGATGCACGCACCGGGAGCACTCCTGACACACACACACAGAGAACACTCCTGATGAACACACATAGGGAGCACTTCCGATGCACACACACAGAGAGCATTCCTGATGCACACACATAGGGAGCACTTCCGATGCACACACACAGAGAGCACTCCTGATGTGCACAGGGGCACTCTGATGTACACACAGGGGGCACTCCTGATACACAGGGAACAGTCATGATACACACACGCAGGGAGCACTCCTGATGCACACAGGGAGCACTCTTGACACACACACAGAGAACCATGATGCACACACACTATGAGGGTGAGAAACTCAATTCTTTTTTGTAACAAAAGGAGAGAAATCATTTATGGCACACATAAGTATCCCCAGGAACATACGTTAGCGCCACACACTATGAACCGTCCTGTGTCTAAATGAAAAGTGCTTGGGAAATCTCAAGATGAACAAATGTAAGCCAATACAATTTTTGCAATATTTTCGTAAACTAACCAATCATCCAGTACAAAAGCATGGGATCCCATCCTATCCCTATCTCCGCAATTTCTAAAAGCGAAGACAATTTGTACTAGATTTTCAAAGCTGTCACTTTCACAAGCGCAATTAGTTTAACATAAGATCTTGAAACCGGACTAATTCAGACCTGTATATGCAGCCCTGACAATTCAGACAGAAAACAAACTAAATTTAGTGCTGGACGCTAAAAACACTTCTGCCAGCAGACAGACACCTTGGCTCTTTACCTTCCAAATCTGCCCTCCTAGGTCTTACTTAAATTGCCGGTCTCCTCTTCCTGGACAGAACCACAGTCCTGACCAGCCACCCTAAAAACAGAACCATCTGACCTCAGGTCTGCCTCTTCCTCCATCACAATAAAGCCCACGTGAAACCTGCCCCTGCTGCAAGCTTGCCCAGGGTGGGGGTGGGGAGGCCGGAAAGGCTGACAAAGGGCAGAAGGAACGGAGACCAGGCAGTGCTTGGGAATGTCACATCTTGCATTTCCCAGCCACTGAGCCCACACTGAGCCTGGGAGACTAAAAGGCACGGCCTGCAGCTGGTCCCAGCTTGAACTGCACACTGCCAAGAGAGGATAACAACAAACAGCCCCTTGACCCTGCATGCTTCGAACCCCCGCCAACCCAATTCTTCCCTCTAGCTCCTCTTACCTGGTCCTCCCCTGTCTCCACCACACAAAGTCCAAAGCCCTCGCTGGGAAGGGCAGCTGGACCCGTCCCCAACTCTGTTGCTACTGGGGGTCACAGACCTGAACTAGCGTGTCGGTGCTTAAACAAGAGCGTTAACCCCCTTCAGATGCTATCACTGGAGCATCGCAAGGAGTGTGGTGCATCAAAATCAACCCACAGGTTACAGGCGTGTGGTGCATCAAAATCAACCCACAGGTTACAGGAGTGTGGTGCATCAAAAGCAACCCACAGGTTACAGGAGTGTAGTGCATCAAAATCAACCCACAGGTTACAGGCAAAACCTGAGCTACTCTGGAAGCAGGAGGCTGGTGATGCTGCATAACTAGACTTAATTCTGCCTCAGATGCTCCAAAAAAAAAAAAAAAAGATCTATTCGCCCTTCTCTGCCATCAGAAGTTCACGGTCTGGGAAGCACACTGTTGGGTGCCCATGGAACTAACATGCATCGCAAATGCCTCCCATGGGGCACAGCTGGAATACGGCAGCAAAGTCAACACAGCGGTGACTTCAGGGCTTTCTCAGCAACCATCTCTCTCCCACGCTTGCGGAGTTGCTGACGGTGCTGGGCTGGTTACTCACCCCTCTCTCACCCTGGAGTCCGCTAACTGACGACCCAGAGAATGCTAGCTAGGGTTTGCGCTCACTCTAGAGCAGCTCGCAGCCAGAGCCCAGTCACCTCTCAGACAATTCTGTCAGAGAAGACACCCTCTGACCTTTTCTATGGGGGTGGGAGGCTCAAAGGGAGAGGAACAGCAGGGTGGAAAACAAGAGGCCCCCTAACCTAGGACTAGACCACACTATGCTCACACTGCAGCCACACAGAGACTTTACAAGTCTGGGCCAGCTTTCTGTTCCCAGCCACCTTGTCAACCCAGTGTTAACACACACACAGGATGGAGTGCCCCAAATGGTTGCCTAAGGGACAGAGCAAAGCTAGATGAAGATACAACAACATCTATTCTGAGAAAAAACTGAAAAATCAACACGAAGCACAAAACACAAAACAAGGCGATGCTTCGTGCAGGTCAAACGGTTTTGTCGTGACCCGCGTCGGAAAGGAAAGCAAGAATATTGTCAAAATCAGGGCCAGAGGTAGGTCTCCTGGGGTTGGCCATTCGAGGCCGGCAATCATGACCACACCTACCATGCAGCTCTTGTATTTTTTATTACCAAAGCGATGTATGTTTACCTTAAGCAGGACAACATAGAGAGTTAACAGGATTTCTCTCCTGTGCCCACAGGGCTCCACCAACGGCATTCAGTTAGCAAGCCTTTCCCATCAATCCAGGCCCATTTGAAACAGCAGGACCATGCTCCACGCGTTACTCTAGAACCTGCTTCCTTCCCACTGAGAACAGAAACTGCTTTGTCGTCTACGACATGTGTTTACCGGTGTTTAACGGGAACGCACCCTTCTCACGGGGAGCGTAGCCGTCAAGCACCACGGAAAACATCAACGGATGTCAGTATCTACAAACTAAAGCCAGTTTTCTCCTTCTGTCTTATAACCAGAAAGGGCATTCCAGTAATAGTCTAGGAAATAAAATTATGCTGACACCCAGACATTTTGTCTACTAAAGACTCATGGACGTTAACGTTTGGCATTTTGCTAAGAGGGGCATTGTTTTGGCTTTCAGTGGCCACAACAAACCAGGTATTCAAACGCACATAAAGCCCGGCTCTCCTGTCTTCAGTTCATCGGAAAGTGAATTGTGCTGCTCGGTGCCAAAAAGAAAAATGACCAGCAACGTTAGTTAGGATATAATTGAGTCCTCCGATCTTCATCTTGGAGACTGAGGCTTAAAGGCCATTGTTCACTTGCGATCAGACCACACTTTAAAGCTGCAGAATGGCCAAGCTTTCCCACCTGAAAACAGGTACTGTACACAGAGGGGAGGGGAGGAGAGTAGAAAAGAGGGGAGGGGAGGGGAGAGGAAGGGAGGGGAGGGGAAGGGAGAGGAGGGGAGGGGAGGGAAGGGAAGGCCAGGCCAAAAAATGCCATTCCCCTGTCCTGGCAGCCCCCTCAACGCCTTTCAATGCCTTTCCCATTTGGATCACCATTTTAAATAAACCCTGAACCAGAACTATTCCTCGGATTCTGCATCCAGGCCTTTCAACGCCTTTCCCATTTGGATCACCATTTTAAATAAACCCTGAACCAGAACTATTCCTCGGATTCTGCATCCAGTACCAAAGTGACATCCTCAAAGCAGGACCCAGCAGGCTCCCATTACTGTAAAACTTCCCCAACTTCCTACAGTGCCAATCAGGAAACATAAGCAGTTCTCCGTCAGCGCAATGACTTCTTTCGTGAAGAATCTAATCACTCAGAGTTGCCCTTGGGCTACACTTAGAGCTTCAGTTTGAGGGCTTGAGGAGGTTCTGAGGTGGAGCCTCTGGGGGGTGGACAGGTCACTGTGCTGAATCCACAAGAATGCCGTAACTCCGCGGCCCTATGGAGCCTCTCACCTCCCCCTGGGACGACACAGCCGCAGCTATCAACCAGAAGGGAAGCTCTCAACTCTGAATCTGCCGGCCCTTTCCTCATGGACTTTCTAGAATTACGAGAAACAGACTCCTGTCTGTCATCCACAGGATGCTACATGACAGAAGTCCAAACGGACTCAGAGTTTCGACCACATAGAAAAAGGCTATATGACAAAACGGTGAAGCCCATGACTCAATACAAATTTTAGTCTGTTCTACGAAAGCCAAGGCTTTTCTCGCTATCCCCTTTATGTCTCTCCCTTTATTTATTTCTATTTCTTTCCCACACTGATACAGAAAATGGTGTGCACAGCCCAATAATACGGCTCATTTTGATGCACAGAAGCCCTTTTTTTAAAGGAAAAAGCTCGGAAGCAAGGCAAGAAAATCTATCAATCCTACCTCTGCCCAATCTACTCTACTTGCCTCTCGGCTCCTGACATAGAAAACCAATAGAAAATCAATACCCCACTTCATTGGTTGAATTCACGCCACACCTTTATGCCCACGCACGCAAGGGCGGAAGATAGATCTGCTTTTTAACTCCTGTTTCAATCCATCTGGAGAACTTAACCCAGTAACGCGACCAAAGTGTCTTTGAAGGGATCTTTAAAACATGCGGCTTGTCTAGCGGTGGACGTGTTTACATGGCTGCATTTCCGTCCCTGCCATGATACTGACAGCAGCCATGCTAATTCGTCTCCGGGGAACATGTATAGATCAGTCACCTACTGCAGTGTCTCTACGGGCAAGGATCAGGAAGGCTATGTCTTCTCCGAGAGCTCAATGCCATGTCTTGGTGAGGAGCGCCTAAGCGATCAGAGTTCTATACTCTTCCAGAGGCATTCAAGACGCCAACGGGGCTCAACACTGTCTGAACTGATGTCCTGGGGGGAGGAGGGGGACCTGACACGTGGCACTCACGTGCAGTACCTGGCACATAGCTGACGTTTAAACGCCATGGGGAAACACTTAACCAAGTTAGCAAACACTCCGAACCCTCTGAGGGTGTAAAAGAAAAACCTGACTGCTTAGGAACAGGAGAAAGGAGGGCGTGAGGTGGAAGAGCCAGCTCTGCCACAAAACCCGGGACCTAAAAGCCACGGCGGGGGGCGGGGGGGCTGCACACACTCACATATATCTCGTTGTGGTCGAAGCGCTTCTTGAGGTTGCCGATGAAGGTCTCCTCATTGAGCGGTTCTAGAAGAACCATGTCTCCCACGCCGATCATGTTGTCCAGGAGCGAGGACTTCACCTCCATTTTGGCCATTGTCTGCAGCTGGAAGAGAAGGGAAGGTGTCAAATCCATGCACAAAACTCTTCCGGCTGGGTTCTGTGCGGCTGGAGAAATGACCCCCCCCCACCTGCCACATAAAATGCCTTTGTCTCCCTCCCCACGATCCACCTAGCTGTCTTTGCCATGATGCCTCCCTGCCGCCAAACGAACCTTCTTCCGAGTCCATCCTCCCAGGCAGAGGCCATCCACAGCGAGTGCCAACAGGAAGCCACCGTCACCATGGCCCCGATGGCATCTCTATCACCAACCTAAACTGGCACAATTCCAGCAGAACCCCTTTCCGAAACCCCAAGCCACCCCGTCCCAGTCCTTCCAGCAAAGGCAGCCTAGGCCATACTGAACCTGCTTCCTCTACAATGACACACCTCGGCTTCCCAAGACTAACTGGCAAGGTATTAGCCTAAGAAACTGTGTTGGAAATGATGCCGGTGACCCTGCTCACCATACCAAAGAACTCCGCATGCAGTGATGAACTTAATCCTCGCAACAGCTCCACCGGGAGCATCGTTAACGCCGTGCTAATAGGAGCTACCTGGAGCCGGTTGAGCAGGTAAAGGCACTTGTCACCAAGCCTGCAGACCTGAGTCCAATGCCTAGAACTCACACGGTGGAAAGAGAGGATCAACTTCTGTAATTTCCCCTCTGCCTTCTGTGCACACATACCACGGCATGTATGTGCCCACCCCAACCATATTAATCTTAAAAATTTGCATGAGGAAATCAGGCCATCAAGTCAGCTCGGTGGGTAAAGGAATTTGCCACAAGCCTGACACTCTGAGTTTGAGTCCCAGGATCTAAGGAGAAAAAAGGTTGTTATCTGATCTCCACACCATGGAATCTTCTCATCGGGTCATTCACGAATACACAAAAGTAAGGTTGGTTTTTTTTGTTTTGTGTTGTTTTGTTTTGTTTCAATGAGAAGAAAAATCGAAGATCAACCTCCTGATTTCTGGCAAGTGTTTTATATGTGGTGTTAAAAAATCCTGTAGCATGCCCCGCAGTGTGGTGCATGTCCTGATCCCAGCAGGCAGAGGCAGGCGGATCTCTGGGAGTTCGAGGTCAGCCTGGTCTACAGAGCAAGTTCCAGGACAGCCAGAGCTACACAGAGAGGCTGTCTCAAAAACAAACCAACAAACAAACAAGAATGCCATCGCTACTCAGACACCATAACTATGGGAAGAGGTTTCATCCCGGCATGGGAAGCTTATTATTCACAAAGAGTACAACCCACAAGTAAACGAAGGCTACCCAGCCAATAGAACCAGCCAAGGTAATCTACATATTCTCAGTTTTCATCCTGACTAGCCATCCTAACAGCCAAACCAATTTAACTCCAATGACTGACTAGACCCAAATACTACTTCCCCTTCGCCTCGGAAGGGATTGCTGCCCTGAAGAAAACAGAAGCACCCTGTAATGGCAGCATATTCTCCACCCAGGATGTAGGGTGCCATCCACAGAGGAGAGCTAAGCCAACCAAGGCCCCAGTCTCTCTGCTGCCAAAGGACAAAAGCTCCTTCGAATGTCTTCACGACGGAAAGGGTGTGGACTGTCTATTGTACAAGTGTGAACGTTTGACCAGCTCTTCCCGTCTCAGATGGACTCCCTGCAACAGTCCTAAGTGTTTCCAGCACAATAATCAAGTTTAAATGATGCTGAGACACAGAAAAGAAGACAGATGGGAAGGAAGGGAGGGAGAGACCAGGGGGGGCGAGGAAGGAAGGGGGAAAAGAAGGTAGGAGGAAGGGAAGGAGGGACGAAGGAAGGGAGGAAGGGAGGGAGGAAGGAAGGAAGGGGGGAAAGAAGGAAGGAGGAAGGGAAGGAAGGAAAGAGAGAGGGGAGGAAGGAGGGAGGGAGGGAGGGAGGGAGGGAGGGAGGGAGGAAAAAATGAAGGGGAAAAGAAGGAGGAAGGGAAGGAAGGAAAGAGGGAGGGAAGGAGGGAGGGAGGAAGGAAGGGAGGAAGGAAGGGAGGGAAGGAAGGAAATTCCTAGAAAGCCGAAAAGGGGACTAAGAAAGAATCACAGCTTTCTCCAATACATCTGACTTGAGTGAGTACTTAAGACTCAGGAGAAAAGAAACTAATTGTTTCACTAACATGCTTTAGCTTCATGTCAACCACCCCTGGAGTAACTAGTCCCCAGCACCACCTAGACCGAACCTCCACAACAGAACAAGGAATGGTTCCTGCACTGGGGTAGATCACGCTGCACTTCAGGACAGAGCTGGAGCAGAGGGGAGGTACCTGCCGTTTCTAGGGCTGGAGCAGCAGCCAGGAGACAGTCCACTGGAGACTGTGAGCCCCCGACTCTGTCAAAATCAATTAACACTTAAATCAAATCTCAAGCTCTCAGACTTGTGCAGTGCCAAAAACGCTCCGGGTTTGTAAAAGCGTTACATCGAATTTGGCCGAGGAGAGGAGAGAGATTAGCGACTAAGGGAGAAGAAGGGATTTGAGAAGGGTTTCAAAAATAACCACCTCAAACCAGCAAGTAAAACAAGCAAAGTGGCTGACCGGGAACTCTGCCCCAGGGGGACTGCTGGATGGAAGCTATTTACAGAACCAGCTGGAAAGACACTGCAGCTGGCTGCAGGGGACAGCAATCAGGCAGCCAACCTGCCCCGGTGACCAGACCTGCCACACCCTTACAACCGCCCACACAGCTCTGATGTGCTGGCCCAACTTCAACATCTCAGGCCGGTACAAATAACTCAGAAAATGGACAACAATTGAAAACGCGCTTTTCGCAAACTATAGTATACACCAGTAAAACGGTCCAAGCTGAAAAGTTAACCTAAGAGTCCTTCAGTTACGAGTACAGTTTGTCACTTTAGCATCTGGGTATTGGAGAACATGACATCATGGTGGCTTCCATCATCAAAGGGAGAAAGAAGACACGGTGAATACAGTGAGAGCTTCCCCGGCTCCTTAGAAACGAACTGCTCCCATACTGACTCCAGTAGAATTAGAACCATTGCTTCTAGCATAGGTTGAGCTCACTTTAAGATCTTAATGAAAACATCTGGTATATTTGTTCCACCAAAAAAAATCCTTTCTGACAGAGCTATGACTAACCATGGAAACAAATCTCAGAAGCATTTGCTAACTCAGTGTTTCCTGAAACCATCAAAAGAATTTCCACAGCTTTATACAAAAACGAGACTGTATGTAAGGCACTGGGAATACTTTTGATGTTATACACAAAGATGTGTGGGCATATCAAACGAAAAGGGGTGTGTGTGTGTGTGTGTATGCGCGCGCATGCACGTGTGTATGTATGTATGCACGCACACATGTGTTGTGTGTGTGCACCTGTGCATGCATGTGCATGTGTGTACATGCGTGTGTGCGTGTACGTGCTATGTGTGCGCGCATGTGCGTGTGTGTGCACATGTGCATGCATGTATGCGTGTGTGTGTGCGCGCGTGCATGTGTGCATGTGCATGTGTGTATCCAGTTTCCATTCCCAAAGACTCTCACACGAATCTACATTGCTCTGCCCTACACTCCAGGCATTAGTACATATCATCCGTACATTAAACCAACCAACACAACACTAGCCCGTCACCTCCTAATCACGGTAGCTGATTAAATCCGACGCTGGCTGGAGGATCAGCACCGGTTCTGTCCACCTCTTCCGGACTGAGGACGTGACACTTGGGTTGGCTCAACAACCCCTGCTCTCATCGAAGAGGCCACTCCCAGGAGGAAATGGCACGCGGAGGAGGCAAGGCAGGAAAATGACCGAAAATGATTAGTGATGGACTCCTAAAGGCATCACAGACCTCTGGATCAAACTGCACTTAAAGTCCCCAGCACACCTCACTCCTCAAGGTTTCTGGGATGTGAGTCCCTGAGCTCCCTTTACGGTTGAAGTACGTGCAGTTGGATCTTCCATCTCCATCAGAAAGCATCTGACATTGGATCCAAGCAACTGGTGCCAGAGCAAAAAGGCTCAAACTAGCTGAGCTAGGCCATGCGGTGTGAGGTGGAGGGCACAGGAAGTACACATTTTAGGCCAGCAAGATCATATTTGATATCTGTTACTGGAACCACAGGCTGAGCCGGGCAGGCCCTGGGGACTCAGATCTTGTAGCTGTAACACTAGAGAATTTGAATTCAGGGAATTCAGAATACCAGAGCCATGTGTCCATGACACTGGCCTGTTTGAAAGGACAGCAAGGCAAGAATTTTCCGTTCGCTGCCCGCAGCAGTCGAGCCAAAGCCAACTGTTTGGTTTCTGGTGCCTGAGAAAGGGATAAGCCCTCCCACTGCAAAGAGGTAAGAACCAGAAGGTACCACAAAACTCCGTTTCTTCCACCATCAGACAGCTCTCTGCAGGGAAGAAGCCACGGCCAAGCGACACACTCTCAGGCCAGGTTCTAAGGCTTGACAGGATTTTCAGTGTGTGTTACAAGTCTGCGGAAGCAAGTCAACCTTGCAAAACAGCTACATTTTTAAGGAACAATAGCGCCAAACTCTTGTTGATCGTGATGTACGTATGACTGTTTGACTCTTGCTGACAACCAGCCCTGGAGACTTCTAACTCACAAGAACTGTGTAAGTATGAAAGCCTCGCAAAGTCTCTCTCCAGTGCTCACTCGGGAGACCGTGGCAGACAGATGCACAAAAGAGACCTTCTTGGAGAACAGTGGGTGGCAGTTTTTAGTCACACAGGGGACACACGATTTTGTCTGGGACATCTTACTTTCCTACGTTTGGGCAAGATAAGGTGTATGCGAAGCCAGGTATTTCCTGCCCTAACAAGGCTCAGGCAGGCAATCGAGAGTTGGACCCCACAGTAAAACCCTATCCCAAACAACAAACTAAAATCTGATCCAAGCCGGGCGGTGGTGGCGCACGCCTTTCATCCCAGCACTCGGGAGGCAGAGGCAGGCAGAGCTCTGTGAGTTCGAGGCCAGCCTGGTCTGCAAGAGCGAGTTCCAGGGCAGGCTCCAAAAGCTACAGAGAAACCCTGTCTCAAAAAAACAAAACAAAACAAAACAATTGATCCAAAAAGAAATGTATGGGGACGGCTGAGGTCCAAAGGAGAGCTGATCTTGCAGGTGCTACTGGGCACGTGGTCCTGTTCCCACGTGCACCTGATCTACCATTTAAGGAGTTTCCCACTTCAGACTTGAGTGAGTGACTTCTGGCAGGTCTACACGCCCCCATCCCAACACAGCGGGAGGAGGGAGCACAGCTTGTCCCCAGCAATCTAACCACATGGGGAAGGAGGACAGCAGATGGCCAGGGCCACGCTCCCCATACACAGCATCATGGAGACCACGTGGCCCCTGCGGTGTGGCTCCCGCGGCCCAGCTCTGGCCTGTCCTTTCTCTGCAGTTCTGAATACGTGCAGCCTTCAAACCAAATCCTTGGCGGGCATAAACTGAACGGACCTAATACACAGTATCAAACCGTTTTTAGAGTTGATCGTTTGATGAAATCTAACCTTCCTGCCTAACTTGATGAAAGCCATCTATAAAACGCAATGCCTGGGGGGCCCCATCTGAGGGGCCACAGGAGCAGGGCCCCTGGATCTCAGGGTGCGCGAGTCAGTAACCAGCTCACTAACAGGCACTAGGTGACTCCATGGCCACCTGAGCTTTTCACAGTCACTGTCCATGTCTCTGAGGCAAGTGCTCCTCCATCCAGACCTGCTCTCACCTCGAGCACCTCCAAATGACTACTGCTCTGTTCAGGGTAACTAGTTTGTTTCCTGGGAACCTATAGAGCGCGAAACACAGCTAAAAGTACTGAGAGCATCATTTCGAACTGCCTTTAAAATCAAAAAGAGACCTCGTTGCTCGTTTTCTCACTCCTCCCACTCTTCAGCTGGACGTTGGGAGCTCAGTCCAGTGCTTTGATTCAGGTCTCTGCCTCTGTTTCCATCAGTTGCTGAACAAAGGTTCTATGGTGATATTTAAGATCTTCATCAGTCTGACTACAGGGCAAGGCCAGTTCAGACACCCTCTCCTTCCTCTATTGCTTAGGGTCTTAGCTGGGGTCATCCTTGTGGATTCCTGGGAATTTCTCTGGTGCCAGGTTTCTTGCTAGCCCCATAATGGCTCCCTCAGTCAAGATATCTTTTTCCTTGCTCCCATCTCTGTCCTTCCTCCATCTCAACTATCCCGTTCCCTCAAGTTCCCTTCCCCCTCCCCTTCTTCCCTCATCTTCCCCTTCTGCCCTCCCTACTCTCCCACCCCCAGGCTCCCAATTCTGTCAGGAGATTTTGTCTATTTCCCCTTTCCAAGTGGATTTATGTATGTTTTTCTTAACACCCACTGAAACCATTTACCTGAGCTAATTAATGGGAGCTCACCAGCTCCAGCTGGACAGAGAAGGAAACAGCATAGGACCAAACTAGTCCCTCTGAATGTGGGTGACAGTTGCATGGCTGGGGCAGACTGTGGGGCCATTGGCAGTGGCACCAGGACTTATCCCTACTGCTTATACTGGCTTTTTGGAACCCATTCTTTTTGGATGGATACCTTGCTCATCCTAAATATAGTAGGGAGGGCCGTGAATCTTCCCCAAAGCAATGTGCCTTACCCTCTCTGAGGAGTGGATGGAGGGGGGGTAAGTGGGGGGAATGGGAGGAGGAAAGGGAGGAAGAACTGAGATTGGTATGTAAAAATGAAAAAAGATAGCTTGTTTCCTTTTTTAAAAAAAATAGAAAATAGAAAAAAGAAAATAAAAAGAGAATAAAAAACAAAATCAAGAGAATATAGCATGGGATCCTAAAGCATCCCATGGCCACTGTAACCTAACAGCACAACCAAGTCGTCTACCCCACTGCCCACAAATATTCCAAGCTAAGGACCGTGAGACACACTGTAACTGTGACAGACGGCCACCCCTGCAGCTGTCAGTCACGGGAAGAACACTTGAATCCCACCATTCGATATCCAAGCAGGAATACGGAAAGTTATTTCAAATTAAAAAAAATCAACAGTAATAATTAACAAGAAATGGAAGCTAAGCAGAAAAATGACTCATCTTACCGCCCCCACGACGGACTGAGTTCTTAGGGGAGCACAGGCAGCAACGAGGACCACTTTCTGCATTTGAAGGAATGTGGACGAATCCGAGCTGACAGTTCAGTGCGCACCAAGATTACTAAGTCACATTGTTTTAAATCTGAAACAGGCACTAGAGCAAAACCAAAACTACGCTACCAGTGAGAAAACACGGAAGCCCTCTCTGTAACTCAAAGAGGACATTTAAAACTCACCTACTGCAGCATCCTCAGCAGGGTGCCCCAGAGGCAAGAGCTACAGGGGACTTGCTCACAGTACCAACCTCTTTAATAGACTCTGGTTCCAGTTATTAACCTCCACACATCGTGGTCCTGCCTGCTGACGGCCTTTTCTAGAAAACCAGCTCTTCCCGCCGAAGAACCATGTCTCATTCTTTGGTATCCCCCAAAGTCTACGGCACTGGCCCTTGGATGCGCCGGGCATTCAATAAAACACGACCAGAAAACGCGAAGGCAGATGGCGGCTGGGGGCTGAGTCACAGCGCAGAGGGGATTCTCGACAGCCGCCCCTCTCGCGCGTGTAAGTCTGGGCACAATGAGGAGGCAGAAGAATGATGACCGCTTCAAGTCACTTTGAGGATGGCTCCAAAAAGAATCACAACACCGACAGCAGGACAGGAAACGCGGCGCAAGGCTTCAGTGACGTCACTCAGGCTTTGGAGAGTGACAGGCAAAACACAGTTAAGTCAGGAAACCGGGCCAATAAGGCAAAACTTCACGAACAAAATAACTCTCAGCAAATCTTCAAGGCAAAACAAAGGCAAGGGACAAGCCCAAATCTGCCACGTGGTTCAGAACCTAACAGGAGCGACGCACTGAGAACTGGAATTCCCGGCCTCACCGAATATCATCTGGGGATAAGAGATTAGATGCCCATTTATCCAGTTCCAGAAGTACGTCCAGGATGAATCCTGTTGAGATGCTGGCAATGCGCGACCAGTTAGGGGCACAGTGGCGGGCACAGTGGCAGCCACGTGATCTCTCCACTCTTCCCCCATGCCATGCCCAAGAGACAGAGCCCAGCAAGAACGGCAACTTAACGACCCATTTTTAAATTTTTAATTACAAGTATTTAGTGTGCATGTACGCACACCAGGGCACACATCCAGAGGTCAGAGGGCAACTTGTGGGAGTCTGCGCTCTCATTAGACTGTGTGGGTTCCAGGAACGGGACTCAGATCACCAGATCTAGTGGCAAATGCTTCCACTCACTGAGCAATCTTACCAACCCAAATAGTCCACTGCTGACATTTCAAGTGACCTCTTATGTGCCTAAGAGAAGTGTGTACCCACTATAAAAATAAAAACAAAAAATAGAAAATGCAGATGAACAAAAAGAAAAAACAAATCAAGCTTGTTTTGGCCTAAATCCTTAATTTGTTAGAATTTTTACAAAAAGCTAGACTCATACACTTCATTTACATATATTTTATTTCGAAAAGAAAAACCTTCTTAGCAGAGAAGCCAGGACCTCACAACTCTTGTCTTAGTCTCCTCTGGAGGACCCCCGACTCTAAGCCAAACCCCACACAATCTATAACATGCCAAGGCTCCCAACAGGGTCCAACAGCACCTTCAACCAGACCACCGCTAACCAGGCCATGCCACACACTGGCCCGAACAATGCCAGCTTCCACGGGCCTGGAACCAGGACACACAGACCAGTCAAATAGCAGCAAGCGTGGGAGATGCTGAGAACAGGGGTTCACATGGGGAGCCTTGCAAGGGACACCCTTCTGAAGGGAAAAGTGGGGCTGGTGCTGATCACGTGGGACCAAGAGCCTAAGATTCCAGGGTTGGCTCCACTTAAGAGCCCCGGGAGGGTCAGCTGGGCTTCCTGACTTAAACTCAGCCCGATTTAGTCTGGTAGGAGAAGTTACTAGGCCTAGGAAGGCGCTCCAAGGAAGCCAGCTGGTAGGGATTGAAAGCTTGTGTTCTCCCATCAGAAGCTTTGTCCTCCACCTCTGCAGCCCCAGAGGGGAGGCCTTTGGAAAACAATAGCTTCAGAGGCCATCAGGAAGAGCATGGTGGGATTCCTGTCTTTATAAAACATATAAATGTAAGTGAGGAGACACCAGGAAGTTGAGTGCCTGCAAGATGGCGGCTTCCGGAGCTATGAGAAATGAATAAATATCCTTGGCTCGAGCCACTCTGCCTACATTGTGCCACAGCAGCCCAGGCACTGACACCCCAACGTCCCTCCCTCGCTGCCTCGTTAAGTGGGCCTCCCCGTTCCTTCCCTGAAGACAGCAGGCTGCCAAGGTTTAATAAGTCAGGCGGTGGTGATGCACGCCTTTAGTCCCAGCACTCAGGAGGCAGAGGCAGGCGGATGTCTGAGTTCGAGGCCAGCCTGGTCTATAAAGTGAGTTCCAGGACAGCCAGGGCTACACAGAGAAACCCTGTCGGGGCGGCACCTGCCTGGGCAGCTGGCACACAGGTTGTGGTGTGACGAGTAAATCCGCATTTTCTTCTGCCCCAAGCACTCATCACCTT